>NC_087488.1:2400000-3000000 GCF_036417665.1 Passer domesticus | reverse complement strand
CAAGCTTCTGCACCAAAACTGTTAATATTTCATGGACAATAGATGCGTGGGTGTGGGGATAGGAGCAAAGAGACAAAATGTGAAGGGGGAAGATGTTGCTGTGGTTTAAAGAGTAGTTTTTTCCAGCTGTATTTCAAAATGGGATGCTGGAGTATAAATGCTCAATTTGTTTTTTTGCTTGGCTGGCTGGACTCTCTGTCTTGCCAGAGCCAAGAACTGGAAATGTTTTTGCAGTTTACAAAAAAAGAGTGAAGAAAGCATTTGGGAATATTGCCACTTAAAACCTGAAATAATCTACCACTCCTAAGCTCCTGTAAGAAGGCTGTACATTAAGGTTAGACATGGAAAATATACTGCTCTGCCAGCAGGAAAATAAAAAGCAGGTAAACAACTTAACACAATGGTCCTGTAAAATTTCACCAAGAATTCAATTGTTCATGCAATGATTAATCATCTTCTTTTATATTTCTTCAGAGTCATGCACATTAAAAACAGCAACACAAGACACATTTTACAACGGTTATAAAATACAACAGAAAACAAAAATCTACTTGAGCATGTCTGCAACAAATCCATAAAGATAAGAGATTGTCTTGGCAGTTATAAAAAGAATAAGTATATTTACACACATATAAAAATCTGCCATAATAAGAACATGGCCCATTTCTACTGACAGAGAAATGAAAAGCAACTGCAGTCCCTCCATCCTCACAAGAATTGATCCCATTCTCAATGCTTCAAGTGTTTCTCAAAGGCAGCTACCAGGAGGCTCAAAACCAAGGGATGCCTCTGCCTTTACATGCAGTTACCTGAAGCCATGGTCAGGGAACACCTTTGCTGAGAAGTGCCACCGAGCTTTAACCTGCTCCATCCTCAAAGCTCCCATGCACCCAGCACAATCAGAGCAGGAAAAGTGGTCTGGATTTTAAAGGAGAAGAGATTCCCCAAACCCAAAAGGCACATACCTCTAACTCAGTGCTCATGAAGCAGCAGAGCTGACTAAGGCTGCAGAGATTCACCTCCTCGTGTCTTGTCTCTAACACGGCACCTCTGATCCTCAACCTCACACCTTTCATTACCTCTGTCACATAAACGTCCTCTTACCAGCAGAGCACCAAAAAACCAGAGATTACGTTTTCTGGAAGGCATGGAAAAGCACTAGGCAAGCACCACACCCCCACTCTTTCCAAAAGGCTCCTTTTCCAATTTGAGCATTCTGCGTTCCTCAAGCAGCTATTTTCACACGTAGAAGATAACCACACTTGAGACATTTTCTCTCCTAATTTCAGTCTTATGAGCTTAAATGTCACAGTTTTCTGCCTTCCTGGACAACACTTTCAGCAACCAGAATTAAAAAAAAACAAACACATTCTGTTTCCTTCTAGGCCTTCTCAGAAGAAAAAAAACCCCAAAACTCTGCTGCATCCCGAAGGCAGAACATTCTCACCTGCACAACTGCTTGTGACTGTTACTGGGAGACTTTCCTAATATCCATATTCAATCAATTAACTTGTTTCAATGTCACCATTTTTTCCCCTTTACCTCAGCCTGGAGAGGTGACAAACATCCTAAGGTGTTTCATTATGTGCCTTATTATCTCAAATGTATCTCACAGCAAGCAGGAGGAGAACTACCAAATTCAGTTTCATTTTTTACAGCATAATCTTTGCTTGAGACGTGACTGGAGTTCTCCTGTGCTTGTGGCACAGAGCAGACACTAAGTCCAGCACACAAGCAGTATTTTCACCGGGCCTTTCTTCATGCCAACATAGCTGTTACATTTCAGTGAGCCCAATTTTGTTTTGTAAGGCTTCTTTCAATCACGCCAGACCCCAGCAGACAAAGCCTCAACAGTTCAGAGCTCCAGCCATTCCCTAAAATTCACTGTCAGGTAGCTCCCCTCAATAGCCACACTGTGTGGCACAGTCAGCAATTACCACGTCCATTCCAACTTCCTTTCGAGGTTTGAGGATTCTGTGATTTCTTGTTTCACAAAAGACAATTATTGCAATTAATGTTTTAGAACAATTAAACAACACGTTCACGGAAAATCTAAAATTGCCCGTAAGGAAACTTCAGATTTGTGTCTTTCCCTAACAAGACATGGAAAGCTTGGGAACTGACATGCATCTGACCTTGACTTTCAGCAGAGCAGCACCACTTCTTCTGAACACCATGCTTAACAACCAGAATGATGTTAAGATCATGATGAGAATGATGGTGATGAGGGACCTGGCTGGGTTAAGGAGACCCTGATGGCTGGGTGGAGGGTGATGAGAAGGAATAAGAGATCCAACATCGAGGATCTGGATGAGTCTCACCAATTTATGGCTTGAATAATAAGAAATTTGTATATTCAACTAAATTTCTACTTGCCTGATCATTTAAACTACTTGCAGTTGGGATGAGAAAGGAATACAGTCTGGGTTGCTTGTCTCTAAGTCACTGGACAGGTCAAAACTCAAATGTGTTGATATGAACATTACCTTTTGTAATCCTTGGGACTTATCTCTAGAAAACTCATGGAATCATCATCACAGCTCTCTCCTGTTGACAGGCCCTAAGTCACTCAGGTTGGAAAGGACATCAGGTCTGACTGCTCAGCCCTCTACCTCCTCTCAAAGGGCACATGCTCCAGCCCCCAAAGTCCTGAGCAGCCCTTCACTGAACTCACTCCAGCTCCTCCATGACCTTCCCAGTGATGGATAGGAGGCTGAACAGTCTGTAGCTTACTCTATTGTCTTTTAACCCTTTTTGAAAATGGGTTTAACACTTGCCTTCACTTGTTTTCCTGTGGCTGGGATTTTAGAGACAGCTCCTAATACGTTCCCCAGTTCATTTTGGTAAGACTTCAGTAACGAAGTCAGACTTTTCAAAACTGAAGCTTGTTATACAAACCAATCATGAAACTAATGGAAAAAAAAATCAGTTCTCTACTGCAGTACTACTGTATTCCTGTCTCAGCTCCTGACACCAGCTCCACCAGCAGACACACAAGGCAGGATGGGGAAAATGCACTTATCCACATCCTTTGTACCACCACTGAGGTGTGGTAACAACTGCTACCTGATACAGGAAAAGCCATCTGCTCTGTCCCTGTCCTCCTCCTCACCTCCATGAAAAGAGAGTAGTATAAACTGAGATTCTTTCCTGGTCACACCAGGTTCAGTCCCCAGCCTCTCTCTCCACTTCCATGTTTTGTATCACGATGTCACAACCTTAAGGTTCTCTCTGCCCCAAGTTCTCTTGTCCAAGGTGTCTCCACCATCTCTCTTTTGCTGTGCTCACAGTGACAACACAACCTGGGTTAAAAATCTAGAAAAACCTGAGATACTGGTTTATTTCAGAAGTAACTGCTGGGTTTAGGGATTATTCTACCCTTTCATAAAAATAAATCACAGATTACTTGAATGTTTCCCTATCAATTACAAAGTAGTATATGAGAGCACATTAAATGGCCCTTGCACCTGGCACTACAGCTTATATAAAGAAGCAACTATGAAAAATATCCAGATAAGAAGCTAGTCTCTAATCTCTTCCCAGAGGCCAGAGGGAAATAAAGCCAAGGTAACCCCAAAATGTGTGGCAGAAGCAGCCCAACAAGAGTGCTCACTCTGGTCTGCTCTTAGAAGCATCAGATGGCAAATGATGGATTGCCTTTGCCTTCCTCTGCCCCTCTCCAAAACCATTCTTCCTCTTAATTGTTTCCCAAGGTATCTTCACTATTTTGACACAGTTGCCATGTCTGCTCTTTTGAATAAGACTAAATCCCACCCAGCAACATCCACAAGACACACATGGCTACTGTCCCAGTGCACATGGCTACCAGGCTAACCCTCTTACAGAGCAGAAGGCTTCAGTAAATTTATTTACCATAAGAAGAGAAACCTGGACAGAAGGAAGAGGAGGCAATCTGCCTATGGGCTGGGAGACACCACACTGGGACCATCAGCTTCTCATTCACAAGATCATCCTGATGAAGATTAAATACCTTAAGGTTCTTGGAGCACATTAACATAAGTGAGACTGCCTTCTCGTCCTATCACAAACACACATCATGCCTCCTGCCCAAATTTAACAGCTGACAGAACATTTAAGTTCTGAATGACCCTTTTAAAAGCAATCATCCGAGAGTCTGGTAATTAATAGTGGGCACTTGCTTAAGTCAGCTTGACATGCACAGTCTGTACCAAGTCAGTGTCTGCTTGTGCCTGCCTTGGGTTAGCTCCCACAGCTTCTCTTAAGGCTGTGCCACCCTCACTGCCCACCTGGAAAGGGAATTGGCATGTAATGCACAAGGACATGAATTATCTTGACAAACAAACTTTGGCTGTCACATTCCCCGGCCAGAGACTCCTCAGTGAATACATTGCCAACACAGGTGGTTCAGGTTTTGAAGTGTTCAGCTCCTCATGCTCCCCACAGTGACTGACAGTGTCAGTGGTGAGAACTGGAGCTCAGTTCTGGCTCAGGAGCTCCCTTCAGCTACACAAGTCCTTCTATGACAATTGCCATGTTAACACAGCTTCTCCAACAGAACCACAGAACAGGCCTGTTCTGGGCAGAGTGAAATATGTAAATACGTACTTGAAGTAATATTATGAAACAAGGAAAAAAAACTAAGCAACATGAAACAATCAAGTCTGGGGTCTCCTCTGTGACGTATAGAAGCTGTAAGAAGTACAAATTCCATTCTTTTTAATGCCACTTTTCCCTCTTTATTTCTGATACCAAATTTAAGGGAACTGTCTTCTGCTTAGCAACTCAAACTCAGCTGTGCAAAGACATACAACCCAAAACACACCAAACATACACGAGGAAGCAACAGCCGACAAGCACTTAAAACTAACAATTTTTGTATATTTATGTCTAAAAAAGTTTCCAACTGTAACTGACAATACAAAAAACCCCCCAACTCTCTCATGAATCTTTTACTTTAAAGCACTGATTTCAGTGGGATGAGGCTCTTTTGAACCATTCTCATTAATACTTTCCTTTAGGGAGTTGATGAACTTAGGAAAAAACTTCACAACAATTCCAAACCAGACTCATACTCAGTATTTAACCCAAGCCACTTGGTAATTTCCCCATCTCTTCTCTCCATGAGATGATGACACTACACAAGAGATGACACAGAAGTGATGTCATCAGCAACACCCACTAACCCAGCTACCAAGGTGGCAAAGCTGGGCAGAGCGAGCAGCGCGCGCTCTCCTGGTGACACACACGGACAGGGGCTGCCATCCAATGTCCCACTGTACTTCTCACCCTGCAGCAGAAGGGCTCCAGCTCTCATTCCTGTCTCCACCATGTTCAACTGCAGCAGGAAAACGACATGTGCCCAGGAGATTGGGAGGAACAGGCATCCAGGGAAGAAAGACTCCTTTTCCCAATGTTGTCTTCCCAAGGAAGCTTCCACAGCACTAAAGGTGACTGGCCGGGAAGCTGGGGATTATTTTACAGATGCATAAATAAAAATATATACACACACAAACTGCAAACCAAAGATGCTGTATTTATCCGGTGTCATAAATAACATCCTTATTTCTCAGTGATGGGAAATAAGAAAGCAGGAAAGGAAGAGTGTGTTAAGAGATTTAGATTAAGAGTTATAATTACCACTACTAATAGAAGTTGCAGTTTTCTTTTAATTCACACTTATGATTCTGCAAAATACTTAATAGTATTTGCTGAAGCACCTTTAATAAAGAGTTTTCCAAATAAACAATTTAGGTTTTCTCTGTATCTTAGACATTTGAGAAGACAGATGGAAAACATAACATATGTTAAAAGGAAGATGTACAAAGCAAAAATTCCTGAAAGTGCAAACCAAATTAGAGTGGAAGTGTCAGATTTCTAAGTTATCCCTCAAATTTTTTCACTGTATAAGAACAAACCCAGAATTTTTCAAATTGTGTTTTTCAGCTACCCTCTGCACACTGATTTCACATTGACCTGCAGTATGTTGTTGATAGGGTGAGGGGTTTTTATCATGTTCTTCTCTTAGCAGATAGCAACAGTAAGTAAAATATCTAATAAAGATAAACACTAAGAATATGTGGGGGTTTTAATATGAAGCTGCAGGTATAATAAAAAAGAACAGCATGTTGCTGTAGAAATAATTAATGGCACTGGACAATGACTCCAAGGAATGTCCAGCCAAAATAGAAAGTGAATAATGTGCAGCAGAAAACTGGGAATCATTTCACAAGCTACCAAGAGATCTCTGGAGTACGGCAAAGACACAGCCTCTGTTCCTGCCTGCTGCTGGCAGGGCTCCTCCAGGAGCTCTGTAGCACAGCATTTTCCTAGTTAACTTCAAGTCACTGGAGGGGGAATAAGTTTGAAGTCCCCAGTACACGTTCAATTATCAAAGTATGAATTTCAAAAAATAAAGGAATGGGCAAAATGGTAGAACTGTGGACTGTCACATATGATCAGGCTAGCAGATCATCTGCTCAACTTTTTATCCCACACAGACATGAGTGTCAAACTCCTTGGAAAAACCCGTAAAAGCCCACAAACATTGGGAGAGTACACTGTACTCTGCTATCAGCACTGCCCCAGGAACTGGTAAGAATTAGCTGTGCTAGACTCTATAAATGAGCCCATTTCTAATCTCAAAAATCTCCTGTCCCCGATCACAAATGCTGGCATCAAGTTATGCAGGTCAGTCACTTCGGGTGAAAAAACCCCAACAGTTTGTATCAAACTTCTAGCTCAAAGTAAACATCTTGCTTGGCATCATCCTCTCCCAGCCACCACCCCCTGTGCTTCCAGGAGTGTTAAACAATATAACCATGAAGTATTCCACAAGAAACAATATAGCCATGAAATATCCCACCTCATTTTCCCATCCCAGATAGTTAGGGCACAAGCACCACAAAAGAAACAAACAAAAAGGACATTCCCGTGGAACAATTAAAACTATGCACACTCCTTCACCTACGGCTTTTCAGAAAATTACTTTCTTCCCTGATTTTTCTGCCTATAGATGAGAGTGTGTTCACTTAATGAAATTATCCTTTTCCTTGTTCCAGGGAGAGAGTAAGGAAGCGAGTGTGTAACTGCAATTCTTACTGCCACAGCATGCACACAACACTCGAGTTTTGCAGGTATCACACAAAACAAGAGCAGACAGATTACACAGGCTTCCATGAAGCTTTTCAGCCACGCAGGAATGAACCCTTTAAAACATCCATACTAATACTTTCACGTGCCCAAACAAAATCTGGGTTTAGATCACCGAGACGTCACTCCATCTGAAGTCTCTGCTAAGAATGTGAACACAAGCTTAGAAAACCTTGCTGTCTTTCCTTAAGCTACTTTGCTTTTGTCCACCTCTTTTCAAACTAAACCCAAATCCAGTGCAATACACCTATCTGGTTTTTGGCAGGAGAGCAGGATCAACTCGGGCTGCGCATCGACAGGAACTCCCTTCTGCGAAGTTCTGTGGCTGGCTGGGAGTCAGCCAGAGATCTGCTTATCTCGGCACGTAGGGAGGCACGTGCAGCAGGGCCAGCCTTTCCCCAGTGTAAAATCCGGGCCCTGGATGCCAACACATGGGCCAGGAAGAGAACAGGAGTTATCAGGGAGCTTGGCCTGCAGCTTTTGCAGCAGCAGCCATGCGGCTTAATCTGTCCAGGATCAGAAGTTACGGAGGAAAAAAAGAATTAAAAATCAACAAAACCCCCTACACAAGGAAGGGTGAAGTGAAAACCTAGCTCTAATGGACTTTGGAAGCTGCTCATCTCACCTTCTTCCCAACTTCACCTACTTTAGGAATTTGTTAACTCCCGATGCCGTCAGGGACACCCTCTGCTCTGGCCCAGATTACACTGTGTTGTTTCTGGAACTGGCGCAGCACCACAGCAGCAGAAGCTGCAGGGAACACAATGAATGCAGACAGAAGCATGACTTTAATGAAACTCAGAGCCTCACTGAGCTACCTGCAGAAGGGACCACAGTCCAGGGGCCCCTGAACACCTCCAGCTGTGCTGCTGCTCCATTCAGGCACGTTTTTCCCAACCAGCCCGAGAACGCCGCCAGGTCTCTGTATATTCTGCTGAAGGACCAATGCCAGCAATGTACAAAACAATCACAACGCTCAGCATGGAAATAACACACTGCCATAAGCAAAGTTACTGTAATTCTACTTTTTGTAGGAGTCCCTTGTTTATTCTGGAGTGCTGGATGAGAACATCTCACAACAGCCACAGAGGAGACAAATGTTTAGGTATGAAAACGCCTGTGTATCCAATAAAGCAGTAATTAGACAAAAGCACTACTCCTACCTGGCTAGACAAGGAAAAATCTTTCCCACGGACATTTTACCACAGGAGTCAGCTCGTTCAATACAGCACAGCAATGGCAAGCAAAGTTAACAGCCAGGAGCCTTAACCTTCCTTATTGATACAAAGAGCAGCAGGGCAACTGCGAAATGAGACTATCATGAAACTTAACGATGGTCACAGCGCCCATTTCTGTTATCCTTTCATCTCTGCACCCTTCTGCAACACCAGACACTGGATTAGCTGCTTAGGTTTAACAGAAAAGACCATATTTTCAGAAGGTAAACAGACCAATTTCAACGGCACAAACTTTGCCCCGGTAAGCTGAGGAGCTATTTTTATCAGAAAGATTAAAGGCAGCTAAAACTTACCCTGACAAAAGGAGTTGCTTAACATCACCGCATCAAAGCATCAAGAGAAATATAAACAAGGAGGAGAGCAGTTGCTTTCTGCCCAATGTTCAGGCCTGCCATCAGAGCCTCGGGTGTGAGCATTTGCAGGCTTGAGCCAAACTGCTCAGCCGGGCCCAAGGCGGCAGCGGTGAGAGCACGTCCCCCTCACGGCAGCCACAGCACCCACCCGTGTGGGACTGAATTACAGTAATTCTGCTCAACTCACTGCTCACCCAGGGCAAAAGCCTCAGACCCATCTCCCCAAGCTCCCCCGATCACAAAGGCCACTTTCTAGGCTGCAACAGAACTTTTCCATTTAAGCCCCAGCACCAGGGAGCAGCCTGGTTTAGTTCCAGGAGCAGGCATTTGACAGCAATCACTACTCAAAGTATTTGTATCGCCTGCCACAATGCACGGAAACCTCCAGCGATCCTTCAACAAGCAGCATTAACTGCTGGCAACAAACCTAGAAGTGCTTTTCCTAAAAACAACCCTCTCTTTAAGTGCACAAACATTACCCACGCCCTTGGCAGAGAGGTACTTCTGCCTATGGAACACCGGGACGATGACAGAACTCCTTGGACACACTCGTCCAGAATACAACTCGGGGTTTGCCATCGCAGTGCCCCAGGCCCCCTGAGCCCTGCAGAACTTTCTGCAGATGCTGGAGTTCACACATCCAGCAGCACACAGAGCTCCCCGAGACACACGAGAACTTGCTGAACAGGACGTAATTAAGACTGAAGCATTCCAGAACAGCCCAAGTGAACTTCAAAAAAGAAAGAAGAAAGACAAAAAAAAAAAACAAACCAAGACACTGGCTACCAGGAGAGTCTAAAATGTCTCGCTGAAGAATTAAGAACTATAAACTGTATTTGTCCTGAGTTACAAAGAGAATTTCGCAGCAACTTGTGTATCAGCCTTCCACATATTCCAGGGCTTCCACACCAGGGATTAACACGGTTCAATCACAAGACCTCACCTAGACATTCCCTGACAGTTCTTATTCGATACTGTTTCTTTCTCGCTTGTTTCATTTATTTGCAGGCTGAGAAGAAAAGGTTTCCATAAAAAACCTCTAAAGGACCGAAGCATCTGTAAAGTGTTGCTAAATGCAGATTGAGCAAGACGAAAAAACCCACAGAATTTATCAGCTCAATTATAGTAATATTTTTTTTTCAGTCTATGAAAACACAGCAGGCAAAGCATGATTAACTTATCACTATCCCTTCCACAAGATTCATTAATCTCTGAAAGCAGAAATTCAAGTGCAACAGACTTCGTGTTCTTCCGAAACCACTCTTTCAGGGATTGAAACAGTTGGAACAGCGGGAGAGGCCGGTCCAGGCACACATGCTCTTGTGCACACACGTGTGTATTTACAACAGGCACACATTGGCTGGAAACGAGACATTTTGATGTGTTTTATTACCTACAAACCCATCACAACTGAAGAAAAAGGCACGCCAGAGAGACTACAAGACAGACAAGTCGCAGTGACTGCCAGGCTGCCGGGCATTTCGGCATACGAGCAACCCCACAACTTCAATTATTATCGGCCAATCGTTTGGGGTTTAAAGGAAAAATGCTTGAAACAGTTTAAGCCAAATACCTTAAAACCTCGGTCACAGGTTGGGATGTAAAAAAAGCACAAAGTATTAACTGGAGGGTACAATTAGATGGTCTTCAAGATCCTTTCCAACCCAAATCATTCTGTGACTAAGAAGCTATTAAGGAGTTTTTATTCTGTAGTGTGTCACACACAGGGGCACGGTGAAAAAGCCTGTACAGGGCTATTAGCTGTGGGTAATCTGTGGGGTTTAAGGAGAAGACAGAAACCTCAACTACTCTTCCAAGAAGGCACCTTCAGCTTTAAGCTGAAGGAGGGTAGATTTAGATTCTGTATCGGGGAGAAATTCCTTCCTTTGACGATAGCGAGGCCCTCGCGCAGGCTGCCGAGAGAAGCTGCGGCTGCCCCATGCCTGGAAGTGTCCAAGGCCAGGCTGGACGGAGCTTGGAGCAACCTGGGATAGTGGAAGGTATCCCTGCCCATGGCAGGAGATGGAACAAGACGGGCTTTAAGGTCCCTTCCTACCCGAACCGTTCCATGATTGTACAATAAGCAGGACGGCCGGTGCTTCGCACGCCTGGCCCTTCTCCTTCCCTACCCGCACCCCACTCACCTGTCCACCCCATCACCCAAACCGAGGCACTAAAAACGAAGACGACAGAGGAAAAGAAGGGAAACCCGACTCAAAAAACGTCTCTTTCCAACCGCTATTTATAGCCGGGACGGTACTTGGCGTACGGGTCCCGCCCGGTAACTTCGACTGCAGGAGGCCCAACCCACCCCCGCCAGGAACCGCGGCAGGGCGGGCGGTCCCCAGGCCCCCCCTCCGCCGGGGCGGGGGGGTGTGGGGGGAGAACCGCCGTGGAGCCCCACCCGAGCCACCCCCGCGGCCTTACCTGTGCTATCGCTGGCGGAGAAGCCCGGCGAGTTGAGCTTGGCTCGCTTGGGGTTGGGCGGCCCGTCGAGTAAGTTCTCCGCCATGGTGGCCGGAGCGGCGGAGCCGGTGATCGTTGTCGGGGGGTGCTCGGGGGGGGCCGAGCTCGCTGTCCCCGCTCCTCCGCCGCACGGGAACCCAACAGCGCCGCTCAGTGCCCGGCCGGCCGCCCCCGCTCCCCCATGCCGGGCCGCCGCAGGCCGCAGGGAGGAGGGCTCGGGGCGGGGAGCGAAGGGCCCAGCGCCCCCTCCCTGCCGGCCGCGCTCCTCCCGGGCGCTCCCCCCGCCGCGGTGCCCGGATGGCGGCTCAGGCCGTCACTCGGGGCGCATTCCGCCCCCCCACACGCTCCCCTCGCCTCGCCCCGTCCCCTCCCCTCCGCGGCGGCGGCTTCGCCCCGGCCCCCGCCCGCCGCCCGCCCGCGGCCGAGGTAGGGGAGGGAGGAGGGGGGGGGAGGAGAAGAGAAGGGAGCGGGGGGGGGGGGGGGGGGCAAAAATTAGAAAAAAGGAAAAAAAATCACCAAAAAGCGGAAAAACGCGCCGACCCCCCAAAAACGCCCCAAAACAATGAGCGCGGCGCGGCGGCGGCGGCGGCTCCCGGTGGCGGCGGCGGCGGTCGGTTGGCTCCGGGCGGCTGCGCCCCGCTGGCTCGAGCCCCCTGTGCGCGTCGGCGGCGCTCGGCGCGGCTGCCCCGTGCGGCGGCGGGGCGGCCCCGCTGCCCCGGCCCGGCCCGGCCCGGCCCGCTCCGCCCGCGCCGCGCTCCGGCTCCGCGACAAGATGGCGGCTGTTGATTCCTCAATTAAAAAAAAAAGTTTTTTTTTCTCTTCTCTTTTCCAGAGCCCTCGGGGGCGGGGCGGGGGCGGGGCCTGCGCGCTGCGTCACCGCGCTCGCGGCGCGGCCCCGCCCTGCCGGAAAGGCGCGCGCGGCGCCGGAAGCGCCCGGCGCCGTCCTCAGTTGCTCCGCTGAGGGGCTCGGGGACGGCGGCGGGGCGGGCGGCGACCCCGCCCCACACTCCGTGCCCGCAGTGCTGGGCGCTCGCTCTCCGCCGCCGTGCCCCGCCTCGGTCTGCCCTGTTTGTTTCAGTCGGGGCTCCCCCCGTCGCACCCCGTCACAGCGTCCCCTCTTCGTCTGCCCTCAGGTGCCTCCTGCCGTTGCCCCCTCAGAGTCTCCCTTCAGTCCCCTCAGAGTACATTTCTCCCCGTCCAAGTCGTCGCCACGGTCTTTCCTGTTTGCTCCTGTCGGAGCTGTCCCCTCACAGTGGTCCGGCTCCCCTCAGATGTCCGTTCCCCCCTCACGGCGTCCCCCGCAGCCTCCCCTCAGTCCCACCAGAGATGTCTTAGTGCTCCCCTCGCAGCGACCCCTCCAAGTCTCCCCACAGTCCCCCTTTCTCCTCAGTCCCCTCGTAGTGCCCCCACCATCTCCCCTCGCAGTCCCACCGTGACGGCTCATTGGCCCTGCAGAGTCTCCCCTCAGTCCCTCAGAGCCCTCCCTTCAGCCATTCGGCAGTGTCCCCCCACTGTCCCCTCTCTGCCTCCCCTCAGGTGCTGCAGTGCCCCCCTCACCGTGCCCCCTCCACGGCTCCCCATGATCCCCCCTTCCCCTCTCAGTCCTTTCAGAGTCACCCCACCATCTCCCCTTTCAGTCCCCTGACTCATGGGCTCAATGCCCCCTCATGGGCTTTCCTCATACTCCTCAGAGCCCCCACCCCAGTCTCTCCTATCAATCCCACCGTGGATGTCCCCTCTCAGTCTCTCCCTGTGCCGTCCTCAGTTTTCCCTCACAGTTACATTTCCAGTCTGCCTTGTCAGTCTCACCATGGATGTCCCCTCTCAATGCCCCCTTCACAATCATCCCCCTCACAGTCTCCCTTCTCAGTTTCCCCACAGTCACCTCTCAGCTTCCCCCCCCAGTCCCACAGAGATGATCTCTCTCAATGTCCTCCTCAGAGTGTCTCTCTCCATTTTTTCCTCTCAGTCACCTCCTGCAATTTCCCCTCTCAGTCCCACTGTGGACATTCCTCTCAATGTCCCCCTCACAACACCCCCTCCCAAGCTCCCCCTCAGTGCCCCCAATTTCCCCCATGCCCTCAGAGCAGCCACACATGAGGGCAAATGTCCCATTGGAGCTGACCCACTCTCAGGCACTAGCATCAAACCCAGCCTCGCTTTACAAACGCTTTCTGCTCTGTCTAGACAGACTTCCCCAGCCCAAAACAGGTTTAGAAGACTGGAGATCATGTAGTTCCATGGATTTCCATACTGGTTCCCAACCTGAGAATCAGGTCCTATGAGCCCCGGTGACGTGTGTGGCAGCAGAGCTCCTTGTACCCAAACGGGTTGCTTGGGGCTGTTTTCATCACCTTCATGGTGGAATGTCCTCCAAGGGCAGCCACAATGGGAGGAGAGGCTGGAGAAGATCTGGACACAATTCTGGATGTGCTGACGAGCTCCATAAGCTGAGATGGATTCAACAGCAATAATTTATTGGTTTAAAGGAGATCTATAATGACAGATTCCTTTGCAAAGAGTAAGTCTGCCTTTTGTTTACTGCAAAACTTGAATTCATTACATATACTTCTACATTTACATGAATTTCATTACATTTACTTGCAAATTCTGTATTTATTTACATGGTGCCTGTCCTTGCTGAGGTCTGGCTGTAATCACGTGGAGGTCTCTGTCAGGCCTCTGCTTCTATCACTGTATTACTCATTAGTTACACAAGTAAGGGCTCTCTGCTTGTGCCTGCTTTAATTTTTTTCCAAAGCAGTGAGTTCCCCTCTGTTTCAGGATGTTTCAGTGTGGGACAGGTTCAGTGTCTCACAGTGCCTCTAGATGTAAAAGCAGCAGCTCTTATCCAGCAGCATTTTACTGGGGTATTGAGCATTTATCCCAGTTTAGGTTAAAGGAAAATGTTTTGCTGTTGGAGGTGAGGGGTGGGGGAGTCAGGTCAGACTCTAAGGCACAGCTGAGGACAGCAGTGTCTTTTTCTGGCTCCTGCTTGGACTTTTTAACAAGTTTGGTTGGTGTGTTTTGAATTGCATCTTGGATCACTCTTTGTGCTTGCCTTGGTCGTTACAGCCTGGGCAGCCTGAGCTAGTGGAAGGTGTCCCTGCCCATGGCAGGAAGGTGGAATGAGCTGGTGTTTAAAGTCCCTCAAAACCAAACGAGTCTGTGCTTCTGCAATGACATCACTTATGGATAGGCAGGAGTGGCTGACACCAGGAGCTCTCCACAGCACTTTGCTCCCCTCATGACCCCTTTCCCTGCTACTGCACAAACTCTGCAGCTCTGGGATAAAGTCAGGATGGAGATTGACCACTGGGGACAGATCCTGAGCAGTCCCACAGCTACTGCCCCTCTGCAGAGGATGTGCATGCTGCCTGGTGCTGGGTGACACACCCGTGTTACACCAGCACTGCAGCCCTGAGCACACAGCTGCTGAGGCAGGGGCCCTGGCAGCCCCAGTGCTGTGACAGGAGCTGCTGTGTCGGTGCCTCTGAGGGAAATGCCCTGTACCCACTGCTGGGAGAAAGGCAGAGGATGTATGGAGGCCGTGATTAGCTGGGAGAGCTCCTCTGTCTTTACAGCAAGTGCCAGGCTTGCCACGTCGGTGAAGTCAGAGTGGGGCTACAAGTCCCAGGAGCAGAGTGGGAGGGAAAGGAGGTGCTTTGGAGGGAGGGAATCCTTTACCCCAGGCAGTAGGGGCAGAGGAGGAGGGTCCTACTTCCACTGTGTCCTGCAGCTTCTCCGTGCTGCAATGTCCCCTTAGGATGGCCCCAGCTGCCCCTGCCACGGAGTCAGAACAGCACTGGGTTAATGGCAGGAGGAGAGGAAGGCCTTGGCTGTTATCCACTGCCCCTTGGAAAGAGGGCTATGATTAAATACCCTGAGGGCCTCAGAGTAGCCTGGGTACCACAGCCCTTTGGATCAGTATTGCAAGACTTGGATGGCCTCACCCACTAGAACACTAGTAATGCCAAACGTGGAACAAGCTCAAACAGAATAAGAGGATTTAATGAAGAGAAACCCTTTGAAAGACACTATAAATCAAATATGTCAATATTGCCAGTCTGGACCCCAGTGCATGGCTCCCTGCTTCCCCACTGATGGGTAAGCTCTTGAAAGGATTCCTGAGACCTTTGTTTGTGGTGCTCAGGAGGGAGGGTGAAGCAGGTGCTTAATGGATAACTCCTTTATTCAGGGACTAGTTCCAAGAGAAATTGCATAATAAAATCTGCACTGCTGCAGCCCATCGCCAGACTTCCTGTCTCCAGAACTAAGCTGCTTAAAGACACAGTTCCTGAGGTCCTACCTCCCTTCCCCACCCAAACCATGGAAGTATCATTTCTATAGCTTGTGACCTCAAAACCTTACAGCCAAACAATTAGCAGTGTTTGAATAACATCTGAGGAGCTCTGCCCTGTAACTTGTAGTCATTGTGGCACCACCAGAGGAGTTCTCATTGGGAATGGGAGTCTGTTTTTCCTGGTGATGTTATGTCCCAGCACCTGGTGGCCTTACCCTCCCCATGTGCTGCCAAAGCTCTTCCAGGATAGAAGAGAAGCTCAGAGCCTGTTGCCTCTTCTCCTTCTGGCTGCTGCAGAAGGTGCTGCCTATTCTTTCTCCAGGCATGTCTGGTTACACACACCCTGTACTCATGGGATTGTGGAGCAATTTTATGTGAAATAACTGCTGTTTCTGGCTTCTGATTTTCATTGTGTGTGTGAATTCCGTGGTGTTCAGGAAGTGGTGGTAACCCAGGGACCGCAATCACAGCACTGTTTGGTGTTTAGCTGGGTGTCTGTGAACTTCTGCAAACCCTTGGCTCCTTGGGCTACAGAGCTTGACACACGTCCCAAAGGGTCTCCTTGCTTCATTTCATGCAGAAGGAGTATTTGCAGGTGGCTAAACATGTTCTGTGGGCGATACCCCACAAGCACCAATCAGATCTGATTCTGCTCTCCTTTTCATTAAGTATTCATTCATGTAAAGCCATTTCCTACCTACTTGTTGAATAGAGTCCCGTGGGGACTGGATGCAGACTTGGGCTTTTCAGCAAATTGCTCAGAATCTTGCCCATCGTCTGTCAGGACCATCTAACTCTGATGTGGAGGAATCCCCCAAGTAATATGTAAGGCTATCTCACAAAAGCAAGAGTAGCAGTTCAAGAAAAACAGAGTCTTCTGTCATCAGCATAATTGAATCTGTCACTCTGAGGGGTCCTTCTTTCTTAAGTCCCAGATGTGAAGCCTGTAACTTTGCCATGCCTGACAAACTCTTAAGAAAAACCTGTATAAATCTTTGTGCTCTCACTCAGGGTTGTTGCTCGACAATCTCAGACTTTGTCTGCGACACAGCAGTCCATTTGCTTTATTTTTAAAGTAAACTGCCACAAAAAAATGTCTGTCTTTGGGCTCTGCTACATTTTGGTTTCTCATCTCTCTGACACCAGTTTGCAACCTGTCCCGCAGTCAGTTTGAAATCATATTTCTACCCATAAAATAGTAATCTGGGTAATCTGGGCAAATTTCATGTCTGCCAGCTCCCTTTTAGCAGTGGCAATTAGTGGTTTATGGGCGGTTTCAGCCAACATAGGCCAAAAAAAAGACACAGAACATTTTTTCCGCTGCAGATTATGGTGAAAGATCTCTTCCCTGAGCACAGAGAAAGCTGGGATGCCCATAGATACACTCTGGCCACTTGAGATGGGAAGATTTCAGTGTTTCCCCCCTCCCTGCCTTGTCCCCTGGTTGTTAAAGATGTGGCCTTCCCATTGCACCACCAGCAGGAGAGAGCATTCACAAGCTCTTCAGGTGCTGCCACTCACAGCTTGGTGTGAGCTGAATCCCAGATGCTCAGTCTGAGCTTGGGTGCTGAGCTGTGAGCTCAGGAGTGAGCACTGCTCACACTCCCCTCTGCCAAATTCACACAGGTTCCACCTCTTGCCTGAACCTTTATCTTGGAGCAAGACCTTCCCACCAGGGCTCGTGCTTCCCTCCATTCATTCTGCTCCCTCCACACAGCTCAGAGCAGTGGCCTGTCAGCATCTTCAAACCAGAGGGGTTGGATGATTCCTCATCCCTTGAAAGGTGTCTCCAGATTTCTCCCATGTCATTTCTGTCCTCTGCTCATTCCTTGATGGCATCACAGAGACAAGGTCTTCCAGTGCCTACAGGGAACTGAAAGGAAGGATGGTTTACAAGAGCATGTAGTGACAGGACAAGGGGGAATGGGTTCAAATTGAGAGTAATTTTAGCTTAGATATCAGGCAAAAATTCTCCCCTGTGAGGGTGGGCAGGCCCTGGCACAGGGTGTTCAGAGAAGCTGTGGCTGCCCCTGAATTCCTGGAATGTTCAAGGCTTGGCTGGATGGGGCTGGGAGCAGCCTGGTCTAGTGGAGGTGTCCTGCCCATGGCAGAGGGGTAGAAGGAAATAGCATTTAAGGTCTCTTCCATACAACACCATCCTATGATTCTGTAATCAAGTGCTCAGCACTTTTGACCACAATAAGCATTGCTCCTTTCAATTCAATGCCATCCAAGCATTTATTAACCTACTTGGACACACTGCATATGTCTTTTGTGGAAGTAATTCATTACTATAAATCTTATAGTTCTTTTTTATGTCTCTACATATAGCTTTTTTTTTTTCCTAATCAGTAGCAATGCTCACAACAATGCAGTGACTTCAGGTAAGTGTCTGGGATCACATTTGGAAATGCCCTCCTGCCCTTATTTTTTGCCGCAGCAAAATCTGGTGTTCCCAAGAAAACTCTGGCCAAGCTCACAGTCTCACCATCATCCTGTTAGTCACCTGTGTGCAAAACTCTGCTGAGCCACTGTCAAGCCAGGCGATGGGGACACTGGTGGCATTTTTTCCTGCTCTGCCATTGTCCTGGTTGGTGGGGGCAGCCACAACAGCATGGCTCTGCAATTCCTCCTGCTCCATTCAGCCTTGCCTGTCCCTCTGCCTCTTCTCTTCTCGCTATCAGTCACAGCTTTAGTGCAAGACTTGGTTATCTCCAGGAGCTTCATTCCTGGGAAACTCTCTGTACCTTCTCAGTGTTAATCCTGGCTTCCACACTAGCCTTTAAGCTTTTTTGCTGCGGATTCAACTCATCACAACTCTTTTCATCAGAGTTTCTGATGAAAAACTTTATTTTTCATCAGAAACTCTGCTGAACTCCCATAGTTATCCAGAGAGCAACCCCAAGCTCTTCTGCAGTGTCAGCCTCTCTCTCTCCCTCTCTGCTTAAAGACAGCTGTGAAATGTTTTGGATTCAGGTGGCAGACAGGTCCCTCACCCTCTGCATTAGGCTCCAAGAGTTAACTGTGCCCAAGTTCTTGGAGAATGGTACAGACTCAGGTGGCTGCCCTGTCCTTGCTCTGGCACTGTCACGTGCACTCATAGAATCATGGAATGGTTTGGGTGGGAAGAGACCTTAGAGCCCCTTTGTTCCAACCCTGTACCATGGGCAGGGACACTTCCCACCAGACCAGGCTGCTCCAAACCCCATCCTGGCTTTGGACACCTCTGGGGATGGGGCAGCCACAGCTTCTCTGGGCAATCTGTGCCAGGCCCTCCTCACCCTCACAGGGAAGAATTTCCTCCTGTGGACTTTGCACTCCTCCCATAGAGGAAAGGGCCCCCAGCAGCGACCAGGAAGCCTTTCTGGGCTGGGTCTTGGAAAACTGTCCTGCTGAACCTGTTCCAATTTGTATGAAATTCTTCAATATTCATCAGGACAGGGAGGGCATCGAGCTGGGTTGACAAGGGGGATATATTACTGCCTGGTTTGTGCCTCCAGCCTTGCTATTCCCCTACCACAAGAGTTTTTTCCTTGTTTTGTGTAAAAAAAGAGCAAATTCTACAGGAGCTTGAAGGTCAGTGCTCACTGGTTTGGGACCAGTAGAAAGTGGGACTGGCCCAGCCCCACATTGCCCCATAAGTTGGATGATGATGACTCTTTTCACCCTTTTCTAGCAGATAAGGTGTTTGTGGAAATCTTCACCTTCAGCAGGTAACTCTGGTGTGTTCAGGGCTTCAGTAAGTACTCAGAAAACCCCCCGGAGTTTCAGCTTTCAGAACTCAGAAAGCACTGAAACCATCTGATTTATTAATTGACAGTGAAAACACCTAATTTCCCTGCTGTGTGAGCAAAACTTAAAAAACAGCTTTTAACTCCAAAACTGGGAAAATAAAGGGAGTAAGAGAGGACAAAATGACTAAAACACATCAATCTACTCACCTTCTCCTTCAGCAAATTTTTCACATTTGATTCAAACCAAATTCTTTATTTTTTCTTGTTATGGCAACCACAAGTTTAAAGGCTCCACTATTTCTGAAGCCCTGTGGTTCTCTCGGGCAGCTCCTTGGGCAGCTTGGCTCTCATGCATCCCAGCTGGATGCATCTTGCATCCCTCCTGTTGCCTTGTTTTGGCTGCCTGAATCATACCTGGCATTTCTTGGGTGCCCAGCACAGAGCCAAACCCAAACCTTTCCTGGTGACTCAGTCCAGAGTTTCTCCCAAACACAACATGAGGGCTTTAGCTGCAAAACCCTTTTTCAGCATTAATCACCTTTCACTGTAAGTTTGCACAAGCTCCCAAATAATGGGGTCAGGTGAAAGTAGAACTAATTATTGTCATTATGGCTTCTAGCTCATAGAAATATGGAAGGACAGACTGGTTTGGAAGGGACTTTGAAGACCATCCTATTCCACCCCCTGCCATGGGCAGGGACACCTTCCACTCTCCAGGCTGCTCCAAGCTTTGTCCAACCTGGTCTTGAACACTCCCAGGGAGGGGCAGCCACAGCTTCTCTGGCACCCTGCTCAGAGTAAGGGGATCACAGCAGGGCAGCAAAGTGACTGAGGTGATGGTGATGGTCAGCACAGGATAAAATGGGACCATTTCCTCTGGAAAACCTGTGAGAGAATGATTCCAAGGAGGTGCTCTACTCTGTTGCTTCTAAGGTTATCAAAGAAATGACCACCCCCACCAACCCCCACCCCCCCTCCAAGCTGTGGTGTCCCATTCTGTGACATTAATGACAAGAACCTCTTTGCACAGGATGTAATTTGCCTGGGGAAATTAATTTCAAAAAGGACCAGAAAGTTAAATACTATTGCAGAGCTTAAATTAAGGCAAATAATTTTATAGCCAAAATAATATTTTTCTGTGACAAATTATGTAGAAGGCAATAGTAATAAAATGTGATGCTCTAGGGAATGAAACAATCCCTGTAAAGGTCAGGAAACTCTTTTAACATACCTGCACATCAGTCCAGATGCATTTTAATTTGTTTGGGTTTTGTATCCTTTGTTGGACATGATATTCTTGCCTGAGTTCCTCAAGGCCAAACACTTGATTGGTGGACAGAAAAACCTTCCCCAGCTCTCTCAGGATATTGCTCCCTCCTTTGAAGCATGAGCAGATGATTTCTGTTACACTCCTGTCCCATTCCTGCAAGACTTGACACACTGCAAGGTCTTGGTGGCATCTCACCCTGTGACCTGTGACTCCACGATTTTGCTGTTCATGGCTGTCTCTAATTATATCAGGATTAACTTTTCACCCCAGGCTGTCCACCTTGGGCACGATGGTTAATTCCATGAATGGTTCATTCCTGTGCTGTGGAGTTTCATGGCTTGGCTGTCGATGTGCTCTGTGCTTCCCTCTTAGATCAGCCGAGGTCGCTTCTCTTCCTGTCTTAAGCCAGCAGCACATTAGGTGTTAAGATGAGAAATTCCCTTTTTTTTCTGCTTTTCTTCCACCCTGTATCAGCTTATCCCAGCCTTGTGCTGACCAGGGAAGTGGAGCCAGATCAGCTGTCAGTCACCCAGCCTGGAGGTCCCATCATTGTCACCCTGGAGCAGGGCCTGACAAACTACTGCACCTCATCTCAATGCCCAGCTCCTCCACATCCCGTGTGTGGTCACATCTGCTCAATCAGCCCATTTGGCTCCTCTGCCAGGTCAGCTCCACTCCCCATGGCCCAAGCCCACTTCTTCCTGCTTGTCCAAAGGCTTCTCAGCTGCATTCCAGCTTCCTCTGTCATCCACACAAGATGACACTTCGTGCTCATTTAGGGCAATTTACCAGGCTGGTTTGAATATGAGAGCTCTGAAAATTATTTCACACTTGTGAAACAAACCCAGACCCAACTTTTTCACAACGGCTGTCAGTGATGTTCACAGCATCCTGAAAGGCTTGTGTGGAATTTGCTCATGAGCTTTGTAGAATTATCCTCTGGGAGAGAGCAAATATGGGAGAATTTGAGCTAGGAAAGACAATTTACGTTATTGAAGTGTTAAAACATGACAGAGCTGTTACCTCAAATCTGTATTATAAAAGAATCCAAAGATTTGATAAAATACAGGGCTTTCATAGAATCACAGACTGGTTGGGGTTGGAAGGGACCTTAAAGCCCATATTGTTCCACTCCCTGCCATGGGCAGGGACACTTTCCACTACCCCAGGGTGCTCCAAGTCCTGTCCAACCTGGCCTTGGGCACTTCCAGGGATCCAGGGGCAGCCACAGCTGCTCTGGGCACCCTGTGCCTGGGCCTGACCAGCTTCACAGAGAAAAATTTCTTCCCAATATCCCTCTGGCAGTGGGAAACCTTGTCCTGTGACTCCAGACTCTCGTCTAAAGTCCCTCTCCAGCTCTCCTGGAGCCCCTTTAGGCACTGGAAGGTGCATAATACAGATCACAACACAAAACAGAGATACCTGAGACATCTTTGAAGAAGTACCCATTAATTACTGCAGTCATTGCATGGTCCTGGTCACCCCCAAGCCTTTGATCAGAGATGTCTAGAGTGATCTCTGCTGCTTCCAGAGCAAAGGCAGCTCCATCTCCTCCTTCCCCAGCTCTCCTGGAGGAAGCAGTGACCCTCTGCACTCCCACACCAGTGAGAGTTCTCACCACAACACTGGCACATCATGGCTTTGGTTATGACTTTGCACCACTGGCTGAGCCCAAACTAACAAAAAAAAATCCCCAAACTGTCTGGCTTTATATTTTCCTGGAGTTTAAGTCCAGTTGAAGTAATTAGATCATCTTTTCTGCATTTTTGGATGTCACAAGTCACTGCATTTCAGGTGAACATTGAGCCCTGTCACTCAGGCCAGATGAAAACCCAGCAACCCTGGGGAGAGCAGAGCTGCTGTGGGCTGACATGGGAGGTGACGAGTTGCCAGCATGGGCCTGGCACTGCCAGGGAGGATTTGACAGTTCACAGCAGCACCTGGTGCTCCAGCCCGATGGAAGGAGGATGATCCAGACCGGATGATCACAAAACACTTGGACAAGACAAGAAATCCTCAAGGCTTCACCCCCCAGCCCCCTGCTTGCAGGCTGAGCCCTTCCTCCCAGTCCCTGCACTAAAGCTGTGTGGTTGCAATGAGCTAATTCTGCTGGAGAGGCTGCAGGCCCCAGTGCAGGCACTGCTCCCCTCGCGCGCTGTCGCAGCACGCAGCCACCGCTCCTGCAAGAGAGCTGCGGCTCATCTCAAGGTTGAATTTGTCCAGCTTCAGTCCCTGGGATATTTACATCTCTGGAAATGGTCTGGGGGTGCTGCAGTCCGTTATAGCAGAGCTGTTGCTTCCCTCAGTCAGATCTCTGGGCAGCTCCTTGGACTTTAACACTGCCGTGTCCCCACATGCACCCTTCTCTGTACCCTGTATTTTTTATTTTTTTTTTAAGATTAAGGAAAACGTATTTTATTTTCAAGCTTTTCTTTTCAATTGCAAGGACTGGACACTCTTTTTAAATTACAAGAGATGAGAATCTTGTGCATTTGCATGACCCCAATGGTTTCAAAAACTCCTTTAACTAAACCATTGCCCAGATTTTACCAAAGACACGTGGGGCTGATGTACATGAGGGCCACTGACACCCAGCACGGAGCACATGAGCCCTGAAGTACCTAAAATTATCTCATGTTGGCTTTTGAAGATAAGTCTCCACCCTCCATTCAGAATGACAACTTTTGGCAACAACAAGAAAACAGAAATGACAGATGGTAACAAAATCTGGTACACAAACATGACAGTAGGCAATATAATGAACATTTCACCCACTCCTTCATTTATGCTAATCGGTGCTTTTGAGCAACCGGAATTGTTCTGCCAGACAGCCACGGATCTGAAGCACAGCACAGCAAATCTCAGAGGGCCACCAACCTGAAACCAGGGTAAAACCCCACCAGGCGACTCGCTGTGAATGAAATTAAAGTATCACTGAACTCCAGCCCTGACAAAATCCCCCCACTCCTAAAAAGCACATCGACCTCTCCTCCTGCCCTGAAAACACCACATCCACAAAACAGAGGCAGTTTGGTTTTCCTGCTACCTAAAGCTTCACCAAAATTCAGAGGAACCAGCAGAAAGGAGAAGTAGCAGCCTCGCAGTCAATGTGAATTGTGCTAAATAAACGTATTTGTAACGGCAACAAAAATTTCCTTCAAAAAGCATTTTTCTCCCAGACTCAGCTCTCTGGATGGACTCTGTCCCTGCAGGAAAATGGTTACTCTTCCCTTTGAAGCCCACTTATCTCATGCTGACATTCTCAGAGGAAGGTGCTATGTCACCCACAAACCTCCTTTTATTTCCTATAAAAATGTAAATCAGCCTATTTTTTTCCCCCCAACAACCTTATGTAATGAGCAGTGTCCTCGCTCAATCATTTTGAAGACGTGCTTTAGCCCCTATTTTATGCAGGAATCTGTGAGAATGAAGCCATTCCTCCCTTTCCTTCCCTGATATTTCAGTGCTTGCTCCTTTGCCTGCTGATGCAAAAGCTCTGTGGCCATTCCTGGCGTGGGCAGGACCTAAAAACATCTCAGAGGGCAACAGCAACACCCTTATATTTTCCCAAGGATATAAAATAAGTTTTCCCACAAGTAAATTGCCAGTGCTTTCAGGAAAAGAGGGGCAACCTTGAGCACTTGCCCTCAGAGCCAGCTGGGATGTGTAATTGTACAAATCTGTGTATATTTGTAATTAAAAATGAGGCTGATCCTCTGTGATCAAAATTTCAAGACACTGCGCTTTACAGGACACAATTTTTCTTTGCTTACAGCACTGTCACACATTACCCACAGCAGATGAAATGCTCTCTTCTGGGGGCACAATCACAGTGAAAACATGGGAAAAATAGGGAATTTTGGTCAAAACATTTCAGTTGCTTTTGAGGGCAGAAAACCCCATGGTCTTGGTGGGTTTCCAGTAACCAGGTCTGCAAATCCTACCCTGGGCTCCAGGAGAAGATAATCTTTGTTTCAGAGATTTATCTCATAGAACCAGAAATCTCCCACTGTCCTCATGAAGATCCATGCAGACTTCTCTGACCTGGGGAAAAATTAATTTCTTCTGCTTTCTGTCTTATTCACTTGCCATTTCCTGCCCTGGATCAAGCATCCCAGCCTGTATAGTTGTTCCCTGGGTGAAAGCTACTCCATTTATTTAATTATCCTTGATGCCCACCTCCCCCTCTGGCTTTTTCTGTGCAAAGTCACATATCAATTTTGAGTTAAGGGGATCTCAGCACACACAGCAGTTGGAGCAGAATCCCCTGTGGATGGAGACATGGCAGACCAGGGTTTCCTGTTCTCCTCTCTGCTTCAGTCTCAATGATTCCTAAAAATAATGCCCCAACCAACTCCCAGACTTGAAATCCTGGAGAAGCACTGACCAGTAGGGCTGGGGTCTTCCAGAGACCCCCACTCTGCAGCCCCTGGGTGCCTTCATAGCCCTTTTTATGGAATAGCTTGGGAGGAACCTTAAAGCTCATCTCGCTCCACGCCTGCCATGGCAGGGACACCTCCCACTGTCCCAGGCTGCTCCAAGCCCTGCCCAGCCTGGCCTTGGGCACTGCCAGGGATCCAGGGGCAGCCACAGCTGCTCTGGGCACCCTGTGCCAGGGCCTGCCCACCCTCCCAGGGAACAATTCCTAATTCCCAATATCCCATCCAGCCCTGCCCTCTGGCAGTGGGAGCCATTCCCTGTGTCCTGTCCCTCCATGCCTTGTCCCCAGTCCCTCTGCAGCTCTCCTGGAGCCCCTTTAGGCCCTGGCAGGGGCTCTGAGGTGTCCCTGGAGCCTTCTCCTCTGCAGGTGAGCACCCCCAGCTCTGCCAGCCTGGCTCCAGAGCAGAGGGGCTCCAGATAACCAAATCCTCTCTTTTTTGCTTGGCGTTTTCTTTGGGACTTTTTTGTTTTGTTTTTTAATTTTTTTTGTTTGTTTGTTTGTTTTAGGTCTTTTTCAAGGCTTTACACACAGAGGCTTTCCATCCCCTACCACCCATACGCTTCCTTCTCTCTGCCTAATTTCAGAGTAAGGAAGCCACACATGATGTTTTCTCTCCAGGACACGGTGAACTGGCTGGCAGGTCGTGTGATGAGAAGGAATCTGCCCCGGGACACCGTGAAGAGCTGGGATCTTCTGCCTGCTGTTTGTCGTGGCAAAGGGGAGATGCCTGCATTCAGCTGCTGCTGAAACCAGGAATGCCAGCTCAAAACCTGGAACATCAGCTTGGGACGATGCTGCTCTGATGCCGCTGTGGCTGAAGAGACTCAACCCCACATCCTCGGCCAGCCAGGTGCGCTCACAGGGGTCCCAGAGCCGGGGTCCCGGGGCGCCCCGGAGCCGCCTGGCTGTGGGGAGTGGGGGGCACGGGGGCCGGGCTGTGCTGCTGGATGGTCTGGGCTGCTTTGCTGGAGCCTGGGCCAGGACCCCCGACAGCCTCCAGCTCTGCCGGGGCCGTCCCCACGTCCCCAGCGGGTTTGGCCCGCTCGCTGGACACGCTCAAAGTTCACGGTGCTATAAATACCCGGGCACAGGGCTGCCAGGGCCGGCCGGCGCGGGGGGGCTGCTGAGCACAGCGGGCTTTCCTGGCAATTAACCCTGTGCGTGCACGAGCCCCCTCTGGGCGCTTTGAACAAGAGGAATCCTCCAACTCGAAATGTGTCTAAAGCCAGAAGAGAGCAGCAAACTCCTTCAGCGGGCTGATTCCTGCTGGGAAGGGCCCCGGGATTGGCACCGGGACTGGAAGAGCACGGGGCGCTGGAGGAGGTTGCGGTGGGTGGGTGTTTTGTGGCCAGGCACATCCACAGCTGCTGTGTGACCCCCAGCTTGGGCAGGTCCTTGTGTGTGGGCTGCAGTGGTGTGGATCCAGCATGGCCTGGGTCCCCCCATAAAGCAGAGGCTGCCCGTGCACCCCACATTCCCAGCAGAGCATGGCCTCATGCTACACAGCCCCATGCCCTGCCCCACATGGCCCCACAGAGCACAGCCCCACACCCAGCCCTGTTTGCCCCCATACCCCGCAGCCCTGTGCCCCCCAGCGTACCCCCTGTCCCCGGCTTTTCTGAAGAGCTAAAACGCATCGGAAAACTTGGAGGGCAACAGAAACGCAGTAAATGAGCACAGGCTCCAACCCCAGCTTGGGGACAGCCACAAAACGTGGAGCCCCAGTGGTGCCAGGTCACCCGAGGCAGAGCACAGCACGTCACCTGCAGCAGGGTGTGAAGCGGTCCCTGGGGACGCCCGTGACCCCACCCACGGCTGTGCAGAGCTCTTTGTGGTTAATATTTTTAACCATTTCCCTCCCACACCTTACCGTGCCGGGCTGAGGGAGGAGCCGGTCCCTGAGGAAGAGCCTCTTGCCCCTTTTCCTGCTCAAACCACGGGCGATGGGAAGCTCGGAGAGAGCAGAGGACAAGGCACAGGAGCAGAGCCCCGCGGGCTGTGTGCCACCCCCGGCTGCTGCTGGGGCTGGGCACAACTCAGGGCACACAGGGCTCAGGGACAGCGGCTCGGGACTGAGCAGGGTCCTGCTGACCGAAGTGATCTCCAGCCCCACGGGGCTGCACATCCCCATGGCCTGGCAGGCAGGGCGTGACCCTGTCCCATGCCTTCAGGAACGTCACAGCTCCAAGGGACTCTTAGCCTTGCTCAGGTGACAGCGCCACCAGAACAACCTCATTTCAGCCTTGGAAATGTCACCTTTTGGGTCTCTTCAGGCCAAGCAAAGACACATTCATCACCTCACTCTCCACCATCTCCTCTCCTCCCATCACCACCGCAGCTCCCGTGATGCCAACCTCCTTGTTGCACTTGGATGTCGTGGCTCTTCCTGACGCTTACCTGACCAGGATTTTCAGGCCATCACTCCTGTGGCCAAGGGGGTCGTGCCCCACAGCCGTGCCCTGCCGGTCCCACAGTCCCTGTGCTGCTCTGGGATGTGGCTGCCCCGGAGCTGGAGCCCTCAAGCCCCAGGGCCGCTGTGAGCGGCACTGCCGGAGTAAAGGAGCCTGGAGGGTGGCACTAGGGGGAGATAAAGGCCGGGACATGCCGGGCCCTGCGCCCTTGCCAGCCCCTCCTGTCCCCTTGTCCCCAAGGCCACCCTAGCCCCGGCTGCTGGTGGGGACAAACGGGAGAACTGCAGCTTTCCACCCATCACAGTCCCGTTGCTTTGTGGGGTCTCTCCTGGCATCTTCAGTCTTTGGGAAGCATCTTTGGCAACGAGGGACCTTACAGCACTTACACCTTTATGCAGCAGGTATGAAAGCAAGAGACTGCCTTCTCCCATGTGCAGGTAGCACATGGACACCCCAAAACCCATCCAGAAAGGAGGAGAACAGATATTACTCCCAGAAGGGGGGTCAGCAGGGAAGGATGAGTCCTGGTGCATGGCCTGGAAGCAGAGAGTGACACATGCTGCAAGACCTCAGCTGGAGGCTCAGCCTGTCACATCTGACTTCCCTTTTCTAATGCCCCTAGGTGCACTTGGCATCAGCACAGCTGTGACAGCCTTTACAGGACCCACCACCAGCAAACTGGGCACCTGCAGGGCTAAAAACCATTTCAGGGGACCTCTGGGCCAAGGTACCATCCTGGTATCACACCAGCTCCTCTGTTCCCCTGGATGTTCCCTTCTCCACAGGCTCCCAGTGACCCCTGTCAGCAGAGATGAGATGAGCTCACCAGGCAGAGTTTGGGGGAGCTCCTGGCACACAAGGGGCTGAACCAGCAGGACCTGTCCCCAGCAGAGCTGTTCATGCCCAGCTGGATCACAGTGGCACCTACAGGTGCAGCTGTGGCTCCTGTGGTGTGATCAGTGCTGGACGCTGGGCCAGGAGCTGTGCAACAGCAGCTCTGCAGGTGGATCCACGTGAGGGGGGCACTTTCCCCTTGTATTTTCTACGGATTAGAAAGAAAAGTTAAATGATTTTCTCTTTTTCCAGGAAGAAGGATTCAGAGTGTGACTGGCACAGAGTTATCAAAAAATGCTACTAATACATGTTTGTACATCACTTACAATGTCATCAAACCACTGTGCCCTGGGGGCCTGAGCTCACTGGGCACATGCCTGAGCTCCCCCAAAAAACCCACACAAACTCCACACAAAAAACACCCCAAACCACCAACCTGCTGCAAAGTTGTGTTTTCTCTTCAACTTCCCAGTTTGGTCACAACCACAGCACACAGAGACAATACTTGCCCTGCAGCCACATCTCTGCTTTGCTCATATTTACAATTATTTAGAGCTCCAGCTCCAGAGTTTCCAACATTCTCTCTCCTAAACTTCAGGACTGCGGCGCTGGAGGGGACGGGCTGGTAACGTGATAGGGAGGTTGGCCTGGGACCAGGAGGCTGCATGCAGAGGGGGAAGGCACAGGGGTGCCCAGGCTGGCGTGTTACCCAGGCCCCTGCAGGAACAAGGTGTCTTTGGCTTGATGTGAGCTGGCAAGAGCGAGAGGAGGGAAGGAGATCCTCCGTCAGCACTTTGCTATGCACTGTGCTCCCTGCTCTCCTCTGCCCGGACACACGGACTCACTGCTCTGGGGGCAGGACAGCTGCTCCCAGGGCTGCTCATCCTGGGTTCTTTCTCCCCCTCAGGCTGGCAAAATTTCATGTTCTGCTTCAGCTTGGCTCCAAACACATGCCCAAAAAGCAGAAAGCAACACAACATCACTGCTTTTGCCATGCCACGAGGTGAGTGAGGAGCACACAGCAGCACCTGAAGGGTCACCCCATGTGCCAAGTGTCCACTGACAGAGGTGGCTCCAACCTGATTCTGTTGTACAGAAGAGCTGACAGTCTGTGCCCAGACCCTGTCACAGCCCCTAAACCCTCAGGAGGCTCTGGCACAAGTCTGGGGTTTGCATTGTCCCTTACCCAGGTAGATCCATCAGTTTGCAAACCAACTTAGAAGTAAAGGCTCATTTTTTCTGCTATTTTTCAATAACATTAAATAAGGACAGAAGCATTCCCTGAGACTGCTCAAGGCCCCCAGTGCTGTGACTGCAGCACAGTTCACCCCTGTGAAATGCATCACGTGCCACTACAGAATCCAGTCCAGAATCTTGGGCTGCAAACGGACAGGGATTGGGGTTTGTTGCAATTGTTTCCATGCTGGTTCTCTGCTTTTAACAGATCATTCCTAAGATTGTGCCATTCTGCCACATGTTCTACACATCATTTCCCATCTCCCAGCTTAGACACAGCCTTTGAAAAAAGACATTTCACCTCCAGCGTGCCCCTGGCACTAGCACAGCCCCTCTGCAGGCAGAGCCCGGCTCTTCCCAAAGGTTCCTTCTCTCAGGCACCTCGTGCCAAGCCCAACATGGTCACTTTGTCATCGAGTGTCAAGCACAAAGCATATGCAGGACAGATGGGTATGAGGTTTATAAGATAATTAAGCATGTTAATGAAGTTCATTTGCATCTAGCTCTTGAATTCCCATAAACTCTGCGAGGCTGGGAAAGGAGAAATGCTGCTTGACATCACAAAGCAACAGAAGTTTAGTTACCAACAGCGAAGTAGTGATTAATGAATGAGACCCAAATGTGGTGTGGCCAGGCTGAGCAGAGCCCTGCAGGTCCCCCTGGCAGAGCCATGACACACGATGTCCCCCATGCCACTGCAGTGGCCACGGCCATTCATACAAACTGCTGTGGGCTCTGCTGGACTGAAACGTCACAGAACCAGAGAGAGCAGGGGGAAATCATTGCTCCAAACAAATATTTGACCCAGAGATGAAGGAAAAGCTCTTTGGTGTGAAAAGAAAAGTCGGTGGCTGGTGTGGGAAGCCTGGTGAGAGCACCCTGTGCATGGGCTGCCCCTGAAGCAGGACCAGGGCAGAGTCTCTTGATGAAGTCACAGCAGGGAGAGGCAGATGAGCATTCCCTGGGCAGAGATGGAGCCCAGGGCTGTGACCCAGACAGAGCTGGAGCAGCCCCAGGAAAACAGGGGAACAGCTTGGATTGGAGATCCCCAAGAAACCCTCAAGGATACCCCAGGGGAAGCAGGGCAGGAGCCGGCAGATTGCTCCACACCCTCCTCCCACAGTGCTGGAGCTGGGAGGACACTGGGGTCCCAAAATGTGGCCAAGCCTGGCCAGAGGCCACCTGCAAGTTCTGACCTCCACAGAAAAGCTGAACTATCACCTCTGGTTAAGCAAGGAGGGCAAAGAGCAGGCAGTTTCCAGCCACCCACGGGTCACAGACTGGGAGATGGCTCCAGGGCTGCAGCACCTCTCTGTGACCCCCAAGGTGATGGTGGCTCCTCAGAAGGGGAAACCCTGAGAGTGGCACAGCCAGGCAGTGCAGAGCCTGGGAGCACCCCACACCAATAACCTGTGGGGTCAGGTACCACTCACCTTCCTGGCACCCAGGGCAATCCTGGAGCCTCCTTCTACCAGAGGAGGAAGAAGCCACTGGATCCCACCGAGATCCCATTCTGCAGCATGCCTGAGGTGCCACATCCCTGGCAGCACCTGTAGATGAGAGACATGGAACAGCCTCCGGGGTGGCCCTGCTGTCCCCCACTGTCCAGCTGGGCCAAGCACACCATGGCAGCGGGCTGAGCACACAACATCACTAGGAACAAAGACAGCCCAGACTTTCAGGAACTGCTGTGAAACATCTCCCTGAGAGATCTTTGGGCTTGTTACACATCCCCACATAAACTAACCACACACAGGGTGGGTCTTTCAACACACCCAACCCATCGGTGTACGACACGTCCTGACCACAAAACAAACCACAGAGAGAAAAGAAACTTTAACATGGGCTCACCCAGGACAAGACAAACTGAAAACAACAAGACTGGATTCATTGAAATACCTTGACCAGATTTATTAAAAAATATCCCTTGGTGCTGACAATCACCAGGATCCACAGTCAGAACCTGACTGGACAACACTGGAACAGTTTTCACCTACAACAGGAGGCGAATGCCTGGGAACACCCCAGCAAGGCCTACACACCCTACTGGCACTAAACCCTGGGCTGGCACCGAGAGCTCAGGGCAAACGTGGCTGTGGTGCAGTTACACCACACGTGTTACTGTGTGCTCTGATACTTACCTGGTGTGTGGGGAAAAAACAAATGTTCAAAATATGGGGGAAAAGAATCAGTCGGGACCCAGAGAAACTGGACTCAGCTTTAATTCCAGCAGCTCTTGCTCTGCTGCAGCCGAGGGAGAGCAGGGAAAGGCAAGCTGGACACATCCAGATGCTCTGGCTGCCTGCTGAGAAGGATTTGGTGCTGCAGGGCAGTGGTGGTGGGTCACTGGTCATCGACAGGCAGCAGGACCCAGAGGAAACCTTCTGCCATCTGCCAGGTCAAACCTGACTGGGGAGGGCTCAGGGCCTCATTAGGGCTTCCATTCCCCAGTGAAACCTGATGAACACACAGTGGGATGCTGACAAGAAACCCCCAGAGAGCTGGGGGGTGTGGGACAGACAGACAGACACGGGGTTTGTTCTTTGGGCCAGATTCTGGTTTTGGAACTATCAAGGTTCCTGTTCTTGCCCAGCCACTGCCACTCAGCCAGTCCTTGCTCTGTGGACACTCACTCCAGAAAAACTGCCTCATTCCCCTTTCCAAGCAAATTGAAGGGCTCTGAATAAGGCACTGGAATTCCAGAGTAAACTATCAGTGCTCTCTGCCAAACAGAAAAATAACTATTTAAAGTTCATTCCCAGTTTTGGCCAACACAAGCTCCCTGTGGGGAAAAGCTCTGCCCAGCAGTGACCGAAGGTGGCTGCAGAGGTGCTGCCAGTGGCAGCTGCACGGCCCCTTCCCAACGCTTCAGAGCTGGATTAAAACGAGGAAAAATTAGGAAGGAGTTGTCTTCTGAGCCTGGGCACTGGGAACAGGAAGGTCATTTGTGCCAACCACCATATCAAAGTGCAGCACGTCTATGTGACAAAGCCCTTCCGGGTTTGAGATGCCTCCTAAATACGCACCTCATCAAAAATTAACTTGGTGGCTTCAGGTTTATCAAAGAAACATTGTTAAAAGCCAGATCCAAACCAAAGGGCTGAAAAACCTATCCCAAACTATTCTTCTTCCAGATCACGTGCCAAGGGCTGCGGCTGAAGCAGGGTTGGAGCAAAAATACGAAAGCAAAAACGATTTGGAGTTGACACAGTGTATTGTGAATTACTTCTCAGCTTTTCTACATCTAAGAGAGCATGAAATGATCGGCCGTACACGGAGCAGTTTAATATACAGTTGATACAGAGCTGCAGATAATACACGTTGGATCTATATACACACAGAGCTTAACATTTCACAGGTACAACTTTTTGCCATCTCGGTTTGTCCACGAAGCATTGGCAGAGTATTTACAGCGAGGCTGCTGCGAGGAAGCCCCGTCCCCGTGGAGCCCCGGCGAGGCTGCCCAGCAGGGGTGTAAACAGAGCCGTTCTCTCTTTCTGCAAGGGAGGGAGAGGGGGAACACGGCTGCGCCGGGCAGGAGGGAAAGGAACCAGAGAAACCAGGAAAAAATAATGTCCGGCTAACCTGGAGACCTCAAAACACTTGAATTTGCCTTTTAAAATATTTTAACTGGAAAGTGTTCTCAATTAATTTTCAATTTGTAATGCAATTATGTTTCAATGGTATTTTCAATTAATGCTTTCTATCCATCTGTGCTTCTATCCATCCCCCCTGTGCTTGTGCAAGGACAGGGAGTGCTGAAGCCCTGGGTCGGTGCTGAGGGAGCTTCCCAAGGAAGCAGGGGATGCTCAGGGGCCTGTGCTGGCTCCCAGGCCCACTCCTTGCCCTTGGCAAACCAAAGCCAACCCTGCTTTCAGCTGACCACTCCAAAAACAATCTCTCTCCAGCTGTTTGTAATCAGGTACCACCACCCCGATGCCCAGGGATGGCTTTTACAGGGGATCACTGTGTGGGGTCACTGTGGGGACAGAGGGTGGGCAGATCCAACCCCAACCCCAATCCCAATCCCAGCTGGGTATGGTCAGACACAGAGCTCTGATTCCCAGCACAGGCTTTCAGTCACCAGCTGAAATTTGTTCTGTGAGCAAATCAAACCAACAGGCAGGAGGGAAGGTGCACTTACCAAGGTGTCCATGGCCTGGCTGCATGGAGCAGGCAGCAGCCCAGGAGCAAAGGTCCCCAGAGCCTGGGGACAGCTCGGCTGCTGGAGCTGTCCCACCACTATGGGACCTACAGGGCAGCTCCTGCCCTGGGCTGCAGCCATGGCACACGTGCCAGGCTCCATCCATGCCATGGCACACGTGCCAGGCTCCATCCATCCCATGGCACACGTGCCAGGCTCCATCCAGCTCCTTCCCAACTGACCTCCTTTTCCCATCATTGGCCTCCCTGCCTTGTCCCCCTCAGTGCTGGAAGGACCAAAGGGTAAGGAAGGAGGAATCCAGGCCCTGCCACCAGCAAAGACAACGTTTGATGCTAAGTTAAGAATACTGTTTCAAGGAAAGAAGAAACTTTCCTGAGCAATTGAACACCTAAAGCTGGGACTGGCAGTGAGGTGACTTTCCTGAGAGCACACAGGGGAGCTTGTGTTTTATCTGTTCCTGGGGAACTGGGTGAGGGTGGCCAAGGTCCTTCTCATCTTTGGACACTGCTGCTGCCTCCCTGCAAACCAGAGACACCCACCACTGAGCAAGAAAAATTCCCAAATGCTCAGCACAGCCTCAGAACTGTGTTTCTTGTCTCAGCAGATGTTGCAGTTGTTAAGGCTCTTGGCTTTAAAGAGTTTATTACTTTGGAAGTTTAAAGCTGTACTTGCAGGAGGGTGTAGCAGGTCTGTCTCAGCATAGGTATGATGTACCTCTGTCTCAGCACGGGCTCTGAAACCAGAAGCAGTGAAATGGGGAGAGGCTCACTGGTAACCATGGGCTCCTGGAACATCTGCTGGTGCCAGTGGGACCATGCCAGTACTGTGCAGTGGGCAAACACAGAGCAGAGCTGGCAGTGCTGCCACCCCCTCCTCTGGACATGATGGAGTTCATCCAGTACTGGAAATAAACCCTAACACTGCTCTGAGCTCACCTGGAAAAGGAAAAGCTTCAGAGTCACTGAAGAGGCATTTCCCTTGGGCACTCCCACAGATGGACCACATGCTGTGTCCTTCCCTGCCCTGAGCTGCATCTGTCAGCACAAATCAATACAAACCATCTTCAGTTCCAAAGATGGAATGCACTAAGGTAGAAACAAGTGAAGACTTGAGAAACTGAGGGAGAAAAATGAGGAAAAACTTGAGAAAGTCACTTTGATTCATCTGAAGGAGGACTTGAGAATTGGTGGCCAAATCAGTGATGTGCAAGTGGTGGCACTGGCTGACACCACACATCCAGCAATGAGCTGGATGAAAATTGGTCAGAGCATCACCCATGAGAGTGGGAACTTAAACTTGTACCAACTGTTCCCAGCCAGGACCTTCTCTGCAGTTCTTCAATTCAGTGAACGCTGCAGTTTCTGGACATTAAAATCCATTACAGGCATGGAGATGTCCTGAGGGCTGGAGCCCCTCTGGAGCCAGGCTGGCAGAGCTGGAGGTGCTCACCCAGAGAGGAGAAGGCTCCAGGGACACCTCAGAGCCCCTGCCAGGGCCTGAAGGGGCTCCAGGAGAGCTGCAGAGGGACTGGGGACAAGGCATGGAGGGACAGGACACAGGGAATGGCTCCCACTGCCAGAGGGCAGGGCTGGATGGGATATTGGGAATTAGGAATTGTTCCCTGGGAGGGTGGGCAGGCCCTGGCACAGGGTGCCCAGAGCAGCTGTGGCTGCCCCTGGATCCCTGGCAGTGCCCAAGGCCAGGCTGGGCAGGGCTTGGAGCAGCCTGGGACAGTGGAAGGTGTCCCTGCCATGGCAGGGGTGGCACTGGAGGGGCTTTGAGGTCCCTTCCAACCCAAACCATTCTGGGATTCTGAAGTTGCTGCAGTGAGCCAGGGAACAGAGAGAGAATGGAGCAAACCACACCAAGGCTGGGACAGGAGATGCTGACAGTGGCCTGGGGCCAGAAGTGTGAAACACCCAGGGCTGCTGTCCCAGCCACCGATGTGCAGGGTGGGACAGCTCCTGAGGAGGATGTTGAGCTCCACCCCGAGCAGGTGAGCTCCTGCCTCCAGCTCCTGGCCAGCCTCAGGCTGGCACCTGGGTCAGGGCAGCAAATGGTTAGCAGCTACAATAAGGAACCAGGGGAAAAAAAAAAAGGCTTTAAATATCTCCCACCAATCTGTTTTGTGCAAACTAATCTTCTTTCTCCCAAGCCAATATTGACTCCCAAAGGCAAGGAGCAAACAGTTCTGTATGTGTTGTACAGCCCAGCCCCTATCAGGGCTGAGACACAAGTTCAGTTCACATCAGAAACACTTGAAAGACATTTTATACAAAATGTTTGGGGTTTTTTTTCTTTTTTTTACCAGAGCTTTACCCAGTGTCTGCAAAGCACCTCAAACCTCCTTCCCATGGCACCCTCAAACTGCACCACTGTCAAGACAAGACACACTCCACCCATTTTATTTTCTCCTTTAACTTCTACAGAGCCTGTTGTTTCATTTTAAACAAACTCTTTAAGTAAGACAAAGGCAATAAGCTCCTGCTGTCTGACTTTCCCCAATAAGCTCTCTGTGCAGAGTTCAGGGGGTGCTGTTAATGCAGATTTTAATAAAATCAGCCCATTTTAAGGCTCTCTGGTTCCCAGCCTCCAGAAAACAAGAACAGCTTGGGAAGCTGAGGCTCTGCTTCTCACCTGAGACACCTTCCTGGACAGCACTCCTGGACAGACAGACAGCCCCTGAAACCAGCCAGCAGCTCGTTCCTCATTCCCTTCTCCTTGTGTCCCCAGTTCCACACCTGGAAGCACGGTACCAGGAGGAGCCAAAGCATGAACTGAGTCCCACCTGCAGCTCTGAACTGACACCTTCACACCACGGCAGCACCCAGCAGCTCCAGGGCCTGCAGGAATGTGAGTAATGGTCACTAATTCTGACTTCTTTATAGGATTTTGCAGGATCCCACTGGCACTGCCTGCACAGTTCAGTCTCAGCCACAGCAAAGATTAATTCAAGTTTTACCCCAGGAAGCAAACCAAGGACAGCTACAGCCTGCAGAGAGACCTCAAAAGGAGAAAAACATTGGAGCAAATGACTTGGCTGCCCAAACTGACATTCCACAAGCAGGCAGTAAAGTCTCAGCAGTACTCTGAGCCTTCAGCTGGCTTTTCACTGCTGCCTGGCCACTGAGATGGCAGTGCCATGGCACTGGGTCACCCCTGCACCTCCACCTTGACTGTCCCCACATGCAAATCGTTCTGTTCTTACAGCTAAACCATCCTCTGGCACTTTCAGCCACTGGAAAAATCACATCAATGAATAACTGTGTTTTTAAATTTAATTCTTAAATTCAGCTGCAGGAACCTCTTCTGTATCTTCTGTCACCACCATGAGGAGGAAGATGCAGCTGTGACCAGGCAAAATGGACCAAGGCATCAGAGCAAACACAATCTGCCCTTTCCTCAGGACACAGGGAGGCAGCAGCAGCCACAGCAGCACCCAGAGCCCTGAGCTCAGCTCAGGTGCTGCCATGCAGTGAGGAAGACACAGGTTCCCAAAGGAGAGGAGCAGAGAGGCAACAGCCACCTGTGTGTCCCATCCAGATGGAGAGAATGAGACCACAGCAGGGAGGAAGGGAGAAAAGAGGCTCTTTAAACTTGGCACAACCTCCCCAAGCCAAGGTGAAGATTTAAACAGCCAAAGGCATTACAGCCAACCTCAGGCACCCTCAGCCTCTTGAGATGCTGTGATGTGAATTAACTGCTCCCTTGCAACACCTTTTGCTGCATTCAGACTGAAAGTTTCAGAAACAGGTCAGAGTTAGCAATTTTAAAATGCCAGAAACCCTAAAAACTTGGCCTTTTACTCAGGAATAAGCTCCTCTTTAGCTAAGGCTGCTATGGGTACAGGGTGCTCCCTTCAATTTTGCTCTGGCCACCTCCTTTCTGTGTTTTAGCCCTAGACTATCCAAATACTTATGTTTTGTGAAAAGTCTTTGGGGAACCCTCCCTTTCCTGCCCTAATTCTGTCACTCCTGGGACACAGCAGAAGCTGCAGCCAGGTTGTGGCACTGTCCCACTCTGCTCACTCTGCTCCCCAAATGGGAATGGCCCCAAATCCTGGCAGTAACAGCAAATCCATCCTTCTCAAAACCCTGATGCCAGAAGTTAATCACTGGGAATGCCATTTACCTGGCTCTCACTGAGAAATCTCTCACAGGAGCAGCAGGGAGGAGGAAGCATGTTGGTGTGCCAGCAGCAGATGAAGACCTCACTGGTGACAGAGTTCTGAGCACTCCTTGTCACTCTGCACCCCAGCAGGTGCTGCAAGTGGCAGAAGGCAACGTGGGGCTCACAAACACTCAGCAACCTCCCCAGTCCCCTTCTCTGGATCATTTTTAAATCACTGTCATTAAACCACTCTAAAGACTGAAAGCACAGGCAGGCATGGACTGTCCTTGTGGAATAAACCCCTGGGGATCCAGCCAACCCCCCACGTTCACTGCCAGCTCTGCTGGCACCAACAGCACCCACAGCACAGGCATTTTAATGGAGTGAACTTTGCCTGTGGCCTCCCACCAGCACACGTCAGGAACTCTGCAGCAGAGCCACACAACACTGCTAGAAACGCCTCCAGAGTCATTCTTGTGTCAGGATAAATCTTCAAAAGGGTAAGGGGAGGTGTGAAGGTTCAGCTCACGCTGATTCACAACACAAACAGGTATCTCTTGGCACCTGGAAAACCTCCCCCTCCAAACCATCCATTGAGAACTGAACTTCTTGATTTGGTTACTACCCTGCATTGAAGAGATTTAAGCCCTGGCAGCCCCAGCTGTGGAATTTTGCTGCTGTCCTGGCACTGAGCAAACGGGGCACCACTGGTCACCCAGCAGGAGTCTCTTCCCAATCCCGAGTTAAGGCAGAGAACCATCACTGGCAGCTCCCAGAGCAGACAACAGCCCTTGATTTCTGAATCCACCAATGCTGCTGCCCTCAGTGCCTTTATTTGCTTAGTGCCAGCAAAGAGAGGCCCTGGTGGGTTTGGAGTTTGGCATTTGGACGTTCCCATAAATCAGTGATCCCACAGCCCCACAGCACAGCAACATGGGAGCCCTGTGTACTTTACAGGCTGAAGGAGAAGGATTCTGCATCCTGAACAATGCAGAGGAAGGTGGTTGGGGCCTGGGGTTCCATTCCAGCACCTTCTCCTTTTGGGTTTGAGCACAGGTTGCCAACCCCTCCTGGTGCAGGGCTGGGGCTGCTGGAGGTTGGGTTATTGTGCTGAAGGAGCCAGAAAGTCCTGGCTGAGCAGGGAGAGAGCAAGGATGGCAGGGTCTGTAAAACCGGGAGGAAGAAGTGTCAGGGAGAAAGGCTGGAACGACTCTAAGATAATAACACAACACTGGAAGGCATGTAAACAACTCTGGATCATGTTAGCTCCTTGACTGGAGGAAAAGGAATACTGACACACCTTAACTGAACCAAGAACCCTAACAATGGTTTCAGGAACACATTCTTCAGATGCAAGAGGTATTTGCAGAATTACTACCTGAAAGTTGGAAGTGCAACCCACTATGGGGAGGGGGAAGTTGTAACCTAGGGAGTAGGAAGCTGCTGGAAAATACTGCCCTCAAAACCACCTCACATTGCTGCTAACAGCAGCTGTGGCACAGGGATTTTGGGGTGAGGATCCCCTGGTTTGTTGTGTGCTGGCAGATTGAGTGAGGAAGATGAATTCTGAGCAGCTTTCCTATCAAATGGAATACTGACATGGATAAACAGCAGCTTTGCAGGACCTGTGCACAGTTCTGTTTAACTGAGATCCAGAAATCCCACAGACTCACATCTCAGAAAGGCTTCAGAGGCTCCATGCCAACTGTGGAGTGGAGATGGATCTCCATCAGCTGAACAGGAACGCCACAATGGATATATTTATTACTCATACCCCAAAATCACATGGGGATGAGAGGAAGAATCAATACATTCTGACTGGAGTTCAGATGGAAAGAGCCCCCAGCTCCCATCGGCAGCCACTGCAGCACTGCCTTTCCCCAGCTCTTCCCTGCCTGATCAACTTGTTTAGGGAACAAAAATCCTTTCCTTGATTTGGTGTCAGAGGGAGTTGGGTGAACTAGAACAGTTAAATGGTCAATATGATCCCCAGCAGGGCATCAAACGCCAGGGAGGGAGGTGGTGGAAGCATGCAGAGGGCAGACTGGCACAGCCCAAGCCCCCAGTGCCAGAGCTCCCTCTGTGCAAGCAGCTCCTGCAGCCTCTGCTCCCAGGGACCTGCAGGGAGCTGTCCCCAGGACTGGGAAATCATTGTGCTTCTCAGCTCACGACAAGGACTCTGTCCCTACTCCTGCTTCCAGCAGCAGGAAGGGAGCATTCTAATTTCCTCCCTGCTGCAAAAGCACAGTGTGAGTGTGTGTGAGTGTGTGTGAGTGTGTGTGTGTGTGTGTGAGTGTGTGTGTGTGTAAAAATCCTGAAAAATGTTGTGCAGCACCATTGCTTCAGTGCAGAGGGAAGCTGGGATACTCAACTGTGTTTGGTGGCTTCCGAAGCATCGCCAGCTTGGAACCAAATATTGCCTAAGGTAACATCCTCACAGTGGTTGGTAGTTCAGAGAGGCTCAAGCACTGTCTTATTACTCCCATTAAACCCATGAACAATTCATCTCTCCCGGTCCCTTCCGCACACGAAAATTCCCAAACAAAATTAAAAAACCCCCCAAAAAACCAAACAGGAATAAAATAAATAAATAAATAAAGGCATTCCCAAAACATTTATTTTGCTTCTCTCTTTGTCTCTCTCCAGTCAGCTCAGAGACACCAACGTCACCTACCTTCACCCACTGAGCTGCGTAGGGAGCGGGAGCCCTGAGCTGCAGCACTCCCGAGGTCTCTCCTGCTCCTGGAAAGCTGTCCCCAGAGCTGGCACTGTCCCAACCCTCCTTCCACTGCCACGGACCAGTAACTCATTGGCTATATGGGAAAGAAGTGTATCCAAAGCACACGATGGCACATGGAGGCTGCAGAAAGCATCGGGAAAGGAGAACAGAAGGGCAGCAGCTCTTCCTCCTGCCCTAACTAAAGGCTGAGCCACGGCACAAGTCCCCCTCCAGCCCACCCCAAGGGGGTCACCCCCCGCCCAGACATTCTTGTGGTGCATTACTGGCACTTTATAGCAGTCTCATATGGTAGATACATGCACATGTCTGTGTGTTACATACAAAAGGTCTGATAACAGTAAAACATTGTTCCGAGAGATATAAAAAACCCAAGGAGTTGCATTAGCCAAAAAAAGTGTTTTGTGAGAAACAACAATAAAAATGATATAACCACAGCTTTTCTTTTCTTTAAAATTAGATAAATACCCAAAGCTATGATTTCACTTGGGGCCTCTGTACCTTGACAGGGAGTCCAATGGAGTATATCTGAAGGCACTTAATATCCTCTACTCAGCTGTAAGATGGTTGCACAGGGAGCTGGGGAGCTTGGGGTGTGGTTTGGGGCATGGAGGAGAGAGATGGATGAAAACAAGCCCTGAAGAGCCATGATCCACACAGCCCCAGGTCCGAAATGAACACAAACGTACAACCCAGGTGTGGAGAAGGTCTCTCTTGGAAAAGAAAACTGCCAATTGCAAAAGTCTGTGTGTTTCTATGGACAGAGCACTTCATGCAACTCTGACAGTTCATCATACACTCTTAGAGATATTTAGCTTTGTCAGTTCATTGACCTCCTCAGTCCCCTCCTCACAGTCATCCTTTTCCACGGCTTGGCCAAACCTGCACCTCTCCTCTGCCTTCGCCGCGTCTTTCTGGAGCTTCTTGGCGGAAGGAAGGATGTCCTTGGCCTCTGAGCTATCTGTGCCATGGGCTATCTTATCAGAATTCTGTACAGAAGGCACCAGGTTGGCAATCTCATCCGTCGGAGACCGCCCGATGCTGCCATCCACTTGAACCCGAATGTCTGGAGAGATGGACAACTGGTGATGGGGCACGATGCCATTGTCCATGCACTTGGGGTAAAGGTAGGTCTTCATCTGACCCTTGCCCTTCACGTTGACCGTCCCCCTGTAGTCAAAGTCATACCCCATCTTGCTGAGGATGCGGTAGCTCTCCTCACTCACCTGGATGCGGCACTCGACGCCGGTGGTGTCCATCCTGCTCGCGATGTTCACGGTGTCCCCCCAGATGTCATACAGGAGCTTGGTGGTGCCGATGACCCCGGCCGTGAGGGGGCCGTGGTTAAAGCCGATCCGGAGTTTGAAGTTAAACCACAGCATGTTGTTGTTGAAGTCGTCCACCACCCGCATCATTTCTTTGGCAAATTCAAAAAGGGTCTGCAGGTGCCCGTGGGGGTGGCTGCTGTCCTGGCACTGCGAGGTGTTCAGCCCCGACGCCGCCATGTAGGTGGCCCCGATGGTTTTGATCTTCTCGATGCTGCTGTAGTGGGGTTTGCTCAGCAGCTCATCGAAGTCCCCGATGAGCTCGTTCAGGACTCGGTAGCACTCCTTGCCACCCTCGTAGTTCTCCTCGTAGAACTCGCTGAAGTTCACGATGCTGGCAAAGATCACCCCGCCGCTGTCGTGGTTTTTGGAGTAGCTCTGGGACACCTTCAGCTGCTCGGCCACGTGGTAGGGGATGATGTTCCTGAGCAGCCAGTCAGCCTGATCCCTCATGCTCTGGATCTTGGTGCGGTGCAGGTCGGCCTCCACGTCGCCGTGGTAGTGCAGGCGGTAGCTGACCTCGAACTCGCGGTTGAGGAACCAGACGAGCAGGAGCAGCAGGAAGGACACCAGGATCACCTCCTGGCCGAGGAGCTCCGCCGGCCGCCGCGCTTCGCTCGGCGCCGAGCTGTTGCACGGGCTCTTTCTGGAGCTGCACAGAGGGGAGAACACACAGGCGCATTTAACTCAGGGCACTGCCAGCCCTGCCCCACGGTTAGAAATGCTGGAAAAGGAAGTATGGGAAATACATACTAAATTATAAAATATCCATTGAGAACTCCATCTGCTGATAAGGAAATGCCAAAGAATTAACTGAATTCTTAAACTCACCAAGTACTTGCTTAAACCCACCAAGTATTTCTTTATCATCATGTTCAGTGGCACAGCCCAATCCTGTTTTAAGGACTTCAAGAAGGAAACAGTTATTATGATATCTAAATATATAGCTAAAAACACTGCATGTAAAAATGTACCTGTGTGTGTGTTTAGGTATCTGAGTGCACTGAGTGTCTCTATGTGGGGGTGTCTGTGAGTTTTGTGGAATTTAGCTGGTTTTGTATTTTTTTATGACCTCCAGTATTCAGAACCAGCTGCTTTACACTCCTGTGGTTTCCCTTGTGTCCTCACCAAGGACCAGGAACCTTTGTCACGTGCCTTTAATGCTACACACGAAGGGTTTGGGAGAAGATAACCCTGTAAAAGATACATTGTGGAGAACCCCATGGCAGGGGGTTGGAACCTCATGAGCTTTAAGATCCTTCTGACCCAGCCCAGTCTGGGGTTCTATGAACTGCATGGAAGTGGGGAACATGGCTGTGCTGACATCTTTTCTATGATAAAATCACTTCAGCTTTTCATGGCGGAGACAGAAAGTTTCTCCAAGTGCCAAGATTACATAAAATAATCAAAAATTCCTGTCTGCCATAGATTGGGAGCAATACTTCAGATCCTTTCGACAGTTCACTGCCTGCCTAAGCAGATCATGAGGTGCTGATGGAGCATCTGCCAGTGCCAAACCACCCTGAGCGAGGAGACATCTGCACTCTCCAATCTCAACTTTCTGCAGAGATGCAAAGACACAAACTGAATCTGAGAAGGCCCCACCTATGCACTCCCAGAAGCGAAGGCTGAACGCAGACAGCTTGGCATGCAGTCATTTCTGCAGGGATCCAACTGCATTTTTTGGATAAAATGATGCCAAAGCTTGAGATTTGATATGAGAAGACATGCGCTGAAGTTTTTTGAGTTAAGAGATGGTTTGAAAAGGGAAAGCATCACATCAACCTTTCTCCTGGAGAGCCAGAAAGGAATCCATGCTCAGCACCTGCCTGCATTTCTCTGGGAAGGCAGGAAGGGATTAAAACTCAGCACAACTGGAGCCACACCTCAAGAAGAGAAGGCTGAATTTGTTACTGTAACATATGAAAACATTCCTGAGTTAATTTTGTTGCTTCATGTCCATGGGGGACGGGTTTTCACTTTGGATATATTTCAGAACTGAACTTTATTACAGACATAGTTTCTTTTTCTGAGTTTCATTCTCAAATATTTGATTGACAGGAAAGTGTGATGAAACAAAACCACAGCACAGCTGTGAGACAGATGAACGTGCCCCATATCCAAAAACATTTCTCTGTGCCATAGTCTTTGTATCTGTTCCCTTTTTTACAGAAATCCTATGGGGAAAAAAGCTTCTGGTGAGTGAAATATTTTCAATACAGAGTGCAGGCTGAATTTCAGATGAAAGACAGGACAGATTACATTGAAAATTACTTCTTTTGTTTTCTACCACAAATATACTTCTTGCAGAGAAGTGAAGGTGTATTCATTTTACTCCCTCTTCACAAGGGGACCATGAAAGGAGGAGATGTCCCAACTGAAAGCAGAGCCCCACCATCAGGTTCCTTGCTGTACCAAGACTCTCCTTCCACCCTGATGCTCAACAGAACCTCTGTTGTGAACCTGTTTATTCCCTCCCTTGAAAGACAAGTCAGAGACAAAGTCAGAGACAAAGACATGGTTTAGTGGTGGCCTTGGCTGGGATGATGGTTGGACTTGATGACCCTTGTTGGTCCCTTTTATTCTATGATTCCCTGATCTTGGAGGTCTTTTCCAGCCTAAATGATTCCATAATTAATGACCAGAAGGGAACAATTCCTGAAATACAATCCCTGCTAATCCCCCTATTTTGGAGGTGACAAAATGCCCTTCCAGCTTGATGGGCTAATAAAACAAAATGATGTAGGTAAGAGAAAAGATCCTGGAAAGTAAGAAGAGGAAGTGAGGAGGGAATCTGGATCAAGGAGCACAATTCAGGCTCTTCTCTGAATCTGAGTTCATTATTTCACACAACTTGTGGGCAGAGATCTGTGAAAGGATCTGAGCAGTGACTCTGTTACTGCTCTGGGAGTAAGAGTTTGATCCAGATAATCCCCTCTAACATCAGACATTCCTGCCACAGGGATTTATTTAAGCCATTAAGGGCTTTTTATTTACAGTTTGCTGTACAAAACAGTCCCCAAGTACTTTAACTCCTCTGCAGTGGATGAGGTGAGCACCACAAACATTGTGTGAGGAGCAGAAGAAGGCAGGATCTGCCTTCAGGGAAGGAGCTGCTGCCTCCCACTCCCCATTCCTGAAGCTCTCCATGATCTGCTCAGCCTGGCTCCAGCCCTGGGATGTGATCACTGTGCACTGACTCCTGCCATGAATGGGGTGGGATCCCTTCTCCAGAGCAGGTCATTTTTATCCCATTGTGGATCAGTATGGAAAGCCCTGATCCCTGAAGGAGAGAGCAACTGCATCAGCCTCATCTGGAACTGCAGCCTGAGGATGTTGCAGTGACCAGGACACAGCACCTACAGGGCTGTAGATCACCTGAATCACCTCTCCCAGGCAGCAGCCATGACCTGGAGTCATCCTTTGGAACAAAAAGAAAAACTCTCCCACACCTCCAACAGAAAGAATCAACCCCCCTACCCAATCTTTCTCAAGTCTACTTTTTATGAGGCGCTGCAGCAGAAAACTGATTTTAAAAATCATTCAAATTGAGCTCTTGAGCTGACAGTGTTTCTTTAACTCAAACTGGTGAAATGCTGCCTGGCACAGCCCCCTCACTATTAACTTGGCACCTCCATCCAGGCTGTGAACACGGAACAAGTGAGACTCCAGAGATAGAATCTCCTTTGGCTTGATCACAAATCATCAAGATAATGGTCTTCCACTTCCAGAGCTTTCTGGAAAGCCAGTTTGCTTCTGAGCCAGTAACCCCTGCTTGGATTTGGATATCTTGCTATATTGAAAGAGGATGCCTCTGCCCGCTAAATGTGAGAGAGGAATGCAGGGAGGAAAGGTGTGGAAAAGGGGATCAAACTGCTGCTGTCCATGGAAACATGCAGTGGATGCCTCCAAAGCTTCCCTGCAGCCAGGTGACTGCAGCCTCCACCCAAGTGGCCATTGCTGCTCCCCCTGAGCAGCCACCCTGGAAAGTGGCACATCCCACCTGCCCTGAGGTGAGGAAGGAATGAAAATGGGAAATGTTTCCTGCTTCAGAGACAAAGCTCATGGTTGTATCCTTTGGGCTGAAGACCTGGGCTGCCTGGAAAACAAGGGAAACTCCACGTTTGTGTTTACAGCCAGTCCAGAGATGAACTCTGTGCTCAGGCTTCATTACCATTACAACTGTCTCTCTTCCCAGGCAACATTAATATTATCTCTATTCCTGATCAAGGAAAGGGAACAACCTCATTAAGGCAACACACAAGCTTGTCCAGTCCTCTTAGAACATGGGAAAACTTCAGTGCTGAGTGGGGTAAGCAGGAATCTGATTTATGTAATTCTGGCAGAAAGCTGAAGTAGAAGATTTTGTTAGGCTAAGAGAGTTTCACCTTTTATTAGTCCATTACCAGAAAAAAGGGGAAATTCTGTACTCTAGAAATGTGGTATTGAATAATATACAGCATAAAAGCCCTAAAGAAAGAAGCCAAATTCTGTTTAATGGCAGAAACAGAACAGGATTAACTCCCAGTTCTCTCTCTTAACTTCCAATGTTTGTTCATGTCCAGGCTTGGGCAGGGTCAGGCCAGGGGAGCTGGACTGAAGGGCAGTGCTGAGCACAATCAGCACATGGGTCTCTTCCTCAGCTGAAGGAGCACAGACAACATCCTAATAAAAAAGTGAAAAATGAAGTTTAGAAATGTTTAACAGGTGACATATTTTGGTCACTGCCAAGCCAAGCCTTGTGAAGGAGGGAAAGCCTCACTCCAGAGCTGCTCACCAGAGACACCTCCATGGTTTGGTCCTCAGCAACTCTCACCTTCCCCTGCCATCAGTTAGAAGTTAGATATTTATGGAAGAAAAATATCTGCAGGAAAACAGTGCTTGACAGGTGATCTTTCCCAGATTTCTGTCACTGTGGGGAAGACCCAGTTGTCAAAGATTTAAGGAGGATGAATTATTGATCAGTGATTAGCAGCTGGCCAGGAGCCTTCTGAGCTGCTGGGGAAGAGGTTTGTAATTCTGAGCAGCACAAAAGCTTCACAAACAAAAAATAAGGATCCAAATTAAGGCTGATCCTAAGACACTACTGGAGTGATCAGCACACTGATGTTTACCAAAAAAACCCCACACTCAAAAACCCCACCAAACCCAAAAGCCCCCTCTATTCTTTTGGCTTTAAATTTCCATTCTGGATTCAAGGAACTGCAATTCTGTTACAAAAAAAGAACTTTACTTAATCAAAACCAGGAAAAAGGAAAATCCTTGTAAGAAAAGCCAGAGCCCCCCAAACCCCAGCAGTGTAGGAAGTGCTGTCCTTGGTGAAGAAATACCCCAAGAAACCCAAAGCAGCTCTGCTCCCATCCCTCTGTACTGAACCCCACGTGTTTTCTAAACTACCACAGCATTTGTGGAGATGAGAGTTATTAGAAAGGAATTTTGTTTTGACACATCCTCCCAGGACAAGGAACAAGCTCCTGAAAACCCCTTTTAGATGCATTACCAAAATCACACATCCACAGCTCAGTCTAACCCAGCATGGCCCAAATATTGCCCCCAAATTTGCAATGAGCAAACACACACTTGTCTAATAGCAAAAACCAGTAAAAACACTTCAAATGGTACTGTAAAAACTTGCAATAAACCCAAGAGAAACTCATCACTGAAATCACCAGGGTGAATCTTTAACAAACTTATTTTAAGGGGCCATTAATTACCCAGGAAGGGTTTTTTGGTTGCTTTGAAAGGCTGCAGGCTAAAATTTCTTTTGCTCTCAATTTTATGACTCCCTGCCCTGCCCAGGCAAGGTGACAGCCAGGCCCAGACTGTCACAGCCCATCCTGGCTGCACATCCAGCTTTGCCACAGGAAGCTCCTCTACACCAGGGAATTCTCACCTGCCCAGCTGTGAGAGCATGCAACTCCCACTGCTTCTGAAGGGTGCAAATCAGCCAAGGAAATCAAACAAACACCTCAGGGTGGACAGATAATGCTCTAAAAACTGCTGCTACTGGAAAAACAGATGCTGTTTTAAATAGTTCCTCCATAGTTCTATTTCCTAGAAATCCAATTTTAAGGAGAAAATATCATTACACAACTCTGTGACTGCAGCACCAGCCCTGATGAGTTTTGGTCATACCCAAGTAATCTGTAAAGGAAATTACACGAGGAGCTTAAACACAACTTGCTGAACCAATTTGTTGAATTCCCAAGTTATTACTGTGGATGCAAAGTTTTGCTACATGTAATTCACTGAAAATGTTTCTATCCCTGAATATAAAGATGGTAATTTCATATAAAGCTTACCTAAAGTTCTGTGCCAAATCTAGATGAGGAGCTTCCATGGAGCTGAAATGAAAAGAACACTGATTTCAGAGGGAAAGCTAAAGCAATAAACAAACCATCCTGCAGCATTCCAGACAGAATTTTCAACTTCCTTATTGCACAGACCAAGAACTGCACTGCAGACCAGATAACTGCACACAAACTTTGTCTGAACATGACTTATCTGCTGGGAAGAGAGAACCAGCCAGAGCTGCAAATCCCTGTAAAGGGAAACTGGAACTTTGTAATGCTTGGAACAAGTAATTGTTAAACAATCCCATCTTACCTGGAAATAGGGAAAAGCAATCCCAGAACTCTTAAGACTCCATTATGCCTTCAACTTATGTGAGCACACAGCATAGATATTTTAAACATAAAACACAAAGAGACAAACCCCAACATTTCCAAACAAAAACCAAAACAAAACAAAGCAAAAAAAAAAAAAACCAAACAAACAAACAAAAAAAAACCAAAAAAACAAAAAAACAAAAAACAAAAAAAAACCCAAACCAAAACCAACAAAACAAACCAAACCACCCAAACCCCAAAAAAAACCTCCCAAATCCCCAAGATCCTAACACAGAACCTATGTTTTAAGATGCCATTAGAGAAAATAAGTAATTCAAGCACTTATTTACTTGTATTACAATTTCTCTACTGCAATCAAGTAGCAAGAGAGGATCAAACTCTCAGGGAACTGGAAAAGGAGGTAGAAGTGCAGGATGGATCTGGCTGTGGGGCAGACAGGGCTGCAATTGCCACCATGACAAAAATATTATCAGAATCATGGTAAGAGATTAATAAAATATGATTATTAACAAACAGAAGGAATGGGTTTTCACTGACTGAACCTGTGTGACTTATTTAGGATCAGTTCTATCAATCACCTTTTCAGACCTGTAGTTGAACAGCTCGATTATTTGAAATACTTATTTTTGAGGGATGAAATAACAACATATTCCAGGATTTCTGAACCTTGCCCATTAATGGGCCCTGCTGCTCACACCACAGGTGCAAATACACCATCATTAGTAACATTTATTAAGAGAATGGGGTTTTTCTTAACATTCACAGAGCTCCTTTAGCACTCAGCAAGAGCTGAGGCTGTGACCTGACACGACAGCAAGGTCTCCACCTCTCACCTTTGGAAGAACCATTCCCAGTCCCTTAATAAAGCTGAAATGCAGGGAAATCCCCAATTCTGTGTCCTTCTCTCTGCACAAAGTGCCAACACAGAGCTTGTCCAGGAGTGTATTCCATGACCCCCTTTAGCAGGAGCCCCCAGGGAGCTGCAGTGGGGAAGGAAGGAGCTCCAGGAGCCCCAGGGAGCTGCAGTGGGGAAGGAAGGAGCTCCAGGAGCCCCCAGGGAGCTGCAGTGGGGAAGGAAGGAGCTCCAGGAGCCCCCAGGGAGCTGCAGTGGGGAAGGAAGGAGCTCCAGGAGCTCCCAGGGAGCTGCAGTGGGGAAGGGAAGAGCTCCAGGAGCCCCAGGGAGCTGCAGTGGGGAAGGAAGGAGCTCCAGGAGCCCCAGGGAGCTGCAGTGGGGAAGGAAGGAGCTCCAGGAGCCCCCAGGGAGCTGCAGTGGGGAAGGAAGGAGCTCCAGGAGCTCCCAGGGAGCTGCAGTGGGGAAGGAAGGAGCTCCAGGAGCTCCTGCTGGGGGGAATCAGGCAAGAGCAGGCAGGGAATCAAGAAATGGCATCAAGGGTCTGCTCTCCTCTAATTGCCCTGGAAAACCAAACCTGGGGTTGAGTTTGGAGCCAGGGGGAGTGGGCTCTGCTCCCAAGGAACAAGTGACAGCACAAGAGGAAACTGCCTCAATTGTGCCAGGGGAGGTTTGGATGGATATTAGGGAAAAAGTTTTAAGCAAAAGCCTTGGCACAGCCCCCCAGAGTCCCCATCCCTGGGGGGATTTAAAAGCCCTGTCTGTGGATGTGGCACTTGGGGACATGGGTCAGTGGTGGCCAGGGCAGTGCTGGGGGAGCAGCTGCACTCGGTGGCCTCAGAGGGCTTTCCCAAACTCAAGGATTCTGTGATTCCATGGCTCCCAGTGAAGCTGCAGCTGGCCAGTGAAAGCAGCAGTGCCACAAAGGGAAAAGCCACAGGGAGAAATCTTTGTGACTGGGAGAGGGCCACTCAGTGCTGGGGGACAGATGGGGGACCACTGGGATCCCTGGGATCCTGAACCATGGACAAATCCATGAGGAGACAAGGGAGGCTTCAGAACCAAACACTCCTGCACTGCAGCTGGAGAGAACTCCCCTGCCCTCCTTGTCCAAGTGCTTTGCAGACAGACAGGAAAGGGATTTTTCTGTAGTCAGTATGATTCAGAAATCATTTGTCAACCAACTCCAGCTCCAGGGTATTTTTTCCCAGGACTGTCTCCCTTCAACCCTAACAGCCACCTCAAATCACAGATGTGAACAGGGGTAAGAGGTGACTTTTATTCTCCCTTTTTCAAAAATATAAATGTGATCAAGATTAAAAGAGACCACTGAAGACACTTAAAGAGGCAATTAAAGCTAAATACTCACTAAAATATGTATCTGCAAACTCTTTTTGGTTTGTTTGGGGTTTTTTTTCATGTTTTTCACTTTATGATTCAGCAGGTCTCTGAAGGAGAGGAACTGACTGACTGAGAAGATCTTGCTAAGTCCATCCCAAGGGAGGGTCTTAAGCCACTGAGAAGTGCAAGTTGATGATAAAATTTTGCCAATAGGAGTACAAGGCTGGAAGGACCCCCTTGACTCTCTTGGCAAGAAAACAGCAGGAGAATACTGCAAACAAATTCTCCTTGCATAAAATCAGATAAAAATTGGAAAAATTTAAGGTTATTGCACAGAAACTGCATTATCTTGGTTCCTCTGGTTACTGTTCTGCAGAGTCCTCTGAAAAGGCAGGAAACTGAGAATGGAAGTGGCTATTAGATCCCATTCAAGCTGAGCACCAGCCTTCCACACTGGAAAATGCACTGAGGAAGGAGGTGCAAGAAGAATATGTGGTTCCTAAGGTCAAAAATAAATCCAGAGGGGGGCTGGGGAGCAGTTGGGCTCTCTGACACCACCAAATACCTGGGAAATTCCTTAATAAAATAAGATTTTCAAACTAGTGGTGAAAGGCAATTCTGTGGGTCTGTAACTGTGTCCTAGAAACACATCAGGAAGCACAGAGTGTCACACAGAAGAGGGCCCTCTGAAATCCTTAAAGAAAATAATGAAGAAATGAAATCATTAAGGTTGAGATGCTGGAGGAAGTCAAGGCAGAGAGCAAAGTGCTGTGCACCAGCCCCTTGTTTCCCTGGGGAAGCCCAGCTGTGCTCACCTGGAGGGGCACAAGGAGACGTAGAGCAGGATGAGCAGCACTGCTCCCACCACGGTTGCCAGCAGGGATCTCATCCAGGAGCTGAGCTGGCAGAAGTTACAGTACTGCACAATGGTGATGAGAATGGCACAACACATGAACATGGTGTACTGCAACAGAGAGAGAGAGGGGGGTTAGCAGCTGCCCTGCCCTGCCACGCTGGGCAATTCCTCTGGGTGGTGGGCACAGCAAGTGATCCCACGTGAACATGGACATCTTCCCTTCCAGCAGCAGAAAACCTTTAGCACTGGTGGTTTGTCACTGTTTTCCCTGGATTTTTATCACACACCCGTTATTTCAGTGATGGCCAGAGCCTCCAGCTTACCTTGGTTAAAAGCTGAGTGCCTCTTCTCACTCAAAAAAAGGGAAAAAATGAAGGTGAAAAGTCATGGAACCCCCTCTCCACTGCTGGGGTTAGATCCTGCCTGCTTTAAACTGAATATTGAAATTCCATTGCACTGGAAATGCAGAGTGCAATTCAGCCACCTACCCCTCAGAGAACATTCCCACACTGCCCTGGAACAGCTGAGCCCAGGCAAGGAAGGATCTCAGTGACAAAAGGAGCTTCAGTCACTGGCAACTCACACTTGGTAATGTGACCACTTGTGGGAATTTGAAAGGACAAGCTCACATTTTCTGCTCCAAATGCCTCATCTCAAGACCCCTTTACCTCTGCACAACTTGACTGAAGTGCAGGACAGGTGCATTGCCCAGAGCACCTTCATTTCCCCAGGAACAACCTCACAGTGCTCAAAACTCTCAAGTGTGCCAATGATGTGCCAATTTTGGTTTCCCAAGAATATTCACGACCATCCAAGCTAAACCAGAGACCCCACACTTGGATTAAGGAGCTCTGGTCTAGCTTTATGCTTGTGTTACAGAATGAAATGATCACTCTCTCCCTTTCTCTCTCCCTTTAGGTGTCCTGTGCAGCTGAAGTGCAGACTCTGCAGCCTGGCAGTCCTGTGGCACAACAAACAAGCATGTGATTGAGAGCAGACACAGTGTATGGGAAAAATCCTTACATAATTCACCATTTTTAAACCACAAACAACAACTGTTGGTTTTTTAAATGACTTAAAAACGGATAAAACTAATTTCAAAAGTGTCCATAAAACCCCCATAACTTAAACTTACTTTTTTCCCCCCATTTCAGGTCTCCTAAAGAGGCAGAGCACTGCTTCTCACTCCAAGTGATGCCCCAGCATGAAGCCAGCCTATAGAGGGTCAGGATGTGCTGGATTTTACTATGGATGCATGGCTTTGGAAAGTTTTTTTCTTTCATGGCTGTTTTTGTTAATTTTCATTTTAATTATTTTATATCCAGGGAGGGTATAAAATGCTATGAATAAAAAAAAACTTTGCAAAACCATGTCATAGTAAAGGAGGACACTTACCTGACCCTCTATAGATTGACTCCATTTCCTAGAGCTCCATGAGTGTGGAAACACTGAGCACAAGCTGAGCTGGGACATCTCTTGGAGAGTGAGCCAACAGCCCCACGACTCTGGAGCACCTGCAAGAGGAAAGAAAGCAAAGTTCATTCTCAGTTTGGTGATGAAAATCACCATTTTACTGCTGCTGCCTGAAGTGTTTTGACTCAACCCGACCTGCTGCATTGAGAACACATTCATAAAGTGGTTCTGATATTATCTGAAACATCTGGAGAGATGATCAAGGATGGTGATGAATGGGATGGTATCAAAATCAAATGGACAGATTTGAGAGATTTGAAGGTTTTCAGCTCCCTTCCCTTGAGGAAAACATTCCCATGGTTAGTTTACTGATAATCATGGAGGGCAAAGACCAGCATTAGACTGAATGAACAAACGAATCAATTGACAGCTTAAAAATTCTTCCCTAAAGCTCCAAAAGGTAGAAGCTGCAGAATGATCTTAAGCATGGGATGGAACAGAATGCCAACCACACCCTGCTGTGACTGTGATAACCACGGGATGTGTGCTTAAATCAGCAAGGACCAAAAAATGTGTGGTCACATGTTCCCATGGAACAAACAGCCCCCAGCACCCAGGAATAAGCTGTGATAGGAAGAGTGAAGAGGATCTGGTCATTACCTACACCCAGGGCCCTGAAATAGCAAGAGCTTTGTGAAACAGAACTCCCTGAAGGTCCTGGAAAGGAAGGATTGCACACTGTGCTGCCTAAGAGAAACCTGCAGAGAAACAATCTTTCATCTCCAGCTTGAGGCCATTTTGTTCACAGTTTTTAAGCCTTGATTTTATGCTACAGTTGGCTTTTAAATCAAACTGTTCTCCCCCCTCCTCACTGTTGCCCATGGCTGGAGCAAGAGGTGCCTTCCAACCCAAACCATTCTGTGATTCTACAAATGTTTAACCCCTTGTTCTCCCCTTCTGAGTGCTTTTAATAACAGAGACACCAAATTTCCTATGGATCTCTGTGTCTGGGTTAAACATGCCAATTTCTTTCCATTCCTTTTCAGAAGGCAGTTATTGCATTCCTTTAACCATTCCCACAGCCCCTGCAATGGCCTTTTCTAGGTACCAAGTGCTCTCTCCTTTGAGTTTCTTCATCTCACCCTGCAAAGCCAGAACACCCCTCACTAATCCTGTTCCTATTCCTACTATTGAGGTTCAGTGATACAGCTTCTCTAACTCCAAACTCCAAATCCAGCCCAGGACAATAATCCTGAGATAAACCACTTGCATTATCTCAGAAAAATTCCTGCAGAAGTGCTTGGTCTAAGAGGAAAAGGTATGCAAGCAGCAGGAGTTTCTAGGTATCCTCTCCCCTTTTGTTGGAGAGTTTTCACCATGGCTGTGTTTACATAACAGACTAGGAATTCCATCATCCACAAAGCCCCATCCCTCCAAGGGATCTGTATCAAACAGATGTAAAGCAGGAGGGAGATGGAGGAAGGCAGGCAAGCAACAAGCTTTGGTAGCTCCAAACAGTCACTTTAGAGAATGGAGTTCAACAACTTACATGTATATTTGTTTCAAAATCAGATGTGAAGTGTGAAAAAACTGCAAGGGCTGGGAGAGAAACCAGGATTGCACCGAAGAAGTGTCGAGGCAGCCAGCCAGAAATCACCTCCAGGAGACGCTTGGTGCAAGTCATCACCTCCTCCAGGAAAAAAGCCATCCTGGAACACAGGAAAGCAGGATCACTAATGGCAGCACACCTCCCTGTACCCCTCATTTACCTGGAATAATACACCTTCAAATCCATCACTCAGGCTCTGTGAGCACCTGCTGGTGACTCCAGGGAATAATCCAGCCTGGCTGCCAGAAGCCTGAGTGTTTGCTCCGGTGAGGAGGGGCAGCAAAGGGAGGGAGAGCCCTGGCACGGTGGCTTTGAGGAAGCAAACTGAAAGCCAAACTTGGAAGGTTAAGCAGAGGGAAGACTCCTCTCCATTCATAAATAAAGCAGGCAGGGAGGAGGGAAACTTTCACAAGTTAAAGCTACTGAAAATAACACCAGGAACGTCTGAGGAGCAGGGCAGCTCCAGCACCCATCACAACGCAACCCAAACCAGTTCTCCCAGTTGCAACCAGCCAGTCGGCAGGCAGGCTCCGTTCGTTCCCTGTCATTAGGGAAGGAGAAGGGGAAGGGGAGCGTGGGCTGCGAGCTGGAGGAGCCGAGCTGGAGCAGCCGAGCCCGGCTGGCACCGCCCCGCGGGAAGGAGCCGCGCTCGCCCGGAGCTGCCGGGAAAACCACGGCCCCAACCTGGGAAAAGATGAAGGAGCCAAGTGGAAGAGCTCTGGAGAGCAGCTTACCGGAGATGCTTCTCAAATGAGAGCAGCTCTAATTGCTAAAATGAATAAGGGAAGGGAAAAGGATGCTCAGTGCTCAAGGGCATTGCATAGAAAACTAGTATTTATCCACAGAAAGAAATCCCTGGGATAACTTCCTTCTCAAAGCTCAACATCAGTCACTTGAGAAAAACTGCAACTGCTGTTCAAGTGCCTAATTATTTCTAAGAAGCTGTAAAAAGGTGGTGGAGCACAGTTAGCTGCATCCAGAGCCATTAATGGCACGTGTGGCGTTACCAGACTCAGGCTGAGCAGGTGATTCTGCACTACAGAGCCCAAACAGTACAGAATCACCTTTTGTCTGGACAGGGATGCTCACAGCTGAAAAAAAAACCCAAACCCACCCACTAGATATGAAACTCCCAGTCTCCAAAGTCACACAAATTACCCCACATTGTTACTGTTATATTTTTCTGAAAAATCTTTTTGCACAGGATTTTTTTTCCTGAGAAGCTGAGAAGTCTCAGAGAAAAATGAAAACAAGAATTATTTTATTTGCTTTTTTTGGGTTTTGTTGCTGTGGAATGTGTTTTGACATTATTTACTAACAGGTGGTTGTTTCATTGGTTGCATGTGAATTGTTTTTACTTTTTGGCCAGTTATGGGCCAGTTTTGTCAAGAATCAGGAGGAGAAAGTAATGAGTTTTTTACTATTATCTTTTAGCTTTCTGTCTGTATTTTTAAAAATTATTTAGTATCATTTTAGTTTAGTATTATTTAATATAATATAATATCATAAGATAATAAATTTGCCTTCTAAGAACATAGAGCCATATTCATAATTTCCTCCTTTGACGGGAGTCTCAGAAAATACCACACCATATCACCTATATCTCTAAAAAGAGAAAAGACATCCACTCATTTTAAACCCTGTTGTCTGAAATACCAGGTTTTATACTGGATAAAAGCCTGACACAAACCAAGCTGAATTTAAATTTCTTTATGCTAGTTTAACACTCATTCCACACCTTTAAATAGAAATTGTTTGTGAATGAGATTTTAATTCTCCCGTCTGGAATTCTGTGAATTGCAATCACAAGTATTTTGAGGAGCATAAAGAACTCTTCTCTAATTGCATGTGTTAAAATCTGTCAATTATACCTAAACTCCTGGAAAAAGAGGAATTTGGGAGGACGGAACACACTGTAATTCATCGGGAGCCCACGAGAGGGTGCTCACAGATCTGCCAGTTCCCACTTTAATGGACTTCCATTCACACCAAAAATTCTAACTGCATTCCATCGGAAAACAGAATTTCCAGCAAAGCATTCAAAACTGGATAGAAAATATTTCAAAAGGCTCTCTAGAGTAAGAGCTGGGGTTTCTCAAGGGTTACAGACTGGCAGAACTGTCCCTGTGCCCTGAAATCACCACCCAACTCTGCAAAGAAAGCCCCAGTGCCCATCCTCCAGCAGCCCATGCACTGGGACTGGCAGTCCAGCACCTCCAGGGCTCAGCTGAGAGCACGGGCAGGGGAAGGGATGCCAGGCCAGGGCTCCCTGGGCACGCTGGTCCCCGTGAGGGCGGCCTGGTGCCACCTGTGCCCACACTGCCATCCCGGCTCTGTGGCACACGCCCAGCTCATGTCTCTCACCCCAGCCCACACACCAGGGACTCCACGGTTTGCGTTTCCCTCCTGCCAAGCCTCCATGCCAGGACAAATTCCTGTGGCAACTATAGCAACAAATCCAGGGGTGAACTCGGGGGGTTAATCCTGCCATGAGGACACTGCTTTATTTAGGCAGCTTCGTGTATTCCAGGGCAGTGCCACCTTTCTCCTGCTAATCTTCACCTTCTTGCACTGATTTCTCAGGATGGGATTTAGTGTGGGGCTCTGCACTCTGGAATTACACATGGAATTCTCCTCCTTAGCAGTGAATCCAGCCCAGTGCTCCCAGCACAGGAAGTCAGGGGTGCATTAAATCCAGACAGCAGTGAGAGCTGCAGACAGATTTAATGGCTACAGGGCAGTATCAGTAAATAATGCAGTGTCAGTGGGCAGCTCAACAGGGCTTAAATGCTAAAGCATCTGAGCTGTTTACACAAGCTGGAGTTCAAATTAGTAACTTTGACATAAATGATTAATGGCTAATGGAGACTGTTACCATCATTTTTGTATTTACTGGCAGTTTAAAATCAATTCCCAGAGTTCAAATCAAAAGCTTTTGGCATAGCAGCAATTTGGTGGGATATTAAATACCAGATGTTAGAAATAAATAAAGGCAAACAGACTACATTGTTTTCCTCAGCATCAATACTCTGTATCAGTCGTGTTAACAGATCTGGTTCATTAGGCTCCAGGGGCAGAAAGCAATTTCTGCTCCTGGTCATGAGGAATTTAGGAAGATCCAATGCTGGCCACAGGTCTTGGCTGAGGACAGACAGGGGGTGGCACCTCAGCAAGGCTGGGAAGGTGAAGCACCAGGAAAAGGGCAGTTCTTTGGTCACATAACAGTTTCCCTTCTACTGCTGGATTGCACTTGCTTCCTTCATCCAGAGGATTCCTTTTTGCTGCTAGAAAGGTCCTTTTGAATTCATGAATCAACTGAAAGTGCTCCCACCTCTCACTCTCTTGAACAGGGCTAGACACCCCCTCTTCTGCCCTCAACCCTTCACCCACAAGCCTTCCCTGAAGCACGCTGTCAAAAGCAACACATTTCTTTAAATAAACTATTTATAAGCAATTTTACTCGAGGACAAGATGTCAAAATTATCTAGTGAACAAAACTTCTATATTTGCACTCAATATTGGGCAGCTGTTGGGCAGAATCTTTAACCCCTACTCCTGCAGAGCCACTGCTCAGACTCCCCAAGTGGAATCACACATTGTTTTACATTCAATGACAAAAGTTGTTTTTTTTAAATAAGAAAACTTTAGGATCTCTTACACTTCAGCTGAGCTTGTCAAAGTAGCTGCATTTCAAGTGGGCAGAAGGACATTCTTCAGAGAACATTTACAGAGGAGATGACATCTTCCACGTGCTCACAAATGAAGCACCAATTTTTGCATGCAGCTTTATACAATTAATTTTCAAGTGGCTCTTGTGCTAACAGTGGGATGCTCATCTATAGGTACTCCAATAATTTATTATCAGACACTTCAGAGGAATCAAAACATCCTTCTCCCTCGCAAGCTTTGCTCCATGAGGACTTCTGCTGTTGCAGAACTCAAGTTTTAAGGTGTTTCTCACTGCCCAGGCTGTGACAGTGCTGTGCTCTCCTCTTCCCTCCATCAGCTGCACTGAGCCAGGGGAGCCCTTGCTAGGCTGAGTCCTGGATTTCATTAAAATTTAGCTGATTTAAAGGCAGGGTGTTTAGCATCATGATAATGAAAATACAATGTGAAACTTAGGCAAGAATTTTCTGGTCTTAAAATAATCCCTTTTCCTGAAATTCTGGGATTGTGCCCAGCATTGTAGTCCAGTCTCCTCCCCAAAGATATCTCGGTGGTATTCTGTGATTGTCATTTGGGATGACATTTCTGCACAGGAAGTTCTGAACTGTTTCTGTGCATAATGAGTGGTCAGAGGGAGCAGTTCTCACTTGGATTTGAAGAGGAAAAAGATGATTTTCACCTCCCTGCCCAAAGGAACTGCACAGAGTTTGCCTCAGGTTATGGAGACTGGGGTGGCCCAGAAGTGTATTTTAGGTATTTACTATAAAGCAAATACACAAGGTAAATTCAAAACATCCCTGCTGGTTTGAAGGAGAGGACAGGGCAAGGCAGTGGTCACTTGCCCCATCCAGCCATTCCTGGATCCCAGGTAACAGGACAATTGAAGGGTCTGGAGATCACAGGTCAGGTTGACAGCACAGAGCTGCAGTGAAGCCAAACCCCTGCACAGCCACTCACAGATAAAAACACTTTGCCAACTCTTGACTATACAGACTGAAAACAACAATTTTCCTTCTCCTTAAGGAACCCATAAACCACCAATTACAAAGCAGCACTGCAATAAAACCTTATGTATCTACCTATAAATATTTCTAAGATTATAGCAATATTTTTATAAATGTACAAAGTAAGGCAAAAGCAATGTCCTGTGGGGAAAACAACAAACTGAAAAATACTAAAATGAAGTAAGAATTCACCTGTAAAGTGAGTGAACACAAATCTTCTCCAAATACACCTGGACAGCTGAAAGCAGCACTTCTGTAAAGTAGTGATTGAGCTGTTCCCAGCTGAACAAGTTCATGGCCACCAAACCCAGACCACCCGAAAGAGCTGCCTGAAAACTGCCTGGAATTAAACTTCTGCCCCACCCAAACCAGAGTGCAGGAACTTCTGTAAAGGGGAAAATGCATTTTTGATGCAAGAATGACAACTCCACCAGTTCAACCATCTCCCAGTACAGCTTTTAACTCCCTGAATTTCTAGATTTTCTAAAAACCATTCACATTGCAACAACCAAACACACCTGCTAAGAAATGCTATATTTAAAAGCATTTCATAGATGGCTTCTCTCTACTCCATATGCCAGCTTTGATGTAAATCCACTTGCACACATTTATATGCCCAGCGAGGCACAAATTCCTTCAGTGACTACATTAATTCAGTGTTTTTTACCTCAACCCTGCAAAGTCAAAATTAGAGTGCAAACTGCAATCTCTTGTTTCTTTTGAAACAGCAGTAGAAATTGCTTCCAGCTCGTAATTACAAAAGCATTTTGACTGACACATTCCTGACAGACATGCAGAACTCCAGGAGAGGACACCCATCTGCACACACCGTCCTGATCCTGCTGTTGTGTCTGGGAAGTGCAGGGACACCAGGATGAGGAGGGCAGAGTGAACTGGCTCCCACAGGTCCAGACAAACAATCAGCTCATTAACAGGTCGATCACCTGGGTTAATGACAGCTTACAGGGGTACCTGTGCAGATCACACCCGGGGAGCAGCAGCTGCACTGAACCAAGGGCTCTGAGTGTGGGAGAAGCCTGGGGATGGAGGAGTCACCACAGCAGTGTGCTGGAAGCCCAGAACAGCCCAGCACTGGGGGTGACTGGTGCAAAATGGGAATGAGGAGCTGCTGTTAAAAACCTGGCACCTGCAGCCACGGCTCTGAGGGCACAGGAGAGGCTGAGGGGCAGGATGAGGGTTCAGGTGTGGGGTTGGCACCTCTGAGCACAGCCCTGCCAAGTGCCACCCCTTCTGCAGACAGAACAGTGCCCCTGCCCTTCTGGGGAAACACTGCACTCCTGTCGTATGTCAGACACAGAAAACATGAACTATCTCAATGTTAACCCATGAAACTTTAAAAAAAAAAGTGAACAATGTGCCTTTAGCAATTTCTCTTCTTTCTTTCTTTGAGGGCAGCATTGCTCTTTGCAGCTGTGACACATGATGTCATTTTTAACCCCAGAACTCTGTACTTTTATCTGGGAGTTTAAAGGAGTGGTTTTTTGGGTGGGTTTGTTTGCAGGACAGATCAAAGTTTTCTGTTTGAATTCTGACGGTCCTGTGAGGACAGAAGACATACAGTGGCACGTGGCATCCCAAGGACCAGCAGGAGGGGCAGGGATGGGGTGCAGATTCCATTTCCCTGTGTGACCTCTGTCAGAGTCACAGCTCTGCTGCAATTCCTGGCACACAGGGTGTGCCATGAGCCTCGGCTGCACTGACTCTGCTCTTCAAGCCTACAGCCCGTCCCAGCCAGCTCCTGGGATGCTGTCAAACCAAATGTTCCTGCCCAGCCTGCTCTCTGCAGGCTTTGCTCCACTTTCCTTACCTGATGGAGACGACAAGGGACAGCACCTCCAGCAGGATGGCGATGACGAACACGGCGACGGCGGCGGGCGGCGGCGCGGACGCCACCACGCCGTGCTTCAGGAAACACGTGATGGAGAGGATGAGGAACACTGTGGTGGACAGGAACACGTCCAGGAGAGAGCTGAAGGTTGCACTGGCAAAGGTCTTCACTGGAGCATTCCTTATGACCTGTGTGGAGCACAAGGATTGAAAGGAATCAATGGTATTTTGCTGAATTCAGCTGGAGGGTGAACAGCAGCTCCTAACAAATGTGGAAATTTTGGCCACTGCATTAATCCAGTGTAAGCACTGGTTGGAAACAAGAAGAGGTGGTTTGATGGTGTCACAGCTCCCTCAGCAGACCCTGTTGAGAAGAAGTATTGGTGGCAAAGCCCCCAAGCCTGGGGTGATTTTCACACACTATTATGATACAGAAATAAAACAACATGAAAATTCACTATTCTGTGCAAAGAAACATTCATATAATAAGTAGAAGATAAATTATGCGATATTTTCTTCTATTATTTTAATTTAAAATAATAACAGACTTTACTATAACCTTTTTAACCTTAAAAAAACCCTTCTAACACCACTCCACAGTCACAACTGTGGCAGAATTCACATCTCCCTTTCAGACCAGATTAAAAGCTGTGTAATTCAAATTGATCAGAGCCCAGGACATCCAGTTCTGCTCTTCCATAACCCCTCACCACACATTCCCATCCCATCCTGGCCTGGCCCTGTGCTTGTGCAGCTGTGCTTTGTGCTACTGTGACTAGTCCTGATCAAAACCAGATCATGAGCTCCTGCCTTATGAAGGTGAGCCCAGTCCTAGGACTGTTTGTATCTACCCAAGTTTAGAAAGCAAGCTCCATAGAAAAACATAAATTATGTAATCAATGTCACCATGAAGGTGCCCAGTTGGAGCACTCTGGTTTAATTTGGAAGTTTCTTTTGTTCCTCAGAACACTTCCTGTGCTCGGCAATACTGGGAAACAAACTTGTTCCTCATTTGTACCTCTCTGCAACCTAACAAATCCAGCCAGCATCACTTCAGGGCCAGAATTACCTTTGAACTTGAAGGGGTGGCAGCATCCTGTCCATCCACAGGTGAAGTCCCATCAATTGAATGAAGGGAAGCAGCACCGTGTCCCCAAGTGACAGAGTTAAAGATGCCCTAACAGTGCTAAGTAGTGCCTTCATTTCCAAATGAGAACAGATGAAGGCTCTTGGGAAGCAGAGTTGATTCCAGGGAGGGATCACAACCTGAGCAGCTGGCACTGTATAATCAGAGGTGAATTCAGGGGTGCTGGGAGTCACTTTCAGCAGCATTGACTGTCAGGCCATTAGAGAAGCTGGACTGTTGTCAAATCTTTTCACTCTCCAAAAGAAGATTTCATTGCTGTTTTCAACCAGAACTCTGCTAACATTAAAGCTTTAACAGGTTTTTGCCCCAGTGCTGCAGAGTTACTAATAGAGAGTGAAAATTCCCACTTTCAAGGAGGTTTATGTAATAATTTTAAAATTATTAGCTTGCTACTAAGAAAATCACAGGCCGCATTTCTGCTCTTTCTAGGCATTTCCTACATAGCCACATTAATAGGTCCATCTGTATATGCTTTACTATCCCTGCTTTGCTTCTCTTTCCAATCTTTCCACTGGAAACTACTTGATTTACTATGTTTTTTACAGTTTGCAAATTTTGCAGGCTGCATGCCACAGGAAGTTTCTCTCTGTTGTTGCTACAGGAACTTTATGCAGAGAGATAGCACCAAATTGCAGTGCTGCAAGATGAGCGTGGAGCTCCTGACCAAAGTGAAGAGACTGAACTGCAACACAACTGGGCTTTCCTTTGGTAAAATAAAATAAATTAAGTGAAGTGTCACCTGGAAGTATTGGAAAACAAGCAAATATTGTTAAAGAGAATGTGACAACACTGCCCAGAACTGAAAGCAACAAACAGCAGAAGCAGAAATCCTTCTGCCCTCAGATGCAGCACACACTGGGAAGAAAAGAGACCCACATGTCATTTATCCTGATGCAGTTCTGCAGAGGGATCACCCACATCAGCAGCTCAGTGCTGCTGGAAGGGAAGGGCCCGCTCCCCTTCCTGCTGCCGGACGCTTATCTCGGGCTGCCTCTGGCACTTGCCAAGCCCTCCAGAGCTGCTGCTGCTTCCACAAAACACAGAACAGCACAAAACAGCCCCAGATGGAAAGAGAAAGAGCCCCAAACAGAAAAACAAACCATGAATATTTCATGCTAGGTCAGTAAATGAAGTGCTCACAGCGGGGAAGGCTGAGAAGCACCAGAGCCATTAGAAGGAGCAGGGAGGAGGAGGATGAGGAGGAGGAGGAGGAGCAGAGGGCAGAGCATTTGTCTTTTCTTGGCAGCAATTTTTCAGCTACTGGTCAAATGCAGCCTCAGCTCCAACTGACACCTAATGTCACTCTAGGTAAATTTAAACTATCTTGCTAGTTCCTATCAGTCAGGCAGGACAATCCAGGGCTGTGGAAAGCCTGTGATATTATTAGCCCCCAAAGGAATGAAGGAGTTTTTAGACTCAGTGCAGAATCCTGAAGAAAACACCAAGTTCCTTACAATTTACTGCTCCTTACAATTCCAGTGTTTTGAGCTGCACACTTATGGAATTAGGACATTGGAATTCAGCACTGGTTTGGATTCCATAGGGATAACCATGAAACTGTGACTAAACAAGAATCAAATTCCAAGTTACCATTCTCAAAGTTAGAATATTTGATGAGAAGACAAGCAGCAATTGGTCCTTTACTTTGGTAAGTTGTGGTCCTTACCATCTCAGCATGGTTCTCTGGCCACCCTAAAGACTTGGAACATTACCTGAACATGGAGAAAATCAGGGTACCTCAGATTTCCAGCCCAAACACTGCACTAGACTCAGGGCATGGCAAAAGATGCTCCAAGGGCTGGAACCCCTCTGCTCTGATGCCAGGCTTGGAATGCTGGGGGTGTTCAGCCTGGAGGGGAGAAGGCTCCAGGGACACCTCAGAGCCCCTGCCAGGGCCTGAAGGGGCTCCAGGAGAGCTGCAGAGGGACTGGGGACAAGGCATGGAGGGACAGGACACAGGGAATGGCTCCCACTGCCAGAGGGCAGGGCTGGATGGGATATTGGGAATTAGGAATTGTTCCCTGTGAGGGTGGGCAGGCCCTGGCACAGGATGCCCAGAGCAGCTGTGGCTGCCCCTGGATCCCTGGCAGTGCCCAAGGCCAGGCTGGGCAGGGCTGGGAGCAGCCTGGGACAGTGGAAGGTGTCCCTGCCATGGCAGGGGTGGGATGGGATGAGCTTTATGGTCCTTTCCAACCCAAACCTTCCACAGTTCTATAATAAACTGAAAGGAGACTCTTTTCAGAGGCAGCAATATCAAACAGCAAATCACATTGGACATTTCATGACCCTTGTCATGAAACAGCTGCAACAAAATGTGTTAAAAACCCCAAGGACAGACAGTGGCTTAGACAGATTACAGACAGAAACCAATGCAGTAGAAACACACCTCTTCCTGGTAGCTGGTCCTGTAGGCCATCTCCAGATCCTGATCCAAGAAGTTGAGGCTCAGCTTGTTAATAGGTGGTTTAAAGAAGTAATCCTTCATGAGGCTGAAGAGAGAAGACAAAATCAACATCAGTTTGTTCAGCTGTACCTCCTTCAGGTCCCCCCAGACTGTGGCTGCTGTTCCTAGGGATGCTGGCACTTGGCTTTGAAGTTCCTGTGGTTTTTCTTCTTTCTTGATCACCAAAGTATCCTCTTACCCAATCACTTGCTCAGTGAAAGGAAATATTCCACAAAAAAAGCAAATTTTATACTTCCAGGAAGAGTCTAACAAGTCCTTCCAGCAAATTACCAGATCTAACTGATGAGTACAGATAATTGTAACATAAGCCAGCAAATAGTAAAGGTTAATTGCTGCTACAGACACACAGCCTCTGGAGACACGTGGCTGTGGGATATTTGTGTCTTGGGTGGAATTCTATGGCTCAAAGCAAGCCAAGGATGACAAAGGTGACAAATTGTTATGGGGAAAAAAAACCCCATTGCCCATTTTAGAAAACAGCAGTTTCTTGTTATTTCAGACACTAAAATAACTCTGTAACTCAACTGGGAACATTCCCTTAATGATCCAAGCTGCAGAGAAGAGATGGAGAGCTGAGATTTACTTCTGAAATGGGAGATTTGGAATGACCAGCACCATCAACAAAGGCAATGACAACTAATGACATCAGGGCTAAAAACCCAGAGGCAGCATCTACCACAGGGTGTTTATGCCCTCCTTCACCTTCATCTTTTCTACAGAAGGTGAAAAAGTCCCACAACAACACAAAAGCAGCTTCAATCACTGGAAGCTGAGTTTATTCCCCATCCTCTGGAAGAAAACTAAAAAACTGAGTTTTGCACCAGCAGTATGAGGGTGATGAATGAAGTTTCCTGGTGGCACTTGATCTGCCAGTCTTTTCACCCCTGAGCAGTGCCAGGGAGCTGAAGGGACTCGAGAGCACCCAGTGCTCCGTGCCCAGGGTCACAGAGCAAGGTCACACCTGCTTGTGGCACTTGTGGCTGGGCCAGCCCGTCCCCCCTGCTCTGAGCAGCTTCCCAACACACTCCTCCCTGCCTGTGAATCTCCTCTCATTTCCAAGCAACTGATTCCATGTGTTATTTACAGGGAATTGTTTCTAAAATCCCTCCCAATCTAAAATGGGGTGGCTCCTTTCCCAGTGCTGTTCCCACCCTGGGAACTGCAGCACCAGAGCCACAGTCACAGTGGGCAATTTCCAAGCTGGTGACTCTGAGCAAAAACCAGAGATGCACATGAGGTCAAATTCCAAGCAGATGAAGAAGCTGAAAGAAAGATCCTACAGAGCTTGTCCGTGCCTGAATTCTTTTTTTAAGGGGGTTTGGTTTCAGGGTTATTTTCTGTTTATTTTTATGGAACTCTTGCCTAAGAGGTTTTCTTGGAAGCTCCCAGCACAAGATGGCATGTGGGAAGCATTTTTTTTTAAAACTCAGATGCAAGATCAACCAAACACACATTCCTAGACTGATGCTAGAGAAGACAAAGGAGTCTAAGCATGAATATGGCTGATACTTGGTAACCTTTAAACATTCTGGCTTTGGCCAATACATTAAAAATATCAGGATACTCTGAAGGAATGACAGGATACACTCACTTGAGTCACCCCTCTCCCTTTCATTCTTGTCCTCATTCCTCATTCTTAGACATTTCTAAGAGCATCTTATAACAAAAATTGTGAAAACTTTTGTTTTGGTTTTTTTTTTAAGTACTGTTGAATCCCCTTTCTCCCTGCAGGGAAGCTCCAGGAAGGTGGTGATGGTGCTGCTGTGCTGGTTAAGGGTGTAGGAGGATCAGTCCAGCTCCACAGTGCAGCACGAAGCAGAGGGTGGAACACGATGGAGCCAGGGTGAAAGCAGCATTCCCGGGGCTTCTCAGCTCCCTGTCAGCTCATTCTGCCTCCAAAAGGAAGATGCCACTTGATGAAACAGTCAAGTACATAATCAGTTTCCCAGGAGGCCTTTGCCTCCCAGCACAGGGTGTTCCCCGGACCAAGCATGACTGGGAAGTGGGAAATGAAAGAAACAAACAAATTTTAAAATAATGAAAAAGTATTTCCACAAGAAACTGCCCCAAGGAGGGGATGAAGGGCTGCACAGAGCCCAGTTCTGAGGGAGCTTCATACATCCCTGAGATTCTGCTCTGCAAGTCTGCAGGGATCATTGTGAGCACTGCCCTGATCAGCATACCAGTACTTGCTTCTTGTACTTCAGAAGGTTTATAACCTAAGGAATACCTAATTTTTGTTGGAAACAAAAATCCTCAAACCAAGAATCCTTTGAGGATATTCCCAGTGAAATTAAATTCAAACATTCTAAACCTCACACTACAGTTTTCTTTTAAAGAGCACAATAATCTGTGGGTTACAATGAACAAAGAACAGGATTTTTACAGAAGTAAAGCCAGACTCGAAGCTGAAAGTATTCACTGTTTCTCAAATATAGAGAATCAAGTAGTATGAACTAGTAACTTTCACAAAAGGACTCTTTTGTAATGTACTAATACAAACATGCCACACTAATACTGTCTTTATTAACATTATTTTTAAAGAACATTGGAATTGTGCCGAGGTATCAGCTCCAAGGTGAAATCTTGGCATGCAAAAACCTCTCAGGCACACAGCTGAGCTCAGTATCCCCAGTGTCCAGCATTTCCTCCCAGCCAGCCCCAGGCAGCTTCCTAATGCAGTCCACAGGCTCCTGAATCCCCCCAGGACATGTTTAACCCTTCCCAGCTCTGCAGGAAGCCTGTGGGATTAATTTATGCACTTTATCACCATATCTGGGTTAAGTATTTTCTGTTAAAACAGGAATTTATATCCAAGTGCCAGCAGTGGAAATCACTGCTCAGTGCTCAGGGAAGATCACTTGGCTTTGCAACAGCATCAAACTCAGTGAAAATGGGGATTCCTGTAAAATGACCACGAGGAAGTTTGGTCCCCTCTCTGAGACACCTCAAATTCCCCATTCAAAAATATTCATAGATACTGGATTCATCAAGACCAACATTATGTTTTACAGAAGGGGACCAAGAGCATTTTTAAAATGGCTTATTCCATACCATTTCTCATTGAGAAATGTTGAAAAAATCAGTGTAAACTGGTAGGCTTAAAGCATTTCACACAGATCTAATTAATCAGAAGATTATTTTTGGAAAGTTATGTTTACATGAACTGAACTCAGCAGAGAAGTTTCCCTGGCAACAAGAAATGGCCCACTTAATATGGTAATGATGATATTTAATTGGGACCAAAAAAAAGCCAGGCTTTGACTGATCTCAAATCATGGTACTCCTTCTTCCAAATCAGAAAAAATTACCCATTTTGGGAGTGGAGGAGGAAAGCACCAGAACACAAGAACTTGAGTGAAGTATCTTCAGCAGACCATCTGCATAAATTAAGCTACTTCTATAACTTACACTTTGCAGAGTGTTGGTTACATTTTAAAAAATATTCCTATTTGTTCTGGCTGATTTCTGCCAACATCTGGACATTCCCAATCCATCTATTTTCTAATATTTGGGAATAGCAGCTAAACCTCCTTTCTCAGCCACTAATGGCAGACCACATACTGAAAAAAAAAACAATAAATCTTAAAGTTGGACTCAAGTGGCAACAGGAGAAAGGCAAACTGACAAAATCCAGGTAAGAGACTGGAGGGACTCCTGTCCCTCCCTCCCACCTCTCCCTGCCTAAGTCATGTTTCCATAAAGGTGATGGTGTCCCTGTTCCAAACAGCTGAGTCCACAGGAGAACACAGTTTCAAGGATATTAGATAAAATACACTCAACCTGAGTAGAAGCAATGAAATAAAAATAGCCATAAATAATAACAAACTCCAGCTATCTGTTTAACTGCTCCAGTCAAGTCACTGCCATCATGGAGATATGGTTGTGTGTTGATAAAAAATCCCACACTACTGAATTTTGAAGAATATTTCCTTTGCCCAAAATAAGCTTTTTTGTTTGAAACAGAGAGAAAAACTCATTTTACAATATCTAAGTAAATAGTAAGTCCATGAGAATTCACTCCTATTAATTCTCCTTCCAAGCCCTGTAGGATTTCATGATTAGCCACATGTTATCAGACATTTTTCTTTTACTGTAAAAAATGTGAGTTTTGCAGTTCAGATTTTATGTTACACCCTAAACTGCAGAGGAAGGAACACACTACATGTATTAAGAGGACTTTGGATTATAAAATGGAGTTCAACTTTGTGACAAGGGATTTAAAGAGCCTTTTCCCCTTCAAAGACTCGACTGGAGGAGGACTGACAGGAGGACTGTTCACCATGGAAGCAATGAAAAACTGGCTTTACTTATTTTAAACAGAAAGTTTCTGATGTCAAGTTTCTGCTGTAGTTTAACCAGAAAAAAGACTAAAATCAGAAAACTTCTAACGTGTTGTATGTTGACAACAATTACTGAAATCAGACAAAAGGCACACAAATACTAAAGATATGGGACCCCAGTACTGCCTTCTCACCTTGACAGGGTTTCCCACTGCACAGCTCCATTCTCCTTACCTGTCCTCTTTAATCACATCCACGAAGTGGGCATCTGTCTTTTCTCGGATGTTTTTGAACCTCAGGGGGAGCAGAGCTGACTGGTCCAGGCTCACTCCGCCCCAGCGCCCCTTCTCCTGCAGCATTTCATACAGAGAGGTCTGGCTGTTGCTGAGCTTCTCCTCCTGGGGAGGACTCAGGAGCCCATTCTGGGTCTTTGGGCTGTGTCCTCCTGGAGCCTGGACAACAGAGAGCAAAACACACCCAGGGAATGTCAGCAGAACAGATGGGAGAGGCTGCAAGGAACAAAACTTGGAGGAGCTCTTTCCTCAGCACCCTGAGCTCTGCCCTGGCCACACAGACCAAGCTCCCCCTGCCCTGAACCCAGCCCCATTTCCTGTGCATGGATCTCCCACACCTGCCCTGACCACACAGACCAAGCTCCCCCTGCCCTGAACCCAGCCCCATTTCCTGTGCATGGATCTCCCACACCTCCCCTGTGCCTCTTTAGGTGCCACCTTTGTGCCTTCTATGAACCATCTCCCTCAGGAGCAGAAAACAAAGCACATTTTCACACACTCAGTGACAAGCAATCACAAGCCCAAATTTCATTCACTCATCTTATGGATAAGATTCTTCTAGAAAGCTTTCTAAACACACATTTAATTTGTGCTGACTCTCCCTGGCTCATGAGAGCTCACTCTGCCAGCCCTTGCTGATCCTTCCCCTCACCACTACAGGCCTGCTGCTTTCCCAGAGGTTCCCCCTCTCCCCCACCTGTGGGAACAGCCCTTTTGTACATCTCATCCTACAACAAAAACTCCTGAAAATTAAACTGCATTTCCTTCTCTAAGACATACTTCTTTTTTTCTGGTTTTCTTTTGTCTTTGTATTAGTCAGGACAGCTTTAATTCTGACAACAGCTTGCAACATGGCTTAGGTACACAGTATCACCAATTCTGCTGTCACTGGAGAACACAAATTACTTTTAAACAAAAATAATTCTATTTTCATGGAGCCTGAAGTTCCCTCTTTTACATTTTGTTTGACCTAGACCAATATGTACTGAAGCAATTCCAAAAGAATTAGACAGCTAAGTGTGGTTAGAATGAAAATGAACTGCAGTTAGTCAGGATCATTTTCAAATGCAAACATAGAGCAAACTTGGCATATTTGAGTGTTCATCTTTCCCCCTCCATATCTTATCACTTATCATGTAGCATTTATCCTCATCCTGAAGCCCACTCATGACAGAAGTTTCTCCATTCCTGCTTGTACAGAAGTGACAAGCTCCTCCAGAAGACTATTCCTGGATGCCACCACAGTGACCATAAATAAATACCATAAATATCATCACCACCCCAACCACGTGCTGGAATATGTTACTGACATTGTAAAATCAACTTAGTCAAAGTTAAAAAATATCTTCTTTCTGGCTGCCTGTGCAAAATCAATTCCACTTCCTCGTGTGATCTGTCCTGTGAAGAAAAGGAGGCACGTGAACACAGAGAGGTGAAGGGAAAGGTTCAGACACAGCCAAGGAAGAGACAAGACCAAGGAGGCAGCAGGAGAACCCTGCTCAGGGAAGGGTCAGGAAGCCCTTGGGCTTGGCTCCTGTCACAGCCAGGACCTCCAGGGCTAAAGGCATAACAAGGTGTGTTGGAAGGGTTCCCTGGAGCTACAGGAAAAGCAGGAGGAGGTGGGTTGTGCTTCCCCTTCCTCCTCCCTCCCAGGGGGATGTGGGATCCCCACCCTGCGGGCTGCCCCGGCCGAGGTGTGAGCCCCAGAGCCACGTGCTGGGAGCCAGGAGATGGAAGGAGTCCCAGTCTGGTCCCTCCTAGCCCTCACAAAAGCTGTTTTGGCAGCTTGCAGGTGTTCCCAGCACAGTGGCAGCAGCTGAGGAAGGAATAGGAAATGGGGTGGTTTCCTTGGTGTGCTGCCAACGCTTTGCTGCAGACCATGATCACCAGAAGGGAAAGGGGATGGCAGCCACTGATCCCAGCAGGGCCACACCAGGGCACAGAGGGACACTCCTGTAAGAGAACTCACATAAAATGCCACCAGGTTCTTTTCTAAGAGAAGACACTGAGCAGCTCCTGAGCAAGTCCTCCTCTATCTCTGCCAGGTTATCCAGCCTGCCCAGAGGGAACAGGGCTGTGGAGCATCCTGCAGAACCAGGACAAACCCCTCTGGTTTTGGGGTGAGGAGGACCAGCAAAGGGAAACCAAATCAACTGACCAACCAGCTCTTAGTGAAGAGTCTTCATTGTTTGGTGGGTTGGTTTTTCTTAACTTATGCTAAAGATTGTATTTGCTTAGAGCATTTCCCAGAACAACCTGAAGCCTAAAGAAAAACTGAAAGTCATAGTTACCATTTTTTTATTTCCCCTGTGAAACAATCTTTCTCCTCTTCCTCATCACTCCAGCCACTTGTTACTTGAAAAGCAGAAAGCAAGAACTCATAGTTTTTGTCATAATCAGCTCAAATAAAAGATCTGGACTCCTTGGCACTGTCTGCTTTCCCTGCTGTTCCTCAAGATCATCTGAAAAATGCAGTGAAAATTTCTCTCTTTCAAAGAAGGTCAGCATGGACTTCTCTCTAGCTCCTTGGCAAAGGCTCAAATCCCCAAGAAAATTCTTCCCTTCAGTCAGCTCAAGGTTTCTCTGTGCTCTGTTAATCTTAACAGGCAGGGATTAGAGTATGAAACTGTTTGTGTAGGAGAAAATCCCTATTTATTAAATGTTGATAGCTCCAACGTTTCTGGGACTTCTGAAGGCAACAGGCTGTAGGGTTTCCCTGAGAACTTGGAGGCTTGGTGTGGTGTTTCCTCTCATCAAGAGACAAGGAGGCTCCAGAGGCTGTTGGGAGCCATGCAAGTCCAAGGATATGATTAAACATCATTAACATTCCCTAAAGACAGGGGATTTGAGTGCAGCATGTGCTGTGGGAAGGGAACAGAGATGGGTAGAGGGAGCTTACGTCTCTTCTTCCCCAGAGAGCTGAGGCTGCAAGGAAGTCTTGGGAACCAAATGCCACAGCAACCCTGTGCATGTGGCTGTTCTCTGAGCTTTCAGCTGCACAGGCATCCCAGACTTACTGACAGCCATGACACAGCTCCCATTTTTGCCTGAGCAAAAACCGAACCAAACCCAAGAAGGACATGAGATTTGGGCTCCATTGGAATTCCTCCAGTGCTGTTACAGACCTCTGCCTCAACTCTGTGTACAAATCTCCTCCAAGGAAGGTCAGATGACTTGCTGATTCACACGCATGAAGCCCAGGCAGCTACAGTAGGAAGCAGCTTACACCAGGCAGTTGGCACCTAAGGACAGTCAATCCCTCCTCAGTCGGTTCTTGGAGATCCCTGCACGTGGGCAGAGGCCACCTGGGGAAGAAGCATCTCCTGCCTACCATCTTGGCAGCCCAGGCAGATCTCCCACATGTTCTCTGTCTCAGAGATCTCAAGCTGGTTTGAGACAAGTCCCTGCTGACACCTCCCTCAGGGCTCGAGGGATCATGATTTTATTCTTTTCTTAGGCTGTTTCCTGGAACTCTGGCACAGAACTGCTGTGTAACACACCCCTGAGCCCAGTAAGGCAGGCCCTGCTCCTGAGCTTACAGCTTCAGCATGAGGCAACATGTCAAGAGAGGGACAATCACAGACTAATGCAGTGGCTCAGCAGTGGCAACAATGCTGGCAAGCTTTTCAGTCAGCTTTACTGGCAAGAAGAGCTGTAAGACAGACATGAAGAACAAGATCACTGTCTCAGAGCATGTCTATGAAGTGATTCTCCCCAGGGAGGGAAAACATTGGATTTATTTGAATATATAACAACCAGGTAATGAGCACTGCTCCTCAGTCTGCATTCATCTTAACATTCAGGGAGGAGTGAGAGGTGACAGGCAGAGCAGAGAGGCTGCAAAGGCCACACACAGGACCACAAACAGGCAGTGTGGCATGGCACAGGAATGAGGTGGCTTCAGTGAGAATATAAAAGCAACAGGCAAGGAAACAAGCGTGGAAGCAGCACGAGGAATACCACAGAGGCTGTTTCTGTAGGTCAGGAAAGGATGCAAACTGACTTAAAGCTGTGAATTCTGTGTGTGAACAGGAACGGCCTCGTCTCAGAGTGGTGATGCAGGAGCTGCTGGCGAGACACAGAACTCGTGGTGAGGTGACCCAGCCCACTGGTGTGAGGGTGGGAGTGTGGGAGTGCTCCTTGGGCCTCCCTCTCTGGGTACCATCAGCATAGTTTAAAGAGTCCAAATTTGAGGTCCTTCTCAGGATCAAGCTGAGCCCACAAAATTGTTAAAAATTTTGAAAATTGGGACAGGGGGACTCAACTAAATTTTTGAACACAAATCAAAAAATCAGAATCAGTTCTGCTGTTTTAGAGCTTGGATAGAGGAATAGTGGTGCAAAAATAAGAAAGCTGGGAGAAGCAGAAAAATAAGGGAAAAAGGGAAGTGAGAAATACTTCAATTACCTTTGTACTGTTTTTATGCTCATCCTGACAACCATTTTGGATAGCTCCTTCATCTATGCTGACATCGCAGTGGGGAGCAAGGGTGGTACTACATGAAGGGCAAGGCTGAAATGAGACAAAAGAATTTTAGCCAGGAATGTTCTGGTGTCCTTGTAGTATGATGCAATTTGTAATTCAGTCCACTTGTATACTTGCAGCACGGTTCAAAGATAAACAAAGCTACAGAATGGGAGGCAGGGAGCAAAATTTGACTGGAACACAATGCACCATTTCAAAAATAAATCACAGATTTGCTGTTTGCTGAAGCTAAATCTAATGCAGGGAAGCTTCACTAGTGTAAGATCACAGGCACACTGTAATCGCTGTGCACAGGCAAAGGACTTCCCCAAGAGGAATAAAACACTCTTTAGTAGGAGAAGTGCAATTTCCCTGGGTGAAACCTGCCTGTGAAGGGATCTGAATGCCATTAGGAGAGAAGACAGCACAAAATGCAGCAAAATCCAGAAAAAACATGAAACACCATGATACATTATGAACAGTCCAGGGAAATGGAAAGCAACAAATCTGAAAATGAATAAAGGAAAATGCTTTTTCATACAGAGCCCTAAGACAGGGGAGGGGAGCTCAGGCTTTTTTGTTGGATCCAAACACCCAGCAAACGTCACAGGGAACAAGGAAAGCAAAACCATCAGGGTTTGTACCAGTTTCAGGTTGTGCATTTTGGAAGCAACCTAAAATGCTGCACTTGAGCTTTTAAAACAAGCTACTTCCTTCAAGTTAAAATGCAATCTTCTTCAGGGGAATTAAGCCTGGAACTGCATCTTCCAAGTTCTTCACTCTCTTCTCCAGAGCTGGGAGGCTGAGGCACGATCCTGCTCAGAGGGACCCTGAGCAGTTCTGGCAGCTCCTCTGCTCTGGAGATGTTCAGGGTGACCAGGCTCACCAAAGTCTGCTACTAAACACCACAGCAAGTTTTCCAGCAAGAATTTGAGCCTTTTGTCACAAACTCAACATCCCATTTAATTTTGTCTGCTTGTTCTGGACACATTCAAGCCTCTCTAGTCCAAATCCCCAACTTCTGCCTTCAGGTTCCCTCCCCATTTCAGAGACAGCATGTTAAATCTTTTCAGAACTAACCTTCCACCTCTGATGTCCCACCTGAAAACACCCAGCACGTTTAATTTTCAGATGTTTCTCCCAGCCCACTCTCCCTGTGACATCTAACCACTCACCAACACCTCTCAAAGGCTTTCATGCAGGTCCTGGAGCCTCCTCAGCAGCCAGCAGATTGTCCTGTCTGCTGTTCCTCAGGGACACAGTCCAGGCTGGGCACTGAAACTACTCTGAGCTTCCTAAGCTGGCATCAGATAAACAATTTACATCCAGTTCTGAATCTGTGCAGTCTGAACAAATACCAACACAGCTGAAGAAACTGTGGAGTTGGTTCTGAAATGGTTTTGTTTAAAAATAATCTCTGACTATCACAAATGTCTTGGCCTCTTGGTGGTAGGCATTACTAGATGGTCTAAAAAATAAACTGGCAGTGGGCTATCAAGCCTTCCTAACTAACCCTCTAGGAGTCAGATTTAAATTTATCCATGGCAAAAGTCAGGTAATAGTGACAAAAACCAAATACCTCTAACAAAAAAAGAAGAAACCACTCCCTGTTTCATTCTGTGAATAAATTAGCAAGACCACCTCCAACACTCAGCTCCCAGCGTTAAACCAGAAGACAAAGGGCTTGGAAAAGCAGCCTGACCTTTGAGAAGAGGCAGAAGTTCCTCTGACTTTCCCCATGTGTTCAAGTCAACATCATTAACTTCCTTCTCTATTGCAGGCATTCACAGGCGCTGTGTGCTGTGACCTCAGTGCCATGAATAAAACATTAATGCACTTCCAGCAAACACTAAGACAAGCAAAGGACTTTCTGTTTTCATACCAAGCAATCATTAAAACATTTTTACAACAGCTTATGATTCCCTGTCAAGTGAGGCATGTCATAAAAGATGATAGGGAAGATAAACTGATACCAAAACCACTTAAGCAGGGTAGAGTGTTTTCATTCAAAAACCCACCTGCTATTACAGATTTACTCAGAGGTTTTACCCTCGGTGTTCACCATTTCAGTAATGTAAACACATCTTATTGACATTCAAACTGCAACAAGGTTTGCAGTTAAATGAACTACAGATACACCAGAGGAGGAAATACAAGTCCTTTCATGGATCAATTACTGTTGCATTCTCCCTCCTGACTTTCCTTTACAGATCTTGTCCCCTAGAACATCCCTTCAAGCCCAAAATGTGAAAGTCATCCTTTGCATCCAATATAGCCACTTATTCCCTTTAAATAAAAATATTTCAACTCGCCTGTAATTTTGCCTCTCCTACTTAAGTCTTTTGCAGAGCTGGAGTCATCTCCTCCTACACTGACACCATTTACAGCTTTGTATTTAAAACAGTCGGCATGTAAGTCATGATTCTTTTGCAAATTATTATCTCCAGACCCTACCAGCAAGCTGAAGGCTTTAAAAAAAACCCTCACGAAAAATCCAAAAGCTGTAAAAAAGAAACCCACTCCTTTTCAAAAATTGTGCATGATCTCTGATCAAACTGCAGTCATACCTTGTGGGGGTTTTTTAACATACATACATATTTAAAGTAAAAGAGAGGAAATTTAAATTCAATACAATGAAGAAATTTTTTACAATGGGAGTGCTGAAACACTGGCACAGGTTTGCCCAGTGAGGTGGTGCCTGCCCCATCCCTGGAAGTGTCCAAGGCCAGGCTGGATGGGGTTTGGAGCAACCTGGGACAGTGGAAGGTGTCCCTTCCACAGCATGGAAAAGCAGATGGGCTTTAAGGTCCTTCCAAACCATGCCATGATGCTGTGATTGTCCCCAGCAGAGAGAAGGCTGCTGCACATTGCCTTCAAGAGCATGCTGTGGAGTCAGGAATCCCTGACCTGGCTGTGCTGGGAGAGGCAGGGATGCTCCACACTGCTGTGCTGCCACGACAGCCACAGAACAGGTGAAGGCAGTGCTCACACAGCCACAGGGAAACCTGGGCTTGGGCTCCTCCAGAACTCCCTGCAGAGCACGGGGGCAAGGCAGGCTCAGGAATCACAGCTGTGAGGCCACTGAGGACATCCCTGGCCAGAGCTGCAGTGCTGAGGTGGTGAGTAAAACCAAGCACCTCCAGACACCAACTCTGCAGCAGCTGGAGCACAAGAGGGTAGCCAAGGCAGAATCTCGGCTGGCATTGTCTGAGATGCTCTTCTGAGCAGCTTCTTTTAGTTTCTCCTTCTCTCACTCACAGTCATGCTGGTACTTTTGCACTTTACAGACTTTCACTCAGCAATGAAACATCTCAAGGGCCAGGAGCTGGACTGTGATGATCCCTGTGAATCCCTTCCACTCAGGATATTCTAAATAGCAATTCACACCCAGCAATAGTCCCAGAGCAGAAAATCAGGGACAAAGTGTGGTGGGGCAGCAGCACATTCCACATCACACCCCAGCTGCTCAGGAAGAGTGGTGCAGCTGTACCTGCCCTTGTGCAAGGTAAATCACCCCACATTTCAGAAAACACATAACAGAGCTGATCCTCAACCACAGACCTCATTTTGCACCTAATTTTATCAAGAACCAGCCCAAGTTTGTACATAACAATGTTACCAAGCCCAGCTGCAGGGGGGGATCAGTCCCATCCTTCACTGCAGTTTCAGTCCTCAGTCACAGCCTCCTCTGCTGTCTGACATGCCAAGGCATCCTCACTGTCTCTCAGAACAGCAGCCACAGCTTCACTGCTTGGCTTCATCCCTCCTCTCTCCCTTCTGCTCCACACAGGCAGCTCAGCAATCCTGCTCCACTTGGCACATTCCTCTTCCTTCACTGCTTGAAGTGAAGGAGTTTCTGTCACTGCCACACCTGGACCTCTGCACAACCACAGCCTGGGCAGCACTCACACATTTATCTGTACAGCTCCCCCCAGCCCTAAGATGTATTTTTCTGCCTTATTTGCCATTGCTTTCACTGAAAGGCAAGAAGGAGCTGGAAAGCTGGTGCCAGTAGGATGCCAAATATATTCTTTCTTACACAGGAAAAGGAATAGCAACATATCACCAGTAACTTGGATGCTGTCAAACCACACTCAGTGCACATTCTGGGGAGGGATAAAGATGGCTACAGCTCCCTTCTCTGGTTAAACAGGCCTGGCCTGCTCTCTAAGGAGCTCACTCAACTTTGGACCCTCTCTTTGGGTCAGCCCTCCAGCTGATTTCACCTGTAATCCAGGGTTTTTCCTCAAATCCTAAAACTGGGAGCAGAGGCAGGGTAAAGGTGCCCTACTCATGCTCTCCTAATCCAGAAAAAAAATGAGAAGCAGTAAAAATGAAGTAGCATGAAAATTATCCCCACATCAACTCTGTCAGCTGAGTCTCAAACCTGAGTTGAAGAGACTGACCACACTGAAGTGCAAGGACAGGGACCTGCAGATGGCCACCCCTAGCTCTGACATTTGTGCCCACCTCAGGCAGCTCAGGAGAAGGAATTCTTAGCACAAATGAAAAGAGAGAATAGACATCTGTTGTTTGGGAAATCTGTTCTGAGATGGAAGATGGAGAGTAACAGCAAAGCTCTGAAGCAATACACATTGTTTCACAGATTTCCTTGTCAAGAGATCTTGTGAGAGGTGTGAACATAACAAAGTGTCATCGTTCCTCCAAGCTGAATCCATACAAATCATTGCCCTCAGCTCCAGATATAGGTTTCTAGAGCAAGCAGATAAACCAATCTCCCAACCCACCAGAGCATTTTCTCCCATCACAAAAACAATCCAATTATCTTTTGTAGGGTTCAATACTTATGGAAAGGCTCACAGGTACATGACCTTCACGACAGAGGAACGGCAGAAGCAGCAAAAGCAGAAAATCCCAGAAGTTACAGTAGCTGCATAAATCATATCCTTTCCCCCCCTAAAATCCAGACCATTGAAAAAGCATCACTGACCTCTCAATCCCGAAATACAAATAGGAATATTTATTTGAAACCACCTTTGAGAAGTGCTCACCTTATTTTAGGGATTGTTTGCCAAGTGGGGAGCGAGGCATTTGACTTGGTAAATTTTTCCTCCCTCAAACTCTGTTCTGTCACTCTATGTACACACATCCATACATATGTAAATATGCAAAGCAGTGCATAAACAAGCCCATAAGGTTTCCCCAGCCCTGCTTTGGGATCTGTGCTGCTGGGCTTTGAGAGGACAACTCACCTTGGGCTTTTCCACCTGTTTGGCTGTCTTGGTCAGCTCGCTGGAGTTCTCGGCCGACGACGTCCCTGGCGTCCTGGCTCCGTCTGCAGACTCTAGGCCAGGAAGCAACGCTTGAGAACAGCTGCACTGGGGCTCCTTCACCTTCTGACCTGAGATCAGATAGGTCTTTAAACCTACAGGAAATAGAAATGACCAGTCAGAACCACAGACAGGCAGAGAGAACACTCCTTTGGGCTTCTCAGACACAGTGACTACCAAAGCACTGCCAAGACTCGGGAACAGAGCACACAAAAAGACAGTGGCTGGGAAAAACGACCAGGAATACAAATATGTTCTGTGCAAAGTGCTGGCAAAAAGGGTTCCCCAAATCTGCTGTTCCAGACACAGGAGGTGACTCCGGCACACAGCAACATGTACTCTCTTTATTCCATTCTCACTCATGTTCTTCTGAAAAACACAGCTAAGACCTTATGTATTTGCTTCTAAGTCGTAATTTGAGCTTTCACTTTAACTCTTTACTTCTGGAAAGGATCTGCAGCCTGGTTTTCACTGATATCTGTATTAATATTCGACTTCTGAAAAAGCAGCATGTGCTCCTTCACTTGCCAGAGAGATGTCGTGAACATTACTTAGTGCTGGTAGCACATTGAGAAAGGAAATGGCATTTAAGTGCTAGAAATTCTGATGGGTTTTCATAGTTAGTGCAGACTTCACATTTTTAAAGAACAAAATCAATCTCCCTCTCTCGCACGTACACCCACACACGCCCTCTGCAACTGGTGTATGAATTGAAGCATAATTGGAAAGCAGATCCAATATTAAAGGCCAGGCTGGTAAATAGCAGGTTGTATCAAGCTGAGCTGTATCAAAAACCTGTTCAAAAAATGAAAGATCGGAATTTCATTTAACATAGCACTTCTTTTACATCCTTGAACTTTGCGCTCTGGTGTTCCGGGCTATTTCTAGACACAAAGCCTGAGAAGGAGCTCTCAATCACAGCTTGCTGAATTCACAGGAGTTCATTTCATTGCCACTGGATGGGCCATGTCCTGCTCAGCACCAATGTCCCCCAAAATGAGTGGAGGACACCGGTGTGCAGAGGGGCAAAGCGCTCGTTTTTCTGTGGTGCCAGAGCCCACATTTCCAGGGAATGCTGCCCCAAACCCTCCCTGTCCCAGGCTCCTGGGATGGCTGCTGGGTCCCACCTGGGTCAGCTCTGCATCCCCTCCCTAACCCTGAGACTTGGCTCCCAGAGCAGCCAGGCACGGCTGTCACAGCCATCGACCCATCCAACTGGCTCCATGCACAGGGTGAGCGCTGCAAATGAATGTGTCAAGTTGCAGCCTGAGGAAGAGGGCAGGCTCCTGCTCCCTCTGATAAGGTCACTCTCTCAAAACCTCCTTCACAGACAGAAAATCATATTCCATAAACCTTGCTTTAGGTCTGTCATACACAACACAGACTGTGCGTGGCCAAAACCTTTCCAATAAAAATAACTCAGGCACACTAAGAGCAAATGTGCAGCTTCTCTCTTTATTCCACTCGCAGCTTCAGCTCCTGAACATGACAAGCAGCACAGGAAGCCACATCCCTACCCACCATGTCCCCCTGGGGCTCCAAAGCTGCTGGGAAAGCTGTGCTGCTCCAAACCCGGGCGCACTTGCTGCCATCTCGAGATGCTACGCCACAGCCAATCTTTATTTTTATATCATTTATAGCTGCGCTCAGATTTTATTTGGCAGTGCTGCTTAATAAAATCCTGACTGCTGCTGGCTTCCAGATGTCGGGCTCTCTCCTTCAGACTTCTGCTGATGGGGGCTGTTGTTTGAGGAATTCACCACAATCAGTTCACAATTATATGTTTACTGTTGTAAAGGCTGGAGCATTAACTGACTACTCCTATTTTTAAAAGCTACCTTAAAGCAACAGCAGTAATTTCTCTGCTCCTATTATTCCTCCAATTTTTTCCCTACACAAACATCTTTTCTTTGTTTATTGTACTTTTGAAAAGGCACTTTTTATGTCTAACTGTGCTGTGCAGGAAATTATTTTGTCAATCTTGTTGCATGCAGTAAAATTATCTCCAGTTTGAGCTCCACACTGAGGAAAAGGGGGAAAGGCTACAACACCAGACACTGCAAATGGATTTGGGAAAGCAGAATCCAGCCTTGCCCCAGCCTGAAACATCAGCTCCTTGACCTCATCCCTCACCTTGTCCTCTCCATCCCTGGCAAACTCACCAGCCCACAGCACATCAACAGCAGCCACTCTGTTCTCCAGGCTTTAAAGGTGGCTATAGTGCCTGGTTGTTGGCACCAAGGACTCTAAAAATCTCTTTATTCCCTCCTTGTGCTCCCCAGCCCCAGCACATCCCTGCATAAGGAGTGTTACTCCAAAGGGGTAATTTGAATTGGGACACAGAAAAACCAATATCCTGCACGTGTTCTGCATGGAGCCAACAAGAGAGCTAGGAGGAGAAAAGGTTATTTTTGTAAAGGTTTGGAAAAGGAGAGGTGCAAAAACCTTTCATCTTTACAAAACTTTACTAAGGTAGCCTAGCTAATACTTTGTTTGTTATTAAATCCTTATGATGGAAAAACTTCATTTGCTTCAGGGGTCCTTGGAACTCTGACACTTCACAAAGCACCTCCTAGGCCGAGTCTGAGACATTTTGTACAAAAAAGGGTCATTAGTTGAGTGGAACTGTACTGGTGTAACTAAAATGCATCATTTGAGAACAGTGTTCTTCCTCCTTTGACATTTCCAGGGAATTAGTACAACCAACACTGTCATTTTCCACACAAGCACTCAGGGAGTGAAAAACATCCACACCAGCACGTTTAAATCAATTAAGTAACATGACAATAAGGAATGAATAAATAGAGGAGCTGCTATTTTATGTGAAAATGCAATTTTTGGTCTGTGTTGCTGCGCAACGAAGTAACTCAAGACATGGCAATGCAGAAAATGATATGAGGTGCTTGTAGTGCTATTTATAAAGGCCAAGATCAATCTTGTACTCACTTCCTTCCCTGAAATTTATCCAAAATAAATGCTGAAGCACAACCTCAAAGTGCCTGATAGCAAATCTGTCCTCTGGCAAGTTTTAACCTGCAATTCTGCTTTTTCCAGAGGTGGTTCTTGGAAGCAAAGACAGGGAACAGGCTGCAACAACCCCAATAAACCAACTTAACACAGTAATATTTTCTGCCCTGAGAAAAAAAATGAGCTCTCTCGTGTTTCTCTGAGGAACACAAACCATTCCTTTCACTGCTCTTCAAGGTCTGAGATCCTGCAAGCATTATAAAGAATAACAGCTCCCGCACACTGAGCCAAAACCCTCATTTCTTGAAGTCATCTACTTTGAATATTGACATGGCAGTGTTTGCAAAGCGTATTTTTGACAAAATAATAACAGATGAGATCTTCATAGAACGACTGTGGGTTTCTTAGTCCTACTACTGTGGAATTTTAGAAGCATTAGTGAGTCTCTGTACTCGGCTCCTTCCTTCAGATCGCCTTTCTTTGATCCCTGGCATTTCTCTTACAAAAACAGAAAACCCACCCCAACCACTAAAACCCACTCCTAATAACAACAAAAAAATCATATGCATGTGCTCACACACACATTCTTTTCCCTCTGCACAAAACCAAACAGGAGTTATTATAAATAAGGCTGTGTGTAAACATCCCAGGCTTCCCCCAGGTTGTGGTGGCGTGAGAAAAGGCGGTGGCTGCGGGCAGAGGGGATCCAGGAGCACGGGGAGAGGCTGCAGCTCCCTCCTGCCATCCCCAGGAGCCCGGAGGATTCCCTGAGGAGGGAATCCCCATCCCCAGCAGGGCCTGCAGAGGAAAAGCAGCCCAGGTAATCTGTGGGAAGTTACTTGCCAGGAAGGAACAGGGAAAGGGAGAGGAAAGATGTTCTGATCCTTCCTTAATTCAGTCATTTATTCCTTCCTTTCAGCTCATTTACCCTCACGACTTCAGGTCAGAAGTTGCTCTTATTCCAATCTAATCTAATTTTTACATTAGGAGAGGACATCCCTCCATGCATCTGTTTAGGACAAGATGTCTTTTCCTACAGGAAATGAGGGATTAACACAAATACTGATAAGAAATTCTTGGACAAAATATTCAAGTTTCAATTTTTGATGCTTCAACTGTTTGGAACTGAAACTTTTTACCCCTCTGTTGATAGCACACAGGAAAATTTCTTTCTCTGGCAAACATTTTTACACTTCTCATGTCTCTGTATAAGGAAATTCAAATTCTTTTGAAACCCTTCTCATCACTGATTTGAAGAGACACTAAAAAACAATGACAACATTTCAGTCACAGCTTTATGGATTTATTTAATCAAAATATCCCCGTTCCTCCCTCCATGGATCACTTCACCTTTTTAGCTGCAGTGTGGGTTGTTTAACAGGTGAGCATCCTTTTCTGATTAAATGCCTGCCAGTACACAGCCCTCTGTGCTATTTTATTACATCAATATTCCTTATATCGATGTAATAAAATCCAAATTGTATTGACTACAGCCCCTTTGACCAAACAGCTTTATATTAATGCTGCTCTTTCACTGTTTAATTTTCCAACATTTCCTTTGCAGTTTCCATGCTTTAACCGTTTAATCATATCTCAGGTCTGAGCTCCTTTCTGAACTGATGGGTAACTCATTTCTGGGTTCTGCTTCTCTGTAATCCATCAGCTTTTTGCTTTCTCTTTTTAGAAAAACAACAAAAAGTTTTCTCCATGCCTTTTAAAGACATCTTTGCACTCTAACAAAAACCTGGGAGTGAAAATACTGATATTCAGGCACTGCAACTCTAGGGAAAGGAAACACAGACCTATGGTGAGGTTTCCTCACACAATAAAAGGTGTTGCTACACAATTTCATTAGACTGACTTGCTCTGCAAAATAAATTATTAACAGTGATTTCTGGAATGTAACATGACTGGCAAATAGTAACTAAAAAAATCCCACCAATGTATTTCCTTCTAATTGAAGTCTTTTTTGGTCATCTCACTTTGCTGTGCTGGTTGGTTTGGTTTTTTTCCCTTATCAAAGCTCAAATGATTTTTCAGGCACTCACCTAATGTCCATGCATGAAATAACACAGCACAAACCACCAGCCCAGGAGCTTCCGTATCCTTTGGGTCCAAGCTGCTGCTGAATCTAAAGATGATTTCCAGCAGCAAATATTCTCCCTCATTCTTAAAGTTCAACAGTTGCCAAACCTGTATATATTTATATACTATATATATAGTATTCATTATATTTTTATGTCTTTATTATGTATATATGTAATTATTTTATTATATATTTTATCGTTCTATTTCTCTAAAGTATTCCGGTTCTTTCCTAAGGCTATTTTTTGAAACTTGTTTCTAGTTCTATTTCTCTCTCAACAATGTCTATCTTATTCTATAGCATTTCTCAGTCAACATTTCTAATCTCAAAGTTTACACACAAATGGAAACTATGTGAGCCTTCTGTCAAGATTTAAAAATTTTCTAGGAATTTATTTCCCACACACAAACAATTAATGAAGACCTTTATGTTAATTCTTATAACCCCATAAAATGCTTACCATTTTCTACTCCTCCTGCCCAACGGGGTGTGTGTAACATCACACGCAGCAGTTCACTGAACACTTCCAGATCAAATGCACCCTAAAGACCCCACATCATCACATCCATTCTTGAAAAACAGTTGGGGAAGCAACAGTAAAGGTAAACACAATGCATCTGACTGCTCTGGTGAAGGCTGTGCAGAATGACACGGAAAAAAAATTCATAAGGTTTTTTTTTTTCTATTTTAAAGCCCTAAAAATATCCCTAAGTGAATTCCAGCTTTTTATCTGCAGATATTCAGCGATGAAGCTGGAATCCAGAATCACACCACTGTCTTTTATACAGCAGGCTTTGTGTCGCTCACACTGCACGACTGCACAAAAGGACACTGAATGACTCTATAAAAAATTGAATTTATTTCCCCCAACCTGCAAAGCAATGAAGTGAGTCCCTCCCTCTAAGCCACAGAAACCACTTCCAGCTCAGTGCAACAAAAGCACGTAACCCAAAACACTCGGATTCCAAACAAGCCTACCTGGAAAAGCACTTTGAATGTATGGAGCAACATTTCCTGTGGCTAAAATGAGAAAGAGAATTTTTGAGCCAACTTGCTATCTTAGGTCTCTGGAAAGCAGAAACAACGATAATAAGAAACAGAACTTTATAGACTGGAAAGACAAAAGAAACTCAAAAAAGCCAAAGCCCCAAACCTATCCTCATAATCTCCAAGGAAGAGCTGCAAGAGCCAGAGAAACCAGAGGCATCTTCTGCATTATGGTAAACTGCTGTTTTCCTTATGCCCCCTTTCTTTAGCAAAGTACTTATTTTTGATCTTTTGATCCTCTAACAGACAATAGTGGGTTTGGAAAATGCTGATAAACAACACATGTGTAATTTTGGTATTCAACATCTGCCAGTTTTACGTGGGGAACTCTGGACCCAAACCCACAATTTACATTTATAGCTAAGCTGCAGAAAGGAAGTTGCAGGCTGGTAATCCATCCTTGTTCACTCTCTTTTATCTTCTTCTCACCTGGGTGAGATAAAATAACCCAGCCAAAGGAAAAACAGCAGAAAAAGGCCTGGGCAAACCCAGCACAGACATGCAGCTCAAACACACCAGTCCAGCTGCCACTGCTGGCTCAGGAGTATATATATATGTATTTATTTAAACTCTCCTGGCAGATGAAAGACAGGCTGAAGAGAGACTGATCCCTGCACTGGGCTTTATGACTGCCCTTATTTACGTTCAGCTCCCCCAGCTCTGCTGGTGCCCAAGTGCCTCTGACCACGGCCTGAGAGTGAACAGCAGATGAGCCCATCTGCTGGGGTTTTAACTCCTTTTTTCACCTCAGTACAGCTCACAGCTTGTCACCTTAATAGCAGAGAAAAGCAGGTTTAAGGAAAGGTAAGCCTGGGATTCTGCAGTCTTGCCAGGAGCAAGGGAAGCTTGAAGTCCAGCAAATTTACTAACATGCTGCAGAGATTCTGTCCTAAGGGTTCCTCACAAAACCTAGGAGATATATCATGTTCCTACATTTAAAGCTAGAAAGAGGCCCTAATTCCAGCTCTAGGATATTGGGGATTAACTGGTAAAAATACTGTCTGGCTTTTACTGACACTGCTCAGCCATCCTGTAAACTCTCCTGCAGTCTGGGTCACAAAAACAAATTCCATGATGCAATGCCACGCCTGAAAAGGCATCTGCTATTATTTTATTGACATTATTTTTCACATTCATTGACAATCCCTTTGCCCTCTGTGTTAATTTTAACACCTAAAAAGGAATAAGCATGCTAAGAGAACCAGAAATGTTTGAGCAATGCAGGTGGCCAAGGCACAAGTCACCCAAGCGCGTGAGGGCATGGCACTTGCAGGGGGTCCCAAACACTTCAAAAATTATTCTATTCCCTCCACAAAATACTTTTTCTGGAAACAGAAATGATAATGAATTAGAATCTGAATCTAATAAAGACACAGCCTATTCAGAATTCATCATTTGCTTCACTGCTGATTGGGAATGAGGTGCCAGTGCAGAGGTGCAAGAGCAGCAGCAAGGAGCAGCAGGGATGGAGATGGAGAGCCTCAGCCCCAGTGAGTGTCCAGCCCTGTCCAGCACTGCCCAGCTCCCTGCACCCTGGGAGCTGGGGGATGGAGAGCTCCATCCTGTGCCTGTGGCTGCAGTGATGTAAAGCAGGTGGAAATACACTTTAGACACACAACATGCCTCTTTTGGCAGGCTCAGGACTCTGGGCTTCAAGGAAAATTATAAGGTCACAGCACTGTGAAGTCTTTTGAAGACATTACAGAGAGGCTTTTTCTTCCAGCTTCTTGCTCAGGATGCAAATGTGGGTTTGGAGTTTTTTCTCCCCCCTCATCATTGACAGGAGGGTACCTCAGAGCCCAAAACCAGATGGCCAAGGCCATAACCAACCCCAAGAGCCCCACAGTGTCAAACACAGGGCACAGATCAGCCCCTGGAGCTCTTCCCTAACACAAATCCACTACACACATCCCTGTCCATACCTGATATTCCTGCTGCATGGCAACAGCATGGAAGCCAGCAGGATGACAGAGGAAGCCCTTGGGAATAGCTTTCTGTATGGCCTCTTCAATCCAAGCTTTTGGGCAGGATCTCTCTAGGTTTCCCTGGTGAATTTGCACACGTGGGAAGTTCTGACATTCTACATTGCCCAAAGAGTGCAGCAATCCTTTGGGATATGTAGAATATACTTTCAAAACTTCCTTTTATTATAAACAAAAAAGCATTTCCAACCTAAAACTACTGTGGGAGGGAAACAAGCAATCTTACCACAGCAGAGGAGATATCTCCAAGGCAAGGACTTCAAACAGTCTATTTAAACAGCAGCGTTATAAACCAGAGATCTATAGACAGATAAGGATTTCTCAACAAAAATTCCACTGCTCTAGACAGGACAATTATACAAAGCCACAAACATCCCAGAAAGACATCATATATATTACATTTTCTTCCCACACAGTAGCTGGCATACCTCAGGAACTATGGATGGCTGCACCAGCCTCTTCTACACACAGGCAGAACTAAAAAGAAATCAAAGAGAGGCTCTAGGTGCAAGTTTTCTTAGCTGCAGGCTCTCAAGAATGGAAAATTATTCATTTTAAACTAAAAAGGCGAGGCCACAGTGAAAGCAGTTAGAAGCTTATTAGAAATCCCACCCAGGAAAATTCCACTTGGGACCAGAGGATGCCACCTATCTTTTTGATTGATATTTTAGAATTAATGAATAACAAACGTGCAGGATGGAAGAGAGGACTCCAATAAAAAACAATAGTCTGATGCAACTGGAGCCTCCTTGGCCCATGGTAACCGAGTGAGCTATTGTGGCTCCCTGGACTAACACTTTTTAATAGAATCCAGATTCAATTTAAACAAGACTTCAGCAGCCTGTTTTGTTACACTGCTGCAATCTCTTTGTGTTGACAGGACTACGATCAGGCAAATTCTTTCCCTCTTGCATAATGCAGGTAGCTGGATGTGACATGCTTAATCAGCGTTTTTAGGGAGCAGGGCAAGCCCACAGGCTGGCAGTGCCCTCGTGCTCCAGGGGTTCAGAGGGAAGCAAAACCCAAATCAGCTAAAATCCATGTGCAAAGCTGGTGGGCTCTGCATGGGGAACACAAGTACCTTCCATCTTGTTACCCTGAAGAACAATTCATTAGCTTGATTAGCCTTAAGACATACTCAGAGAACATAAAAGATTTGCCCTTAAGGGATCAAATTAAAAGAAGTAAATCTGCATATCTTAGATAATTCCTACATTTAAAAAAGGGGGGTTTTTTTAAAGTTGTGTATGTCTGTGTATCAGTGCTCCAAGCAAAGAAAAAGGTCATCTGGGGTCCCCAGCACAGGAAGGACCTGTGGGGAGTGAGTCCTGAGGAGGTCACCGAGGTGATCACAGGGATGGAGCAGCTCTGCTTTGGGGAAAGCCTGGGGGAATTGAGATTGTTCAGCCTGGAGAAGAGAACCTTTGGGGTGACCTAACTGTGGCCTTCCAGGACCTGAAGGGAACCTGCGAGGAAGTTGAGAGAGACTTTGGACAAGGGCCTGGAGCGACAGGACAAGGAGGAACGGCCTCCCCCTGTCACAGAAGGGCAGGGTTAGATGGGTTATTGAGAAGAAATTGTTCCCTACAAGGGTGGGGAGGCCTGGGCTGCCCCTGGATCCCTGAAAGCGGCCAAGGCCAGGCTGGACAGGGCTTGGAGCAACCTGGGATAGTGACAGACGTCCCCGCCCATGGCATATTTGGGGAACAAGATGAGCTTTAAGGTCCCTTCCAACCCAAACCATTCCATGATTCCACGATCATTTTTCCACCTGCCATCAGAGCCCACCAGCACAGTTTGAAGAGTTAATGTTGATACCAAATACTTGTTCAACACATTTTACTACTAGATTAGTTAATAATGGTATTTCTTCTCCCATCCAAGATCTTTGGTCAGAACTGACAAGTTACACAGTGAGCAAGCACAGTTTTGACAGAGCCTGCAAAAAATGTTGCTCATCACATGGGCTGGAGTTGAGCACACATATTCCAACACTTGGGAAGCCAGCAATCCCCCCCCAGGACTGCTGGCTGAGGGAATCATGCGAGCACCAGGGTATTTATTCAAATTGGCTGCAAGAACCCAGACAAACAGAAATAATGTTGCAGTAGTGAATTCAGTCATTTCACAACTCCCCCAGCGCCGAGCCTTGTGCAATCCAAACAGGCAGTTGTAATTCCAGGTAAGTTGTTATTCATAACTTACACACCGCTTGTTTACATGTGGTTGACAGTTTTAAATGGTTACTAATTCAGTACTGAAAAATAAAGCTAATGCAAATAAAACTGCTGCAGGAGGCACTTCGGAATAACAATATCTCACAGTGGTATAAACACTGGTGAGGTGGTGAAGAAGAAACTCCCAAGAGCTGCCACCACCTAAGTATGTATCACTATACAGCTGTATTTTAACTGGCAAGCTTCAGCCACTGAGTACTTGCAGTGTTTCTAGCTCAAAATAAGAATCATTTCAGAGCCAATGCTCTTTTCAGAACAGCTACTTGAGTGTTGTGTCTCCCCCAAGCAGAGGATCAGCTTTTCAGTTTATTCCCCTCCTTAGGTAAAATTGTAAACAAATAATCATTCCCCAAAATAAAAACCATTTGAAAGCCCAAAAACAAGGTTAAAAAGGAAATGTTGCCAGAACTATGTTTATTTGCACAGTCAAAACGTTTCTGAAATTCCTTCCATTTCCTCAGTGAACAACACTGAGGCAACCTCCAGTCCTGACAGGCCACATTTGAACATCCCCTCCTCTCCGCACGGCAGCCGCCGTTTCACACGCCAGGCTGCATCCCCAGCATGGATCTCTTTCACCCAGGTGACACTAAACCCATCCTGGAGATGGATCATGTGGTGCTACACATGGAGCAGGCCCTCAAGGCCATGGGGCTGCTGTGACGGCTGGCTGCAGGACAGCCCTGTCACCTGGTGAAAAGGACACCGCGCCCTTGGCTTGGCAGTGTGATGGGGAAGCCATGGCCAGCTCTTTACTGGAAGAGTCTTGTCCAACAGCTCATTCAAACTCCAGTGGTTTCTACCTTGTGCTCCTCAGGCTGTGGCCTCTAGGTGTGCCAAGGCACCCAAACTCCAAAGAGTCAGGAAAGCACCGCAACCAAGAAGCAGGAGTTGTGGAATGGTTTGGATTGGAAGGCACCTTAAAAACCACGTAGTTCCAATACCCTCCTGCCATGACCAGGGACTTCTTCACTAGACCAGTTCCAACGTGGCCTTGACCTTCTAGGACATCTTCTAGGACTGCTCTCTCCCACTGGATCACTGTCCAATGGAGTTCACTGAATCTCTTATTTCTGGAAAACAATATGATGGGCAAAAAGGGTGATGCCACTCCCCACCCCCAAAACTGCAAGGACAGAAAACAAATTCTCTGTCACACAAGTAGCTGTAGAGGGTTTCAGCCCATCCCTCAAAGCTTCCAGCACAGAGGAGCCAAACACCTGGCTCAGGATCGTCAGAGCTTACACAGATATCTCGTGCCAAGCCTCGAACCATGGGTGGTGACCACAGCTAAACCTGTGGTCCTGTGTCCTCACTGCAAATGCTGGATCACTGGAGCAGCACGTACTTCACCAAATAACATAACATGATGGATTAGAATATGATTCATGCCCATAAAGTACATAACATAGGCAATTAATTCTTTCATGTATCCACGGGAACACCCAATGAAACAGATATGGAGATTTCAAGATTCACTTGCTACCCACCAGATTTGCTTGATCACCATTACGTCATGTCAGTAAATCCATCCAGTGGGAAGGACATTAAATAACATGCAGTTAAAGAAACATTCTCTAAATGCACATCCACTGAAATGTTCTATTTGCTCTTTTGAAATGAGTCCACCCCCATACTCCCCAGCAGCAAATCTTTGCCCAGTGCTGATACTCAAACCTATTTTTAAGAGGAAGGAGATACCAACACCACCAGACAAACAAGTAGAACTCCTTCAAGTGACATAAACCAGACATGGGTAAAATCAGCATTTCTGTTTCTCCAAGGTTTGAATATTCTACAAATCATCTATTATTATTCTCTGCACTTGGACCAGTCCTGGCAGCCTAGTTCATACCAGAACAAGCCCCCAACCACCAGCTCCTCCATCAGCTCATGGCCCACATTTGATTTCTTCATCCTTTGCAAAAACATTCTCAGACTTTGTGCTAATAACTAGCTGATTACATTTCAAACCCTCGGGCTAAAAGTTATTACTGGGGAGCGCAGGAATGTGTCTGGAATGCAAAAACAACAGGGGTGAAAAATCAGTGGGCTCTGAGCTGGTATAAATAGATAGTTCCCTGCGGAAACTCATCTCCTCTCAAAAACCAAACCCAAAGACAGTGCCCTGCTATCTCCTCCAGTTAATCTCACTGGAAAACTGACTCAGCCATCTTAGGAAGAGGCATCTCCAATCTCCACAAATACAATATAAATAATGTTCCTGTTGTGCTTGCATGCCAGATAGAGAACCACCCTGCGTAATCTGTTGATAAACTCACGTAAGAGACAGTAGTTTCATGACATGCCAAATACTTCACATCTTGGAAAGAAATGGGGAAAAAGTTACTCTTAGGGAAGCTTTTTCTGTGGTTGAATGATGGCAGGTTTATTGACAGAAAGTTTCTGGTATGCAAACTTACTGTGGTCCAAGCAAATCCCTGCATCACCCTCCACCTGGAAGCTCAAGCTGAGTACTAACCCATGAGATCATCACAGAGGTCTGCTCTCTCTGTCCAGTCTCTGCAAAGGGGGTGGCAGCACTCAGCAAGAGAGCAGCCCTGCAAGGGCTAGAAACAGAATTTATGGGACCCATGGAAGTGAGGGATCAGTGCCCCCAGCTTGATTTCTGGGGCTCTGTGCTGCCCCTGTGTAACTCACATCCCTTCTCATTTGGATGCGGAGTTATTCTTAATCACTTTGAGGTACAGAAAACACTGGGGAAAGTAAAGACTACAGGTCTCCAGAAGAAGATTGTTGTAAAAACAACCTATTTATTTGCAGCCTTTAGGCAAAAAAAAGCTTTAAAAAACAACCTAAAGAATGAAGATCAAGTGAAAGCACAGAAACAAAAAAAAATATCCCCTTCCCCATCAAACTCTAAAAAAAAAAAAGCTCTTTTTGGCTTTACTTAGAAAAACTGAAAGAAATCCAACAAAGACTAAATATTTCCCTAACCTCTGTATTTGCCTCTCTGATGCTGCTGCCATTTGCTGCCACAACTCTGTTAGAATTGGAAGAGACAACTTCATAGCCCAATTCCTTTGAACTTCCACAGAATCACTTGCCTAATGAAGTCTTTCATGGCTTATTTGAAGATTTAAGCATTCAAAAACAAAATTCCTCAATGAAGAATGAAGTGTTTTGTGGGATTACTCTTTCCCTGAGGTTAGGGATCAAGGTTTCTCAGAAACACGGTGAGTCACAGTGGTTTTAGCTTACTCATCTTAAAAAGTGTGGGTTTTTTTAATCTGATAACAAGCAATTCTTTTTTTTTTCAAAAGTATTTGAGACAACTTGTTTGAATGAGAAACAGAATATGCTTTTTGTTACCCTCACACTTGTGTAAACTATTTTATGTAAAGGGAAGATTTTATAAGCAACTTTTGACATTTTTCAGCATGACCCTGAGATAACCAGTATGAGCTCTTGCTGGTTTAGAAGCAACAGCTTATCTAGAGTACAGCAAGGCAGCTGCACACCTCAGAGGTGCAAAGCAAAAAAGCAGAAAAAAAATCACAGTGCTAAAATCACCATTTGATTTGCAATGTTTTCCCTCAAGGAAACTGAAATTAGAGACACTGATATCACAGAATGGTTTTAAACAGAGTGCATGATTTACAGGTGAGCTCACAGCTTGGTCAGTACGTCTATTCCTTGGCACCAACACCAAAATGCAGTCTGTTCTCACATCACTGTTGTGTACAGTGAGATCTCTGCTCTTTATGGACATTTTGCCTTCCTGAGTGGATTTCTGACTTCATTTCACTTGTTGCTCTCGCACACTTTCCTTCCTTAATCACCAATACATAAATCACAGATGAATTTGATGTTAAAATAAAAGGTACCCTCCCAAATGATTAAGGCTAAAAAGCTTTGTTAACAAACTCGTCTAATTTTAACACTTTTCAATAAATGAAGAAATACGTTGTAAAAATAGTTTTTCAATATAAAGGAAGACATGTTAGTGCTGCGGGTATCATAAACAGGAGATTTTTCTCCCTTAAAAAGCATCATCATAGGGTATCTCAGAAACACCAAGAAAATCAGAATGATAAATATATTATGATACACAGAAACATGGAAATACACATTGCTGTGTATTTCCCCCAACAAATGGGGGAAAATTAAAAAAAAAACCAATACAATGGGGTTTGTTCCACTTGGGGCTCTTCCCTAGGCTGGAAACCTCTATTCATGGCTCTTAGGAAATGAAGCTTCAAAATGAAGAGCATTATCTTCCCACACCGCACCAAACCTAACCTTTACCTTTTTTTTTTATCTTGGTGCTAAATCCGTAATTCTATTTTTTTTCCAGTTAGCTTCCTAGTCCAAGCAAGGACTTTTCAATTTCTCATTGATCCATGCCACTGGAATTTCATGCAAGACTTTGCTTGGGAAACTGGAATGGAACTGTATGAACTCAGAAGTGAGAAAGGAAATGCTTTTTTAGTAGTTACTGGAGGGCTCCACTAAATCACTGCCATCTACCCAAGGTACTACACTACAGCTGGGTGTCCTCGTTGCAGAATACAGGGAATACACAGAATATGGAATTCATACAGTATTTCCTAGAAAGAATTTCTCATACCAAGCCTATACAGTAGTTTTAATTTTCTTTTTTTATTTATAAAGCTGCCACAGTGTTAAGGAGCAAGGTCTGGTTTTAAAAGGAGGTGTGCTTTTCATCTTTTCTGTCAGAAGCATAGAAGTTGTTTACTTTAGAGGAAAACTGATTATTTGAAGTCTGCTCTCCCATTAGCACCACAGCACAAGCAAAGCATTTATCTTTTCTGCTGGACCTGGATTGTGCATGCATCCAGGGAAGCTGCACTTTCTCTCCCAGGCAAACCAGCAAGCACAGAAGCCTGGGAAAAAAAAAAAAAGATAATGAAAAATAAAATGTAGCTGTGCTGACTGAATCCTGAAGCTGTTATTTTGGGTGAAAGCTGTGCTGCTCTTGGACCCTCTCCTCGTGCACCCAGGGAGAACACACATCCCAGCTGGGGCTGCCACAGGAACCCCTGGCTGGAAATGAAAACAAAAGGTGCTCCTTTCCCTCCCTCCCTCTGCTTCTGTGTGTGAGCAGATGGATCACCTGTGCACCCTCTGTTTCACTCCAATGAGAAGAGATGGAATCCATCTTGTAATTACATTTTGAAATGTTTCTCCTGAAAAAGAGGGGATAAACCAAAATCTATGCTAAGGATGAGCACAAGTCTTCCCAAAGCAGCTAAAATCCTCAGTGCAATCTGCAGGAAGGAGGCTGATTTTCTCTCTCAGCCTCTCCCACCGTTTTGCCTCCACAGAGAGGAGCCTCAGTGGCTGTGGAGAAAGGGATCCTCTCTCCTTGTGGCTGTGTCAGCCTGAAAGCAAGATCTGAGAGCAAGCTCTGGCACCTCCCCTCCTCTTTCTGCTGTGATTTACAAAGCTCTGTTTGCTTGAAGCTGATGAGGTGAAGCACTGGGGTCTCTCAAAGGGAGTTTTTGTCACCAAGTTCTGCACACAGGTTTGTTCTGGCTCCTTGCCACACAGAATGAGTTCAGTTTGCAGATCTCAGTCTGAGTAAGGTGACATCTTCATGTCACCAGTGAGTTCACAGCCAATACCAAACTGGGGGGGGACAGGACACAATGACAAGCTGGGAGAAGTCAACAGACCAGGCTGCTCTTCAGAGACACCTCAGCCCTGAGAGCATCCCAGTGAGCACCCAAAACAGCACCTGGAGAACACCTCCAGCTCTGGGCTCCGCAGAGATGCACCGGGTGACACCAGAGGGACACCAGAGAGGAGAACCTCAGATGATCAGGGGACAGAGCTGGGGTTTGGGAGCTTTGCGAGCAGAAAGCTACAACCACCTAACAGGGCAGGAGGAGAGCCAGGCTCCCCACAGAGGAGCACAGCACCAGGACAGGATGTGATGAAGACAAGTTACAGTGGGAGAAATCCCTAAAACCCAGCTCCAAACCTCTGCTGAGCCCCAGTTTGGACAAGGCACCATCAGAGGTCCCTCAACAGCCTGTATCATGCTGTTTAACCAAACCAAATGGAAATCAAATGGCTGCCACATAGAAAACTAAAGGAAAAGTTAGATTTACCTCCAAGATCTGCTGCGTGCCTGTCTGGTTTACATTGTCACTGATGCAGTGGCACATAGGCAAGTAGAAGTTTTCCAAGTTTTTGTCATATCTGACTTTAAAATTCTATTTCATATTCTAATTTTCCCAGAGAAAGGTCATATTAGGTGAATTTTTTGAATTCAGGTAAATTTTAATTCCTTTCAGTTGAGATGTCAACATTTTCCTTTCAACATTCTTATTGCTGTTTCTTCAGAAACAACAAGTAGGTTAGAAATGAGAAATTCACACTCTGTTCTGAGGAATTTCCACCATAACCTCACACAGCCTTGGAAAACACTGATCACATATACTGGGATTGCATTTATGCACCACCAGTGAGATGCCTGCATGGGGCAAGAGCTCCTGATTCACAGTGGGAAATCCAATTTTCAGGTCCTGTTGTTGAAAGGAGAAAGACTCCAGAGATGAACTGGTTCACCTGACTCAAAGCATGAAGGTTACAGCTGAAAAGTATCCATGTGAAATGCCAAAGGGGTTATTTTTATCCCTCCCTCTCATTTAAATTTAAAGCAGGACAGCAGTACTGATACTGTGAGGTGCTAATGTTGAAATGCAAGTGGAATCAATAGTTTTTCCAGGAAGAGAGAGCTTGGAAAAGAGATGAGCAGTTTAAAGTCTGCTTCACCTCTGCCAGCAGCAGTTTCAGCCACCTCCTGGATACTCAAAACCCAAATTGTCTCCAACACCTCACTTCTGCCAAATACACTAATTTTTCTCTCATCATCTAACAAGTCCTTAGCTTGCACACTCTCAACAGCTCTTCTGAGTTAACATAATGAATAAAAAATATGCAGCATATTGAATTAAAAAAAAATAAAATCTGGGAACAGCTCTGCCAGCTCTGGCTCTGCCATGCAGATTTGATCCCTCCTGCACAGGAGGCAGAGCGTACTCACACAGCCACCCACCTCCAGCTCAGGAGAACACAAAGCTCTTAGCAAGTGCTGCACTCCACGTTTCCAGGCTGGAGGAGAGGCCAGACCACAGTTTAATGAAAAGTGGTTCTCATTCTCACTCTCCATATGTGCCTCTGGAAACTTCCCACTAGAGCTATACATCACAGCAAATTAATTATTGTGTTGGATTGGCTTCCTTTAGAAACCTGCAAAATTCTTGTCTGTTGAGGCAGAAAAAAAAAAAAAGGAGAAAACACAAACAGTGAAGTCACATAAAGCTTCCATGGCAAAATCCTTTTGAATTCCAATTCAACTGGAATACAGCAGCCTCGGAAATGATGGTTCTAAACCACAAACAAGCAAGGGAATGTTTGGTAACCCCAAGCAAAAATCCCCTGGCCTCTGCAGCAGCACAGCTCAAGCCTGCAGCTCTCCATCTATTTATAGACCTGGGGCACATATCACTACAATAGCTGATTGTGCTTTGCAGCTGTTTTGTATATCTAGAAGGGCAGGAAAGAACAGACTGCACTTTGATCTTGCCCTTTTTTGGAGCAAAAACAACAACAAAAAAAGGCCATTAGGAAGGACTCAATATTTTGGAATCACAAGGGTCCATGCTCCCAAAGCCACAGCTTACACTTGGCGGGGAGGGCTCCCAGCACATGTCCAATTGTTTACTGGGATTATAAATCCAGGCTCGAGTCAATATTTATTCTAGAAGCATGCAAACTATTTCACCTCGCATGAAAACATATGTCAAACCTAATTATAGGAATCTTTACTCCCCAGAGCATCTGTTAAGTGATACACACATGAAATTAAGATTCAACCTGAATGCAACTGCATCATAAATTAGCACTTTTTGTTTCTGAGGAGATGAAAGAAATTAAATATTTGCTCAAGATAACGTTGTGTGATAAGAATCAACTACGTACAACCTGTACAACATGTTGGGATTAAAGCTTTATAAATGATAGAAATGTATTGGAGCTAATGCTGCTAAAGGCAGAAATATGTATGATTTACAGCAGTCAAATCAGTAATCCCTACCTCAGGAAGTGAGTTCTGAGATTAGGGAGGAGCTACTGGAAAACTCTCACCTCCAGCATCACTGGATGATGGGCAATACTATGAGGAGAAAAAAAAATCTTATTTTTTTAGCACTAAAAAGGGAATAAACCTAAACCAAGCACCCTAAGTACCTGACTGCACCAAATCCAGAATACCTGAAGAATATTTCTAATCAATTACTGATAGATTTACAAATTGTGATAAAATGTGAAATGGGATTTAAATGTGCTGTTTACAGTTACTATTTATATGAATTTGAGTAATTTGTTTCCAAACAGCCATGTGCACTAAAGTATGTGAATATGCTTAAAACACAGCAAGTGAGTCTGTAGAAAAGATTTTTAAAAGCACCATTAGAAAAAAATAGAAGGCAAAAAGTGCTTGTGGTGAGCCTTGTGGTGGGCTAAGAGAAGTGAAAGGCTGAGAGAACTGGAATTGCTCAGTCTGGAGAAGAGAAGGCTCTTGAGTGATGTAAGTGCCCCTGCCAGCTCCTGAAGGGAACCTGCAAGGAAGGTGACAGAGACAGGACAAGGACCTGGAGGGACAGGGCACAGGGAATGGCTCCCACTGCCAGAGGGCAGGGCTGGATGGGATATTGGGCAGGAATTGTTCCCTGGCAGGGTGGGCAGGCCCTGGCACAGGGTGCCCAGAGCAGCTGTGGATCCCTGGCAGTGCCCAAGGCCAGGCTGGGCAGGGCTGGGAGCAGCCTGGGACAGTGGGAGGAGTGGAAGGAGATGAGCTCTGAGGTCCCTTGCAGCCCAGCCATGGCTGATTCTGTGATTCCAGGATGATGATCCCTGGGTACCTCCTTGCTGCAGGGCAGCCTTGCTCTTCCACAGCTCTCTAATGCTGATTCTGGAATGTCAGGGAAAGCAAATAAATTATGGAATTAGGGAGATGGAAAAGCAGCAGTAGGCTGCAAGAAATGCAGCCAATCAAATGGAGGAGAGAACAAGTCTAAGAGGAAAGTTGGCAGGATTGGTCTTTTGTTAAGTGCTAAACAGTCTCTGAATTATCTGTATTGCATCATCAGCACAGCACATTTGATCATCCTGAACAAAGCTTTCAGACTTTTAAGTATCTAACATGGGACATTAAATAGTACTTCCTAAAACCTTATTTTGAAAGAAAATATTTAGGTTTATTTCTATCCTAAATACTGTTTCATTTCTGCTGTGGGCTGTATCTCTCTATCTTGTTTGCTGAAGCCAGAATTCACAGGGATGAAGAGTTTTTTGTTTCATTTTTAGAGTACTTGGGACAATGTTCTTGATTTTTATTAACACTATTATATAATTATATATTAGATTTGGAACTAATATATAATGAAGGAATAACTTGAGATATATATATATATAATTTATAAAGCTTTAATCCCAACATGTTGTACAGGTTGTGCGTAGTTGATTCTTATCACACAGTATTATCTTGAGCAAATATTTATATAATATATAATGAAGGAATACATATATATAAAAAATATATAATGAAGTAATATACATGAAGGAATAACTTACTAAATTAATTATTTCCATTGAGGTAATAACAAAAATGTGTATCACCCTGAGAAATGGTATGGGAGTGCAAGAGCAAATCTTTATTGCTAAATGTATAAGAATTTTTCACATAAACTACAAAAACCAATAAATTAAATAAAAACCAACAAGAGAAAGCATGAGCTGACAAAGACAGCAGAGGTGTTTATGGGGCTATGATAATGAGATTTAGAGCCACTGACAAAGTCATTAACCTGGCCCAAGCAAACTACATTTCAGAAAAGGAATGCTCTGAAAGGTTCCAGTGTCTTCATATCCTACAGGGCAATCCAAGACTGAAATTTTTTGCATTTTAGACTCATTAAGAGCTGGAAAAGCTGAAATTTAGAAGATCACTCACATTATTCTCTTCCTGAAAACTTTTGGTAAAAACCTGTTTTCCATACAAAACATAAGGTGATTTAGCTACAGTTACCAGCAGGATCACTGATACCTGTTACCACAATAACTTCTCAACAGAAGGATGCCTTCCTACAATATTATTTCTACAGCAAAACATGTTAAACATTAAGTTCAAATGTCAGCTTGGCTCAGCCTGAGCTAAACTTTAGCTCTGAGTAGTTTACAGCTCTTGTGCAATGTCACAGCACTAAAAACCTTCATTTTTGTGCCCATGTGGAAGCCACCCAGCCCTCCTGACACAGAGAATTTCCAGACAGGAAAGTTGTTCACTACTGCTGAACAGAACTGAGCTAAAACACCACTGGGCTCTTCCCTAAATCTGCAAGAATGGGAATTCTAGAGGAGAGTCCCTTGACTGAGGCCAAGGTACTCCAAGACACAAGGTAGGACAAATTCCCTGCTCTTGCAAAACACAAATGCTAAAGATCAAGTTCCAAAGCAAAGAAGAACCAAACTCCACGTGTCGAGTGAGATGTCTGAGAGAAGTTAACTGCAGTATCTCTGAGGGGCAGCACACACATCCCCCCAAGCAGCCCCCCAGGGAATGCTGCTTGTGCTGGAGCAAGGACGTAACCCTGGACCTCAAATGACTCAACACTGGCATGTGACAGCTCCCATTACCTGACCATATTCCTCATTTTGTCACTGGACAGCACCAAATTCAGCCTGGAATATATGGAGAAACCTCAGAGAATGGTAAACTTCACTGCCATCCATTTGTGCTGCTCAGCCCTTCTCCAGGCCGAGTGACAAACACGTAAGGATCCATGTCAGAGACGCATTCGTGACCGCTTTGGGATCCACTTTCCAAAACAGAAATGCAGCTTTTAGAAAACATTCCCATTTTAACAAGCAATGGTGCACACTAATAGAGCCCTAGAAATAGTTTTACAATTGAAACATTACACACAGTAACCGCTATTTATACTTCAATATGTCAGCCTTAAATATTTACTTTTCCACTCACTTAGTTTACATGTTGTGCCAGCAGAGCACTTTCTTGCATCATTTAAAGAGCTTATAGAAATTTAAAACTATCAGAGCAATGAGGAAAAGTATTATGAAGTAAGAAATTAAATGATGATGCAAAATAGATTTGCTACATTTTATGCAAAAATTAATTTCATGCAGAGATGCACGATCTCTACAAGTAATGAGGTACTTCACATTATTTGTTCTGATTTAAAAAACCAAACTTTTTTTGAAAAGCAAACTGTTTTGAACTTTAAACTCTATCCAGGCTTTCCATTGCTACATGGAGACCATTCATCAGCTGGCAGCATTATGTTATTCCCCGGCTACATGAGCTCTGAAAAGCCAACAAGTAAGTTCAGAGTAAGTAAATGTTTCTACGTAGAGCTGCACATCACACAGCTGTACCAGCAGTTACTGGACATTTTTCCCAGAAAGCAAATGGGCTGGGCAGCTGTATTTTGACAAGAAAAGTTGTTTCCTTTTATGGCCCAGAGTTGGTGGCTGTGGTCTGGGGTGGGAAAGCAGTGGGCAAGCACCCCAAGCTCCATCTGACAGCACTGCCATCCCTGGTCCAGCTGGTCTTCCCAGCGTCACCCTGATGGTTCCCTTCTAGCACTCACTTATTTTCAAGTGCAGAAGAAACACTCCAGATAGGATATTGTATTATTTACTTTCCCTTCTGCTCTATTTTAGGTCCCATAAAGCCAGAGTTTAAACAAACGACTCGGACTGAAAACCGTTTATGGGCACTTCCTAGCCCACTGCATTTGGGCTCCTCTCCTGCAAAGGAACCAAGACAGGCTCAGCTGCTCTGCCACTTTTCCATTTGTATATTTAATTTTTTGTGCCATTAAAACCAGCTAGAATGGATTTTGAAGAACAAGTGGCCTGGAAATTCTCTGCCAATTCACCAATACCGAGATTGCACAATGTCCCATGTTGTGGCCCGTAGAAAATTAAAGGATGACTGTGACCATTTCCAATCAAGCTTTTGGCCTTTTCCTTGGGAATTCTGAACTGATGGGCACTTAAGCTGGAACAACTGTAAGGAAGAAAACAAGAGAGCAGAGGAAGTGAGAAAGCCCCTTAGCAGATGAGCTGCAGACAGACAAGGAACACCTGTCCAGGAGCAGATCTGCTGAGCAGGATCCCAACCAGCCTCCCTGCCTACTTACACCATTTCTTTATTTACTTCCTTTGCTTCAGCTCTTCACTCCTCACTTGTATCAAACACTGAACCAGCCCTTTTTGTGGCTTTAATTTCAGTGTGGAAACCTGGAAGGAAGAAAAGGGCAATGGGGAAAAGTAAGATGCTGGAGGCATGGAAGAAAAACATTTCTATAAGGAAGATAAAACAAATTTTCCAAAGGATAGTTGGAAATTCAACACTTCTAATCTACATGGAAAGTGGAAGGCCAAGAAATCAGGGCTGAACAGTGTCTGCATCACATTACAAACAGCAAAGCATAATTACCTCCTCTACTTAAAAACCTTATCTAATTTCTGATCCTTTCTAAAACAAAGCAAAACTGACATTTCGATGAAGGCAAACTCAAGCAGCGTTCACAACCACTGCAGAAGCAGAGGAGAATCAGCCTCTTAAACTGAATGCACTTTCCCATGGTACTTGAATAAAAGAGAAGAGAGGGGGAGAATCAGCAGAGAAAGGGGGAAAACCAGAGTGCAAGTGAGCAGCAGGAATGGAGGGATACAGCAGAGGGGCATTAATGCCAAGCCTGGAGGCTGGGTTGTAGGGATGGAGCTTTGCTGGTCAGTTATTTGCACAAGCTTTACAGGCATGGGAAAACTGCAAAGGTTGTCAGGAAACACAAAACCTCCTGTGATGGAAAATCCTGCAGGGAAACGCATCCTGGCCACTGCCTGAGCCCCAGCCTGGTTGGCTTCTCTGCTCCTCCAGCAAACAACGTGCAACTCCAGCGATTCTGAAAAAACTGAGCTTGGAAACTGAATGGAGAAATTAAAAACTCGTCTCCTTTCTGTCAAAAGCACCACAGGGTGCCCAGAGCAGCTGTGGCTGCCCCTGGATCCCTGGCAGTGCCCAAGGCCAGGCTGGGCAGGGCTTGGAGCAGCCTGGGACAGTGGGAGGTGTCCCTGCCATGGCAGGGGTGGCACTGGATGAGTTTTAAGGTCCCTCCACCAACCCAAATCAGTCTGGGTTTACATGGCTCTGTGAGAGGAGGGATTTTGATTTTTGGAGTAAATCACAGTTCTATTCCAATTACACTGATCCCACAGGAGTGGGAGACTGGAGAAACAGGCCACAGTTCTCCCCACTGTTTCTTGGGAATGTGCTTTATACCAAGGGCTTCAAATGAGTGAAATGTATTTACACTTTGCTTTTCTTCCCCAGTTCAAGTTTAAAACTCAGTTTCCACAACCTGTAGATGGAGAGATCAAAATGAGTTAGGGACACAACTCCCACTGTAATTTTAAATTGCAAATTAAAGGCAAGGCATAGCCTGGAGAAACTTGGGGCTTGTGAAAGTTCAGTGCTGTAGAAATGGTTTAAATTTTAAGAAGGTTATAATGGGAAATTTAAATAATTAGATCTGGCACTGTTACATCAGACTTGAACTAAACCAAATAAAAGATTCAAGTTTCAAACTTGGAGAGAGAACAAATTATTGAGGAAACTGGATACAAACATACACTGGGCAGCATTTTGTAACATACATGGCCCTTTGCAATTTAACAGGGAAATTAAAGAGGTATAAAAATTAATAAAATAGATGCAAAGAAATCCTTACGTAAAAACCCTGATAAAAATTAATCTAAAAAATACAATTCCTTAAAAATTGCTGAGACCCTTAAAAATTAGTACTTCAAGGCAACACTCTTCTCAATAAGGAAAAGAAACAGAATTAATTTGAAAAAATTCCTAAAACAACAACAACAAAAAAAAAAAAAAAAAAAAAAAACAAAACAAAAAAAAAAAAACAAAAAAAAAACCAAAAACAAAAACACACCCCACCAAATAAAACCAGCAAAAAAAGGCACCACAAAACCCCAAACTGTGCAGGAGGGAGAGGGAAGACAGTCTCAAGTTTTCGGTACCTAAAAACAGCCCTTGAAGTGCTCCTCCCCTGAGGGTATTTTGATCTTAGTCACATGGGTTTTTTAAGGTATTTTTATTTAGTCTCCCTGTAGATAATTGCAAGGAGAGAGCTGCTAACACAACATTAAATGAATGATTTGATGGCTGCCCTCATGGCTGAGAGAGGCTTTAAATCTGAAATATTACCAATGAAGCATTAGGGCTCAGCAACCTCGGAGAACACTCACAGACACACACACTGCTTCCATCACTTGCCAACTTTGTCTCAATCAAAAAAATCAAGTTTATTTTTCTTGTTCTTTGATATTTACCCACTTATTGATAAGCCTGTATAGTTGTACAGGTAGATAAGGAAAAATGAAAATAGAAAGAGAAAATATTTGAGAATGTCTTATGATACACAAGTGCTCTTGTTTGCACGTGGAGGAAATGGATCTTTTCCTACTGTGGCTCATATTTTCACCCAAATCACCTATTTTTCATTTCCATCTGACTATTTGCAACATAATTTTGGAAAATATACAGAAAGAACAGCTCACACAAAAAAACTTTTCCAGATAGCTACATCTGGTTTGCTTTTGTAAGTTTAGACAGTGTGAGTGAAGTTTCCAGTTAAATGGACTTGGAAATGCAAGAACTGCAGGGCAGAATAAATTCTAACAACAAACACACTTGTAATCACACAAACTTATCACACGAGTGTACCCACAACAAAAGCACCTTCAGAGCAGGGATCAGCAGCTCTGTAAGCCTGGCTCCGTGCTCTGGGATTGGACTCAGCTGGCCAAGGATAAACATGGAAAGAGAAGACACAACAGGCAGATCTGTCCCCGGGCTGGCACACCCACCTGCAGGGACATGGGCTGCTTCAGCACCAGCACCAAGGGTGGAAAGAGACATCCAGCTTCTGCCTTGGCATTTGGAAAGGCTGCAGCATCCAAAGGTTTTCACATCAAAAGCAAAACAACCCCCAAATGTTCCTTTGCAATGCATTTTTTCAGTTCTGAACTAACAGAATCAATGGATTTATTTATATACTTATACATGTGCACATAGAGACAAAAATTATTATCATTGGGTGTTGGATTTCTACCAATAGGAAAAACTTTGGTAATGAGAAGCAGGGACTGACTGAATGCTAAAATAGAAAAGAAGAATAAAAAGAGACTGTAACCCTCTGAAGCCCCTGGCTCTGCTCAGCCAACTCTCATCAGGGGTAGGGCAACAAACATCTGTTCCACAGCACATTTCCCTTCCAGAAATGGGTACCACAACATCAACATGCAGCTTGCACTGTGCAGGCAAACCTGGATCTGTGCACCCCTGAGCTCCTCGGGCAACACAGCCCTGGGATGGGCCACCTCCACCCCAGGAGAGAGGAGAGGCACAGCTCCAGCTGTGGGATGGATGGATGATGGATGGATGGATGGATGGATGGATGGAGCATTGCTGCTCCATGTGGCTTTTGATGACAGCAAAGATCATCTCTACCTACTTTGAGTGGAGCAATTCTCTTTCATTCTATGCCCTGGACAAGCCAGACAGTTCACAATACACGAAAAACCCCCAAAACAACAATCTCAGTAAATCGGCAACAGCTCTATGCCAAATTATTCAAATTATTCAGAAAGAGGATTAAAATTCTTGCAGTGCCCTCTTGCTGAAACACTGTGTGGTTATTCCCAGTGGCACAGCAGCAATCCATCCCTATGATCCATGGCTGCTCCAGCGCCTCCTGGGAGGTGCTCAGTTACCTTCTCACCACCCCAGGTCCCACCTGCCCCAAGGCCACAGCCCAAAGCTGTTCCCACAGAGCTCCTGAAGCCCTGCTGGAGGTGTTGGTGCTCCCACACATGGCAGTGCTCCTGCAGCAGTTTAAGCACAGGGCTTCCAGCTCCAGCTCCTTCCCCTCCGTAAGTGACCCCCTCCTTGTCTGGAGAGCGTGGCCATCTCTCCCACCTGGAGCTTTTTCCTCCAGACTGCAGGAACTGCAGTTCCTTGCTCTTTTCTAGACATCCATCCATCCATCCATCCATCCATCCATCCATCCATCCATCCATCCATCCATCCATCCATCCATCCCAATTGCTCTCTTACAGGCTCTCTCCATTTGGTTCACATCTCTTTAATTGATGTTTCTTCTACTATGCAAACAACTGCTGAGATTTAAGGACTAAACAGAAAACACACCCCCAAAAGTGCTTCAGATTAGTTTCCTGCAGATTTCAACTTCTTATAATCTTTTCCCTCACACCACCATGCCTTTGGCTTTCACTTCCCCAGTGCCTTCCAGTTTTTCCAAATACCATCATGAAATTCCTCTCTAATTTACTTCTCAGAAGATACAATCTAATGGGTAATTAAAAATACAAAAGAAAAATTAGGAATAAGTATTACTCCTTAACAGCTTCCATCCCATTAAAATATTTTGCAGACATAATGCCTACAGGGATTATCTTCAGTTGCAAGAGAACAATGAAAACAAACACTTAAAAATTATCTAAAAAAGCCACAATATTTTGAGAAAAGCTGCCACAGTGCTATTGGACCTTGGAAACTTGCACCAAAATATGTGAGATGTTGCTCAGAGGTCAGTTTTGCTCTTCAGTTCTATGGCTAGAAACAATAACAGCACTAATATCTGCAAATCCCACCTTTCCTATTTCCTATCAGCAAATTGCATTGGCAACACTATTACAACTCCCACCACGAAATCCACCACTACTCGTTTATGCTTTTGAATTACTGGCAAACAAATACTACAAAACATTGAAGTAAATAAAAAGAGGGGAATAAATGAGAGAATTAACATACAAACAACTAGGTGAAACTTAAAAATATGGAGTGCTTTTTATGTGGGGGACAAGGACTGCAAAGTTTGTTTATAAAGGAGCCTGGTTCTCCTCCAAGCTTCACGTTCCAGCCTGAAAATAACTTCTTAAAACAGCTGTCAGGTTTTTTTGGGAGGAGGAAGAATGATCTACCAGCAAATACGACCTTTCTTTAGAGCACATGAGTTATCATGGGTTGTGCTTCACAGAGAAAATTCAACTCCTGTGTAGCCCCTAAAATCTGCAGTCATGAACATGGAAGAGCTTTACCCAGAAGGAAAACCCAGCCTTCATGGAGAGCTCACAAAACAGAGAAGCACCATGGTCTCAGTGCTCAGGAGGGAATTAATCATCCCCCACGGGGCCAAAATCAGCTGTTAACCTTCCTTTCACTTAGATTCTTTTAAAACATTTTTTTTCATCAATTAATAGCTTATTTAAGTAGATTTTTAAAAAAATAAAATCAAAAAGGGCAATGTATTTTTAAAGTAAGCAATTAAAGCTCATAATAGTATATTTTAGATTCATGAAGAAACTCAACAACTTAGTGACTGTGTTGTTAACATCACTTTAGTGATGACCTTTCAGATTTTCCTGGTTTATATAGATTTGCTCCCTGCTGTCTTGGCTGATAAAAGAGCAGCTAAAAACATGTGAACTTTTTTGTACAATGTACACTGATAGTTCAAAAACTCCCAATTTCTCCCCACATGGAAACACGTTGACAACAGAAGTACTTACATAAACAGTTGTGCTAAGTACTCCCTGTATCCAAAACAAAATTATTAGCTGGATATATTTACTGAATCAGCCACTTCCACATCTGGCACAGGTGGAGGCTCCTCCACATTTTAAAGGACCTGGAATTTTCTTTGGGGAGCATAAAATAACAAAAATAATCTTGGATATAATGTTGCTGTTGCAGTATGTTCTTTCTATCTCAAACACCCACAAAGTTAAATTTTGGTTCAGGTAACAGCAGGAATTGCCCCAGATGCAAAGCAGCATTTGAAAACTTTAGACCATTAAAGAATCATTTCCTTCCTCCCAAAAAAGCATCATTAAAACCCCTCTGTCTTCTAGAGCCAGTGTGACACTGCAAAAGAAAGAACAGTCATTAACTGCTTTGTATTAAAACAGACAAACAAAAAATTACCAAGAAAAAAAATCATTTCAAATGCTGCTGTGCTGGACCTGCAATCCATTATCCCATTTTTGGAATGACAGCCCTGGAATGCCCACAGTCCCCCATCTCTTTTCATTCTAATATCCAAAAGCAGATTTGACTTTTTAAGACCTCCAATTATTTCATGAAGGACTTATACTGCCACAAAGTACAATTCTCCCCTTTATTCCCCCTTCAACGTGTGAACAAAAATGCAGTAGGCTGAAAATATGTGGGACTGTGATATGAGAAAATAAAAAGAGTGAGACACCCTGTGTCCTATGGAACAGTAATTCTAATTTTAGCTACTCACTATTCAGTCTATTTAACTGTGCTCCAATAACAAGCACCTGGATTTCTGGACAAACCTCAAATATAGCATTTTGGGAACCACTGTCACCTAAACATTAGCAGTTTCTTTCTTATGAATAAATGAGCTCATGTCCCTGCCTCGGCACAGAGCAGTACTTCGTGTCTCTCATGAACCACAGACACAGTTTGGAAGTGAACACAGGGGTGGTTGCTTGGGATTTAAACCTGGATTTAGGATTCCCACAGCAGAACAGCAGAAATCTCAAGCTTCATCACCACATCTTCAGGATGTGTCTGGTGTCACATTAAAAATTCCTCACACTGCAACAATTCCACTTCATGGAACAGGAAGCTGAAGCAGGGTTTTCCAGAAGTTTGTAAGAGCAAGCAGGAACACCACAGAACAGCCCCTGAAACACCCAACAAGTGCTTGAAGTGGAGCTGGATCGAGGACCCACCTCCTCTGTCAGGTTACTGAACAGGCATGGCCAAAAATGATACACTCAGACAGTCAAATGTGGACAAGGGGGTTTTAGGAATGGGCTCCACAGCCACAGATGAGGAGTTTATTCATTAGGAAAATTAAAAGACTCTATATAGAGAGTTTTCAATCCAAGCACCTGACCCACCCTCCTTTACTGCAATATCCATGCACAAATAACACACCTTTAATCCACACCAGTTACTCAAATACCTGGTGATCTTTCCAGTGCCTTTACTGTGCCAATGTGGGAGATTTTTATCCCCTGACAAAGGAAAGAGTAAATACTAAAGAGTAAAATTTCATTCCCATTTATCATGGTTCAGCTGTATAATAATATGGAAATTTCCAAATGTATATAAATCAAAACCTTCTTGAAAGTAAAGCATGATTTCCTTCCATTTAGGAGACGGGGCAAAGTCACATCAGGAAAAGAAACAGCTCAGAAAATGAGAACCACTTCTTCATCCTGTGAGGTTCTAACAGAGCCATGAGCAGCTGCAGCACAGGGATGGGATCCTTGCTGGATTTACTGGATTGTGGCCCAGCCATGAATTCAGGCTGCCTCTCCTTCCTTCCTTGATCATGCACAGCCCCCAGCCGTGTGGAGCAGGACAGCACACGTGGAGTGGGTCACTGGGGTCCTGCTGCTGTCACTGTGTGAACACTGACCTCACTGGGGAGCAGCACAGCACACGTGGAGTGGGTCACTGGGGTCCTGCTGTCACTGTGTGAACACCAACCTCACTGGGGAGCAGCACAGCACACGTGGAGTGGGTCACTGGGGTCCTGCTGCTGTCACTGTGTGAACACCAACCTCACTGGGGAGCAGCTCAGCACACGTGGAGTGGGTCACTGGGGTCCTGCTGTCACTGTGTGAACACCAACCTCACTGGGGAGCAGCTCAGCACACGTGGAGTGGGTCACTGGGGTCCTGCTGTCACTGTGTGAACACCAACCTCACTGGGGAGCAGCACAGCACACGTGGAGTGGGTCACTGGGGTCCTGCTGCTGTCACTGTGTGAACACCAACCTCACTGGGGAGCAGCTCAGCACACGTGGAGTGGGTCACTGGGGTCCTGCTGTCACTGTGTGAACACCAACCTCACTGGGGAGCAGCACAGCACACGTGGAGTGGGTCACTGGGGTCCTGCTGTCACTGTGTGAACACCAACCTCACTGGGGCTCAGCCCCACTGGCTCCTGAGGAGCCCAGGCAGCAGCACAGGCTGCATTAGGTCAGTGCTGTTCCTTGCCTGACAGGTGCCTCATCTACAAATAAAGTTCCAAGGATGAAGAACTCTTCCAGTGATATCTAACACCAGCTACACTTCACTGCCCCACTCTCCATAAGACTGTCCTCCAACAGTCATTACAGCAGGGCTGTAATTTTATATATGCACTGGAAGGGCAATAAAACTCACATAAATACTGCAGGCCATCCCCAAAATCTGTGTTTATACTGTAACTCCTTGTGTTTGCTGCCCAGAGAAGCTGTGGATGCCCCATCCCTGGCAGTGTGCAAGACCAGGTTGGATGGGTTTGGAGCAGCCTGGAACAGTGGAAGAGGTCCCTGCCACAGCAGGGGGTGGAGCTGGATGAGCTTTAAGGTCCCTTCCAACCCAAGCCATGCTGTGATTCTCTGATTTTATACTGAATCACCTAAATACAGCAGCAAAGACTTCTGGAGCAACATTATATCAGTGAGTCATAGGCTACATTTAAAGCTGTTTTATTTAGACAAGCTATAGGCATGCTCAATGTATATTAGATGCAGCTCCTGAATTGTGTTATGTATTTCCCTCATAACATCCCAAAGATGACATTTAACACAAACAATCACATTATTTCTACAAATCAGTAATTCTGCTGTTTTAAACCAATTTAATTCAATAATTTAAAACCAACCAGCTCCTCTTTGAAGTGTCACAATCCAAACTGTAAACTTCAACAAGTGCCATTTGAATTTGGAGGATTTGGTGTTTCAAAAGCTGCCCCAGACACTGGTGGGGCATGGTCCAACTCCTGCACTAATAAGCAGCACAGGAATTAACAAATCCTTTGCTCCAAATGAGGCAGACAAATAAGGCCTCGTCAGCACAATCCCACTCCATTACAGCAGCAGCACAACTCACTGTAATTTATGACCCTCTTGGCTGCAAGCTTGGCTATGGCTGATATTAGGATCATACAACTCCCATCACGACTTAAATCCCAAAATATATAACTAATACCATTTATTTAAGTGCTCTGCAAATACACTGCTTCAAAGAAGCACTGGTGAGGATGGAAGCCAAGCAGGCAAATCTCCTAACTTGGAAAAACAAAATTTTAATCTGAATTTTAAGACAAATTCCAACTTTGTCACCTCCTGAAATCTTGGAAAGAATGAAATGCATAACAGATGTACTCCATTTTAAATATAGCCACATCACGCACGCGTTTTTCAGAGCACACAGAAAACACTGTGCCTGATAAAAATGCCTCCCTTATGGTCTGATTCACTTTCAGTACCCGATTATGGACACAAAATCATTCCTGACTCCTGATCAGCAAACAGCCATGGCCAAACTGGCTCGATCTCCACGCAGGGATAAGCAACAAAGCACAAGGATCATCCCAGTGCTTCATCAGGGCTCGGAAAGCAACACCTTCCTGTCAGGATCCTCTGCCTTCACACTTAACAAATGGCATTCTTGATGTGCTGAAGCTCCCACCTTCAGCTGCCAACAGGTAACTTCTGTGATGTCCCTGTTAAACAGAGCCAAGGAAAACTTCTAGTAAGAAGTGTCACCCAGGTCATGAACACACAGCCATTCATGCTACAAGAATTAAACACATTTTCCAAGCTGACTAAACACAATTCAAGCATCTGATTCTGGAGAAATAACAGACTGCAGCAACAACTCGGATCATTTTCATGTAAAAACCATGCTAAGGGTGCACATAGTTACTGAAATGCTGTATCTGCACATATGCATGGGGAAAGAGAGAGCATGGAGTGACAGAAGGGGGAATGGCTCCCACTGCCAGAGGGCAGGGCTGGATGGGATATTGGGCAGGAATTGTTCCCTGGGAGGGTGGGCAGGCCCTGGCACAGGGTGCCCAGAGCAGCTGTGGCTGCCCCTGGATCCCTGGCAGCGCCCAAGGCCAGGCTGGACAGGGCTTGGAGCAACCTGGGACAGGGGAAGGTGTCCCTGCCCAAGGTAGGGAGGCAGAACTAGGTGATCTTCAAGGTCCTTTCCAATCCAAACCATTCCACAATTCTGTGAACTCAACAGCTTTATGTAAGATTTTTGGGCTTATTTGTGGAAAATTATCATCAGATATCAAATTAAAGCATCTGACACAGGTAAGAAACCATTACTTCAGTGAAGACTAACAGACCTTTTGTTTATCTCTGTATCCACAGAAATTTCCAGCAGCAGCAATGTTTCATAACCAAAGATGTATATGTTACTTTAACATTCTCAGCAGAAAAATGCAGTTGCTGATCATCAAGGATTCCAGAACCTCGGGTGAGGCACGGGGTGTGTATGTTGCTCTTAAACAGTTTATTGGAATTATGAAACAACTTATAACAAATTTTCTCATCCTCACGTGGTACTTTGAAGAACACTCTGCTTCTAGATGATGCCACATTGCCAAGCAGCAAGTAAAACATTAAACACTACTCATATTGTCTCATTAGTAACTCATATGTGCATGAGAGAGAATCTCTTTCATAACATGGATCTTACTAGCAAGGTCAGTCCCAAACAGGGAGTCAGAGAGATGCAAACAATTTCCCAGAATCCCAGAATGGTTTGGGTTGGAAAGGACCATATAGCTCATCCAGTACCACTCCTGCCATGGCAGGGACACCTTCCACTGTCCCAGGCTGCTCCAAGCCCTGCCCAGCCTGGCCTTGGGCACTGCCAGGGATCCAGGGGCAGCCACAGCTGCTCTGGGCACCCTGTGCCAGGGCCTGCCCACCCTCACAGGAACAATTCCATCCCAATATCCCAACTAACCCTGTCCTCCAGCAATAGGTAGCCATTGCCCATTGTCATGTCCCTCCAGACCCTTGCAGATAATCTCTCTTCATGTTTCTTGTCAGCTCCCTTTAGGATCTGTAAAGCCACAACTAGGTCACCCCAAAGCCTTCTCTTCTCAGGCTGAACATTCCCCACTCCCTCAGCATTTCCTCATAAGAGAGGTGCTCCATCTCTCTAATCATCTCAGTGGCCTCCTCTAGACCCACTCCAAATAAAAGCCAAGTTTTAAAATCTGGAAATAGATAGGAAAAGCTGGAAAAGCCTTGGATGAAAGCCTGGTTATCTGCTGGTGCACAGTGACTGTGTGTGACACCACAGGGTCTCCATCCCTGCCCTGGAAGCCTGTGCTCACTTCTTCTCCAAGCACAGGCCGAGCTCAGACCTGCTGGAAACAGCTCTTCCCAAGCATCACGCTGTCTAAACAAAGGAAATTTGAAGCTGATGTTGTACCTGGTCTCTTTGCAAATAATGCCCTTCTACAGGAACATTTCCTCATTACATCCTGCCTGTAGCACCGCTCCGTCAGGCCCTGAGCAATCGCAGAAGATTTATCTGCTGGTCGCTCGTCCAAGTCGGTCAGAGGTTAGAGACACTCAGTACCTACAGGACACACTTCAAATGTCCACTGAACACCAGTTAAGGAAGGCAAGAATTTGATTCCAAGAACTGCTGGAAACACCTACAAGAAAGCTTCCCAGGGAGGTCTCCTGAAAACAGCACAACCAAAAATTAACTTCTACTCCATCTCTCAGGCATGTGCATCTGAGTCAAACAGCAATGCTGCACATTTAAAAATGGAAAAGATCCCACTTCTGACTCAAACATCCTCATTTATCTAATGAACTTAAAGAATTAAGCATCCAATATCAGAAGAAGTTTTCATACATTTCCTGTGGTCTGTGTCAATGTTTCATAGCATGTTTTATTTCAATTACAGACTTTACCTTTTTTATGAGGTCGGTCTTGTTAAGGGTTTTTAGTGGTTTTTTTAGCTTATTGGGCAGTTAAATGCAGTCAAACTACAACCATTTTGTCCCTTCAAACATACAAATAATTGTTAATATCAATGGTATTGTTTATCAGTTAGTTTTGCTGTCCACTTTTCCCACTCTATTTTGAAGGCCTTCCCATCAAGGCCTAAAAATCAGTAACACTGGAAGGAAATTAAGTCTTCACAAGCAGAGACAGCTGGATTTGGATGCTTTTGGGCTCTTTTCTGCACAGCCCCTTTGTCCCCATTGCAGTGGCAGGACTCTGCTTTATGGAATCATGTACCCAGCAGTGCTCTGGGAATTCCAGCCTGTGATGACATCCACACAAGCAGATTTGAATTAACTTCAACTGAAGGAAAAAAAAAAACCACCAAAAGGAAGCAAACTGCTCTTTCATGAGCAGATGATCAAGACGTTACTTTTCCTTTGTTTGCATGTTCCCATACACGTTAAGCAGGCAGGCAGAAGGAAAGATCCCATCACCAAACTAGTGGACTTTATGCAGCCAGTTCTTCTGGACTGTGCCAATTTTGGAGATTTTATAAGTAATGCTATTTTACGACAGCAACGTGATTTCTAAATTTATCAAGTCAAGTTGAAGACAACAGTTTTGGACGTGCAACAAGAGGAACACTAAGTGCTATCAGTGAAATAAAGACTTGCACTATAATCATTATTTAGATGGTTTGCCAAGAATTCCCACAGTAAGTTACTGTAGCAAATACAAACTCAAAAAATTTACAGGCAGTTGAGAGGGAGATTTTGATCCTGAGGGATGCTAGCTGAAGAAATATATCTAGAACATGTTGTTCCTCCACAAAGAAATTTCAGAACCATGAAAAAATACCAATCCCTCAAAGTAGCCTTATTTCTCAAGGTTAAAACATTTGGGGGGGGGGGGGGGGGCAAATGAAAGAGTATTAATTTGGAGAAAACAATTTGGCTTGAAAGGGCAGTAAAGATTTCTGGGGTAGTCCAATACTGACAAATGCCTTCCCAGAACCATCTCACCAGCCAAATCTGTGCTGCTGCCTAAGAAGCCGTGCCCAAACACGACCTCTGAGAAAAGAACGAGCTGTAATTCCATGGTACATCCCCAATTTAGGCTTCTTTTCCAACTACCACTTTATATTTTCACAAATTATTACTTGGAAGCAGGCAGCTACACTTTCAAACCCTGCATGGCACCTCTTTAAATTGAGTTCCAACAATTTCCTCCAAACCTATGAAAGAGCCATCACAATAATGCAAACTTATATAACAGAACCTGTTAAAATGTGTTAATGAGACTATATTGACTAGCTGGCTTCTCTGCAAAAGCAACTCCCACTGGAAGTTAAAAATTTAAAGGCTAGGAATTTTTTTTTCTTCCTTTCTTTTCAAAGGACAGAAATGAGATTGAGAATCATCTAAAAATAGCCAAGAATTTTCAAGTGTCAGCTGTAACGGAAAGAGGAATGGCTGTCTCTCCTTACAGAGCCAGGATGGATGGAGTGAGCTTGTGATTCAGGATCAAGAGAGAGAGCTTACACACAAACTGTAGATGGTAAGAAATAATTCTAATTTCCTCATTTTAATAATATTCCAGGACCATCTACAGCAAATTGAAATCCAGTGAAATTGTACTTTCAAAGTGGTGAATGTAAATTCTTATCATCTTTGCCTACCTGCAGAAGTGAAGTACATATTGTGAAATAACTGCAAAAAGAGTTTTAAACAGCCCATTCAAATAATGCATCCTCCTCACGACAGATGATGAATATAAATTATATGTCTTTGACTTTGTTTTGTCTTTTCCATCAATCTTTTTCCCCAAAAAGCACCATGTCAAGACTTTTATTTAAAGAAGGCGATCTCTCGCATTTCAACACTTCCCTACCTCTAAAGATTTTCTGATGTAAACAGGAGAAGGAATTTCAGATTTGCAATTGGTAGGCTACCTCAGTACATCATTGTCCTGGGAGACAGATTTGGGGTAGCCAAAGGCAGAAATCCAGCACAAAGACTCTGCAGATGTCAAGGATGCAGCAGAAGCCACGGTGTCCCTCCAGTATCCCAGGACCTGAGATTTCAGCCCTCACCTTTGCCATGTTCTGGAATGATGCTCCACTGTGGCCATGCTCACGTGAGATCCTGCAGGATGTAAATGCTTTAAGGTCTGTTTAAACTGTTCCTTCACCCCACAGTGTTCAGGGCTAAAGGGCTTAAACAGGCAGAGCTGCAACACCTGACAACCAAACCCTCAGTACTGCGCTGACTTATTTATTAATTAGTGTCAGGACATGAGAAATTGAAACCAGAGCCCACGTTGTTAAACAAAGTGTATGGTCAGGCTCCATCCCCGTCAAAGTGAAGAACCTTACATGAGTTCTAATTATGCTTATAAATTATTTTTCACTGTGTCCAGCAAATCAGCCTGTAAACCAGTTATCAAAACTCAAAACCTCAAATGTCACCATCCAAGTTTCCCTTAAATGATAAAAGTAGTGAAGTGTAAGTATTTTTAAGGAAGAGATTTTTCTACTTAGTTTTGCACAAATAAAACTATGAGCAGCTCAAAAAGATCTTCCTCAAAACCTGGAGAAATTGTGACCTTCCTGTCCAGGTCTGGCAGCAATCTGAGCAGTACCTGCACACAAACTCAGGGTTACTTAGAGAAAAAAATATGTCATTTCATCAAGTCATATGTGGAAAGCTCAATAATCACTAGGTTTTCCTACTGAGTTTTTTCTTTTGTTTATAGCTGTGAAAGACACCTTCACGGAGTGAAGACTTGACAAGAACCAGGTTGAGCAACTACAGTCACTATTTACCTCCTTTTCTTTATGCTATTACATGGTAAAATTACAGATCATGTCAAAATGTTAAATCAATGTAGAATTTGCTTCTCCCTGACAATATGCCTTTGTGCAAATTACCTCTAATTATTATTCTTTATCTGTCACTGAACACTTTCCATTTTTGAAATACATGAGTGAAGTCAACCTGTGTATGGTATTTTATTTTCGCTGTCACACATGAAATCATGAACCACTACCTCAACAACAGTTAATAGGTCTGATTATGGAAAACTGATAAATTGACTGGTCACCACAATTTCCTATCATGATCAGCACTCAAAATTCTGTTTGTGGGAAAGTGGAAATACATACACATGCTTACTTAATTATCACTTTTTTAAAAAATAGACATTTGTTCGCTCTGTTTTTGCCAGATCATCAGATCAGTATCAGAACACATGAAATCAATAAACAGTGTGTCACAAGCTAGTTCAATAAATATAAAAAACCTGTATCTAAAGACTAATTTTTATGGAACACGATGAAACCAGAAGTTGAACAGAAATACCTGCACGGTAGCTGGCCAGGACATGAGACAAGCAGCTTAACCCCCCTCATTGAGTCCAAAACCCTCACTTGTTCAAGACCAAAGCTGCCCTTAGCCCCAGAGCAAAGCTGAATCTGCAGAGCTCTCTGCAGAGCCATCCTGCTGGCACAAGCACAAGCCTTCTAGATTTACACTGTGCCCAGCAGGCTGGGCTCAAAAAGCCAAGGAAAACTTTCATCTGATCTTTCATGTACCTCTGAACTTTCAGAAGCACAGCTCCAGGTCCTCTGTGCACAGTGCTGCTAAAGGCCAGGCAGGCAGGGCAGGCAGGGCAGACTCCAGTGCTCTCCCCTGACCAGCTACAGAGCGGAGGAAGAGAAGAAACATTCAATGATTTATCTCTTCATAACCTGACCCAAGGTTTTTGTCTTTCAGGAACACCCGTGCCATGTTCCCTGCAACCCAAAAGTGAAGCAGCAGTGGAGTATCAAGTCACCAAGCAGAGCTGCAGCCCATGTGCCACGGGAGAAGCATCCCCTGGCTCACAGGTTCCACCCTGAAAAGAGCCAGGCTATTCACAGACTAAACAGCTTCACCATTGAGCAAAATGGTGCTTTTTATAACCAATTTACTTATGACTAAAGAAACATTTAAAATTATTAGTAAATATTAAAAGAGACACAGAGAACAGTGAAAGCAGTACACAGCTGGAGATCTTTGAAAAGCTTTATCAGGAACAGCCACTGCTGGCCACAGGGGAACTGGGGGGTGCTCCTGCAGTAAGTGCTGTGAAAGCCAACCTTCCCTGTGCCACCAGCCAGCTGACAGAGAGCACAAGAATCCCTCAGCATTTTCTCCATGATGAAATAAGGGACAAAATCAGAGAGAAAAGCATGGCTGTATTATCAAGAGCTTCTAAGAGGAGTACAGCAATAAAGCCACTCCTTGAGGCAAACTTAACAAGGAGATGTCTGGCTGCAGAAAGTTTGGGAATTATTTTGGGTATCAGTGCACACACAGAGGCCCCAAATGAAATCTTGGTTCTGCTGTGCTATGCCCTATAAACACAGAGAAAGCATTCTTGCCCCAACATGCTTATTTTGAGCACTCAAAAAACAAGATGCCGGTGACCCTGGTATTTCTGGAAGAGTTGCTGGCTGGTAAATAGCAATATTGTGACCTCCCAAGCAACAAGAAAGAGAAATGCAAACAACCAAGAAGAACAGAGCAAAACAAAAATATTTCCATAAGCAGAACTTTTTATATCCCAAGAGATCTCTGCCTCTGGAGCTTGAAAGGGACACATTAACCTGTGTTATGTGACTCTCAGTATCTCATAACCTTCAATAAATTTATTTGCTAGGAAGCTCTGCAAGAAAGCAGAAAAGGTGAATTGTCTCAAATCCTACAGGAAAATTATTATGGAGGATATAATTGAACTGATGGCTGGAGTTTGTCTGTGGATCTCAAAAATTCACTGCAAAACTGCTCTCCTGCAATCCCTTCACATCCAAGGGGATCAGGCACTGTGGAAACAGGGGTCTAGGGAATCTTAAAACATAGAGCAGTCAGAAATAGGCAATTTTTTTTTTGCAAGCGCTGGTAAGCTCTCCTTGCTGGTTTCTTCTAGACACCATCTATTTAATTCCAAAGTCAGAAACTGGAGGGAACACACCAAGGCCCCACTGCTTTAAAGGAGGAAGAAAAGATACTCCCATCCTAAGATTCCAGGAAACCATAAAATAGAAAGAAATTTAGTTTTGCCTCATCTCCAAAACCAGGAAGAGCAGCACTAGGACAACTTGGGGCACATAAACCTGAGTATTTCAAACGGAATGGGGAGCAGGGTTATGAAGCACTTTGCCCAAGGGACTCCTCCACCCCCTGCTCTGGTGCACGCTGGAGAGCTGTCCCTGGATTCCTTCGGGGTGAACCAAGCCCAGGACTGGCTCCAGGAACACGCCTGACCTGCTCCAGCCACAGGGGTGCTTTTGTTCCAAGACCTGCTCCAGGAGCACTGTTAGGTGGAAGACCTGAAGTGTGCAGAACGTGGACATTGTGTGCTCAGCACCTCCTGCTTTTGCTCTTTGAAGAGTTTACTTGCTCCTGTTGACTCAGCCTCAAAGATAGCTATGACTGCTGCAGCTCAGACAATTAAGAGATAATACACTAGACATACAGCGTAAAAAATAGGATATAATTAAGATATCAAAGGTTGAAAGGAAGCTGAGAATTGAAGTACTGGTAGAGAAACAAAGCTTATGTCTGCTATCTGTACAGCACTTTTACACTTGAAGAGAGTACGGGGTATGAGATAATTAAACAACCACTACAAACTTCCTCTTCTCTATCACTACTATCAACAGATTCTCAGGGAAAACAGCAAAGCAAAGCTCCAAACAGCACCTCTATTCACAGAACAGAGCAGGTGCTTGGCAGAGATCAATTAATTAGGAGGTGAAATCTCAGTTTCCCTTATTAAAACTCAGAGCTGCTCCCTAACAAAACCCTCCCCTGCAGCAGATCCTACACACCAGCCCGTGGCACTGCTGTTTGATGGCTTTTATCATTGCCTTTGATGTATTTTTTCCCCTGATGGCATTTACCTATGAGCTGAGTAATCTGGCTGCAGAACAAAGTTCTGAGGAAACAGGAAAAATGGGCAGCTCTGAGGCACCCACTAACTACCACATCCCCTGAGGGTCTGGGCATGGAAGGGAACAGAATAAGCGTGCTACAAACCTGTGGCTAAGGGCAGTCATGGCAAAGGTCTGCTTGGCTTACAAATACACAGCCTCTGATTTCTGTAACTGCGTAAGACACTGGTAAGAAATGGCAGCTGATTACAGTTCCACCAAAAAATACAGAAGGGAAATGGGGGAAAAAGCAAAGCCCAACCCATATTCCTTGTTAAAGTAATTCTTACCACATGCTCCAGCTGCTTTCATAGCTGCATTTCAGGGTAAGAAGAGACCATTAAATGTCAGTTCACAAAGCAAATTTCATCTTATCTAGACTGCATGGCAGTTTGTCCATCTCTAGTACCCTGGCTGAAGCAGGAGCTGTGAAAGGCATCCAGAGCTACAAAATCCAAACCTCTGTACTAAGGAGGCAGAGCAGCCTGTGCCCTCTCATGATAAATGGCAACCAAGGACAGAACAGAAGTCTGAGAAAGACCATGAAAAACCCACTGCTGGCATGTGGTATAATTGCTCTACATAGTGGTCTTGTGATCTCCTAGAAAATATAAACAAATAAAGAATATTTAGGAGCAGTACCATCAGTCTCCACAGCTAAGTTCATGTCAGTTTGGGATTAATACTGAGAACAGTTACAAATGCAGCAAAAATACGGAATTTTATTTGTTGCTACAACACAGCCTTCACACTGCATTTGGCTGTAAAGGTACATGGAAGGGAGAAGTATCACAGGGATGTTTCCCTACAACCTGTTCCATTTATTTCCATTAGAACAGCAAAATTCATCTTGGAGTAACAACGAGGTTATGTCTGATGCTGTTTTCTTGAAAGCACACTCCCACTGAAATACATCAGTGTCAACACTTTCCAAAGAAATTAACTGAATTTGTATTTTTAGAAGCTAACCAGAGAGCCAAAGCCCAGGGACACACATCTGCTTCAGCCCGTGGCTCCCAGGCACCAATGTCACTGGGGATGTCGTTGCCTGCTGGAAGGCTCCTGCTGCAGCCCTGCTGCCGTATGCATGCGGACAGCTCGCTCACCAAAAATAAGTTTTTGTGTCACATCAAAACAAGCACCTGCCAGGGGCAAGCAGCTGCCACTGCCACCACTGCTCTGCAGTGCTCTCCCCATGTCCTTACTCACTGACCTTTCCACCACCATCCCGGCCTCCTTTCGTGTTTGTTGCCACAAATATCTCCTTTCTCCATCACAATGCCAATTTATGACTCCTTCGGGTTCTTCCACTCAGTTTTCCAGCTTACTTCATCAAAATGGGTACTTTTATAAGCAGAACGAATAAACTCACAGACCATAACAGGGTTTGTTACATATTCCCCTCCCATTTAGATCCATCTGCTCCCCACCTTGGACTACGAGCACTGCAGACAACAATCTCTCTGTGAGACAAAGGCACGGCACTGAAGAGACACAGCTTTGACAAAGAGACAATTAAATCCTCAGCTCGTACAATCCCCCTGCACACGCCTCTAAGTGCTGCTAGAAAGCAGCCAGGAGTTTCACTTCAAAATGAACATTGTAGAAAAATGAAAATCAGACTCTTTACCAAGGGGAACTGAAGGATCCTTCATTTTCTTCTCCAAAAGGCAAATTTGCCATTTCATCCCCAGATCCCTTGAGCTGCAGAAATGAAAGCATCTGCCAGCTCACTGAGCCACCTGAGTAACTTTTTCCAGCCTAACTCCAAACTGCAACAACTTGCCATATCAAACTGCCAAATCTACAGTGCTCATTTCTTTCTGTGAATCCAGCTGTCATTTTTCCCAAATGCCTTCTCAGTCCCAACTCTCCTGATGCCAAAAAAACCTTTTCACAGATATACATAATTTTGCAAAACACATATGCTCTCTGTATGGCACATGAAGTCAATTAACAAGTTTACTTACTGAATTAAAGGATGACACACAACAGTAAAACAAAAACCTCTTGCAGACAGCAAACACATGAACCTTCTCCTCCGTACAAGGCAACAGGCTCAGAAGGAGCGCTGAGTTTCAAAGCCTATGTTGAGTACCACAGATGATCATTCGGGCTTATCTCTGTGGCATCTTTTATCCTGCAATTCCCCCGGTGTTTGTGATCATCAGCACACTGAGTTAAATGTAAAACACGGTCAGCAAGCACAGAGCAGGCACTGGGGCAACTCTGTTCCCTCACAAAAGAAAAATAAGCAGAAAATAAAAGCACGTACCTTTTAACTGGTCAGCTACCACGCTCTGACCGACACGCTCAACCACCTTTCCATCCTCCATTTCATAGCGATCATCCAAGTATTTGGCAGTAGCCTCTGAAATATGGACCTTCCCAGCCACCCCAAGCTGCTCCATCAGGTTGGCCAAATTGACATCGTTGGACCACACATCGAACTTGAACCTCCTCATGCCCAAAATGCCACACAGGACTGTCCCGGTGTGCACACCGACTCTCATGTTCACCATTTCTTTCTTCTCCTGGCAGAACTGCTCGATGGCTTTGATCATGCCCAAGCCCATCTCGATGCAGCAGTAGGCATGATCTGCCCGGGGCTCGGGGCAGCCGGCCACGCAGTAGTAACAGTCTCCCAAAGTGCTGATCTTCTCACATTTAGTGTCCTCACACAGACGGTCAAAGCGTCCAAAGAGGTCATTCAGGAGTCCCACCAGGGCGTGGGCTGATTTGTTGGCGCTCATTTTCGTGAAGCCAACAATATCTGCAAACAAAATGCTCACTTGCTCTATCTGCTGCATTTTAAAAGGACGGAATATTATGGGGGTTTTCTGTATGGAGGGCTTCTTCTTCCTGTTTTTGGGGCTTGAGGTGGAATGACGTTTGATGGAGTTTTCACTTTCATCATCCCCCTGCTTCATTAAGTCATCGGCTATTATTCTTGGCATAACAGAATGAATCATCCTCTCTTTCAGGGCTTTTTCCACTTCCAAGTCTTTTCCATGCATGATGGATTGCCCCACTTTCAGGAATGTGCTTCTTGATCTGACTTCGGACATGATAAATAAATGAATACCGATGGCATGGATGCAGATGTGCAGGAAGGCTTTACTCAACAGCTCCCAGTAAACCGCACCAGCTCCCAGAGGTGTGAAACAGTTCTCATCACGGAAGTGATAACCAAAGGTCTCGAAGAGGACCGAGTACGACAGTCCCAGAAACAAGCTTAAATACAGGGGTAAGTGCATCACTGTGTAAAGCAACAAGAGCACTTCAATACACATAGAAAAACTGCCCACTTGTGACAGACAAGTGTCTGTGGGATCTGCCGGGAGAGTCCGGTTGGACATGTCACCACTTCCTGAGACAGGCTTCAGAGCCTGGAACTGCGGAGCGAGGGTCAGAGCGAACACCAGGAGGGTGAGGATCAGCGAAGTCCATACGTAATGGCGGGCATAAGTCTTAGTGAAAGTGAACACAAAAAAAGCTACACATACCAGGAGGAAGCACAGAGCCGGCACCATGAAAACAATCTGTTTCTCTCTCATGTGTATGCCGAAGTAGATGCCCCAGAGCAGACAGGCCACGCCGATGTAGAAGAGGGCATAGCGAAACCTGCGCTGGGTCTGCGGGAAGCATCTCTCCATGCAAGCCTCCTCCAGGTTGTTGGAGTCGAACTTGGGGTTCCACCACTTGGAAGAGGCCCTCTCGAAGAGCTGCGGCAGCTTCTTCGGCCGCCGGAGGCCGGAGCCACTGCCGCCCGCTCCGCCGGCTCGGCGGGTGCCCCCCGACTCCCCCGAGCTGCAGCTGGAGGAGATGCTGTACTTGCAGTGCTTGGAAGAGGTGCAGCCCTGGTGCTGCTTAGGGTTGATTTTCACCGTCACGCTGTTGCTGTCCCCGCTGGAGTCGCAGCTCACCTCGGTGCTGTGGTGATGCAGCAGCTGCTGGTGCGGTGGGGAAGCCATGTTGTCAATTCCTCCTCAAGAGCCCGCGCCGGACTTGGGTCTCTGGGGCTGCCGAAGCCACCGGGCTCCTCGCAAAGTCGCCTCTAGTCTCCTCCGGTCCCCGCCGCGTAGGGGCGGCCGGGCAGCGCCGCGGCGATCGGCCGCTCGCCGGGCTCCGCACAGTGCGCGCCGGGGCAGCCCCGCATAGTCCCCTCGCCTGGGCCGAGCCGGGCCGGGGCTGCCGCCGCCCGCCGCTGGCCCCGCTCCCCCGCAGCCCTCCCGAGGCGCGGGGCGGGCGGGCCGCTGGCTCAGCCCCGCGGGGGGGATGCCGGGCCCCCGCCGGGAGGGGACCGCTCCTCCATGTCGGCTGCAGCTGCCCGCCGCTTCCTCCCCGCACGGCCGCCGACGAGGGGCCGCCTCCCGCCCTCAGCCAGCCGCCCGCCCAGCCGGGACGGCAGCGGCGGCAGCGGCAGCAGCGGCAGCAGCAGCCGCTCTGCTCTGCTCCGCCCGCCCGCCCGTCTGAGGGGAGGAAGGGGAGCGCGGGGACGCGCTCAAGCGGCCGCCACCATCTTCCTCACGGCGCGGGGGGGGGGTTCGGGGGCTGCGGGAGCGCGCCCCCGCTGGCCAATTGGGCGCGGCGGCGCGGCGGGAGCGCGCCCCCCCCTACACACAAACACACACTTCCCGCCTCAGTGCGAGGGTCGCGGGCAGCAGCGGGGACCGTCCCCTCAGAGAGGGACGGGCGTGATGTCGGCGGTGCTGTCCGTGGGACAGGGACGGGACAGCGAGGGGCGGCAGGAGCCGGGCGGCACCTTAGCGGGGCCAGTCCGCGGGGCCGAGCGCCGGGGTTCCCGGGCTGCCCCCGCCACCGCCCTCCCCACCGGCTGACATTTGCCATGCGCAGACAACACGCACTTCACCAAACAATTCAGCCCGAGCCCCGCTGCAAACTCGCTGGGTTATTTTTCTCCTCGTTCTCCGCTTGTTTATGGCTGACGCTATCTCGCCTGCACCGCTCCCTCGGTTTCATTATCTCTCCTCGCAGATGGACCGTGGCTTTCCTTCTTCACAGGGCTTCTCTCTGCTGGTGCTAGAGCTCCCTCTCCTCTCCCCGGCTCTGCATCCCTCACCCTTGCTCACAGGTGATGTTCCCAAATTGGTCTCACCTCATCCCCCTCAGCCCCCTCATCCCCTCAGCTCCAGCCCCAGTTCTTCCTGCTGTGGCTTCTCCTTCCCTGAATCCCATTTACTTTTTTCCAGGTGAGTGTTCCCCAGCGAAGCACTTCACTGCAGCCGTCCTTCCTCCTGCGGTCCCTTCTCTGAAGGCCCCAGCACCCCGTAAAATAAAGCCAATGTAATAATAGTGGCATTGTGGCCAGCGGGACCAGGGCAGTGACCATCCCCTGTGCTGGGGCACCTCCAATCCCGGGGTGAGTTTTCGGCCCCTCAAGACAAGACAGACATTGAGGGGCTGGAGAGTGTTCTGGGAAGGGTCTGGAGCACCGGGAGCGGCTGAGGGAGCTGGGAAAGGGGCTCAGCCTGGAGAAAAGGAGGCTCAGGGGGGACCTTGTGGCTCTGCACAGCTCCTGACAGGAGGGGACAGCCGGGTAAGGGTTGGGCTCTGCTCCCAGGGAACAGGGACAGGATGGAACAGCCTCAGCTTGTGCCAAGACCAGTTCAGATATTGGGACAAATTAGTCACTGGACAGGTGGTCAGACACTGGCACAAGGTGCTCATGGCAGTGGTGGAGTCACCATCCCTGGAAGTGTGCAAAAAATAAGTGGACATGGTACTTCACAATATGGTTTAGTGGGCACAGCAGTATCGGGTCAAAGGTTGGACTCAATGTCCTTGGAGGTCTTTTCCAGCCATAATGATCTATGACTGTCTATACTCTTTTTAAAAATAGTAATAGAAAATCTGTGGCTGCACAATTACTGAAATTGAAACCTGCCCTATTTTCCATTTCCTTTGTAAAGATGTCCTGTAACCATGCTGTAACATATGTTCCTAGTATTATTATTTAGAATAAATATGTATTTCCTGACATGCTCAAATATCAAAATAATCTCTAAAAATTCCAATCAATAGCAGTAATTGTTCTGGTTTTGCTGTGACATTGTTGTCTCTTGAATTCCAGCTAATGGCTCAGCTGATCAATATTTTATAGGGAGTGCTGCTTACCATGCAGCTCTTACATAAACACTGTTGGGAAGAGAGAAATCCCTGAGCTGACAGAGCAGAAAGGCAGGATGGCCTCCTGGGCTTGGCTATTAATTGATAAATTTACTAAAACTTCTTTCCAGCCTTTTTATTGATTCATCTAAATATACTTTAAGTTACATTCTTACTTCATACAGGATGATGAATTTTTTAATCATCAGGATTAAAGAAGTGCAACAGTTTCCAAGGATTCAAAGGCATGGTGGGAAAAGAAGAAAAGTTTTTTACCTCATTGGCAGAGAATTTAAGGTAAAACTACCTGTGTTTTTAATATTTTTTATGCAAAACTGCAAGATTTATGCTGGGTGATTTGAACTTAGAGATTTAAGAGGTACTGAAATTCCAGCATTCCAGATTTTTTGTGTTGTTCCCCTGGGCTTCATAAAGTGGTACTTTGTATGTTCTTAGAATAAACAGAATCACATCAAAGATACTGGCTACATCACAAGTTTTCACTGAGTGACCCACATGATACCAAATTTTGTCTGGCTGCTGGTCAGAGACAGCTTTTGATCTCCACTAATAAAATAGTTCCTCCTTCCCAGCTTATGTTTATGGCTTTGAAGGAGGGAGATGGGATGGAAGGAGACATCTGACTTGTCAGACCCTCCTTACTAAAAGCTTCACATGGGGGTTTCAAGGTTGTGCAGAATCCTTGCTCCCCCAAGGAGCTCCCATTAGACTTTTAACCTGTAGGCTCCCATCCTGCTCCTCTACTTGATCTTTTGGGTGGAACAGTCACCAGCCCAGCCACTCCCCACCTTCCCCTGCCGTTATCAAGTTCCATGGAAACACCCTGCATGTGCAGTCAAGGAACAGTTCTCTTCAATTTCATTAGCTCTGGCTGGGACAGATCTCATGCAGTCTCCTGAAACACTGAATTTTTAATTTCACTTTGCTTTTATTGTGTAAATTTTTCTCTGTTGAATTCAAGTAGCAGATTAAATACATGAAGCAGAAAACCACAAACACCAGTGATGCTTGGATTCATTTTAAGTGTGACTGAGATTTGTTTTAGAGAGCGAGAAGTGGTTTGAGGTTGTATTTGTTATTTCCTCACCACCACCACCTTCTGATTTGGTTTTATCCAGGGTAGATGTAAAGCCAGCATGTTAAGGCAGCACCTGAGTGGGTCATGTCTGTGGCATCCTCTAAGGAAGATGCTTCCTCTGGATCACTTTCTTAGCCATCCTGGTAGAGCTGGGAGCCTCCATGCAGGCTGGTTCCTGAGTCCTGGCTTCATTCTGGACTTGGTTGTGCTGGTTCCCCGTGGAGAGCTCTGACCACCCTTCCAAAATACTCTGGGACTGTTTTCCTTTCTCAGAGACTGAGTTAGAGGAAATATTTCATAGAGCAACAGCTGGGCAAATGCAAATCCTCCTTGCAGAGTTCTTTTAACTTCAAGCCACCAAATAGACATTTAGTCTGTGGAACTGTATTTACTTCCCCTCTCAGAGGAACAAGCCTTGTCAGCTGTAATGATGAGCTGTTGTTTGACATTCATAATATTGTACTTCACTGCTTATCTGATGGAGGCACGCAAAGCTATTTAGGGGCTTCTGAAATGTGACAGCCCACATGATGCTTTTTTAGACTCCCCAAACCGCCCTCATGAGGCAGGAGAACATGGCATGGGAACGGCTGGCTGGAGCAGCGGCGTGCCTTAATGCCACAGGGCTTGCTGTGGCTGGGGAGGAGGAATGGGCTTTGAAAGTTTGCAGCTTTTGTTGTGTGCTGTCAAAGGGAGAGCTTGCAGCCTGAAGGAACAGGCATCGTGGATGCCATGGGTGGGGACTGTGGGGATTATTGATCCTGCCTGGTAACAGCATAAAGATGGAGGCAAATATGTTAAAACCTGTTTGGACCATCCACAGACAGAAGGGGGCTCAAGGGAGACAGCTCAGATGCCCCATTTCATGCTATCTTGCCTTAATAAACAGAAAGATCTCACTTTCTGACAAACTTCTGTATCTTCATCCTTACTGCCATGCAGAGCAATCATTGCAAGTTTTGAATCCTGGAAGCCTCCAGGTGAAAGAACTCATTTAGGAAAACCAAAACTCAACAAATCTTCTGGCTTCTTTTCGAAGACTAACAGGTAAACATTGGCAAATATTGTGAAAGACTGTGATACTTTATAAAACCATGATGGAGTAACAATGTTTATTTCATTTTTCCATAACAGAAGATCACTTTGACATCTGTTCCATATGAACCCATGGAAGCCGAGTAAATGGGTGGTGCATTCTCACCTCCTTGCAGTGCCCAGGTTGGTTTTGTGTTCTCTATTTTCATCCTTCTGAAACTGCTATTCAATTTATTCATATCACTGAGGGGATTTCATATCCCAGATGAGATGCACAGATTAAATAAGCAAGTAAGCAGTAGAAGATCTTTTTGTGTGACTCAAGAGAGAGGATAAATCCCAGTCCAGATGAGTGGAAATCTCTGACTCCCTTGTGACCAGGATTTTACTTGCAGGCTTTATGGTTGTCTCATTGGAGTGGTCTCTTTGCCAAAACCAATGCAGAATATTCCACTTATCTTACAAAATGTCTGCCACCAGGAGGTGGCTTCACTCAAATATACATTTCTTTAAGATTACGACAAACTTGAATTTATTGCTCGTTTCATTCATAACCAGAAGTTCTCCTCACTTGCCAAACTGCTGAATCAGCTTGGGTACCTCACCCTTGAGTCAGCACAGCCCAAAATAGAAGCTTGCTCCATTTCCGAAGAGAGGAAGTACCACTGCTGTCTGCACATACAGCCACATCTGACATGCTTTTATAGCTACAAACACTCAGTGCTGGGACTTGCATGGCACTCTGCTGCTTAAAAAAAATAAAAAAAGGAAGTAAAAAGGCACTTTCTTATTCAAAATAGGAGTGTTAGGGTTGCTATGAGTGGGACTGTGCGGATGTGGGAGTCCCAAGGAATAAAGAGCTGGAGAAGGACTGTGCAAGTGGCAGTCATTGATGTCACCTAGCCCAGCCCAGCATCAAGCTCCCACTCCACCTGCTTGCCATTTCTCAGGACATACTCAGGAATTAGGCAGACAATGAACAGACTATAACCAAACTGAAGCAAAGTCTGAAGCCATTTGGAAATAATGGCAAGAAAACATGGTAGAAGCTCTAAAACACTGACAGGAGATCAGCTACCAGCGTTCCCAAGGTAGAGCTGAGTCAGTCCTGCTGCCATGAGGTAACTCCACTTTACAGCACAGTATAAAACAGCAAAAAACCTGGGGAAATGACCAAGAGCTGAAGTCAAATAGTGGGAAGTGACACTAAAGTCATCAGCAGGACTTTATGAGTAGGTGGAAGGCAATGAAGAGGCACATAAAAATAGTCCTATGTGATACAAATGAGGAGGATTTTCTATGGCTCCAAGTCAGGACTAGAAGTAGAAGAATGAGGATAATGTGAATTCACTCGATCTGTCCTTCTCAAGCTCTGCAGTTTTTTCTCTTGCAAATGAGCATCTGTGGTATTTGGCATCCTACAAAAGAACCCCCATTGTCCAGCAGCACTGGGATGCCCCATTCCCATGGGTGTTCCTGGTTTTCTTTCCTGCATGCTGCAGGATGGTGTCGTGTTCTTCCTGGTCCAAGCAAACTACTGTTCCTGTGCTTCCATTAAATGTGTCTGAACTGGCTCTATTTTCCACAAGGAAAGGCCATTCCAACAGGCAGACAAAAATCAGTAACTGCTTTCAAACCATGGGCAGAAAAGATGTGATCCCTGGCACAGGATTTTCCTACATTACTGTGGAGGAAACTGCGATATTTGAAAAAAAATGTCATTTCTGCAACAGGTGTGAAGGCTGCAACACACAATTTTACCATTTTTGGATTTTTGCAATGATGCAGTTGCAAATTGAAACATGTTTTATATTTATTGGTTTGGATTATTCAGTTGAAAGTGGTGAGGGTGAGGGTTTGCAGGTGTAATTACAGGATTGTGCAGTCACCTTGTGCACACACTGCAGGTTTGGGAAGAAGACCTGCTGCAAATCCACAGAAAACCCCAGCTAAGGAATTGTATGTGCCACAAGCAATTACACACCGTAAAACTTTGTGAAACATTTGCTATGTGTGCACTAGGCCCTTTTTAAATTTAGATTTCTAGGAAGAAGAGAATTGCTGGGGCATTTCTGTGACCTGATCCCTCGTCTTGGTTGATCCGCGATGGAAAGGTGACCCGGGAACGGCTGGGAATGATCTGGTGAGAGCCATTGCTGTCTGAGCCAAGCACAGTGTTCCCAACTGCATCCCTGAATAGATTCACTTGCTCTTTCCCTGGCTCTATTTTAGCCACAAATCTGTTATTCTGCCCTGTGGGTGCCAACATTTTGTTAAAAAATAACCAAACTCAGGAATATTGGATTTCTGGTGCACTTTTTTTCCCCCAAAAGGGTTGAAGTGAACGTTCTTCTCACCTATACCTAGGACTTCATCTGTGTGGCTGCAACTCTGGTGACATACGGAAAGATGCATGACCCTTCCTTCAGTGGAGCAGATATATCTTAGCAACTTAGCAATGTTGTGACAAGTATGAAGGGGAAGGCATTGAGAAACTATCAATTTTCAGTTTGTATTTAAGACAATTTCTACACACTTTTGTGTTCTCAAGCTTGGAAAAAGTTCACTTTTGTCTACAAACACAGGAACCAGCTGTTACTTAAAATTTTTGTTGTTGTGGTGGGATTGAGACTTGGATGAAACAAGAAGGATTCATACAGGGAAATTTATAGAATCAAACAATCATGGAATGGTTTGGCTCAGAAGGGACTTTAAAGATCATCTCTTTCCAACCCCCTGCTGTGGCAGGGACACCTTTTATTAACCAGGTTGAATGTGAAAGCAAACACCTTCCAAAATCTCTTGTTTAAAACTGAGCATGGATGCATGCTTGTGCCATGTGCCTTGTTCTGTTTCCAGAGGAAACAAAAGAAGAAAATGTTGCTGAGAACACCAAAACATAACACTTTGGCAAAGGTGGTTATCACATCCTCCAGGCATTTTCACCTGTGGTGCTGCCCTGACAGTTGTGGTGTGTTGTGGAAATAAAGTGTGAAGGCACTCAGGACTGGGTCCTGCTGGTTGTAGATGAACAAGTACATAAAAACCTTTTGCCAGAGGTGAGAGGGAATGCTTGCTTCCACAGGGGAAGGGGAATAGTGGTTCTGAGAACTGAAAACACAGCAAATGTTTGTGGAAAGGGGGAGCTGGGGAGCAGGACAAGGTGGCACACAGAACCCAGTGAAAGGTCACAGAGGGAGAAGTGCTACAATCCAGAATTTATTGCCTAACGTTACCAGGATTTAGGAATGGGACCCTAATCCTTTTATAAACCAGGAATCTCCTTGAGTTGTGTGAATGGGACAAGCAACAGCCACCATCAGTAAGCAAAAATCACACCCCTGTGCTTTGTGGCACACATTAAACTCTCAGTGGAACAGTCAGGGAAAATCCCTTCCCAGCAATTTCCCACCAAAGGCTTCCTCCAGACTGCAGCTTCCAGAAGCTCTGAATGATTTGTACCTGTGAGAACTGCTCAGAGGTTGCTTGGTAGATTCAGAGAGATTAATTATTCACCAAAGAGAATTTGGTAATGATGGTGCTACTATGTGTGATCTCATGCCTAAAACTGTCCCACATCTTGTCTATTTATTTGGGAAATTAATTTCTAGAACACTTGGAATACAAAACCAGGAGCTGAAATTGCCTCTCAGTATTTCTTCAGTACAAACAAAAACCCAAACAAACAAGCTTATTGTGTTTCTTACATGTTCAGTCAAAACATCTGTTATTAATGTTAAACTCCTGGGTACCTGGAGAACCTGTTCTTGAATAAGCTACAAAGCTGAAGCCTGCCTGAAAATATTAGAGTAAGGTATCCCACCATCCAAAGGATTTTCTACACTTCTGCAGTGATTTTGGGAGGCAGAGACATGTGGCCAGAGAAAGAGAAAAGGCTCCAGCCATGCACCGGGGAAGTGGGGCTGAGAAGCAGAGTGATCGTTCTAAGTGGCTTTTTCCTGTCTGTTCATTTATCCTCTTTTACCATCCTTGTTTCCATTCCTTCCTCAGCTTTATCTCTGTTGAAGAGCAGAGAAAATATTCTATTCCCCTTTCATAGTTGTAACACATATTCATTAAGTCTCATTGTATTATAACTCAAATAACTGTTTCCATGTTTGATTCTTTATTTTGATCATATAAACTCTTAATGAAGAATTTTCCCTTCATCTGGATCTCTTGCTTCCTTTTTTCATTGAGTTCAGTTCACAGTCAAGTCCCATGGACTGCTTTAGAGACTCTTTGAGTGAAGGTGTTTGGATTTTTATCCGATTTTCCCTCCTGCTCTGTCTCACCCCTCCAGCTGTGCTGCTCAGACCAGGAGGCACCACGTCCATCACTTTGCTACAGCCTCTAACTCCTTCTTCCAAGCCAGAAATGTGGGCAGGGCTCTTGGAGAGATTGCCATCTTCCTAACCTCAGCCTGAGTGTAAACCAGCCCACAGCCCACCTCTGTCCCTAGATGAGCAGTTCTGCTTCTCTGACCATGGAAACTTCAGTAGCACAGAGCTGCTGCCTTCATTTTCCCCAAAAAAGACAAAACACAGCAGTGACAGATTAGTGAGAGGATGTTTCTTTCTCCAATGGAACAAAGCTTCAGGTGGTCACTGCCTGGAGCCCACCACCTCTGCACTGCTCAGTGCCCGAGGAGAGGATGCAGATGTAGAATGTTTGGGCTGAGGTCTTATTTAAATTATGTATTAGGCTGAAAAATGGACACACAGGACTGAAGGATGCTCCCAGAGCCTGTGGGTGCTGCTGCAGCATGGAGCTGACAGCAGGGATGGTCTGGGCTGCTCCATCCTCCTCCTGCATCTCAAGGCAAAGACGTGGCAAACACATGGACTGAAAGAAGTCCCTTTTATAGGCCTCAAATCTTACAGAAAATAAAGAGATACAGGGCTGAAGAAACCTCTTAGGCTGGAAATGTATTCAGTGTTTCTGCAGAATAGGGAGAGCACAGAGCTTCACTTATCAAAACCAGCCAAATCTACAGGACTGTGGGGTTGGAAGACTTTTATGTCTAGCAAGTAATAACTGTCTTTAATTAGCTTTGTTTACATGATAGATGTCAATGTCAAGCTCTCTCAGTGAAAAGGGCAGACTGTCCTTAGTGGGAAATGTGAGTTTTGAAGCCTGACAACATAGAACCAGCAGGAAGGTTTGTGCTCAGACTGCTGGGGAGAAAAATCACCTTTGGCTCAACAAAACAGGAAGGATTTCAAGCCCACAGCAGAAGTTTTTCAAGAAACTAATGAAAATGGAGGATTATAGTTTAAACTGTTTTGCAATCGCTGGCCTCAATCCTGCAGACACTTTTCACACACACTCAACTTTATATCTGTGGTTGGTTTTGCTGACCCTCATGGGATTATTGACACCTGGAGATAGAAGTGAAGGCCAGACTGTTTACAGAGCAGAGTTTAAACTATAGCATTTTAATTTTAAAAAAAAAAAGATTATATCAAGGTCTGCATAATCGGCTCATTGGGATCCTTTATGTTTGAAAAAAAACCCTGAGAAACTCAGGATTTAAGATTCATGAGGTGGTCTCAGATCTGCTCCCTTGTGTGAATAGGACCTCTTGTTATGCTGGATCACAGCACTGGGCCACAAAACTTATTCAGCAAATACTGAAAAAGAAACCCCACCTTCATAAAATTGGAATCTATGGCTCACATGCAAATACTGTCTGCATTTCTTTCCTCTCTAAAAAAAAATGTTTGACCACTACCTGAGACTAAAAGGTTTCCCCTCATCAATAGAGAGAAACTAATTGGAAAAGAAACTGGTTTATATATTTTTTTTTAATTTTGATTTTTTGTTTTATATCTCAGCAGTATTGTACGTGGCATGAAACAACTTTTTCAAACCCCCAAAACAGGAATAAATCCCCACTGCGAGCTCTGGTTCCACCATTTATCAGGCTGTTGGTGCAGGAGCCAAACTGCCATTGGGCTGACTCACATTTTGGCATTTAGTGTTTATGTACGTGATGACGATGTTTGCAAGCAACAGGGGAAAACCCTGTGTTCATCTGCACCATGATCCCAGCAAAACCTTCCCTCCTCAGCTGCATCAGCAGAGCCCAGGGATGTGGCCAGAGCCGCAGGCTGGTGTGGGCACTGTTGGCACCACTCTTTGCCACTCAGCACCCACAATCCTCACGTTGCCTCCCAGACCTCCAGCTGGCCAGGCCCTGCAGCTGCCAGAGCCCCAGATCTGCCCAAATTTAGGCACACCTGGTGTGCCTAAATGGACCCCTTTGCCCTGCCCATCCATCCTGACCCTCTGTGATTCTGCCAGCATCCTTTGTGGATGCCAAAGCCAGCTTTGGCACTCAGGACACTTTTCACATGATCTTTATCCCCCCAGGTCCAAAATTTTCAATGTAGTATTCCTGGCACTGGTATTGTCCTTGACACCAGGTTTATTTTTATCTCGCTGCCCCTTTTTATCTCCAGCTCCCTTGCCTTAAGTCTTATCTTGTTTTTTGCCTTTTCCCAGGCTTTAAGGATCTGATGGGGACTCTGGTCACACAATGACCTGGCAGACTTGGCTGTATGTGGCTGTCACTCCCACCTGCTTCTCCTGGCATTCCCTAAACTTTAACCACAACTTCTGCCTGCATCACAGTCCTGTTGGTAACTGGGGAGAGGCAGAAGAGGTTGTCCCTTCAGACCCTGCCACCACAGTTCCTCTCAGTGTCCTCTGGCTCAGGCTGGCCCATCACCACCTGCACCACATCCCACCTCTGACATATTTTTCCAGGTGAAGAACCCCTGCTGGAGTAAAATGGGGACAATGTCATGGGAAAAGTCTGTCCTGGGATGCAATAAGCCCCCAACCTTTCAACTTTGCCATGGTTGTGCTTGTGGGCACAGCTCTACCACAAAGTTCAGGCTGTGCCGGGCCCTCCAGGCTTGGAGGCCGGGCTGGCTCTCCTGGAGCATTTGGCTGTTTCTGTCACCATTTACCTGAACAGGAGCAGGTCTCAGCTGCTGAAAATCCCATCTAGATCTGCTGCAAAGTGGAAATAGTTTGTTAAATGCTTTATATTGGGGCAGTAGCACCCCTTCCTCTTGTCCATGGAGAGGACCAAAGAGAGCATCAGGATCCAACTAGGTGAGCAGATACCCAGAGCACAGCCTTGGTTTTGGCTGGGCTGGGGCTGCAGCTGCAGCTGACATGAACTTTCCACCGGTGGCAATGGGTCAGAGGCAACAGGGGCTCCTTTCCTTCCCTCTCCAGCCCTCACCTTTGGGAGCTATGGGCAGGATTAAGGAGAAAAAGCAATTTATAGGTCATGGGAAGAGGGAAAACAGAAGCAGCCCGGCCAGCCGAAGAGGAAACAGGGGACACAGATGTCTGTGGAAAGCTGAAGCCACTTACAGAGGATGCATTTATTTGTATTTCCTTCCAGTAGAGCTTAATTGCAATGTTTTTTAATGACAGGTGGGATGGAGCTGGGCTCCTGCCTAAGCACTTCTACGTCCTGGATAAAAGTGCTGAATTTAATATTAACAACAATTAATCACAGCTACCGGGAAGAAGCTCCCTGCCCTGGGAGTGCTTGGATTACATGCTCAGCCCCACCAACTCTCATCCTCAGGCCAATGGCACTGGAAAGTCACAAGGAAGCAAGGGCCTTCCCTGTGCTGCTGGATTTTGATCTGGAGCTGAAGGGGTGGTGGCACCAGCACCCCATTCCCACCAACAGCCTTTGATGGGAACACAGGTGGTTTTGGACACCTCTTGTCTCTCCCGTGGGTAGGAATTTGCCACTTGCCACCATCTCACCTCACATTCCATTTTCCCTCCCTCTGCCCCAAGAGGTTAATGGGATAATTCCAGATCAGAGCAGTCCATGCAGGTTTGCCAGGATGCTGACAGATTTCTCCTGTTATTGATACCGTGACTCGCTCTCTCAATAGCAGCACTAGTTGCTCATTGCAAGTTTTGCACAGGTACATGGATATTTTGGAACAGCTCATATTTGCATCCTGTAATTAAATGACCACTAATGAATGTGTTAGAGAAGGAGGAGCCAAATGCTCCAGTCCATGCTGGGCATCCATAGAATAACTGCTGGGAATTCACCAAGTTGCTGCCTAGGCTGCAGCAGCTGCTGGCCAGGGAAAGCAGTGTGTGAGCACCCTGTCATCCCTCTGGCCTCTGCTCTCCTTAGAGGTACCCCCAGGCCCTGGCCCACCACCCACCAACCCCCTGGATTTCAGAGGTAACATTTGCTGGGCACCTCATGGAGTGAAAATTCCCATCTCAGGGCTCCAGGATGCCCTGGCTCCTCTGATGCTTGCCCTGAATATGATGTAGGCGTACTAAAGCAAGTGGTAATCCCTTGGGGCCAATACCCAGGCTTTTTCCATCTCTCTCAAGCAGACAATCCTTTTGGACGTTCCTTTCCCCGAGGCAGACAGCTCCAGAAGCAGGCTTGCTCCCCTTCCTTCACCCTGTCTCCTCCAGGAAACACCAACGTCACATGCAAACCTTAGTTCTGGGTCTGAACCCCTTTACAGTCTGCAAATCCTCCTCCCATGGAGATGTGTGGATATGGCACGTGGGGACATGGTTTGGTGGCCTTGGCAGTTCAGGATTAACAGCTGGATTTGATGATCTTAGATGGCTTCTCCAGCCTGTGATTCCATTGGTGTCAGCCAAGGGAAGTGCTTCCAAAGCCCCTGCACGCTCTTCAGGACATGGCTTTACTTGCCTTCCTGGTTCAGTGCCCCGCACATCTTGGGCAAAATGTGTTGATTTGGGGTTTCTCCACAGACACAAACTGACCTCAGTGCTCTGGTTTGAGGTGGGAGGTGTCTGTCTGACATGTCCTTAACTTAATGTTGAAACTCTTCCGACTCCAAGCCTGAGCCTAGACCCTGTCCTGGGAAGGGATGCCAGAGGGCTGGGGTCTATGCAAGCCAGGGTGCTTTTGGGGCTGCATGAAGACCTAAAAAGGAGGGACTTACATGCTGAGGGAAGGTGGTTTTGTTTGCTCCAGGAGCTGTAAATGGCATCTTGAACCAGTCAGGCATCTGCTGCCAGCAGGGAGAGCGACAGCCCCAGCTCTGTGATGGAGAACCAGCTGGGCAGATTTTTGGCACCACCTGGACAGAGAGTGAGTGGCTTGATAAACATATCACAGCCACTGGGGTCTTGCAATTGCAGCACAGGGAGTTTTGGGGGGCAAGGTTTGGAAGGAGTTTGGCCCCAGCACTGGATGCATGGGAAGAGCAGAAAACAGACTGGGTGGGGACCTCCAGTGTGCAGCAGGCAGAGCACCAGGGCTGCCCCCAGCTCCCAGCAGACCTTTCCAAAAGCTTTTCTTCTTTCTCTGATAATCGGATGGGGGCTATTTTCATGCCTGCAAGAGATGCCATCTAGGGGCTGAGGTGGTGGGGGTCAACCAAAAGGGACAGTAAACCCCTTGGCTGGTGTTTGAGGAACTTTGGGAGACCTCTGGAAGCCTTGGTGGGAGCACCCTGGGCGCAGGCGGGATCCGGCCGCCGCCAGGCTCTCGGCAGCACCGGCAGCTCTTCCCCAGCAATGTCACTATGATAAATGTTTGTCTTTTCCGTCCAAGAGATACAGCGGAGCCACTGCCAGCACCACGTCTCAGTGGAATTGGGGTTTGCACTGCCAGGAGCGTTACCGGCTCATGATTCACATCTTTACAGCAGCTTTGGAAGGAAAATGTGCTTCTTGCCAGGCAGACCTTCATGCACGTCGAGATGCCACAGTTTTTCCAGACTTTCCAAAGGAAGCCACAGCCAAATGAGACATTCCTTCTCTTCTTCCAGCTTTCTTGGAACAATCTTCTTTGATTAGTGAGTGAGACAGATAGTTGGAAAGAAAGACAGACAGACAGGCTGGGAATAGGGTTATAATGAGCAGTTTGCATGAGCCCCAGTCGCTGGTGGGAAGGTATCTCTATCCGCCCCTTGCTGGGTGGCTGCTGGGAGCCCCTGCTGTACACTGTAGTCCCCCACCCCTTTGTCCTCCTCAATGATCCCCAACCCTTTTGTCCTCCTCCATGGAGGAGGACAAACCCCCCTCTTTCCTCCATGGTCCCTGACTCCCTGCCCTCTGCTGGGATCCCAACCTCCCTGTCCTCCTCCAAGCTCCTCAAATCCCTGCCTCCCTCCATGATCCCCAGCCCTGCCCTCTGCTGTGATCCCCAGTCCTGGGTTCTCCTCCGTGGTCCCTGACCTCTGCCTTCTGTCATGGTGCCCTGACAGCATGTGCTGAGGCAGGTGGGATCTGTCCCACCAGGGAGGATCACACTGCCCTGAGGCACAAAGCAAAGGGGTTTGCTGTGCCTGTATGGCACAAGGAAACAGGTTGGAAAAGCAGCCAAATGACTCAGGCATGGCTGGCAGGTCCTGTGCGAGGGACAGAGGCCAAAGCTGGGGTGCAGGGAAGGAGATGGGAGTTCCTGCCTTGCTCTCTGCAGCTGCACCCCCTCAGCCACCCCAGTCCCAGTGCTCTCTCCTACACCAGGAGGAGAAACAAAACAAACATCTCCAGGGAGTGTGTTTGGAAAATATCAGGTTTTATTAGACAGGCTGATGTTCAAGCTGACAGTTTTATCCCAATGCACATGATCACGGGCATCTACAGGGCCTGTGTCCCAGCTCCCTCCCTCCCATGAAGCTCTTAGGCAAGATGTTCAACTCCTCAAAATTCAGGGGGGGTTGGGTTTCTCAGCAGATTGAAAATGTCTCCCTGCTCCCCATTTTTCCACTCCCAGATTCCCAGAGGTCTCCTGAGGAAGCTCAGTGAGAACTGGGACTGAAGCCACCTGGATCTGAGGGAGAGGAGGCATCTCAGTGGCAGCATCTCTCTGAAGCAGCACGGAGCTGGATCAGTGTGTGTCTCAGGGAACAGACCACCGATGCCATGGCTTTGGAAGGAGAACCCAAAAGAACCATATTGGGGGGGAAAGGGTTTTGGCTGTCGTGGGGGAGCTCCATCCAGCACACAGGCACCAAGACTTTGCACAGGGCGTGCAGGTGCTGCAGGGAAGAGGAAGGGAGGAGAGGAGGCAATGAGGGCTGGAAAATAAAGCAAGATAAAAGGAAACCAGAGAAAGGATGGGGAGAATGATGGGAGAGGCCTGAGAGCACTTCAGTGCCTTCAAGGTCAATCTCCTTGTGGGGCAGGGTACCCCATGGGCTTTAGGGTGACAGAGGAACTAGGAAAGATATGGTGCAATACAGTGCTTGCAAACAAAAATGTTTAAAGGCCTTTGCTTTCTGTGACAATGACACACAGTGTGACAGCAGGAACAGTGACAACATCAGCCAGTTTCTGTTGGTGATTCTATTCCATTAGCTCTTAAAAACCCATGCAGACCAATCCGACATAGGAGAGTGAACGACAGATGGAGAGGAAAACTGATGAGCAACGGGATCATGGACAAGAAAGAAGGAATGGCAGCAGAGAGGCAGCAGCACTGGGGCAGGTTTGAGACCTCACAGTACTCACAAGCACATCCCTTCTCTCCACACTGCTCTGGCTGCTGCTCTCTCTGACACTGCTTGCCTTCCCTTGCACCCTCTGCTCCCTCTGCACTGCAGGCAAAATCCCTCTTCCTGAACCACGCCCTGTCCTGTGCTTGGACAGAGATTTCGGTCTCAGCTTCTCAGTTCAAATGTCAAGTCCTACCTTGAAGCAGAGGCCAGGAACATTCAAGTCCCTGCAGCAGCATCCCCTCAAACTCACCTGCACTCAAGGGGATCTCTTCATTGCAGAGCCTGGGGACACGGAGCTCTCCCAGGCCTGCTGCCATTGCTCACTTCCTGTTGCACATGTGGAGATGCCCTTCACACCCTCCCCATCACAACACAGCCTTCCATTCCCAGCTTTCTCTTTCCCTCTTTCGTTCCTTTTGCCTTTTTCTTGCTTTAGCCAGCATCTCCAGGTCCTCTTGCTTCTGTTAAAGGTAAGTCCCTTTTCTCCAGAGGTTTCCTGGAGAGCAGTGCTTGCTGTGGGTATTTGGCAGGAGGAAGGACTTCCAGCAGGTTCTTGGTGGGCTTGAAGGTGCCGGTTTGCCATCCAGGACAACATCTATCACCTGGGTGGTTTGGGCTCAGCTTGGCAGACAGCAATGCTGTCCACGAGGGCCAAGTTTCAAGGTCGGCTGTCCATGGGGAACTTCACCCTGCTCGGGTGCTTCCAAAGAAATACTCCTTCAGGACTGAGCACCGATGCTCAGAGACAAGCCAATAAATGGCTAAAAAGGGAGGAGTTTGGAAAGCAAGCCCCAGAAACCTGCCTGGACTGTCCTGGGGAGGACAGATCAGCAGGTAGGCAAAAGGGATGTGACCTTTTTAACTTCACAGCTAATGACCCCGCTTCCTGCCTCCCTCCACAGAGCACAAAACCATGGAGGGCTGACTGAGAAAAGAGCAACACGGACTTGAACAAAGGCAAACTGCCAAACCCTCACCCTTGGAGCCCTGCTGGTCCAAAGACAAGACTTGCTAGCATGGGTTTTGAGGTTAATGACACACACAGGCATGAAGTGCCTTCTTCTGTACTGGTCCAGGGAAGGAAACCCTGCTTACATCTCCTTGTGGGACCATCTGATTTGGGGTGTTGGCCCTCCTCATCCAGCACAGCTCAGCCAGTGATGGCTGCTCCTTTCCACCTCATTTCTTCCTTTGCCATGGACTTGCAAATCCCATCACAGCTGCCTGTCTGGAGCTACCAACGCCCCTGCAAATGCTCCTTCTTAAGTCAAACACCCACATGAAGGCTGCAGAAGATCAACTGAGCTGTCAGGTGAAAACAGAACTCACCAGGTGACCTAGAGGTCTCAGAAATAAAAGCAGATCAATATTTGCTGAGATTTGTAGCAGGTTTGTGCCTGAAAACAACAGTTGGGACATGGCCTCTCTTTCCTTGACCAGTGCTCCTGGTGATGCCTGGGTTAGTGTGTCACTGCTCTCCCCTGTGCTCTCACGCTGTGCCCTTGTTCTCATTCCCTCATGGCTTCGGGGATGCAGAGGTTGAAATTCCTCTTCATGCACTCTTGGCACCAGTGGAAAAGCAGCAGCAGTCCTGCCCATGCATTGCTCATACTTACAGCTTAAACATTGCCTTCTACTCAAAAGAACAAAGATAAAATGTCAGGAATTCACAGTTTTTATTCTCTTCCTTATGCCCACCCATCTTCCCCTGCCATCGATGTCAATGACTCAAAGTCCTCATCGTACGGTAGCCTTTGCCAGCGCGGCACTCAAAGGGTTAACAAACCACGGCTTCTTGGACAGATAAGACATAAGCTCATTCACCAGTAGGAACACGTGGACAGTTGGGTTGTGGATCACCTTAGGGTTTCCTGTAGCGATTCTTTGGGGTTTCGCCACAGCCAGTGACGTCGCAGGAGAGGACATTGGGCTTCTTCCCCAAGCCAATGCTTCCCAAGAGATCGGGAAGCTCACGGGTGATGGCCTTCTCAATCTTCTCTAGGAAACACCCTCCCATGTAGGAACACTGCTGAGATAGCAGCTTAAAACTGGTGATGGGATTGATGCCAAAGAAGTCCTTGTAAGCCTCACGGTTGGGGAGGTCAAATTTGCTGACATTGGTCTTTGCCAGAATGGATTTAAAGATAAAGAACCTGTCAGGATCTTCCACAATGTCCCTGAACACCAGTTCTCCATCACTAAAGAAGGTCATTTTGTCCTTGTAGGTCTGTAGATAGCGATCGACCAGCAGGGCGTGGATGCGCACCCGGATGGCGTGCTGGCGGATGAAGGCAATCTTGTTTTCCATCCTGTTCTCAATCACCTGGTTGAGATCTTCCAGGAGCGATATCTCTTCTTTGAGGAACAGGTCTCTGTGGGTTTCTGGATGGTAGTCATGGGGCCAGAAGGAGCTAACGTACACCCTGGGTGGCTCTGTGACGTTGATGAGAGGAGCCAGGCTCCAGAACAAGGCACCGTAGACTCTCATCAGCTCCTGGGTAGCCAGGCTGTCAGCTTTGTTCAGGATGATTCGGATCTGAGACTCGCGGCCCTTCAGCTGACGAAACAGCATCTCCAGCTCCAAGCCCACATCCAGCTTCGTGGGGTCAAAGACAACAAAGATGAGATCGGCTCTGTCAATGAACCACTGGCACACGTCGTTGAATGGGTAACCTTGAGGAGAGGAAACAGGGAAATCCAATGCAGGATGAGTCCCTTCATCAAGGGATTGGTAAAGAGTGAGCCTGCTGTGCCTCAATCCCCATGTGTGCTGCATGGGTTGTGAGGCACAGCAGACTTCCCCTGTAGCCTAGAACCTCTTTCTCATATGCTAAAAACACTTTGGAGCTTCTTGGCATGAAAAGCCATCCACGGGTGTCTGGGCCTGTGATTTCCTGTCTCTCTCACCCTTATCTCCAGACCCTCCTCCTGTCTGCTGCTGACCACGGGTTCCTGATGTTCCTGTGAGCAGATACTGAATCACAGGATCAGAGAATCATTATGGTTGGGAAAGTCCTCTAAGATCATTGAGTCCAACCATTCCCCCAGCACTGCCATGGCCACCAGTAAACCATGTCCCCAAGTGCCACATCCACACATCTTTTAAATCCCCCCAAGGGATGGTGACTCCACCACTGCCCTGGGCAGCCTGTGCTGTGTCAGGACTCCATTGTGCTTCAGCCACCTTTGTCACTTCAGATCATCATAGCATCTTTTCTGGGGTCCCTTAGATGAACCCAGTGAACCCTACCTCTTTCTTGCTGCTTGCGGTTTTCAATGATGCCTGGCGTGTCCACGAAGGTGACTCTCTCCAGCAGTTTGTGGGGGACCTCAATGCCTATCAGCTTTTCCAAGAAGTTCTGCCCAAATTTCTCCAGGGGCGAGAAGGAGCGGGCACTGTCAGCAGCCATCACGATGCCCTCGATGGTCTTCAGCTTGGGGCCGTGCATGATGACAGTGAACTCGGAGGTGGTGGGTTCTGCCCCTGCACAGCAATGAGAGGAGCAGCAGAGGCATGAAATCCATGCCAGGCTATGGACACAACAGGGCTGGCCTGGGACTGGGAGCATTGAGAGCATTGCGTGCTTCTCAAGAGATGCAGGGGCAATGCAAGCAGCATGAAATTCCTGCCTAAGAATTTCCTGCCCGTCTTCTTGGGAAGATGTCATGGGGTTGTTTTCTATGGGGACTGGTTTCTCTGGAAGTGGCCTGACTGCACAAGGTGTCATGGAGAAACATCTCCTGGGAGCCCTCATTGCCACTGCACTGATCTGGCCATGAATATTTGCCCTTAGCTGTGAGATGACATCCATGGGAGCAGGGAGGAAGAAAGGGGAATGGCATTTCTCCTGGAAGGGTGAATGAGCTGGCTGCACATGAGGAGGGATGGGGAGAAGTGTGAGCTGCCCTTTTGACATGACTGCTGCTCACAGCGTTGGGGTTGGGAGCTGTGCTGCAGGATGAAGATGTTGTGGTAAAGATGCTCTCCTCCACCTTTGGAAGGGTGGACAGGGTGTGATGGGGAACCTCACCCTCCACATGGCACCACAGCCAGGTGGCACAGAGCAGATCCCAACCTCCCAGCTGTAAGAAGGAATGGGAATTGCTGAGTGCACGGATGTGGGAATGCATGTATCGGCACCCCCGTGGCAAAGCAGCGAGTGTGGTACCTGTGTAGAGCTGGTAGGGAGTGTTGTCCAGCCCCAGGAGGTAGTTTATCATGGAGGATTTGCCGACGCTCCACGGTCCCAGGAATAGCACCATAGGCTTGGAAGTGATCTCCCCATCTGCGGAGAGGGGAAATAACAAGAGGAAGTGAAGGAACAATAGCCGTCGCCGCCGTGCGATTACCTCCCGGCTGTAACGAGCATCCCGTGTGAGCGGCGCGGTGCTGCTGCCGGGGAAGCAGCCGCCCCGGGGCCAGCAGCCATTCGCCAGCCAAGGCAGCGCCCGCCGGCTGCGGGAGCGGGACGGCCCCGTGCTCTGCGGCACAGCCCCCTCGCTGCCCGACCTTCTCCGAGGCTCAGCCCTTCTTAGACTACGGAGGACTGGAAGGTCTTGTAAGGCTAGTCTCAGTTTGTGGTTTAGCCGGGGGAGTGGGGCTGGCTGCGGGCGGGGGGTGTTGTTTGCAGGCAGCCGCCGCAAAGCACGGGCCGTGCCGGGGGGAGGCCATGCCGCAGCCAGGCCGAGCCGTGGGGCCGCGAGCAGCGCTGGGCTTGGTAAGCGCGGTGCGAGCCTCGAGCCAGCTGCCTGCAAGCCTTTCCACCATGCCCGAGCAGGGACCTACCCCCGGGCCGTGCCTGCCGAGCCTCCGGCCGAGCAGGAGGTCACTGCCTGGGTGTGAGGCTCCAGCTGGATGTGGGGAGGTCAAACAGCCTCGCTTTGTGCTTGGGGAAAGGCAAGAGCAGAGTGAACTGTAGTCCCCATCCTGCACTCTTGAAGTCACACAGTTTTCTCTATGAGGATGGTGACCTGTCCCCTTGCCATGCCATCAGTCCAGGAGCACAGAGGTTCCCGGACACACGCAGCCAGCACCCCCAGGAGCAATTCCTGCTCAAACAGGACTCATGCAATCAGCTTGTGCCCACACTGCTCGACTCCCCAGCCCCCAGGAGCCCAGGCAGGCAGCCGGTGGAGCCAGAGGAGCCCAGGGCCTATGCCAGCCCTCAAGCTGTGCCCAGAACACACAGGAACCTGTGAGTCCAAAACAGGACAAGAATAAAGAGGACAAGAATGGAAGTAAAACTGGGTGAGTTCCCATTGGTGAAAACCAGCCCCATCCTATGCTCAGGGTGGGAGAGGGTCCATCCTGTTGTTGCTAGGAGTTCAGCCAGGGGATGGATGACACCAGAGGAGCTGGGAGCTGCTGTCTCAGCTGGAGCAGAGCCTTCCCCCATGCCCAAGGCAAGGAGATGCCCTGGGCAAGCTGTGCTGCCCTCAGCACCTTCTCTTCAACCCCATGCCTAAGGCAGAACTATTTTCTGTGAGGTAGCTGAGAGCCCCTGGTGCTCCATGGCTGCACCCATGCACAAGCCAGCAGCATGTGAGCAGGCCAGTGATCCATCTCCAAGGTGGGGGAAACCACAAAGCCCCCATGGTGCTGAGCTCCTGCCCCGAGGGTGCTGGAGGGCACTGCATGGCAGCTTCACACTGAACCTATCTGGCCATGGGAGCAGATGCTGGGGAGAACATTCCAACCTGCTCCTGCTCTATCTGCCCATCACAGGCTCACTGTGTCACCTCTGGGGAAGGGAATGGGCTGGGGACATCTCTCCATGAGGCACTGCTGCATCCATACAGCTCAGCCCTCCTTCACAAAGCAGGTCAGCCCCCCTGAAACGGGGGATGCATGGCTCTTCCTGCACCCCACTCCCTGCCTGGCAGCTGCAGGAATCCAGCCTTGTCTTCTCACATGGGACCAAAACAAGTGTTGAAACCTTGGACTCTCATTATTAATCATTCCTCTGCTGCTCTGTCGCCGCTGCTCTGCTCTCTTGCCAGCTTTAATTAGGTTAGGATGGTTGTTGTTATTACCATTATCCCTGTGATGTTGTGCCAGAGGTTTGGGGTGGGTCCCTGTGTGTTCTTTCATAACACATCCCTGGCCAGGTGTGACTGTGTGAATGTGGGCACCTCTGGCTCTGCTGCACATCCTCCTCTCTGCTCCACGGAGCCAAGTTGGGCAGCGACGTGGGCAGCCCCCCTGCCTGGTCACCCACCGCCCCTCGAGCCCCTCTGTGCCCCCCGTGGGCTGTGTGGGCAGTGCCCGGCGCTGCAACTCTGCAGGAAGTGCAGGAGCTGCAAGGAAGTGAGGCCGGGTATGGATTCCCTGCTGCTTGCCCAGGGCTGGGGGAGAGGGAGCATCTCCCACCCGGGAGGGTGCTGGCCTGGCATCTGTCCGTGCTGTGTCCCCGTGCCATGTCTGCCAGCAGCAGCTCGGCTCAGCTGGATGGCCCGGGCAGCGGAAAGAGCCGGGGCTCGCTGGCTGCCGGCAGGGCATGGCGGCAGCTCCATCACAGCGGCTCTCTCCAGCCACCCTGTGGCTGCTCGCTCGCAGCTCAAGCTCAGCTCAAGCTCAGCCTCAAGCTCATCCCTCCGCAGAGCCTGGGTCTGCTTGGGCTGCTCAGCTCTGGGCATGGGAGCAGTTCGGATGTCCAAGTCATTTTCTTTCCTAGAGCAATGGCTTTCTGGCTTTTTGCCACATGGCAAGACCTCACCTTTCTGTGAGGCTTTGCCATGTGGCTGTGCCAGGCTGCCCGTGGTTGGAAGCACTGCTGCTCTGGGGTGGAGAAGAGACAGCTCTGGGGAGAACTTAGAGCCCCTTCCAGTGACTAAAGGAGATCCAAGAGAGATGGAGAGGGACTTTGGATGAGGGTCTGGAGGGACAAGACATAGCGAAATGGCTTCACAGTGAGAAAGGGCGGGGTTAGATGGGATATTGGGAGGAAATTGTTGCCTGTGATGGTGGGCAGGCCCTGGCACAGGTTGCCCAGAGAAGCTGTGGCTGCCCCTGGATCCCTGGCAGTGCCCAAGGCCAGGCTGGACAGGGCTTGGAGCAGCCTGAGACAGTGGAAAGTGTCCCTGCCCATGGCAGAGGGTGGAACTGTGTTGGCTTTAAGGTCCTTTCCAACCCAAATCATTCCATAATTCTATGATTAATCCTGGGCAGGGCCTTGTCTCCTCTGTCCTCAAGCCCAGCAGACATGGCCTCTCCCCCAAGTGCAAGCCTGTCCTGAGGATGCTGAGCAAAGCAGAGGACGTAGCAAAACCTCCTTGCTCTCCTGGTTCCTACTGAGCCACGGGCACCAAGGTCTTCTTTGTCCTCAAGCCACCCAGGAAGGCTGGAACATCTGGGGATGCTCCCAGCATCACCCACACTTCTGTCCCACCCCTGTGCCACAAACACCACTGGCCATGTGCCCATGGCACAGATCCAGCAACCCTTGGAGGGCACCCCTTGCTCCCAAAGCTTCCAAATCCACGAGTACCCTGACAACACGTGTGCCCACAGACGGAGGGACAGGCCCACGTGGCTGCAGACGGCCTGTGCCTCCCCCGTGTGCCCACCCCGGCAGCACGTGTGCGAGCGCCTGAACCCGGGATGAGATAAGACAGCTATCGGAATATGCTATAAATACCCACAGCCCTCTGCACTGCTGGCACGCCGGCACGGCAGCGAGCCAGAGGCTCTCCAGGCACTGCCGTGGCCGTGCCCAAAGGAGCCTGGTTTGGCAGGGTGTGGCAGCGTGGCCGTGGGGCAGGACAGGAGGGACACGAGATGGGATTTCCTTGCAGGAACATTGTTCCCGTGGCTGAGCACCAGGCTCAGGGGAAGGGCTGGGTGTTGGCTGGCATTTCTTGGACTGCCTCCCATCTCCTGATCCTCCTGGGGGACCTGGCAGCACACCCTGAGCAGGATAGGCAGGGAGAGGAGCCAGCTCGGGCTTCTGAGGGGGCTGAGGCTGCTGGGCAGGGGCCAGCCCGTGTTACTGGGACAGCTGCTGTGGGATCAAGGGTGGACATTCAGGAAAGTTTCTGCACGTAGGAGAGTGCAGGGTGGGAAGAGATCCCCTCCATAGGAGAAGCTATCATCTGGGCTCCTCCAGTTCATGCCGTGGGTGAGAGATCAACCTAAAGGTCCAACACATACAATCATGGAATGGTTTAGGTTGGAAAAGCCTTCTCAGATGACCAATTCTAAATGCTCCTGCAGCGCTGCCAAGGCCACCGCAAACTCACGTCCCCAAATGGCATATCCACAGGGCTTTTAAATCCCTCTGGGATTAGGGACCCCACCACTGCCCTGGGCAGCTGTGCCAGGAACTGACAGCCCTTTCTCTGAAGAAATTTTCCCAATATCCAAGCTTCCTCAGGTGAAACGTAAGGCCATTTCTTCTTGTCCTGTCCATTGTTCCCTGGGAGCGGGGCCGGCCCCTACCTGGCTGCACCCTCCTGTCAGGGAGTTGAAAGGGGGAAGGTCCCTCCTGAGCCTCCCTTTCTCCAGACTGAGCCCCCCATCTCCCTCTCACGGGACTACCAGAAATGCCTTTGAACCTGGCCGGAGGAATATGCTGCCTCTCAGTCCTGAACCAAGAGGGAAAGGAGTCAGAGCCTGGGCGAGGTGAGGATTGGAGGGATGTGCTGGGACACGTGCGGGCTCTGGGAGGGCTGGGGACGCTGTCCCGGCGGGGATGGCGGGTGCGGGCCCTGCTCGGTGCCCGGAGCCGGGGAAGCCGGGGGCAGAGCAGAGCGGAGGCGGTGCCGGCAGCATGCAGGCAGCGATACCAACCTGTGGCCGAGGAGCCCAGGGTGCGTCCGGGGTAAGCTGTTAGCGAGGGACACGGGGAGAGAGAAAAGGAACCGTGAGTCCGAGGAGGGATGCGACAGCCCGGGTGTGGGCCAGGACAAGGAGGGAACCGATGGCCACATTCCCAGCAGGAGACAAGGAGTTACAGCCTGGGAGCGACCTGCGGCTCCCAGGACAAGCACTGAACCCCTGTCTGCCCTGCGGGGCGGGGATGTGGCTCGGGGTGCTCTGCATCCCCACCCCTGCTCTGCGGGGTTCTTGCCTTCCCTGGCATCACCCAGCGAGCACACGGAGCCCAACAAGCCAGGGTTAGACAGCCACCAACCCAGCAAGTGTCCCGACAACCCCAGTGACAGGGTCACCTGGACCCAGCCCCTGTGGCTGGTGGTGGCATCTGGGAGGTCATTCCCTACACAGGGACACTTGCTAATTAGCATACATCAGTAATTAGGGTCACCAGCATGCACCACAACCTGGTGTGACCTCACAGCAAGCTTTCCATGGCTGGACTGGGAGAATCCCTCACCCTCAGCTAGGGATAGTCCCTCCAAGCAGAGAGTTGGACCCAGCCAGAGCATGTCTGCATCCACGTGGGATGGCAGAGCAGAGAGGCGGGAGGGTGGCAGGCAGGGAGAAGGAAATGGCATCTGCCAGGCTTAAGCAGAGGGTGTGTGGGAGCTTTCTGAGATGCACCCTGACAAGTCAGAATTGATGGTGACAGCCACAGCTCCCACAGGACTCCATGGGAGATTTCACATGTTGTGGGGAGCAGAGGAGCTCTTTGGATTACACTGCAGGGAAAGGAGCTGATGGGAAGGGAGACAAAATGGAAGGCTGCCACGTAATGGAGGGGCCAGGGTGCTTGCCACGGCACCCCTCTATATTGGTTTACACCTCCAAAGGTCACACATATTCCATGACAGGCCTGCCCCAAAGCTCCCCCAGCTGTCCTGCTCCTCCCAGCCAGCTGAGCCGGCAGCTCTGTGCCCTCCAGCCTCCCCCCAGCACAGAGAGGGGGCACAGGGGAGAGCTGGGAGCACCTCCCAGCCTGCAGGGACAACACTGATGGAATGAACCCGCTCGGGACACGGGCACTGTGAGGGGAAGTGTTAAGAAGGCTCCCTGAGCTCCACTGTGTCCTCACCTGCCCTCCAAGGTCAAGAGAGTTCCCTGGGCCAACCCTGTAACTAATGTGAAGGTTTCTCTGATTACACTGCTAATGAGGGACTGGGGAAAGCTGGATCTGTGGGTATGAAAGGCAAACTGCTGAGCTGTAGGTTTCCAGATAGGGTTGTGCGTGCCAGGGTATGGCTGGGCTGTCAGAGATCATTCAAGAAGTTTGGTGTCTGTACAAGTTTTTTGGAGGGGAGCATGGCCAGGGTGTCTCATAGCTGAGACCAGGACTGGAGGCAGAGCAGCATCCCTGTGCCCTTGCCTGGGGACCAGGAGGGGACTGTGGGTCACCAGCTCCAGGGTCACAGCACCTTGAGGGTGCCCTGTAGGACACAGTAGGGTGTACTGGGTCCTGACCTGGGGACTCTCAGCCTGAGGGGTGGCTGTTCCTCACAGTGAGGTGGAACAGACCATGGAGTGTTGAGGTGAGGCCAGGATGAACACCAGGACCTGCTGTCCGAGGTGAGTCCTGCTCAGGAGCTGGGTTTGAGAGAGGCTGGGAAAACACCAGGGTCAATGTTGTTTCCTCAGGAGCTGAGAGGGAGAAAGCCACCAGGAGCCTGGGGAACACTTAAACACTTGTTTCCTCCCCAAAAGGGAGCAGAGAGGTGGCTGCTTGGGCATGGGATGGATTACAGGTAGGGTGGGATGTCCTGAGGGCTGGAAACTGAGGCTGGGGGCTGCATCCTCTGGCTGTGAACAGCAGAATGGGGGTTAGAGCACACCAGCTGCCCCTGTAACCCCAAACATTCTCCTAAACTGTGTCCCGAGGTGACAGCAAACATCAAACACCAGAGCAGCTTGGAGAGGAAGTTGGGGTGTTGCCAGGGGACAGGCCAGCAGCCATGGGTGACAATCAGGACATGTTGTGAACCTCAATTACCCTCCCACAGGGTAACTTCCCTGTGCTCCCCACTGGCTCTGCACTGGAGATGGCCTGGCTGGGTAGGGAGATGTCCAAGCCTGCTCATAGAACGTCTGACCCAGACTTTGGAATTGCAGGAGGGATGCCTGGAAAGCAGGAGTTCTGCTCTACAGGGATGTGCCCCAGCTGAGTGTGGAGCGAGGCCAGCTGTAAAAGAAGGATCTGTGGGGAGGGTGTATCCCAGTCCTGCCTCAACAGAAGGGAGGGCATGGCTCCAGGAGTGTGGGCCTGGACACCTGGGGAGGCAGGCAGAGCTGCAGAACAAGGAGGACAATTTCAGGGCCTTGGCAGGAGGCTGCCATGGGCATGAAGTCCTGGAACACTGGCAGCAGGGACTCCAGCATCCCCTGGATACTCAGGAGACAGCTGGCCCTGGTTCTAGTGCTTGAATAGATACTGAGAGGAGAATTACTGCAGTGAACAAGGAAGTCAGACTTGGGTTTGAGCCATCTGTGCTTGGAAAATGAGGCTGCTTGTGTTTCTTGGGTCACAAGAACTTCCTCTATCTTGTGAGCATCTTGGGACAGGGCTTCACTTTCCTCTTCTGGAGGGACACGTGTGTGACCTGGCTCAGCCCACACCATGCCAGGGGCCACGGGGCCCTGCTCACCCCATCCATCGTGTCTGAGATTGCCAAAGGCTGGAAACTCCAACTCTCAGGATGAGTGAAGGCTGTGGAGCTTGAGGAATACCCTGCCCACGTGGTTGTGTCCTGTACCCAGCAGGAAGGATGCCAGCTCCTGCCACCCCCAGGAAGCTCATCTCCAGCCTTGAGAGGTCCTGAGCTTCCTTGCCAAGCCGGTTTCATTGGGCCATGATCTCTGCTTGGCAGGGGTACAGGGCATTGATGCTGAGCAGGTGGGAGACCCGAGGCAGGCAGGGCTCAGTGCTCAGCCCACACAGATGGCTCTGACAGCAGATGGGCTGAGGCAGAGGCAGGAATTCCTGCTGCTGGGTTCACTAGGGCATGGCCTCTAAGTGCAGCATGTTCGTGAACTCCCATGGACTGGGAAGCTGCAAAGGAGGACACACTATCCACACTGCCCATGATGTGCTCTCTGTGCTGTTATCTGCTCCCCAAGGACCTGCTGGTGCCCGTGGCATTACCTGTGATCTCGTGCTGCCTCAGCTCATTGTATCTGTAGGAGTGCTCCAGGGGCTTGATGGAGGAGTGGTAGATCTTCCTCAGCCGCTGCAATACTCCTGGGGGGCAAAGCAAGTGGGCAGGTGAGAGGCAAGCCCCACCAGGCTGGGTGAGACCCTCCTGAGGCCATTCCCTGCAGGTTCTGAGGGTGGCCCAGCCATGGCTCCAGGGACTTGGCTTACAGCTGAAATCTTGGCCAAACTGATCCCAGCCACATTTTGCCTGGAGGAGTTGTGGCTGCCCCTGAATCCCTGGAAGCTTCCAAGGCCAAGTTGGATGGGGCTTGGAGCAACTTGGTCTATGGAAGGTGTCCTGCTCCTGGCAGAGGGGTGGGATGAGATGGTCTTCACCATCTCTCCCAACCCAAGCTGTTCTAGGATTTTGAGGCCTCTCCCCTGCTAATGTTTCCCACTGGGCACTGTCCCCTTCTGCTCCCAGCAGCTGATGGGAGGAGCATCCTTCCTAAGTGCTGTTTAGCACTCTACTCCCACCATCCCCAAAAGCCCTCCACCATGGTGCAGGGCCCCCTGGCATGGCCCCTGAGCTGCTTGCTAGAAAAAAGGAGGAGCTTCTTCCACAGTATCTCTTATCACTGCTTTTCCAGCCCAAACTGCCAGCGGGGCCAGCAGAAGCAAACCTTAGAATAGCAAAACCCAATATATAATTGGAATAAAAATCCCAACCCTTTGTTACAAGTTGCTCCAGGTTTCTTTGAGCAGGGATGTGCCTGCTTCACTGTCTGCATCTTCCAGCCTCTATACCTTCCTAATTCTTGTATGCCCTCGGTGATGTCCTTAAAATACCTAAAATATGTTAACCCAAGAGCAGCCAAAGGGCTGTTATTGAAGATCTGGCATTGCTAGACCTGCAAGAAGCAAGGTTAAAATCAAAACACAAGAGAAGGAAGATCCTGTCCATGGTCTTAGTGCAGGGCATGCGTGGCCTCCTCACCTGAGACATCATCGGCAGGTTTTTCCTCATTGAGCTTCAGGGTGTTCTCCAAGTGGGACCGGTCGCGCTTGGTCGGCTCGCTGGCATCTTCAACCTCTTCTGGAGGAGAAAACAAGGAGACCTGTTACTGCTGGAGGGGGGAACCCACACAGGAGCTCACACAAGCGACTGCCAGGGAGAGGGCACGGGGAGAACACACACCCTGAGCCTGCGGGCACGCCATGCCCACGGCAGCCGCTGTCACCCTTGGCATGCCACGTGCTTTCCCTTTAGCACAGGCTCCTGAGGCTGCCAGGGCCGTGGCTGCTGGGGGAAGCGTCATGGGCAACTGCTTGGCTCCGAGCTGGCTGCTCGTGGGGAATGCAAAGCTTGTGCCTGGAAGGGGCTCCCGGGGTTGGGGTGTAGCACGAGCACACACAGCAGCTGCTGCCCAGCGGGGCCCTGGTGCTTCCCCCAGCAGCTGCGGCTCCATGGGCTCGGCCTCGGGTGCAGGCTGTGTGCTGCTGCCTCTCAGCCTGCCCACTCCCCCAAAAACCTGCCCTGTGAGCTGGAGACGTGGAGTCCGAGGCTGGGACTCCTCCGGCTCTTGGGGGACAGGCCAGCCTGGCCCATCCTGGCTGCCCCACCTTTGCCACTGGGGTGTTCCCTCACGCTTCTCCCACCTCTGTCTCCGTGTTCCCCTGTCCCTCATGGCTCCGTGCCAGGTGTGGGGAGCATGAGGCAGCTGCCTCCACTGGGGAAGGCACCCCACTGTCCCCAAAACAGGGAGACAGAGGTGACCTTGCCATGGAGGTGCTGGCACACCAGGAGCTTCCAAGAGCTTTTTGATATGGGGAGCTGGGTTGAACTTTAGCAGGGGTTTGGGGACATGTCTGGGGACACAAGGAACAAGCAGGACACCACTAAACCCTGAGACCGTGTTGAGCATCTACCGAGTGTTGGGCTGAGGAAGACCTTTTGACTTGCCAAGTGAAGACACAGAGACCAAAATGGGTTTGGTTTTGGGTAAAATTGGAGGCTTTTTGAACTGGGACATTACAGATGAAAACAACAAAAATACTAATCTGGGTCTAAAGGTCACTGCCCAACCTGTGGGCCAAAGTCTACAAATATTTCTAGGAAGTCGTGGTGGAGGGTGTCCCTTTCCCTAGTTGGCCTTTCACTGATTGAGCAGGGCTGGTGCCTCAGCAGCTCATTGACCTGGATTTGTTCTTCACACCTTCCCTACGAGCCAAGAACTGGTGGAGAGGAGCCCCACGAACCTGGGAATCCCACCATCCTAGGAGCATCCTGCCCCTGCACAAGCCGAGGGCCCGGAGGACTCTGCAGTGGTGGATAAAGAGTCTTTAAGAGATCTGCGAGTGCTGAAAGGGGCCTGGAGGTTAAACATGTTATCCATGTCCCCGAGGAGAAATCATGGACTCGGAGTGGAGAGAGGGGAACATCAGTCAGTTTTGGCACCACTGTGATGCGTGCCCGCGTGACGAGCGTCCTGCTGCGGCCCCGCTGCCCACGGCCGAGCGCTGTTAGGGGCGGGCGGGGAAGCACAAGCGTTAGGAGAGGGCCATGCACTAGGTCAGGTTTAATGTGCCAAGCTCAGCTCCGCTGGGTTGATGGGAGGTCGCTCTTGCTGCTACAGCACACCCACAAGAAAAGACTCCAACCTATCTGGCTGAGCCGGGTCTCGGCGGCTGCTGGGGTGGTGCTGGGGACCTCTGTTCCTGCCAGTGGGGTCTTGTTTGCAGGGGGGTCTGCTGCTGCTGCTGGGGGATTTTCTGCCACTGCAGGGAGGTCTTCTGCTGCTGGAGGGTCTTCCTCTGCTGTTGGTGGGTCTTCTGTTACTGGTGGGTCTTCTTCTGTTGGTGGATCTTCCTCCATTGGTGGGTTTTCCACTGCTGCTGGTGGGTCTTCTGCTGCATCCCCACAGGGTGGGTGATGGCAGCTGGCAGGGCTATCCCTGGCTCCTCCTGTGCCAGCAGCTGCTGGTTTGCTGGGGCTCTTTTTGTTGGAAGTGCCAGCTGCTTCCTTGTCATTCTCTGCAGATTCATTCTCTGGCCTGTCACCATCTTCGTCAGACTCTTTCTCCTCCTTAGACTCTCCCTCTTCAGACTCTTCCTTGCCTCCATCTACCTCAGACTCCCCATGTTCATCTTCCTCAGACTCTCCTTGCTCATCATCTTCCTCTGAGCTCTGGTCATCCCTTTCCTCCTCTCCCTCAGGGGCAGATATTGCTCTTGGCATCTCTGTTTGCTCTTCCCCTGGCTGCCCTTCCTCCTCAGAGCCTCCCTTCTCTGTGCCAGGCTCCTCGTCCTCCTGGGCATGGATGTCATCCTGTGTGCCAGGCCCATGGTTCCCTCCACGATGAGCTGCCGTGGATTCCTCCCCTGAGCTCTGTTCCTCCTGGCCCTGCTCCTTGCTGCTCTCCTGTGTCTGGATGTCCCCTGGCCCCAGGCCACCCGCCGGCTCTTTCTCCCCCTCTCCGTGTCCCTCCTCGGTGACACCAGGCAGGGAGGCGTTGGCAGTGCCACTGTCCTGCTGCTCCCCAGGGCTGCCATCGTGTGCCTCGTGCTCCAGCCGGGGCTCCGTGCCTGGCGGGGGGCTCTCGGCAGCGCTGTCCCCATGGCCCGTGCCGGGGCCGTGCGGCTCTAAACGATGAGAACAGCTCAGTCAGTCCCACCCGTGCTGGGCCACCGGGCACCTGCCAGGGCCCTGAGGGACCACTTGTGCCACTAAACCAAGAGGTTTAGACTCTTCCCTAAGCCTTCTCCAGCTCCAGCTCAGCTGTCTGTCCCTGTCACAAGAAGTTGGGTGCAAAGATGTTTGTGGGGGTGAAGCGGAGCTGGCAGGGGCTCTGTGGCTCCACCAGCCCTGGCTGCCTGGCACTGGGGCTGCTGCCCGCCCCAAAGCACTGCAGGAAGGCGGCAAAGCTGCCCTAAACATGGGGAAAGGAGTAAAAATGGCAAATTTTGAGGGGCTGTGGGCACTTGGCAGGTTAAAAGGTCCTTCCCCAGCCCTGACTCAAGACATCACACCAGCCAAGGTGGGCGGTGAAGTGAGGGGGAAGAGGAGGAGGAGGAGGAAGGAGCTTCTGGCATGAGGGGCTGCCCAGCATGGTGTCCTGCCTTCAGGCAGGGCCTAACCCTGGCCATGGGTATCAGGAGCTATTTATTGTGAGTGTCCCTTCACTAGGAAAGCATGTGCCACGCCGTGCTGCTGCTGGGGACACAATGAGTGTGTTCTGTGGCCCAGGAGAATCCATCCGTATTTTCCATAGGCTCCAACTGCAATTTAACATCAGTCAGCGGGTGCCAAAAATAAAAGATCACGGCTATACTGTCTCCGTTACAAACAGTTGCTGCTAGTCTAAATAATCCCCCAAACGTCTCATGCCAGGGGAGCGTTTCAGAGGAAAATAATTCCTTTGTACTCCAGCTGGCAAGCAGAAGCCAAGCAGGAAAAAAGGCCACCTCCACCCAGGCTGCAGGAGGAGAGGGGCACGGCCAGCCCTGTGCTCTGGCTCCTGCTCCGTGTCCATGCAGGAGCCAAGGACTGTGTCCAGCAGGACCTCGGCAAAGCTGGAGCTCACTGGGCTTGGCCACGGGGCACAGGAGGAGCTGGGCTGGGTCAGTGTGGGGCCGGCCCCAGACCCCTCAGCCCAGTTTGCCCTGGGGATGCCAAGGGCTGGTTTAATCTCCATGGCCCTGGGGCTGGTGGGGCTGTGAGCTGGGATCAGGTGGCATTGGGAGGCTCGTGCCATGCCAGCAGCGGGCACGGGGAAGGACGGGCTGCCTCCAGCCTGCCCTCATTGCCAGTGGCTCTTGGTTGCCTGGCACAGCCCCTCACCCTGCCCAAAGCGGATGCATGGGTCATCCTTGCCCTGGCCTCCCTGTCCTCTGCTGGCACACAGCTCACAGGTGCCCCCAGCTCAGTTCCCAGACGGAGGGAGATATCTGTGGTCACCTCCCATGCCCCTCCCTTGCACCCAGGTGCTCCAGGTCACCTTCCTGCAAGATCCCTGGGACCCTGCAGGAGCTTCTTGTATGGAAATAGCTATATTTGACTGCAAAGCCCTGGGGGGCTGGGGCCAACACGGCCCTGCCTGGCCCTGGTGGCCTGGGAACCACTCTGAGTCATTAGAGGGTCCCCTGAGCTGATGGGAGCAGGGATATTCTCAGTTTAGCCCCAAAAGAGCTGGTGACCTGGAGAGCTGGGAGAGGAGTGGGGATCAAAGCAGAGGAGGAGGGCAGGACCAGGCAGAGGAGACCCTGAGGGTCCTCAGGGCTTTGTCTGGGTCTGTGTGCCCCCTCTGACCCAGAGGGGCCATCACCCACCAGGGCCTGGCACAACTGCAATGCCAGTGGCCACCACGAGCCATCTCTCGAGGAAAAAGGGAAATATCTCCCAGGAACTCAGATGGGGATGTCCCTGCCACCGAGCTGCTCACGGGCTTTATCTCCTGTGACCTTCAAGGTCTGCCATGAAGTCCCTGTCCCCTCTCCACCTCCTTCTCCCTGTTTCCCCTACATGGCCGCCCGATCCACGGTGAATTGTGCTGACCTGCACATGGTGGGCCGATGAGTGCAAAATGGGCCGAAGGTTACGGGCTTAACACCCTCCGGAGGCTAAAAATATGGCACGGCAACTGTACGGGGCCCCGGGAGGAGCAGCCCGGTGAAGCCCCGGCCCCCGCGGCCCCGCGCCCGCTGCCAGCCAAGGGTGACGTCCGCACCTGGGGCCCCCGTGGGCCCCGGGAGGGGACAGCCACGCTGTAAAGTGACACCGGGGCTCCCCGTGTTCACACCTTGCATTGTGCCAAGCGGATGGGTGGCATCGGAGAGGAGACCTCGCCCTTTTCCCCTCGGGGACTTGACCTCCCTGCGAGTCCCTGGCTTGCCTTGTCCCTGCCACCCCTTTCTCATGCTGGGAGTTCTATGAGCTGCCAGGGGACACTTTTTCAGGTGGTGACAACGGGATGGAGACCCCGCGGCGCGGTTCTGGGTGCCGTGGCGGCTTGGCACCCGGAGCAGGAGGGGCACGGCTGAACATCACCGTGTGCCCTCCATCCCTCCTCCGGGACACAGAGAACAGCAGCGACCTGACGGCAGAACGGGCACTCCGGGGGGACGGTGAGAAGGGACAGATGGGCACAGGTGGCCCTGGAGGGACACTCTCCCCCTCCAGCAGAAATCGGAGCCGTGAGCGTGGGGCCGGTGATGGCAGGGCTGCGGGGATGGCTTTTCACACGCCCCCTTCCCCTGCCCAGATCCCGATCCCTGCTTCCCTGCGGGAATTATCCACTGGCTCCTGCGAGTCCTGTGCTCCCCAGGGGCGTCTTGCAGGACCTTGTATCCCATATATCCAACCTTGCCTTTATTCTGGCAAAGCCCTTTAAAACCTCATGGAATCTGACTGGACACAAAGAAGCTGTCAGGGAGTTCCTGGGATTTTCCAGCTGGACCTGCTGCAGACCCCACCTTTCCTGTGGGACCCCTTTTCATGGCAATGTCCCTGCCCTCCAGGCTCTGTGGGCCCGCATGTCCCTCGCTTAGGGCCATCCCCCCAGTGCTCCTCCAGCCCAGACCCAGGGCAGGGGGGATGGCTCCAGCTCCAGTTTGGGGTCAGCTGGGCCAGAGCTGACAGAGGGAAGTGTCCCATGAGGGTTCAAGCAGCCCAGAGGACACAAGCACAAGGATGGGGCTGAGGATGGGGTTGGCTCTCCAGACCTTTGTGCACCCCAAAGCCCAGGATGCCCAGAGACATCATCACATCCCAGAAGCTTCATGATCCCAAAAGTCCAGCATAAAGCAAATATATTCCTGGTTTTCAATGCAGAGGGAGATCTAGGAAACAGTTTTGTCAGACTAACTTGACCTCATTTGTACAGAAAATTTTAAATTTCATTTTAAAAAGTTATGAAGTGATTTGATTTCTATGAATGGTTGGATAGAACCATACAATATTTTTATTAATATATGGTAAAGAAACCTCACCAGGATCTAGCAAAGGAATTAAAACCAGTCTTGGAGCTTTCAAAATAGAGATTAAAATGGGAATCACTTGCACTGTCTCCCCACCCTCAAGGGACCCTGAACTCTGACTTGCAGAAGACATGAAGATGAGGAAGGTGGGAGATGAAGCCCTGCTGCTTCCTGGCTGAGGAGATCTGGGTCCATCAGTGAGCAGAGGGCCAGGAACCGTCAGGTATTTTGGCACAGGCAGATGTCACACTGTACATCGAGGAACATCCACCTGCAGTGTCCCTTGCAGCCTGGGGGAATGCTGGGGGACCCAAGGGACGTGCTGTGGCATGGCTGGGGCTGGAAGGGCCCCTTCTTCCAGAGGAAGGGTGTCCAAAAAGTCTCACTGTTCCTGTCCCCTGGCCTCCAGCCATGGAGGCTTCACCAGCCCACCCCAGGGATGTCCCCTGAGGGACATCCTCTGTCCATTCAAGGCCAGACTTCCTGGCTCCCCATCCCTCCTTGGGTCATCCCAAGCATTCCTGGTCACCCGGTCACCCCTTGGACGTGCCAGCCTGGATTCTGATGCCTGATGTCCCACAGGGTCCTCAAACCCCCGGCAGTGTGGGGACAGACCCTGCCTGGCCATGCCCTGGGGTCTGGCGTGGCAGCACTGGGGACACCAGCACAAGGACAGGGCCACAGCTCCGAGCCCTTTTCCGCAGTGTGCCCGGGGCTGTGTGACTCCAGGGCTGAGCCCTGTGCCCGGCTGGCACCAAGCCATGCTGCCACTGCCAGCACCCCGTCCTGGCCTGTCCAGAGCCTCCCCTGCCCCTGCACCCCACCAGCACAGGAGCTCACGGCTCCCTCCAGCAGCCACTGACAAGGGAAATGTCCCCCTGAGCTGGAAATAGCTCCGTGGAGTCCTGCACAGCCCCGGGGCTGCTGCTATTCCTGCAGAGCTCAGGGAACAGGCAATTCCAGGAGCAATCTGGTCACCCTGACCCAGTGGCCAGGCTGGGATTTCAGCAGCTTGGCGAGTGGGACACAGTGGAACATGGCAGGAGTGTTGTCCTTGGGCATGGCACAGCCCTCCCAGCCTGGTGCCAGCCCACAGAGACCTGCTGCTACCTCTGTGCCACCAGGACCATGCACAAGTGAGGTCTCCTGGCCTTCCTGCCCAGCTGGGTGTCACCTACACACTGGGACAACGATGGCACACGGAGAGGGTGTCACAGCAGAGCCAACCTGCCTGGCATCTGCCCTTCTTTGCTCAGCCAACACCTTGGGAGTGAGATGGGGCACCCCCAGGGACCAGGTTCTCCTGGGGTGAGGCACCAGGGGTGTGACAGGGACGTAGGTGGCACAAGCACACAATGCACCCGAGGACCCCAAGCCCCCTGTCCCACACACACCCAGTGGCAGTGCTGCCCATGGCTGTGCTGGTGCTGGAGGCTGGAACAAGCCCAGAGAGTGTCACTGGGACACTGAGGTGCCCACCTCTGGGGAGGTTGGTTACTGTGGGGGCCATTGGCCTGGGATGGTCAGGGTGGGCTGTCCCCATGGCTGCTGTGCCCAGGGCCCTGAGCCCACACAAGGTGTCACACACAAGGTGTCACAGCCCTGCTCCCAAGGTGTTCTGGCCTGGGAGGTGGAACCCACACTAAAGTGACACATTCCAAGGTGATGGAGAACACCCCAAGGTGCCACAAGAACGTGGTGATCGAGTTCATCCTGAGGTGACACCTTCCAGGATGAGGCAGGACGAGGACTCCCAGAAGCTGAGCTGGCACAGACCCCCCTGCTGTCACCAGGAGGGGTCTGTGCCAGCCCGGCAGTGCCTTGCAGGAGGACACCACTGTGCCAAGGCTTTTCCCAAGCCCTCTCTCAGCTCAGAGGCAGTGATGGCATGGCCTGGATTTGCCCTCCCACTCAAACCCAAGAGCCAAGGCATCCCCAGGGCAAAGTGTCCGGGCACTGCCCTGCCAGCACCCTGTAGCCCCTTGCTGCTGGCCACGGGGGTCACCCAGCCTGGCAGGGATGACTGGGCCCTGCCTGAGGTGTGAGTGTGCTCCCCTGGGCAGGAGCAGATGCAATTTTGGGTGAGTGCCCTTGCCATGAGCCACTGCCCAGCCCCACGGTGGGTGCTGGTCCCTGCCAGGCTCCTGGCAGCCCCAGGCAGCTTTGCCAGCCCCAGCCACGTGTGCAATGAGCTGCCTCAGCAGGGGCTGTAAGAGCACAGACACGGGGCAATGCCCACCCCCAGCCTCTGGGAATGGTGGCAGGGTGCTGGCAGCCTCAGGTGCCACTAAACCCAAGGGACCACACCTTGCTGGGATGTTCCAACAAAGCCCCTGGTTCTCCACTGGACTTTCACCCCTTCTCTGACCATGGGCACCTGCAACCCCACAGCCCCGTGGATCCCCACAGGCACCAACAGGGTTTGAATGGGAGACATGTCCCAAAAATGGAAAAAACCTCCCCAAAAAAGCCACTTCCTGCCCCCCAAAGGAGCTGGGTCTGAGAGTTCAGCTTGGTGCCAAAGGAAAAGCAAAACTCATCCTGCAAATCCCACTGGTCTCTGAGGAGCAGAAGCATGGGCCGGAGACATGCCACTGCTTAGAGCTTTTTTGGAAACCCAAAATACTGGGGTGAAAACACGAGACCCTCAATAACCAGGTGGGGACTTGGGGGACCCCTCAGAGCTGGGGCTGCCAGACCCCCATGTGCCTCCTGCCCCAGAGCCTCCGGGCTGTGCTGTGCCAGCCTCAGCCAAAGCAAGACGTGGGCAGGTGGCCATCCACCATGGACAAAGCTCCTGATGTCCCACGAGGCCACCAGCCCCGCTTGGAGCGGCACAGCCACCGGCCGTGCCCGCAGAACACCCTCCCACCCCCCCTGCACAGGCTGCACCCGCAGCCCCACGGAGGCCACCCCACCTCTGCCGGGGTGTGTCGCCGGCCCCCAGACCCATTCATTCCCGAGAAGGGCCCAAGATGTCCTTAAAAGGCCAAAACTCGGCGGGCCGGGGGTGCCGGGGCTGGCAGGCGGCAGCTGCGGTGCCCGCGCGGGGCCGCGGCGCGGGGCGGGGGCCGGGGGGTGCCGGGCCGCAGTGTCCCCTTACACGGCTGTTTCCATACTTAGCCGCCCCCCTCCCGGCTGCGCGGCCGCCGGAGCCCGGCCAGGCGGAGAACCAGCCCAAATTAACTCAAGGGCAAGCAAGGGTACCAGCGGTGCCGCGCCGCCCCAGCGACACCCGGCCGGGCAGCGCGGTGAGCGGCGGCGACGGGACAGCCCGGGCAAGGGGATCCGGGCTCCTCAGAGATCCCCAGTGCCCTGGCACCCTCCCCTCGCAGCCCAAAACCGAGCCACCACGGAGCCACAGGTGACACTGCCGCAAGGCATGCCAGCGGCAGTGCGGCCCCTGTGCCCAGCGTGACTCCGTGACAGGGACCCCAATCCGCACCTCCCGCCACCCCCTCCTGTCCACAGCCCCCCAACACGTTTCCCTGCACGGTTTGGGGTGGCTCTGCAGCCCTGCAAAAGCTGCTGGGGAGCCCGGACCGCTGTGCCCCTGTCACCCTGCCCTGCTCCGGTGCCCCAGAGCCTCTCTGTGCCCTCAGCCCCACAGGCACCACAGTTCTGTCTGCAGCCCTACAGGACCCCACAGACACCCAGAGACCGACAGGAACCCGCAGCCCACAGGCACCGAGAATCCCAGAGCTGCTCACGGCCCCACAGGCACCCACAGCCCCATAGGCACCCCCTGCAGGTACCCACTGCCCCACGGACACCCACGGCCCCACGGGCACCTGCAGTCCTACAGGGATCCCACAGCCCCTTGGGGTTCCCACAGCCCTGTAGGAACCCACAGGCGCCTGCAGCCCCATGGAGACACCCAGCTCCGTGGGGACCCCCAGCCCCATGGGGACCCCCAGCCCCGTGGGGCTGCCGCAGTCCCGAGGGCACCCCCAGCCCCATGGGCACCCCACAAGCCTGGGCACCCGGAGGCACCCACAGTGCCCCAGAGTCCCCGCAGCCCCAAGGGCACCCCCAGCCCCACGGGCACCCCACAGCCCTGCCAGCAGCCCCAGCCCTCGGGCACCCGCAGCCCCCGGGGTGCCCCCAGCCCCCGGCGGCCCCAGCCCGGCCGTACCTGCGGTGCCGAGGAGCAGGAGCGAAGCCACGCAGCAGCAGAGCAGGTTGAGGCCCTTCATGGTGGCTGCCAGGAGCTCCCTGCCGCTCGCTGCCTCTATTTATACGGCGGGCGCGGGGCAGGGCAGGCAGGCAGCTGCCCGCACAGATGCTGCCGCTGCCGCTCTTCCGCTCCCAGGGGCCCTGGGCACGGCGACAGAGGTGGGACACAGCGCTGGGAATGGCTCCTGGCAGGGATGCCAGGGCACGGGGCACCCCCGGGAATGGGGGCCCTGGGCTGGCACTGCTCGTGCGGGGTCACAGCCCCATCCCAGTGGGAGGAGAAATGGGTGCTTCTCTCCCTTTATTCGAATAAATTCCTGCAGGGCTCCTCTGGACTGTCCCCATCCAGAATCCTGCTGCTGGGGGGTACTGGGGCTCCTCGGGCTGCCTCGGCTCCTTTTGGGCTGGAGCAGGGGTTTGAGGACAGGGAGAGCTGAGCATCCCCGCGGTGCAGTGTCCTCACCTGTCCCCAAAGGTGGCTGTCCCCAGGCATTGTGTCCTGGGCTGGTTTGATGTCCCCTCCAGCCACCACAGGTCACCAACTCCAGGCAATGCCATACACCCCAAAGGAAACAGGCCGTGTTCCTGCCACCCCGACGGTGTCCCCACTGTCACTGCACTGCACTGGCAGCGTGGCACAGGGCACAATGTCACCAGCACCTGGCACCAGCACTGTTCTCATACAGAACAGCCTCCCGGCGCTGTCCCCAAAGCCTGGCCATGGCACAGTGACCCTTGGACTCCATCAGTGCAGGAGCCATTCTGGGGGGGCTGTGACCCAGCTTTTTCTCAGGGAAGGTGGCAAACAACAGTTCCCCAGGAGGGGGAGCAGGGGGAGCCCCTGAACCCGAGATAAGGGGTGGGACAGGGCAGTGGTGTGGAGCAGGGGGTGATGGCTCAGAGCAGGCAGGAGCCACCCCTTGGCCAGACACCACGGATGGAGTGGAGGGCAGTGGGAGGGACCCACAGCCACGGGAGGATGCCGAGAGGTGGGTGCTCCATGGGAAAAGAGGGGTGCCTCACCCCCAAAAACATGGAGAGAGATGAGTGCCCCCACCCTGAGTCAGGAGTCAGCTCCAGGGAGAGATGGACACCCCCACCCCTGGGGAAGGGGGACACAAAGTCTGACCCCAGCCCCCCTCAGCTGTGTGGCCTCATTAAACCCAGCCCAGATGTCCCCACCTCCACCTCAGCACGGAGCTGAGCCCCGATGTGCCCATCACAGCACTGATGAGCCTTTAAACACAGCCTGACTGCTGAGCAGGAGCACCAGGGCCAGCACCAGGGCCAGCACCCTCTGCCTTTGCCTCCTGCCGTGATTCCCAGCGCAGGCAGCGCTCCCTGCCCTCCCCACCACCCCCAGGGGGACCAGTGTCCATCAGGGAGGGATCCATCCCTGTCCCCACAAACGTTAACGCCGGGACAGAGCTTCTAAAAAACCAAGTACAAACTTTATTTTGTTTCTTTACAAAGGCACGAGCCTCTTTTTTTTTTTTCAACTTTCTTAACAAAATAGAATAGCTTCTCAATCAACACAAAGACCTGAAAATTGTAAAAAAAAAATACAAAAAAAAAAAAAAAACCAAAACAAAACAAAAAAACCCAAAAAAACAAAAACAAAAGGGGAAAGGAACCGAGAAACAGCTGCAGCTGGGGGGGAACCTACTGAATACCACCGAGGCTCTACACACGACTGGCCTAAAACCCTACAGCCGGGTGGGGGGCAGTGGGGCGAGGGGGGGATGCACAAAACAGGGACCCCCCACCCGCCACGACAGACCCAAGCGACACAATCACAAAATAGAAAAGCTCTTCGGAGCTGACAGACCCCACAAACCAGGTTAAGTGCTTAAAGGAGGGATGGGAATGGGGTGGGGGGGACAGGAATGGGCACAAGGACAGGGACGGGGTGTAAAAATCAGCCCCCAACCTGCCATCCCTGTGCCAAGGAGGTGGGTGCTGGAAATGCCAGGGAGGGATGGCATATGCCAGCCCTCCTGCCGTGCTCCAATGGCATCATCCCAGGGTTATTTTACTCTCCAAGGGGGTTTTCCCTGCCCTATGTGGGGTGCAGGAGCCATGGTGGTACCCTGAAATCAGGGATCCCTGTCCTGCCCCTGCTGCCATGTCACTTGGCATCTCCCCCCCTGCTTAAAAACAAACATTTAAGTAAAAGGAAAAAAAAAAACACAAGAGAAGGAAAAAACCAAATTAAGATCCCAACCAAAGGCCCTGTCCCAAGGGAACACCATCAGGAACAGTGGGGCTGCTGCCAGCTTGGCAGGATTCCCTGTGGGTTGGCAGGTGGGGGGTTATAAACCAGGGTGGGGGGCTGTGACCCCCCTTCCCAACGCCCCCCACCATGCCCCAAGCCCCCCATGCCCCACTGTGGCCACTCCTAAGCCCCCACCCCCCTGGGAGCTGACGGGTGACCTTTGCCTGCCTCTAACGCTCTGCTTTACAGTATTGGAAAAAGGTCATAAAAGAGACCCAAATCACGTTGTATTTTTTAAAAATTTCAGCATATTCTCTGACGTTTCCCCCCCCTGCCCCGGCTTCCCTCCCCAGCTGCTGGCGGGGGGTGTCAGGGCAGCTCCCCGTCCCCCGAGGGCTCCTCTTTGCTCTGGTCCATGGAGTCACTGTCGTTGCCCTCGGTGTCGGAGGCGGTGTCGGAGGCGGAGGGCTCGGGGCAGGCGCGCGCCGGCGTCACGATGACGGCGCGTCGCTGCTCCTCTTCCTGCAGCTGCTTCTCCTGCGTGCCCTCGATGTGCTGGATCGCCTGCCCGGGGCACACACCGGCTGTCAGGACACCTCTGAGCCACGCTGGGGACCAGGGACCCCCCCGAGCCCCCCACTGCCAATCCCCCCGCTGCCCCCCCGCTGACCTGAACGATGGTGTCCAGGTTTTGCCGGGACGTGGAGACCGTGTTGATGACCGAGGATGGGCCCATGGTGACCACGGTGACATGATGGGAGGGAGGCGGCGCTGGAACGATCACGGTGGGGTGGTGGGTGGGCGCTGGGGGAGCATGTGATGGCAGGAGCTGGGGACAGAAGGGAAACCCCTGGTGAGCAGGGCACGGCACGGCAGCATGGGGAGAACATCGCGCTTCTTCACAGAGCCCAAGCTCCATAAAAGCTGAAGCATCACTCAGCTGCTCCCGTTCTCCATCCCAGCGGATGCAGGAGGATGCCAGCTGAAAGCTGCTGTCACCTCAGCTTTGCAGAGCAGAACATGAAGGGTTCCCCTTATCCCAAAGGGCAATGATTTGGGCTTTGAAGCCGGGAGAGGCGAGTGCCAGCCCCTGCGTGGCCAGGAATTCCCCACACCCCTCGGAGATCCTCGTTGGAGCAGCGGATGGGAAGATCCGCCCTAGCAGGAGGCTACGGAGAGTTCACCTAAAAATAGGCTGAACTTCCCCGGGAGGCGGCCGGCGGGGACCCTGCAGGGACACGGCTCTGCAGAAACCCGAGGAGCAGGGAAGAAGCTGCTGTTCCTCCCTTTGAAGCTCCCAGAGCGGCGTGGCCCCGGGCTGGGCTCGAGGGTGGCAGAGCACAGGGACCGGTGCTGGCACAGCGCTCGCCTCCTCCCTGCACCCCTGGCAAACCCAGCAGTCCCGGGGGAAAGGCTTCAGTTCCCATCCCCTCCGCCTGCCAGTTTGACACTCCCCTTTCCCAGCCTGCTGGGTGGCAGGGCGTGGTTTGGGGATCCCTGAAGTTCAGCAGGAGGCACCCAGAGAAGGGTGAAGCCCCTGAGATGAAACCTTCTCCGGGAGCGAGTGGCCTTCCCTGCACAAACCCCTCTGTGCCAGGGAATGGAGCCACTTGGAAGCCACCACGGGTGGTTCAATCCACAGTCCCTCCCTGAAACACAGGGTCTGCAAGCACAGCCCCAGGCACTGTGGGGGCTTTGGGCCACCCCTTTCCCAAATCACTAAGGGCGAGAGCTTTGCTGGGACATCAGTGCCCACAGGAGGTGCCAAGTCCATCACCAAACCCACCCCCATCCTCCAGCACCTGGGGGTGTCTGGGGTGCACTCACCTGGGTTCGGATCTGCTGCTCGCGCTCGAGCTTCTCCTGGTGCAGCAACCTCACCTGTTCCTGCTGCTGCTGGAGCTGCACCTGCTGAGCAATCACCTTCAGCTTCTCGGGGTACATGTGGGCCTCCAGGGAGCGAACCTGCGGGTCAGGGAACCCCAGCATCAGTGGGGAGTCTGGCACGGCCCCGCTGAACCCCAGCTGTCCCCTCAGCGGGAGCCAGGAATCCCCAGACAAGCATGGAGAAGCAGTGTCCAAAGCAGGTGTTTGGTGACCCCACAGCACTGCTGGTGTCCCTGGGGTTCACTGGGGACACGGCAGAGGCTGCAAGAGGGCACCTGGCCTCACCTGCTCCTCCAGCATCATGCGGACCGAGCGCTCCTTGTCCAGCTGCTGCCGGAGCTCAATCATCTCCCGACGCAGATCCTCGGCCTTCTCATCTTCCCAGATGTCTGGCGAGCCGATCCCCTCGTCTTTGTCCTCTGCCCGTCGCCGTTTCGGGGAGGAGCCACTGAATTCCTGCCGTGGGAATGTGGTGTCAGGGAAAGGGGGATGCTCTCCCTGCCATCCAGACATCTGGGTGATGCCACTCCCCACCAGAGCTCCATGCAGGAAAGGTCTCCCTGGGGTTGTGTTTGATGCTTGGGACAGATGAGCTCCTGCCCATGTCCCCCATCCTGGTTCTCATCCCTGCAGCCTTGTGCCAACCTGATTGTCACACTGACACCCAGGGCAGTTCAACCAGGGCACCTCAGCACCAGATCTGACACCAGGCCATTCCCGACACCCAAATGGGTGGAAACAATGGAAAATGGGACCCCAACCCTTCTCCCCCTGCTAGGTAAGAGATGCCAGGTTGAATGGGGCGCCCTGCCCTGCCAGGGGAATGGAAACATCTCCACTCTCTGGCTGAGCAGGTAAGAAGGTTCCACCCTGAGCCCACAGAACTGCAATGGCATCGCCACCCTGGCCAGGCAGGATTGTGCCACCCCCTCCTGTCCCATCCCCAGGGCAGTACCTGGATGAACCGCTTGAGCTGGGTGTTCTGCTGCAGTAGCCGAGTCTTTTCCTGCTCCAGGGAGAAGATGTACTCGGCCGTCTGCTGGAGGATGGCTGCCTGTGGGGGAGGCAGGAGGGGTACACTGAGGCAGGAGACCCCGGTGTGCCCCCAGGCCTCCTTCTGATGAGCTCTGCAAGCAGCTCTGCTCCTTGCCTGTCCCTGGTGTCCCCTCCCGGAATCTGCTTTGCCCCAGGTTCCCCCTGGTGAAACCCTCCAATTCACCTGCCTCGGGAGCCCAACAGCTGCCTCCTCACCCCACTCCCCTCTGCACGGGTCCCCTCCTCCCCCAGGAACACGTCACCGTGCTCCAGGGGCACTGGGGGCTGTCACACACTGCCAGCCCACTGCAGGACACCGGGCTAGGGATGCACACCCGCTCCAGCTGGGAAACCTCCCCAGGAGAGAGCTCCATCACCGAGTCAACACCCAAATGCCCCCAACTCCACTTTCAGCCTCTCCACGTGCAGGACCATGTGAACCCCGCTCACCTTGCTGAGCTTCTCCCCATCCGTGTGTGGGATGAGGGTTTTCAGGGACTGGAAGCCAGCATTGATGCTCTGCATCCGCCGTCTCTCGTTGCTGTTGGCGATTTCCCTGCGTATCCGCCGCTCCTGGTCCCGCTGGGTCTCTGGAGTCAGTGGGATGTTGGCCAAGCTGTGAGAGAGACCCAAGGTTAGGGACTGGGGGCTGCACCCCTGCTGCCAGCTCACTGCATCCCCCCTTGCTTTGCAGTGATGGTTCCGAGCCACCAAAGGGATGGGTGACACACAGGGGACGATGGCTGCGGTGCTGGGAATCACCAAAGCAGGTGGGTGGGTTTCTCCAGCCCTGTGTCCACAGCTTTGGGGGACGCACTGGCCAAACAACGGCCCTGCTGCAGCCCCCTGCTCCCACTGGGCCCAGACACACTGCCCAGTGCCCAGCCCGGGCGAGAGGACCCCCAGGTGGGCGAGGGAGGCTGCGGGCTGGCCGGCTGTGTCCCCGCGGGCTGGCCGGCGTGTGTGGCCCCGGGAAGGCGGCTCCCTCCCTCCCGCCCCGCTGATGGCTTCCAGATGACAGCTCCCAGCAGAGAAGCCCCCGTCCCACCCCAAGCCGCAGCTCCTGCCTGCTTCCTGCCGCTGCCTCCTCGCCCCCCACGCCCGTGCCCCGCAGATGGGCCGGGAAACGCCGGCATGGAGGGCGAGGGTTCTGGGCAGCCAACACCCACGGGGTCCGGAGCACCAGACCTGGCAAAGCTCGCTGCCGTGGGGCCCAGCTTCACCCACACCCCACTTCTCCCCGAGGGAAGCAGGGCAGAGGTTTGGATCACACCGTGCCAACTCCCCCCGGAGCGCAGGCACCCGCTGGCGCCGGGGATGCTGCGAGGCACCAAAGACTAAACACGGGAGCCGGGCCGCCGGCACGGGGCGAGATAAGGCGGGCTCCAGCCGCCCGCCCAGGTGCCCCGCGGCTCCGGGAGACGGCAACATTCCACCCAGAGCCCTGCCAAAGCCAGGCTGGGAAGCAAAGCCCAGCATCCTGCCCTCGCTGCCCTCCTGGTGAGGCCAGGGAGGAAGCACGGAGGTTTGGGAGCGCGGGGATGGATCTCAGGGATCCGCGCAGCACCCCCGTGTGCCCAGGCAGGGACCGGAGACTCTCAGGCCACTCATCACTGCCTGCTGCAAGTGGGGAATGCACCACAACTCATCCGTGATACACAGGGATGGGGAAAGACCCAGCTCATCCCAGAGGGATGGGAAAGGATCCTCACTCAGCCTAAGAAGGGGATGGATTCCATGTCTGTCCAAGGGCACGGGGAAGGATCCCAGCTGTGCCCAGCAAGACAGAGAAGAATCACAGCTCATCCCAAGCAGACCGGGAAGGATTCCAGATTACTCCAGAGGGATGGGGAGGATCTCAGCTCATCCTAGAGGTATAGGAAAGGATCCCAGTGCATGCCAGGGGGATACAGAAGAAACCCAGCTCAGCCCACGGAGGCCAGGAAGATGTCCCCAACCTCTAGGGTAGTGTCCCAGGCTGATGCTGGGTGCCAAGCACGCACTGTACTGGCTCCCTCACATGCAATCCTGGGGCTGTGGAGCCGGGATGGGTGCCACGGGTCTGCCCCTCTCTCTGGGAGCAGCCTCTGCTGCATGGACCAAGAGCTGCTCACAGCAGGATTGTGGCACAGGGCTCCCATCTGGTGGTGGCTGTCACCCACCTCCCTGCTCCTGCTGAAACCAGCCCCAAACTTGCCCCAAAACCCACCAAACCCTGCAGGTCTTGGAGACATCCCTCTTGGGGTAAGGAGGTGGCTGGAGCACTGCTCCAGGATGTGGGACCACCAGGCACTTCAGGGGAATGGGATGGAGAGGCCCAGGACTGGGCAGCGCGGAAGTGGTTTCTGAAATACTGGGAAAGGAGGAAGAGCCTGCTTCCTCGCCGGCAGACCTCCCGCAACCTGCCCCAGCTGCTCTTCCTGGGAAGAGACCCGAGAAGTGACAGTGAAGTACAAAAAGGGCAAAACCCCACGGATTCAGACAGCCAGCATGGCCAGGATGGGGCAGCACAGAGGCAGGGGGAGCAGGTGGCACCCACTGAACCCCTGGGGTCTCCAGCCTGGTGCTGTGGGGTTTGTGTCAGGCAAGCAGAATTCGGTCCTTCCCACGCTGGGGAGGACATTTCTCTTGCCTGGACCTCGAGGGAAACAAACCCACGTGGATGTTGGAGCCAGGCACAAGGCAGATGCCCCACTGTCCACTCATGTCCAACACTGATCACAGCTTGTGCTGTGGGCTGTGCTGGAGGGCAAGGGAGGCACGGCCATGGGGGCAGGGTGTCCCCAGGCTCCTTGAGGTCACAGGTAGGGTGTTCCCCAACCTGCAGGCATGGCATCCCCAAGTTCACAGGCAGGGTATCTCCATGCTTCCATGAAGGGCACTTCTAAGCTTACAGGGTCAGGGTACACCTGAGTGCACAAGCAGGATGCAGCCAGGTGTCCCCAGCACCCCCAGTTCACAGGCAGGCTGTCCCCCAGCCCCCTGAGCCTGCAGGCAGGGCGTCCCTGAGCTCCTGGGGGTCACAAGCAGGGCAGCCCCAGCACCCAAGTTCCACGCAGAGGAACCCAGCGCCCTGAGCTCCAGGCAGGGTGTCTCGGAGCTCGGGGCAGTGGGAAGGCTGCTCCCCGAGCTCTGCCGGGTGCCGGGGTCAGCGTGGGGCCGTGCACCCCCAGCGCCCGGGCGGGACGGCCGCACCCCCCGCCCATGCAGGCACCCCAAACCCACGGGCCCACCGCGAGGGACCCCAGAGAAGCCGCGGCCCCACCGCTGCAGCTCGGGGGGGGCTCAGGTGCGGCCACTCCCCGGGACGAGCCCGCGGGCCGTGGGGCAGGGGCAGCACCCGAGGCCCGGGCCCCCACACGTGCCGCGGGCTCCGGGCCGCCCCACAGCCCCGCGGGCCCGGGGGGCTCAGCGCGCCCGGCGCCGGCAGCGCAAGGCCCGGGAGGCCCGGGGGGGCTCGGGGCCGCCCCGCGTGGCCCCGGGGCCCGCGCCGCCCCCGCCCGCCGCCCCCCGCGGGCGCAGCCCCGGTCCCCGGCCGCCCCCCCGCCCGCCGGGGCTCCCCGCGTGTCCGCGGGCTTTGTGCCGCCGCTCCCGCACTACATGTCCCGGCAGCCCCGGCCGCGACCCGCCTCCTCCGGGCGGCTGCAGAGTCACGGCCAGGCCCGGCGGTAAACACACACCCCCGCGCCCCCCGGACCCCCGCGCCCCGCGCCCCCCGCCCCGGGCGCGCCCCGCCGCACCCGCGGGACCGGCCGGGGCCGGGGGCGCGGCGCTGCCCGCCCGGGCCACGCGCGGCCGCCGGTCCCATGTGCGCGGCCGGGACCACGTGCGGGCGGAGGGGCCGCGGCGGCCGCGCCGCTCCCCCCGTTCTCCGCTCCCCCCTTCCCCGCCATCCCCCCCCGGGCCTCCCGAGACCCCCGAGCCCGCGATCTCCCGGCGCTCCCCCACCTGCAGAGCCCACCGATGACCTCCTTCTCGGATTTCCTGAAGTGCTGCAGGGCCGGCACCTTGGGGGCCGGCACCATGAAGTACTCCATAACGGGGGCGGGGGGCCCGGTTCAGCCCAGCCCGGCTCGTCCCGGCCCGGTTCAGCCCCTCCCGGCCCGGCTCCGGCCTCTGCCCGCGGCCCAAGGCGGGAAACAGCTGGAGCGAGCGCGGCTCCCGCCCGCCGCCGCCGCCGCTCCCCCGCCCGCCCCCGCCCGCCCGGCGCCGCCCCCGCCCCGCACCGGCCCCGCGTAAACAAAGGCGGCGGGAGGGGCCGCAGCGCGGCCGGAGCGGCACCGGGACGCGGCGGCGGAACGCGGCGGGACACGGCGGGGCGGGGGGCGACTGGAGCGGCCGGGACGGTACCGACCCGTGCTGGCACCGGCCCGTCACACCGCGCCGCTCCTGACCTGGCTCCATCCCGGGCTGCTCTATCCTGGGCTGCTCTATCCTGTGTTGCTCTATCCTGTGTTGCTCTGTCCCATCCTACCCTCATCCTGCCCTGTCCCCAACCCATCCCACCTCCTGCCATCCTGAGCTGTCCCCGTGCCACTCCATACCCATCGCACCCTATCCTATCGTACCATACCAAACCCTACCCTATCCCACCCTGACCTGTCTCCCTCCCGTGTCACCTCATTCTATCCTGCCCTGGCTCCATCCCATCCTACCCTATCTTATCCTGCTTTATCCTACCCCATCCTTACCTGTGTCCATTCCACCCCACATCATTCCATCCTGCCCTAGTTCCATCCCATCCTATGCTACCCCATTCCACCCTGGCCTGTTGTGTCCCTATCTCATCCTATCTCCATGTGACCTATCCCCATCCCACCTCATCCCAGCCCATCTTGCCATAGTTCTGTCCTATCCTGCTCTACCCTATCCAATCCTGATCTGCTTTGTCTCCATCCCATCCAGCCTTGTCCCTATCCTATCCCATCCTATGCCCATCCCATCCTGTCCTAGTCCTATGCCATCCTACCCTGACCTGACATGTCCCCATCCCATCCCCATCACACCCTAACCTCACTCCACCCTAACTCATCCCATCCTATCCAATCCATCCCATCCTATCCTGTCCCATCCAATTCCATCTCAGCCCATTCTGACCTGCCTCATCTCCATCCCATCCCATCCTATCTCATGGTACCCTGACCTGTCCTGTTCCAGTTCCATCTAATCCTATTCCATCCTGTTCCCATCCCCATCCCACCTCATCTGCCCTATCCTATCCTATCCTATCCTATCCTATCCTATCCTATCCTATCCTATCCTATCCTATCCTATCCTATCCTATCCTATCCTATCCTATCCTACCTTATCCTGACTTGTCTTGTCCCTATTCCATCTTATCCTGTCCTATCCTGTCCCCATCCAATCCTCTCCTACATCCAGTTTGTCCCACCCCATTCTACCCTATCCTCATCCCCATCCCAACCCCACCTAACCCCCTCCCCATCCTATCCTACCCCAGCCTGGCCTATCCTTGTCCTGTCCCGTCCTCTTCTATTCAATCTCATCCCACCCCATCCCACCCCACCCCATCCCACCCCATCCCTGGTCCCAGCAGGGTCTCCCTTTTGGGGGGCTCAGGGGGCTGCCCGTGGCTGGGGGCAGGGGTGTCACAGCTGCCCTGGGGCTGTCACAGGGCTCAGGGAGCTGGGGGTGACAGATCCATGGCTGGCAGGGGGCTTTGGGGAGGAGGCTCTGGGGGCTGCCAGAGGCACCCTGAGAGCTGATGGGGGGCACTGGGGGCTGGTGAGGAGCTTGGGGAGTTGATTGAGGGGGGCTGGGAGCTGGCAGGGGGCTTGAGGATCTGATGGGGGGCTCTGGGGGCTGACAGAGGGGCTCTGAAAGCTGGCAGGGGACTCGAGGAACTGCTGGAGGGGTCTGGGAGCTGGCAGGGGGCTGTGGGGCCTCGCAGGGGGGTTGGGGGCTGGCAGGGCCGAGGAGCTCACAGGAGGCACGGGGGGCTCCGGGTGGGGGTGACGGGTTCATGTGGGCAGGGGGCTTTTGGGGGGCTGGCAGAGGGGTTGTGGGGGATGGGGGGCTTAGGGGGATAATGGGGGGGATAATAGAGGCTTTGGGGGCCTGTGGAGGTGCCAGGAAGGTGTGGGGCTGGCAGGGGCTATGGGGGGGTCACAGGGGGGCACAGAGCTGGGAGGGGACTCTGGGGGACTGCTAGGGGAGCACAGGGCTGGCAGGGGCCATGGGGAGTCCGTAGGGAGGCGTGGGGCTGGCAGGAGCCGTGCGGTACCTGAGGGAACCTACCTGTGGCAGGTGACCTCCCCCCACAGCCCCCCCGGCACTGCCTGCGAGGGTCCAGGGCCACCGGAGCGGGAACACCGGGGGGTCCTGGGGTGGGCTGTCACCCTGGAGGGGCAGGAGCAGAGCAGGGTGGGCTCAGCCCTCCCCCTCGCACAGCCCGGCCCCGCTGGGAGCTGCAGGACAGGTTCTGCCGGTGTCCCCTGGGCCCCCTGCCCGGCCCCGCAGGGGCCCCACGGGGGCTGCGCGTCCCCCCGCGGCACCGGGACACCGCGTCCCCCTCCCTTTCACCGTGAGCCTGCCGGGGACACAGCGCTTGTCCCCGTCCCGCAGGAATGCCCTCGGCAGGGTGGGATTTGGGTCCCCGCGTGGGACAGTGCTGCCCTCCCGCGTCTGCCCTGCTTGTGGCGGGGATGGTGGGGACACGGCGGCTCCCCCGGAAAAACACCCAGACCGCGGGAGGATGTGGCTCCGGCCGCCCGTGGGGGTCACAACTGTCCCTGCATTCGTGTCGTGTTCTGCTGCGCGGCTGTAGGGGACACAGCAGCTCTGCCCCCGCAAAAGAAAACCCCGCACCGCGGCTGGGACGTGGTTTCAGCTGCCCGCGTGAGACAATTGTGCCCCCACTCGCGTCCCACCTTTGTGGGGCTCCTGGGGACACGGCAGCGCCCGCATGGAGCAGAGCTTCCTCCCCGTGTGTCCCTCCCTTTCGCAGGGAGGACACCGCATCTCACCCTGGAAAAAAACAAAACAAAAACCAACAAAAACCCAAACGGAAACAAAACAACCACGGGTGTTGTGGTGGGGCGTGACTTCAGCCACCCGCCTGGGACAGAGCTGTCCCCCACGCGTGTGTCCTCCCTTTTACAGCGGCGCTGCTGGGGACGCTGCAGCCTTCAGCCCCAACCCAACAAAAGCCGCGCGGGGCAATGTTGTGTCCCCCCTCGCTGCCCGCCATGGCGGGGGGGCGTTGGGGACACCGCAGCCGCATTCCGCCCCCAAAGAACATCACGGGTGGGGTGTGCGCAGCCACCCGCGTGGGCCCCGGGGGAGGGACCCCCCCGGCGCGGCTGCAGCATCCGGGCCGGCCCCGCCACATCCTGCCGCCGGAAGGAGCCGCGGCCCCGGGACAACCCCCCCGCCGCTGACGTCATGCGGGGGCCCCCGCCAGGCGTGACGCCAGCCCCGCTCTGTGACGTCACGCGACGGGCGGGCGGCGCCGCTCCCGCGGGGAGGGGGATCCCCCCCAACCCCCATTTCCCCGGTGTGACCCCCACCCTGCCCCCCCCCTCCCGAGCCGCCCCGGTGCGGGGTGGGGGCTCCGGTGGGTGCCGCCCCCCGCCCCGCCACGTCCCCGGGGGGGGACAGGGACACGCGGAGGGGACACGGACCCGCGGGGGAGGGGGGTCGGCTCTGCCGCAGCGTCGGGGTGACCTTGTGCGGGGGGGCGGCGGGTCCCCCCCGGGGCGGGGCTCGGTGCCCCCCGGTGCCCCCCGCGGGGGCGGGGAGGGGCCGCCCCCGCCCCCGCCCAGCGCCGCCCGCAGCCGGGGCCGGGCCGCTCGGTGCGGGGCGGCCATAAATCACGGCGGGCAGAGCCCCCGCCCCGCCGCCGCCCCCGGGACCGGGCAGGGGGGGCCCAGCCCCGCCGCCGCCACCCCCGCCCCCAGCCCCTGCGGATGTGGCGGAGCGGCCCGGCCGCCCCGCACCGGCCCCGGCACCGGCCCCGGGGGGCCCCGCTCCGCCGAGCCCCGCACCCCGCCCCGCTTCCCGCCCGGCGCTGAGCCCCCGCCGCAGGTACGATCGCGCTCCGGGCACCGCGGAGGGGAGGAGGACGAGGAGGAGGATGCTGCCACCGCCGGGGGGAGGGGGGACCCTCCGGGGAGCCCCTTCCTTGCCCCCCGCGCGGCTGCGGGGGTCCCTTGGCACCTGCAGCCCCCCCGCCCAGGGAGCGGGTCGGGGGGGGACGCGGCCCCGCTGCACCCCCGAGGGAAATGAAATGAGGAGAGGGGGCTTCCCCGCCGCCCGGGGGGTGCCGGGGGGTGGCCGTCACCCGCCGTTCCCCCGCACCCCGGGCGGCTGTCCTGACCTTGGCCGTGGGGCGGGGGCTGCGGCGGGGACGCGCTGGGTGGCTCTGCCCGGCTGCGGCCACCTCCGGGGACACACCAGTGTCCCCACGGTGCGAGAGGGGAGAAAGGGTGGCATCGGGTGGGGGGTGCAGGGCGTCCCCATCCCGGGCTCACGGCGGCGGTGCCACCGCCCGGCAGCCGCCCGTCACCCCGGTCCCCTTGGCGGGGGCCTCCCGATCCCCGTCATGAGAGGTGACAGTCCCCACCATGGGGGGTGACAATCCCACGGCCTCGTGGGGCTGAGGCGCGGGGTGGCCAAGCCCAGGCTGTGACATTGCGGGGTGTTTTGGGGACTAGGACGGTGTGACCCCCCTCCCTGAGGTGCCAGCAGAGGGGACCACAAATTGTCCCCGGTGTCCCTAGGCACTGCTGCAGGCGCTCGTTCCCTGGCCAGCATGGAGAAACCCTGCAGGCGGTGGACACCTCCCCTTCCCCATGCCTTTGTCACCCTGCTGTCACCGCCTCCCCCAGCCGGGGTCCCCATGTGCCCCCATCCCCGCGATGCTGCCGCACCCAGGGCGCTGGGGACCACCCGCTGCTGTCCCCGCCTGCTCCAGCTGTGTCCCCAGGCAGGGGTGGCAGGGACCCTGGCGCTGGCGGCACTGCTGTGGGGCTGCTCCCGGGGTGCCAGGGGGCTGCTGTCAGCCCTCTGCCAGGGTCCCCACGGCTTCCACATGCCCGGGAAGGGGGAACCACGGCGCCGGCCTCAGCTCGGGGACCTCAGCCATGTCCCCTCCTGGGGACACCTTTGGCAGCTGCCGTCAGCCCGGCTGGCGTGGGGTGGCGGGTGCTGGAGGGCCACCGTGACAAGATGGAGCTACCAGCAGGATGTGACCCCCCCTCCCCAAAGCCGTCAGGCACCGGTGGGCTCCCGTGAGGAGTGGCCGTGGCAGTGCCAGCACCATCTGCAGTGGGACAAGCAGCGATGGCGGGTCCCACGGGCGCCCGTGTCCTGCCAGCAGCCGTGGGGACAATGACCCGCATCCTGCCAACCCACCCACGCTGCCCTGGCACGGGGGGCTCCGGGGACTGCCCCCGTCGCGGCGGTGCCAGCCTGCCGCTGCCAATTGCCACGGCGGCGGAGACGAGCCCTGCCTGCAGCGCCGGCACCGCTCCCCGAGCCCCGGGGTCACCGTCCCCCGGCGGTGGCACTGACATCCCGCGCCGCCGCCATCCCCGAGCCCACCGCGCCGCGGGAGCCTCTGCCCGCGCTCCCTCTGTGCTATTCCTGGCGGGTTTGGGGCTGCAGGGGGGACACACGACACCCCGGCCCTGCCAGCAGCCTGGAGAGCTGGCACCCCGCCGGCTGCACCGGGGTCACCCCGGGTCCCCCGGCCGTGCCGGCGGCCAGGCAGCGTGGGGGGCCCGGGGGACCCCAGCCTGGCCTGGGGAGATGGGGGGGCTCCCCCCGCGCCCGGGCTCCATCCCAGCCGCCCCCAGCCGGACTGGGAAGCCCCTGGGCCCAGCCCCGCGCCGGACTGGTTTGAACTGGTGCGGCGGGGGGGAAGCCGGGCTGGGGCTGGGCTGGCAGCGCCTGGCGCGGGCAGGAGAGGCCGTGGGGGGAGAGCAGGCAGGGGCAGGCAGGAGCGGGCAGGGGCCTCGCGCGGGGGCCGCAGGTGCTGGGGCGTCCGGCCAAGCCACCGCAGGGCTTGTCCCCGTCCCCATCCCGGCGGGGCCCCCGCGGCGCCCCGTTTCCCGAGGCCGCGTGGTTTGGCAGCGTGCTGCTCGCCCGCCCGCGGCCGCGCTGGGAGCCCTGGCGTCAGCGGCTGGAGGCCCCTTTCCCACCCGTCCCGCCCGGGGATGGCTGCGGTCCCCACCCAGCACCGCCCGCACCGGGACCCCCCAACCTCCCAGCCCTGAGGACGTGAGGACGCGAGCGGCGCGGTGGGGCCAGCAGTGCCGCCTTGCCACCCCCACTGCGGGCCCAGCGTCGCCGGGGGTGGCCAGCCCCCCGTCCCACTCCCTGGGCTGCGGGTCCTGCTGTGCCACCCCAGCTGTGCGGTCCTGCCCCTGTGTCCGTCTGTCCCCGAGCTGTGCCACCAGGCTGTGGGGCACAGGAGGCTTGCTGGAGCTCCAGAACCGTGGTGGGGCTCAGGGGGGGACAGCCCACGGGCACATCCCGCAGTGGGGCGCAGGGTGAGCCCCCCCAGAGGGGACGGGCCCCACTGCAGGCGGGCCGGGAAGGCTCGGTGCGAGCCCCTGTCCCGGGAGACGGGACGCGGAGATGGGGCAGCGTCCAGAGCGGCGGGAGGAGGTGGATGCTGAGGCGAGGACCCCCCCCCACTGGAGAGGAGGGACCCGCCTATGGGGCTGACCCCACGGCTCGGGGCGCTGAGATGCTGTGGGGCGGCTCCTCCCACCCTGCGAGCCTGGGACAGGAACCCCCCCTGGGGCCGGCCCCTCGGCCAGCACAGGGGTGCAGGCGGGGGGTCCCCCGCCCCACGCCCGGGCCCCATGCCCCCCGCGGCTCCTCCGCATTCCTCAGCGTCTGAGCCGGGCTGGACCCCCGCCAGCGCGGGGGGCCCCTCCGGCGGGGCAGGGCGGGGGCCGGGCCCCCCGGGGCGGGGTGGGGATGGAGGGGCCCCCCCGCTGCCACGTGTGCTGGGTGCGCCGTGCCCCCCGACACGGCCCCTCGGCCGCCCCCAGCCTGCCCCGGGCGATGCGGGTGGCCGCGGGGGCACAGCCGGGGGACGGCGTCGGCTCCGGCGCGGCCGCTCACTGCTGCACCGAGCTGCCCGTTCTCAGCTGCCCGCCAGATGTGCGGCGGCCGAGCCACGAGGGTGGCATTGTGTTGTGCCATTCCGTGCCATTCCGTGCCGCGCCGTGCGGCCGGCAGCCCCCGCTCGGCCCCGGCAGCAGCGGCGCTGGCCGGCGGGGAAGGGGCCCCGGCGGGGGAGGAAGCTCTGCCGCCTCCGGGGCTGGGGCCAGCGGGCTCGGCCGCCCGGGTCACCGCCGGCCTGGTGGCTGCCACCGCCCTCCTCTGCCGCTGGGAAAGGCCTCGCTGGGGCAGGCCCGCGGGGACTGACCGACGGACGGATGGATGGATGGACGGATGGGGGGGGGGTGGAATGGGGACACCACAGCTCCAGCTCCGCGGGTGCCCAGGGGATTTGGCAATCCCCGGCAAGGTTTGGTCACGGGCCAAGGGGCTGTGCCGGCGACACGGAGAGGACACACTGGGGACACCGAAGGGCCGGGGTGGGGGGGCCCGGTGCCGTGCCCTGCCCTTTGCCCGCTGCGGGAGGGGGCCGCGGCAGGGCGGCCGGAAGGGACGGCACGGTCTCCGTGCCAGCCCCGTGTCCTGCGGCCCGGAGCAGAGCGGGCATTGCCATGGGGCCGGGCTGGGGCGATGCTCTGGGTGGCACTGGTGCCCGCCGGCCCTGCAGTGACCCCTGGGTGTCCCCCGCAGAGCCCACCCCGGCACCATGCATTCCCTGGAGGAGCCCCTGGACCTCAAGCTGAGCATCTCCAAGCTGCGAGCTGCCCGCGAGAAGCGGGGCCCCTCCGGCCCCCGAGCCCGCGCTGCCCAGCGCCCGGACACCCCGCCGGCCGGGGATGGCCGGGGGGGCAGCCGGGGGGGTCGCCGGGCCGTGCCAGCCTCGCCGTCGCCCGGGCTCCTGGGACACTCCAGGCTGGGGGAGCCGCGGGATGGACGCTTCCCGGCCGCCGTGCCGGTGGTGGACCTCAGCCTCTCGCCCCGCTCGGGGGCCGAGTCTCCGGCTGGCAGTGCCTCGCTGTCCCCTGAGCGCCAGGGCAGCGGGGACCTGCCCGGCCCCCTCACCCCACACGTAAGTTCGGCCGTGGCCCCCCCGAGGTGTCCCCAGCTGTGGGGACTGTGCCCGGGTGGCGCTCCCGACCTCGGCAGCGTGCCCGGTGCTGCCGGTGTGCACACAGCCCGGGGCCAATGTCCTGCCTGGCCCCCCCGGGCCCTGACCCCAGAGGCATCCCCGGGGCGGCTCCTGGGAGGTCTCTCTGGGGCGTCTCTGGGGGTCTCCGTGGGGTTTTGGGGTCCCTGGGGCGGGGGGGTGGCACATCTGAGGGTTTTCTGGGGAGCGTGGGGGGATCTCTGGGGGGATCTCTGCGAGGTTCTGGGGTTCCTGGGGGGCTGGGAGGAATCTCTTGAAGGGCTTGGGGGGCATCTTTGGGGGTGTCCATCCAGCCTGGCCCTGTCCCCCACTGCTCCTCCCTCTGGACTCTGCTCCAGGATTTCCAGTCCCTGCGCTACATCGACGGCCTCCCCAGCTCCTTCCAGTTCTTCCTGCCGCTGGGGGCCGGGGGGGCCCTGCACCTGCCCCCCGCCGCCTTCCTGCCCCCCAGCAAGGAGAAACGGCTCCCCCCCGAGCTGCCCCTGCCCAAGCAGCTCGTGTGCCGCTGGTCCAAGGTCAGCAGGGAGGGCTGGGGGCCCTGGGGGTTATGGTGGGGGTGTGGGGGAGCTTTGAGGGGGTGGAGGTGGTGATGAGGGGCTGGGAGACCACATGGGCATTGCAAGGATGGGGGAACACAGGGGAATTTTGGGGCTGTGGGCAAGTTTTGGGGCTGGGAGGACAAGCAGGGACAGTAGGGCTGGAAGGGTGGTGATGGGGAGATGGGGGCTGTGCAGAGATGCTGGGGGGTGATACGGGCTGGGGGTCATGCAAAGGGCCATTTCCATTTCCCCAAATGCTGCTGCTGCTGCACACAGGGTGCAGGTGGGAGCTGGGATGGGCTGGGGGGCAGGTGCTGGCCATGACGGGGGGACTGGCCCCCCTGGTGCCCACCCTGCTGGGCTCCCTCACCCCCAGCCTCCTGCCCACAGTGCAACCAGTTCTTCGACCTCCTGCAAGACCTGGTGGACCACGTCAACGACTTCCACGTCAAACCCGAGAAGGACGCGGGGTACTGCTGCCACTGGGAGGGCTGCGCCCGCCATGGCAGGGGCTTCAATGCCAGGTGGGCACGGGGGGCTCCAGGGGGTCTCTGGGGGGCTGCTGTGGGGAGGCAGGAGCCCAGCTCTGGGGATATGCAGGGGAAGTTTCCATCTGTCCCTCCCTCCCTCTCATGCAGGGTGCGAGGTGCTGGGGGCTGGGTGACTGTGCTGGCCGGGATGTCCCTGTTCTCCCACCCCACAGCCAGGGCACGGGGACAAGGACTTACCCTGGAAGGCAGGGCTGACTCCCTCCCTAGCATTCCCTCCCCGATGCTTCCACGGGCAGATGGTGATAGGACAAGGGCGAGCAGTTTTAAACTAAAAGAGGAGAGATTTAGATGGGATATTGGGCAGGAATTGTTCCCTGTGAGGGTGGTCAGGCCCTGGCACAGGGTGCCCAGAGCAGCTGTAGCTGCCCCTGGATCCCTGGCAGTGCCCAAGGCCAGGCTGGGCAGGGCCTGGGATAGTGGAAAGTGTCCCTGCCCATGGCAGGGGGTTTGAATTATACAAGCTTTAAGGTCTTCCCAACGCATTCCACGATTCTGTGATTGCCCCGATCCCGGCAGGTACAAGATGCTGATCCACATCCGGACGCACACCAACGAGAAGCCGCATCGCTGCCCCACCTGCAACAAGAGCTTCTCCCGCCTGGAGAACCTGAAGATCCACAACCGCTCGCACACAGGTCAGCGCAGCCCCGCCCCGCACTCGCTGGGGCAGGGGGCTCGGGGGGCGCGGGGGCACGGCAGGGCTGGTGCCCCCGGCAGACCCGCTGCTGTCCCGCAGGTGAGAAGCCCTACATCTGCCCCTACGAAGGCTGCAACAAGCGTTACTCCAACTCCAGCGACCGCTTCAAGCACACCCGCACGCACTACGTGGAGAAGCCCTACTCCTGCAAGATGCCGGGCTGCCACAAGCGCTACACCGACCCCAGCTCCCTCCGCAAGCACATCAAAGCCCACGGCCATTTTGTGTCCCCCGAGCACCCGGAGATGCTCAAGGTCCACCCGCCTCCCAAAACGCCCCTGGGCTCGGCGGAGGTGCCCTACGTTAACGGGGCGCAGCTCGTCATCCCCAACCCCGCCGCCCTGTTCGCTCCGCCGGGGCTGCCGATCCCTCTGGCACCGGCCCCGCTCGACCTCAGCGCGCTGGGCTGCGGGGCTGCGGGAGGGCTGCCCGCCCTGCCCGGCCCCGTCCTGCCCCTCAACGGCGGCCCCTTGAACTTGGCCAAGAGCCCGCTGCTGCCCTCGCCCTTCGCGGCGGGGCTGGGGCTGCCCGTCATGTCGCTGCTGGCCGGCGGGGCCAAGGCCGAGGGCGACAAGGGCAGCGGGGCCGAGGGCCGGCCGCCCAAGGCGGGCAAGGGCCTGGAGAGCCGGAAGGAGAGGGGCGAAAGGACGGAGCCGGGGCGGCCGCGGGTGCCCCCCGAGAGCCTGGCGCTGCTGCCGGGGGCCGTGCTCGACCTCTCGGCCGGCGTCAGCTCGGGGGGCAGCCCCGAGGCGCTGCCCCCCGGCTGGGTGCTCATCCCCCCCGGCTCCCTGCTGCTCAAGCCCGCCGCCGTCAACTGAGGGGCCCGACGATGCCCGGGGTCAGCCGCCGGCCCCGTGGGCAGATCCCGCTCCCGTCTGGGGACGGGGGGCATGGCCCCCTCCTCGCCCTGCAGCCCCGGCGGGGCCTCGCTCGTGCTTTTACCCGTCACGAAAGAAGAACGGACTCTTCTGAGAAAAGCAATAATCCCTCGGCGGCCGGAGCCGGCTGCGACCCCGTGCTGGGGGCAGGTGGGGCACAGGGGGGTCCCCCGGCCCTGGGCAGCCGGATACGCCGCTATTTATTTCTCGACCAGCCCCCTGCTCCGACAGGGTCCCGCTTGGGCTCTCCTGCTTCCGCTGACTCGGCGTCTCCCTGCCCGACGCCTCGGTGCTGCTGTGGGGGGTGCAGCCCCAGGCTCCTGCCGCACGGACAGCGGGGCCGCAGCCGGGGGACCGGCAGCCCCGAGCTGTGCCCGGCCGTGCCGTGCCATCCCACCCCGCACGGGCAGTGCCGCAGCCACGGCCGCCCGTGCCGGGCCCAGCTGGCTGGGCACCCGCCGGCCTCCTCCCCGCTCCGTGCCCACGGCCGCCCCGCTCCGCCGCCTCCCGGCCCTCCCGTGACAAGGCACACGGCCGCGTGTGCCGCTCGCCGGGGCACTGCCCCTCTAGCTACGCTCATACCTAACCACGCACCGCGAGCATGCGGGCAGCGCGGGCACGGCTGCCGGGCACCCGCTCCTCGGGATGCGGCGCTGGGATGCTCCCGGGTGGGCCCGGCCGTGGGCAGCGTGCCCAGCCTCGGCGCGGGCGCAGCCCGGAGCCGCCCGGGGTCCCGCTCGCTCCGAGCCAAGGGGTCTCCCCAGTCCCTTGCCGTGCCGAAGAGCCCCGCGTGCCCCGCAGGGAGCCGGTCTCCCTGCCCTCACCGGCGGCCGCCCGGCGCTGCCCTAGCCCAGCATGGCTGCGGGCCCTCGACCAGGCCGCCCCGGCCGGTGAAACGTCTCCTCGCTCCTCATCGGTTTGTTGTTGCACATTCCAGGACATCAGTATTTTAACGGTCTCGAAGTGCCTTTCTATCGTAGTTTCTGGGTTGTTTTTATTTTCCTCCTGTTGGGCTCCATCGCTGTTAGCGTAGCGTGTAAGGACTGCACAAGTACGAGATAAGCTAACGACTGTAACACTATATTCGTCCAGGGGAGAGGAAGTTTATTAAGAAAACAATAAAGTGAAGTTGAAGTAAGTTCCTGTTTCAGTCCGTGGTCGTGGTGCCAACGGCAAGGAGCCCGCACTGGGGACAGAGGGGTGTGGGGGGGGACGGGTGTGACCTTGGGGCACGGCTGGCCCTGCCTGACCCCCAGCCGTGCTCCTCGGCATCACTGAAACCCTGCCAGCATCTGGGGGCAAGCTGCAGGTGGGGACAGCCACAGGGTGTCCCCTCACAGCCCCTCACCCCGAGCCAGCAGCCATCCACGCTGGGAGAAGGTAACGGCACAGCACCCCCAGGGTATGGAGCCAGAGGCAGCCGTGTGCTCCACCCAAGAGCATCCAACCTCCCCACCAAAAATAGCTCCTGCAGCTTCCCCCAGTGCCATTTGAGCCCTGGCAGCCTCAATGCCCTGGGGACACCCCTTCTTCCCCAGCTGCCTCCTCCTCCTCTCCCCTGGGCAAACGCAGCCCCTCGCAGGGGCTGACCCCGCTGGGCAGGCAGGGCCCGCTCCCTCCCCGGGTGAGGAGCAGCCAGGCCAGGCGCTGCAGGACACGGTGTTTATTGGCTACCTATAAGTTAAGGGTGAGGGGCACGGGGGCAGGGGTGGCAGGAGTCACGTCTCGGCTTTCCGCCCCTTCTCCGTGTCACCCCTGGCCTGGATGCGCAGCTCCTCGTCCAGCCGCTCCTTGGCTCGCACCACCTGGGGACAGGGGACACCCGGGGCTGGGGGACACACAGGGATGGGGGGACACACAGGGACAGGGGGACAGCCAGGGATGGGGGACAGCCAGGGACGGGGGGACACCCAGGGACAGGGGACACCCAGGGATGGGGGACACACAGGGATGGGGGACACACAGGGATGGGGGGCACCCAGGGACAGGGGGGACACTCGGGGCTGGGGGACACACAGGGCTGAGGGGACACCCAGGGACAGGGTGCCCCCTCCCCTCCCTGCCTCATCCACAGGTATATCCAGGCTCTGCCTGTCCCAAAGCCCAGGCAGGGGAAGGAAGGTGCAGCCCCTGCCTGCTCCTCCCAGCACTCACCTTGGACTGCAGGTAGAAGGAGCCTCCCACTGATTTGTCGTTCACCTTGAACAAGTGGTCGTAGTTCTGCCAAGAGCAGCTCTGGGTCAGGGGCACCCCCAGCCTTGCCATCCCCACTCCCAAACCCTGGCAGCCTCCCACTCCCCAGAGCATTGCTGAAGATGATCCTGGGGACATCTACCTGACACCCCTTGGGAGTCCCCATGCTCCCAGCAGGGCACCTCCAGAGAGCCCATGTCCCTCCCCTGAGCAGCCCCGCTGGGCAGATGCACAGGCCAAGCCTGGAGGGCTGCTCCAGCTGGGGCAGGGCATCCTCACACTGTCATTAAGACAGCTCAGGGGACCAGCTGCCACCCCCAGGCACTGCAGCACCCTTGGAGAGGCCGGGTCCTGCCAGCACCGTCCCTCCCCGGCTCCAAGGCGGCCTCACCTTCTGGATCTCCTCAGGGTTGAGGCTGGAGACGTTGAGGATCTGCTGAGCTTCCTGCAGGCTGATGCCGATGATGCGGGAGGCGGCGGCGGACTGCGGCCTCTCGGCGCGGCCCCGCGCGTCGGCCGCGGCCTGGCTCGCTGGGGACACCGGGCTGAGCCTGCCACCCCCTGCCCCGGCACAAAGCCCCAGCACCTCCAGCTGCTCGGACCCCCGCGCCCCCCCGTCCCCATCCAGCCACCCTGGGGACATCTGGGTGCTGTCCCAGTGCCAGGGAGGTGGCAGGGACCACGCAGGCACTGTTTGCTACGGGCAAGGCAGGGTCACAGCCCAGGGATATCCCACGCTGCCCTCTGGGGTGCTGGGGTCTCTGGGAGCCTGGCAGCAGTGCCAGGGCCAGGATGGAGCCCTGTGACAGCCTGGCAGCAGTGCCAGGGCCAGCATGGAGCCCTGTGACAGGCTGGCAGTGTCCCCTGCAGGCACGGCCCGGGGAGGGGGGCACTGGGGTGCCCAGGGAAGGGTGGGGATGAGGAGCAGTGCCCACCCAGCAGGGCAGCATGGGCACACAGAGCCCATGGAGCAGCATGCCAGCTCCTACCTGCAAACTCCTGGCGCAGCGCCCGCATGAAGGCCCGTCCCACCACCTGGGCCCCCACCAGAATGATCTGTGCCAGGTACTTGGCCTGCGGGGACACCCTGCTGTCACACACCGCCCTGGCACCTCCCCGTGGGCCCCGCACAGCCCCACGGGCCCTGGCACCCCTGCCCATCCCCCGGGGTCTGCTCTGACCCCATCTGGCTCCTGTCATGGCCGTACCTGGCCGTGTCCCCCGTTCTCTGTCCCTGTCCCCCCCGGCCCTGTGACACCTTTCCCCTCCCCAGGCCCTCTCCCCTCTCCCTGTCTCTGTCCCCCGGTCCCATGCCCTGTCCCCTCTCCGCTGGTCCTGTGACCCGCTCCGCTGTCCCTGCTCCCGTCTCCAGTGTCCCTGTCCTCCCTCCTCTGTCCCTGTCCCCCCTCCCCTCGACTTCTGTCCCCTTCCCTGCTCCTGTGACCCCTTCCCCTCTCCCTGTCCCCTCTCCATTGGCCCTGCCCCTCCCGGCAGCAGCTGCTTCGCGCATTCCCGAGCCCGCGGCCCGTGCCCGGGCGCTGTCCGGCCCCAGCCCTGCTCCCCGCTCCCGACGCGCCCCCGCCGCGTCCCCGTCCCCTCTCACCATGTCCCCGCCGCCGCTTCCGCCACGGCCGTCACGTGCCCGGGGCTGAGGGTCACGGCGGACACCGAGACGGGGACGGCGCTGGCGGAGCGTCCCCTCCGCAGCCACAGCGCCCTCTGGCGGTGTCCCCGCGCGGGAGGCCCGCCGCCGGGTGGGGCGCGACCGCCCCGGCCCCGGTGTGTCCCCGGTCCGTGTGTGCCCCCCGCCCCCCGGTCCGTGTGTGCCCCCGGTCCCTGTGCCCCCGGTCCCCGTGTGCCCCCTGCCCCCGGTCCCTGTGTTCCCCCGGTTCCCGTGTTCCCCCCTGCCGCGGTCCCTGGGTCTCCCTCGGTCCCTGTGTTATCCCCGATTTCCGTGTCCCCGGTGTCGGTCCCTGTGTCCACCCGGGGCCGGTCCTTGTGTACCCCCTGCCCGGTCCCCATGTCCCGCTCGGTTACCGTGTCCCCCGCTGTCGGTGCCTGTGTCACGCCGATGCCCGTACCCCCCGCAACCGGTCCCTGTGTCGCTCCCGGTCCCCACGCCCCCTCGTTCCCCGTGTCTCCCCCATTCCCGGTCCCCGTGTCCCCCCCGGTGTCCCAGCATCACGGCAGGACACGGTGCTGGTGCAGCGGCTTTAATAGCGGGTCCTGCCCGCGGCGGGCCCTGCGCCTCCTCCATCTCTTCCTCCTCCTCCTCCTCCTCCCGGTCGCGGCCGGGGCTCCGGGCTGCTCGGGGTGCCGGCTCCAGCCTAGTCCTGCGGGAGGCCGGGGTGAGGGGCGCGGCGGGGCCGGTGCGGCCGGGCCGGGGCCGTGTGTCCCCTCCCGCACTCACCCACTCGTCCTCGTCCACGCCCTCGAAGGAGTCCTGCGGCAGCGGGTCGTCCCTGTTGCCCAGCCGGGCCACCATGGCACTGAGGAGCTGTGGGGAGAGGCCGGGCAGGGCCGTGGGGCACGGGGCGTCACGCCCGGCCCTGGCGCAGGGCCCTCACCCCAGCACCCACCTCCTCCTTCTTCTGCTCATCTGTCTTCTCCTCCAGGTACACGGACGCAGGGACGAACTTCCGAGCCGGAGCCTCTTTGGGGGCCTCGCTCACTGTGGGAGCGGTGTCACCACGGGGCAGGAGGCTCTACCCCACTGACTAAATCCCCCTGGGGCCCGGGGGTCCTGCCCAGCCCCTGCACCCACCTGGCACCATGTCTGCGGGGCGCAGGCTGGCGCGGCGCTGCTGCCCGTCCTGCCCGTCCAGCCAGGCCTCCGCGCCCAGGGCCGGCTCCCACCGCACGCGGGTCGGCGGGTACACATCGTCCTGGAAGTACTCCTTCTGCGGGGCAAGGGGCGCTCAGGGGGTGCCCTGCCTCCTGTCCCATCCCGAAACACAGCCGGCCCCCCCGGCGCCCACCTTGACGCGTGGCACGTGGAAAGCCACGGGCTCCAGGGTGCTCTGCCCCAGGCGCAGCGCCCGGGCAAACTCCACCTCCCGCACATCGCACGCCGTTTTGGGCAGGAAGACGAAGCCCTGGTGGGGTGGGGGTGTGAGTGGGGTCTGGCAGCACAGGCACGGGGGCAGGGACAGGCAGCAAAACCCCCCTTTACCTTGTGGGGTTCATTGGAGGTGAAGCTGTTGCACTCCAGGAAATAGGGGGGCTCGGGGGTCACTTCATAGAGGAAGACTCTGGTGTCACCCTGGGGATGGAGTGAGTCAGGGGCTGTCAGGGGGACACGGAGGGTCCCTCCACACTGTGGGGTGCTGCAGGCAGGGAGCCCCACAGTTTTTTTGGAGGGCAAGCCCTCACCTTGCCGGTGAGGAAGACTACACTGGTATCCTCATCGTAAAAGGGCAGGAGGGTGGAAGGGGCCACGTCCAGACCAAGCACAGCCAAGGGTCCTTCAGGCAGGGCCTGTGCCCGGTACAGGAGGATCCTCCTCTCGCTGCGGCTGCGGGAGGTGACAGTGAGAGCGAGCAGTGTCCTCAGGTTCCCCTGCCCTGGTGCGTGTCCCCCTCCTTACCTGTCAAAGCCGGACACCAGCAGGTAGTCACCACCACAAACCCAAACCAGGCGCGCTCCGCGTCCCCCCTCGGGACCTGGGCCCTCCTGCACGGGGTGAAGGTCACCCTGCCTGCTCCGAGAGAGCTGGGGGTGCGGTCATGTGCCCATGGGGAGGGTTCCTGCCCATCCCCCAGCTCTCCAGCCCGTCCCCAGTGCTGGGATTGTACCTGTTGAGGCTGAGAGCTGCGCCGTGGCTCGTAGAGCCGTATCCGTCCGTCTTTGCTCACCGTTGCCAGCTTCTTCCCATCTGGGCTCCAAGCCATGCTGAAAATCTGGAGAGACAGATGTTGTGCAAATGTCCCAAAGTTGCCTCTCAGGTGTCCCTGGATTTGCTATCCCTTACCTGATCCGTGTGTCCCTGCAGGCACAAGACTTCCCGCCCGGCGCTCAGCTCCCAGATCCGCACGGTCATGTCGTAGGAGGAGGAGACCAGGAGATCGGATGCCATGGGGTGGAAGCGGATGGAGTAAATCTTTTCCGTGTGACCTGAGAGGTTCAGCAGTGCGTGGCTGTCCCCAGCTATGGGTGCCACCAGGCTGGTTTGTCCCCAGCGTGGGGTGCTCAGCAGTCCCCTCACCTCGGAGAACAGCTTCAGGCTCCTGCAGGGTCTCCTGCAGCCCTCCCTCAGGGATCCGCCACAGCCGGATCTTGGCGTCCTCGCCCGCTGTGCCAGAAGGGATGGGCAGTGTTTAATGGGGTGATCTGGCACGCCTGGCGCTGGGGGACTCCCTGGGCAGGGCTGGCACGCACGTACCGACAGCGAGGCGCCGCGGGTCGAAGGGGTCCCAGGTGAGGTCGGCCACGGCTGTGCTGTTCTGGATGGTGGGCACGGCCACGTCGGGGAGACGGCCGGGCTTGGAGAGCTGCGGGCGAGAGCCGGGGCTCAGCGGCACGGCACACCGGCACCGTGCCGGCCCCCGCACCTCCCCGGGCTACCTCCAGGACGGCGATCTGGCCGCCGGCAGAGAGCAGGGGCAGGGCGGCGCGCTGCTGGTTGGCGCAGAAGCCGTCGCACTCGCCCGGCGTGGTGAGGCTGAGCCCCCGCAGGTTGGTGAGGTGCTGGTCCCGGTGCAGCACCCGGCCCTGCGCGTGCCGGAAGCGGGAGCTGGGCCCTGCAGCGGGCGAGGGCTGGGTGAGCGCCCTGAATGCCCCCGGTGGGGCACTCCGAGCCACCCCACTGCCTGCTCACCCAAAATGCTCTGCAGGGACTTCTGGCTGGGGCTGCTGGCAAAGCCACTGGAGGGGCCGGTGCTGGCGGAGAGCGAGGTGGCCGCGCTGCCCGGTGAGGCCAGTGAGGATGGTGAGGAATACCCACTGGCTTCCTGTGGGAGAGAGAGTCCAGGCAGGGGGTGCTGGCACCCTAGCCTTGTCTGTGGGGTGAGGGCAGCAGGGACCCCACCCCTTCAGCACTCAGTGCACTTTTCCAGCACCCCATGCTCACACTCTGGTCGGGGTCGGTGTGGCCAGTGTCGGTGTCTGTGTGGCCGGTGTCGGTGGGGCCGGTGCCAGCAATGATGGGGGATGTGAAGGTCTCCGTGGGTCTCCGTGCAGGGTGCAGGCTCACCCTCCCCACCTGCACCGAGCACAACGGTGAGCATGGGGCAGTGCCAATGCCACCAGCAAGGACACCCCCCCAGATGACACAGACCTGCTGGCTGTCCCCTGCCCACCAGCCTTGGGCATCAGTGGCTGGCAGCATCCCTGTGCAGTCAGGGAACAGATCCTCGTGGAACTCCTGTACAGACTGGGGGAGAGGGGATGGCGTGAGATGGGTGTTCCCAAAATCCCACACCCTTTGTCTGCTGCAGCTGGGGCACCCCTGGGCAGTCCCGGACACTTCCAGCACCCAGACCACGCTACCCAGCACCCAAACTTCAGCTGCTTGAAGTGCCCAGCACCCACTGCACAACAGCACCCAGCAGGTGGCACCCAGCTGTCAGCATCCACTCTCCAGCACCCCAATCCTGCATGCAGCACCCAGCTTCCCAAATCCAGCACCCAGACTCTGCAACACACCATCAGCATCCAGGTTTGACCTCCTCTCCTGCTCTCCCCAGGCTGGGGACTGGGGTCTCACTGCAGCCAGGTCCCTTCTGTCACCCAGTGCTGGTGAGGTGTCACCCGTGAGATGACACCAGGCACCTACGAGACAGTGCCACCCACAGGGCCCCCTCACCTTGCGTGGCACCAGGTAGCTGACAGGGACGAGGGCGGTGTCCGTGAGCTGCAGGACTCGGAGCACCTCGCAGGCCATGACATCCAGGGCCAGGCGTGGCACGGCCGCCAGGCCCCGCGTGCTGCCCTCTGTGCGGCACTGCGTCACTGCGGGACAGGCAGGGTGCTGAGGGCTGGGTGCCCAGGCACTGGTGAGCCCCCGGGGCAGATATGGGTGGGAGGGGACCTGCTTACCCTGGGTGAGTGCTGGCTGTGTGGGGGACACCTCGAAGCAGTAGAGGAGGTTTTCTCCCTGGAGAAACATTCCAGGGAATGAGCAGGGCTGGAGGAAACACCCCACTGCACCCACACGCGACCTCCTGTACTCCACTGGAGCACCCACATGTACCAAGCTGCACCCCACTACACTCCCCTGCATCCTCCTGTCCCCCAGTGCCCCCCTACACCCCCCAACCGTGGGACCTCACCTTCCCTGCCAGCACCAGCAGCCCCGTGTCGGCGTCGTACAGAGGGATGGTCACCCTGCAAGGGAAGGGGGTGCTGAGCCAGGGCCCCATGGGCACAGCACCCCCATGGATGTGGGGCTGGATCCTGTTCCCCCACTGGGGCACACCCCAAACCCTGTCTTGGGGAAGCGTGGAGGCCGTGCTGCGATGGGAGGGCAGCAGGCTGCTGGGCTGGTCCCCAGGTGACAGCCCTCACTGTCCCAGCCTGGGCTGACAGCTTGGCAGCAGGGTGTCACTGCCACCTGCACGGCCGTGGGGCATCCCGCTCCCTGCCCTGCTCCCTGTGCCCGGCCGTGGCACCCGGCCTCGCCGGGGAAGCCTCTGGCACCCGCGGGGTCGCCCCGAGGGCGGCCGGGCCGGCTTGGCCAGTTCGGGGCGGGCGCGTGGCACGCCCGGCTCACCTGCGGAGCCGGCCAGCCCCGGGAGTGCCCTGCGGCCGCCGTGCCACTGCAGCGTGTCCCTGCTCCCTGCCCTGCACCCGCTCCCACACCGCAGCCAGGGCTCCATGGCTGGGGCACGCTCGGTGGCAGGAGGGGACCACAGGGAACACTCGGTGGCCTGAGGGGACGGTGGGGACAGGAGCACAGAGGCGCTCTGTGCCTTCCCTCGGCAGGGGTGGAGGAGGGAGCGCCGCAGGCACGGCCAAAGGGACAATCCATTACTTTCGGCTGACATTTCTGTGGCTGTGCCAAGGGGAGGGAGCTGCTCCATGCCATCCCATGCCATGCAGGATATCTGGTATGGCATGGTCCTGCCCCAGAGCTGTTGGCACAACCTAGGCAAACACCACCAGGATGTCTGGGGCAGGCACCGGCGTCCCCTGCCCTGCTGCCACCACAGTCACCAGCACTGCCACCACCACAGTGGTGCAGGTCGGGGACAAGGGCACCCTGAGTGCCTGGTTGTGCCAGCCCAACCCGTGCCATCCTCACCATGCTGAACAGGGAGCATTGCTTTGCTGTCACAGGGGCATGGGACAGCCCTGCAAGGGCCACCCACTTTCCCCCTGTCCCCTGGCACACAGTGGCAGGAGCTCTGTGGACACCAGGGGCATGGGGGGACTGGGACCCCAGGGCACTGGGGCTCAGGGTGCCAGAGTCCCTGGTTACCTTGGGCACACTGGATATCAGTGTCCCTGGGCACCCCAAGGACACCCAACCCAGCCTTTGTTGTTACCAGGGGGTGCTGGGGATATGAGAGAGATACCTGTACCTGGATCTAGCCCTATACCTGTGTGTACACACACCAGGGCTGCCCCAGGGACGCTGAAGGTCCTGGGAGGGCCTGGAGGGTTTGGAAGGTCTGGGAGCTTCCAGAGGTCCTGTGAGTCCTGGGGTAACATGGACTTCCCAAGGGGTCCCAGAGGTCCCTGTGACTCTGGAGGCTCCTGAAATCTCAATGTCCCTGTGACTCTGGGGGGTCACGGGGTCTGGAGGTCCCTGTGGAGGCCTCTGGGATCCTTGTGACTCCCAGGTCCCAGAGGTCCTGGAGGTGCTGGGGGCTGCTGTGACTCAGGTCCTGGGTGCTCGGATGGTCCCTGTGACCCTGAGGCCCCAGATGTCCTGGGTATCCCGGGGGTCCCTGTGACTCAGAGACCCTGGATATCCCGAGGGTCCTTGTGACTCTGAAGTCCCAGAGGTCCTGCGGGTCCAGGGGGTCCCTGTGACTCAGAAGTCCTGAATGTCCCGGGGACATTGTGTCTCCGGGATCCTAACGGTCCCTGTGACTCCAGGATCCCAGAGGCCCTGGATGTCCCTGCGGTCCCCATGGCTGTAGGGCCCCAGAGGTGCCGGTGTCCCCGCGGTCCTCGCGGCTCGGGGGCTCCCGGTGTCCCCGGTGTCCCCGCGGCTCGGGGGCTCCCGGGGGTCCCTGTGTCCCGGTGTCCCGAGGGCTCCCGGGGGTCCCGGTGTCCCCGCGGCTCGGGGGCTCCCGGGGGTCCCGGTGTCCCCGCGGCTCGGGGGCTCCCGGTGTCCCCGGTGTCCCGGTGTCCCCGCGGCTCGGGGGCTCCCGGGGGTCCCGGGGTCCCGGTGTCCCGGTGTCCCGGGGTCCCGGTGTCCCCGCGGTTTCGCCCCCGCCGGGCCCCAGGTGAGCGGGGGCGGAGCCTCCGTGGAGGCCGTGCCTCGCCCCGCCCCCTCGGTGCTCGCAGCCAATGGGCGCCCGGCGGGAGGGCAGGCCCCGCCCCCGCGGTTTAAATGCCGCCCCCCGCGCCCGGCGCCGCCAGAGAGGGGAGCGCTCGCCCGGCCGCCGCTGCGCTGCCGCCATGGACTGACCGCCCGCCCGCACAGCCCCGCACCGCACCGCCCGCCACGGTGAGTCCCGCGGCCGCCGCACCGCCCGACCCGCCACACGGCCACCCGGGCTCTGTGGGGCGGCAGCCCACGGGCGGGAGGGGCTCTGCCGGGCATCCGCGGGCTCAGGGGGCGGTGGGGCCCGGGGGGCCCTGGTGGGCCCGGCAGGGCCGTGGGACGCCCGGTGTGGCCTGGGCACCCAGAGTGACAGGGTGACACTGGGGTCTCGGCTAAGGGTCGGCATGCCTTGCTCCCTGCGAGGCCTCAGCTGAGCCAGGGGCACCCGGCTGGCCCCTGCCTCGGCTGATGGTGGGGCCTCGGCTGGGCTGGGGCGGTGGCACTGCAGTGGGCTGGGACAGGGGCTCACGGAGGGCTCTTGCTTCCCTGTCCCTGCCTGTGCCTGTTGTGCCGGGGATGCGCTGGGGTATGGCCCAGGGATCCTGGTCTGGTGCTGCATCCATCACAGGCAAGGGGAGGGATGTGTTTGGGGCTGACATGGAGCATGGCTCCATCCGGCGTGGCCGAGTGGCAGTGAAGCACTCCAGACCCATACGGGACCAGCACAGTCTTGGGCCCATCCCGTGCTTGCTCTGTCCTGGCAGATGTGGCAGCTGGGCTCTCCTGCTGGGGTTAGGCAGAGGTGGGAGCTGCTGGCAGCAGTGTCAAACACCACCCTCCTCAGTGGAGGGCTTGGCTGGGGTGGGGTTTGGCTGCCCTCGTTCTGCTTGTCCTCAGGGGCTGCTGTCCTGGGTCACTGACCTGCTGTGGGGCCAAGCGGGTCCCCACGCGGTGGCGACAAGGGTTTCCCTCTGGCTGGCACAGAGGGATGGGTGCCAGCAGGGCCCCCGGCCAGCCTGGCACTGGGAGGCAGGGATATGCCACCTCTTCTCCTGTCACCAGCTCCCTGCGCACTTCATTGTCACCTGGCGTGAGTTCGGAGGGTGCTGGCGCCTGTCACCCTCTGGGTGTCACCTCTTTGTCTTTGGGTGTCACCTCTTTGGGCCACCAAGGGGTAAATGTCCCTTTCCACGCCCGGCTCTCTCCCAGGCTGGCACTGGCCACAGGAGCCAACACATGCCAGCAGAGATGCTCCAGCTCTGACTCTTCCCAACCAGCAGCCCCCCAGTAGAGTCCCCCGGTACTCCTCCCGTGCCAGCGTGCCCCACGCCCACAGGTCCCATCCTGCTGGGGCTGTGGCGGCCGCGCTGCCCTGACCCAGCCGTGCCGCTGCCCACACGGCGCTGGGCAGTGCCGCCATCAGCGATGACACTAATTACTGTTTTCCCCGTGCCACGCCGAGGCCGGCCGGCCCGGCCGGTGGCCCTGACGCAGGCGCTGCCGGCCCGGCTGGCTCTGCCGGCACGGGGAAGCGCTCGGGGACAGCCGCGGCCGCCCCAGTCACTGCGGAGGAATCTGCCCGTGCCGCCCGGGCCACGCGTGGCACCATCGCCGGCCTCCTCCCACCCTCCGCCGGCGTTCCGGCTCCTCCCGAGGCGGTTTGGCTGCCGGCAAAGCGGCTCTGCTGGTTTTTCTCCTTGCCGGCACCTGAGATGGGGAGCGCGGCCGGGTCAAAGGGGCAGGAGCGCGATGGAGGGGCTGGCGAGTGCTCCGGGGAATGCAATAAGCAGGCCTGCATTCCTGCGGGGCTGCTGCGGAAACTTTAATTAAATAGGGAGGGGAGCGGGAGGAGGTGGGAGCTGCGGCGGCGCAGGGTGGGTTGAAGGGGAGGAGGATTAAGGGCTTAATCCTGCACATCCCCCCGGCTGGCTCGGGGGAGGGGGCACGTGCTGACATCGGCTCGTTTTGAGGGGTGTAAGGCAGGGGAGCAGCGTCTGCAGCCCGCCTGGCAGAGGCACCGTGTCCCTCCCTGTCACCGCACGCTGCGGGGCCCCCGTCCTTCCTGCTCTGGTGCCACCGGCCGAGGTGGCAGCCCTCGGGCCAGCAACAACGCTGGCTTTGTTTGTCTGCACTTGCCGGTGCGGGAAGGAACATCCCGGCTGTGCCTGCTTCCCTGAGGTCGCCAAGCAGAGGGGAAAGGCAGGGACCCTGCAGCTCCTCCAGCCTGTCCTGCACAGGTGTCACCCTGCAGCGCGGGGACATCGCCCTCGTCCTTAAGGACAGGAGGCGGGTGCAAAGCGGGGCATCCCTTGCCAGGGGCAGCGCGGCGGCCCAGCCCGGGGGTGACACGGCACTCCCACCCCAGCAGGCTGGCAGGGAAAGGCTGAGCCGGGACTGGGGGAATCTGAGCCCAGATCCTCCCCGCAGCCGGAAAATATGAATAATTCGGCAAATATCTGCGGTGCAGGCGCGGGGGAGCCCAGCCAAGGCAGCAGCAGGCCGCTGGCAGGGCGGCCCCAACACCTCCAGCAGAAGCGGGGCCCCCTCTCCGCCCTCGGGGACCCTGCCAGGGCCGGGGGGGCTGTTCCCCTGCCCCCCGTTTCTGGGCTGTCCTGGGCTGGGGGAACTCCTCTGTGCCTCGAAGCAGCGCCGTGCCGGGAGGCGGGCGCGGGCGGGATGCTGGCGTGTGCCGGCCGAGCGGGCGATGCCGAGGGGCGGCGGCGGAGGCTGCGGGGCCGTGCCAGCCTGCTGTGCCAGGGGCCGTGCCAGCCTGCTGTGCCAGGGGCCGTGCCAGCCTGCCCGGCGCTCGTGGCCAGGCGCGGATGCGCGGCCCTGGCCGGGCTGGCCGAACCTGCCCGGAGCGGGGAGCCTGGCAGACGGGGAGGAAATGCCAGCGTAATTAAAGGGACGAGAGAGACTTGGAGTCAGCAGCTGGTTGCAGCACGGGACACGTCAGCGAAACCCGACCCTGGCATTGCAAAACCAGCCCCGGCCTCGCCAGCATCCCGCAGGCCTGGCCCCGCTCCGGCGCTGCCCACCCGGGCGGGCTGGCACGGCCGTGGCACCGCGGGCATGCCAGCACCCTGCACCCACGGCTCTCCCACCAGCCAGCACGCTCTGGATGCTGGAGCCACCTCGAGGGGTGCGGGGTCTGTCCCCAGCCCCAAACAGTGCTTCACAGGCTCTCCATGTTGTGTTTTTAACTCTGCTGACTGTGATGTGGGGTGCAGGAGCACCCGACACTGGTGAGGGGCTGGGGGCTGAGCTGGGGAGGGGATGCAGTGATGGTGACCCCTGGGTGACAGTGACCTCGTGGACGTGGCTCGGCCCCTCCCCAGTGTCGGGGGCTGACGGCACAGGTCATGTCAGGGCAGGGCTGGCCGGGCCAAGTGACTCAGGCGCTTGTGGTGACCCTGCCCAGCCGTGGGCTCACCCCACCCTGGGGGGGGCCCCTCAGGAAGAGGCAAGGACAGAGCTGGCCGCTGTGTTAACCCTGTCCAACACCCCGGCAGGGGGACAAGAGGACACAGCACGGGTCCAGACCCCCCTGGCTCAGGATATGTTGTCCCTGCACTGCTGATGGGGCCGGGGCAGGCGGCACGTGCTGCTGTGTGACCTGCAGCCCCCCACACACAGCGGGGGCCCCTTGTGAGCCACAGGGGGGGCGTCTGCCTGGAGCTCCGACAGCTCTGAGCAGGGGGGAGGTGGCAACAGATGGGGCTGGGGAAGGGTTTGCCTCTTCCTTACCCAGGGATTCCATTCTGCCACTTCCCCCCGACCCCGAGATGGAGTGGCAGGAGATTGTGAGTCTCTGGCCCAACCTAGTGTCATTAAAGGGGCTGAAAGATGGGGCTGAGGGAGGAGCCCTTTGCGACACAGCTGCTGTGACACTGGCCAGGGCATCCATGGGGAGCTGGGGTTGGAGTGGTTACAGCCTTGGTCACCCCAGAGCCTCCTCCCTCCATCCCTGCTGACCCAGCCCTCAAGGGACAGGGGCACAGCCCACGGTTCTGTGCTGAGTCCCTGGAGTTTAACAGTGAGGGGAACAGCAAGGTGACCTGTAGGGACAGGGGTGTGGTGGGGGTGAATATGAGCCCCTGTACTCTGTGGGGACACAAATGGCTCCTCCAGCCCCACACTCTGTGCCCCTGTCCCCAAGAGGGGCTGCGTTTGCTGATGATCTGGGCAGGAACGGCCCCTGAGGGTGCAGCTGCTGTGACGATGGCACAAGCAAAGGGTTAAGCTGAGCTCTATGCAGGGGAGGCTGGCCAGGCTCCCACCCCTTCCCGGTGCTCTGATATTCTCCGCATCCCCTGTGTTTGATTTGCACCCTGCTGAGCAGCTGGGGAGGTTGGGGCCCTTGTGAGTACTGGGAAAGGTCTCGGTGCTCCACCGAAGATGGCCCCAATACCAGTGGAAAGTGTCTCATGGTAGAGCCTGGGGTGCAAAGGTACCACATCCCCAGATCCTGGGGGTCGGGGAGGGGGGAGCATGGAGCTGGGGTGGGCAGCCCTGGAGGCAGAGTGGGGTTCAGAGGTGCCCCACAGCCCTGGGTACCCCCCAGCAGGGCCCAGCCCCTCACCCTGGCTGCGCTTGTCTCTCCGCAGAGCTGACACCATGAAACAGCTGATCCTTTGCACATTACTGCTCTTGGCCCGTGGGGAGCTGGCCAGGGCATGTCCTGCAGGCTGCCAGTGCCATGACCCCAAGACCATCCTGTGTGCAGCCAGGCGGGGCCAGACGGTGCCCCGGGGGCTGCCCCCCAGCACCCTCTCCCTCTACGTCTTCGAGAACGGCATCACAACGCTCAGTGAGGACAGCTTTGCAGGGCTGCCTGCCCTCCAGCTCCTGGACCTCTCGCAAAACAAGATCACCAGCATCCAGAGAAACATCTTCCAGCCCCTGACGGAGCTCGTCAATTTGGACCTGTCCTCCAACCAGCTGCAGGAGATCACCAATGAGACCTTCCATGGGCTGCGGCTGCTGGAACGGCTCTACCTGCAGAGGAACATGATCCAGCACATCCACGCTGCTGCCTTCGACACGCTGGAGAATCTGCTGGAGCTAAAGCTGCAGAGCAACCAGCTCAGGGCTGTGCCCCCCCTCGACCTGCCCAACCTCCTGCTGCTGGACATCAGCTGGAACAAGATCCCTGCCATTGCACCAGGGGCTTTCCATGCCGTCAGCATTGAGTCCCTGAAGATCGCAGGGCTGGGCCTGACGAGCTTAAACGAGGAGCTCTTCCAGGTCCAAAACAACCTCCACGAGCTGGACATCTCTGACAACCTGCTGGAGCGCGTCCCGGCGGTGCTGCGGCGGCTGGGCAGCCTCACCAGGCTCAGCCTGGCCGGCAACACCCGCATCTCTCAGCTGCCGGCTGAGGACTTCCAGAGCCTCCACAACCTCCAGGAGCTGGACATCAGCAACCTCAACATCAACACCATCCCTCGGGATTTCTCCGGCTTCTTCCCCAGGCTGCGAGCCGTGACGGCTGCTGGCAACCCCTTCAACTGTATCTGCCAGATGAGCTGGCTGGTGCAGTGGGTGAACACCAGCGGTGTGGTCCTGCGGCGCCCCGAGGAGACGCGCTGCCACTTCCCCCCCAAAAACTCGGGCAAGCTTCTCCACCACCTGCAATACACTGACTTTGGCTGCCCCACCACCACCCCCACGCCCACCACGCCCCGCACCACCACGCTGCCACCGCCTGCGCCGCTGCCCAGCACCCACCGCCCGCCGCCGCCCCCCAGCACCGCTGCACCCACCCTGAGGCCCAGAGAGCCCCAGGGCAGCTCCACCTCGGTGCCCTTCAGCGGTGCCCCGGCCCCCACCAGCCCCCCAGCACCCATCTGTCCCCCTCGCACGTGTCTGAACGGCGGCACCTGCCACCTGGGTGCCCAGAACCTCCTGGAGTGCCTGTGCCCCGCGGGCTTCGCTGGCGTGTACTGCGAGGTGGAGGCGAGGGGAACGACGGCAGCCCCGGGCACACCAGCTCTGCCTCCTGCCCAGCGGGTCAGCATCGCCCAGGTGGGCAGCACCTCTCTCAAAGTGGACCTGCACAACTACATCCAGTCCAAGGCGCAGCTGAAGGGCATCCGCCTGAGCTACCGGAACCTGTCGGGGCCGGACAAGCGGCCGGTGATGCTGCGCCTGCCGGCCTCGCTCTCCGAGTACACGGTGCGGGCGCTGAAACCCAACTGCACCTACCGCGTGTGCATCGGGGCGCTGGGCGAGCTCCCCAAGGAGGAGCACTGCGCCGAGGCGCACACCCTGCCCCTCAGCCTGCAGCAGCACTCCCCTGTCACCCAGAGCCAGGACCCCAACCTCGCCCTGATCCTCGTCCCTGCGCTGGCTGCCCTGCTGCTGCTGCTGGTGGTGGTCACCGCCGCCATGTACTACTGCCGGCACCGCCGCGCCAAGGCGCACGCCGGCGCTGGGGTGGACGCCGGCCCACTGGAGCTGGAAGGGGTGAAAGCCTGCCTGGAAAACGGGGATTTGAGCAGCCACGGCTGCAAGGTGCCAGAGGCGGCGATGCTTTCTGGTGGCTCTGAGTGCGAGGTGCCGCTCATGCAGTCGCACTACCCCAGCAACAACAACACCCCGGGGCTCAAACCCTCCTACTTCTGAACCCACAGGGCTTCCAGAGCCTTGGACACAGGAGGGCTGAGCTCCAGTGGCAGCACCTGGCCATGTCCCTCTGGGATACGGATTGCCAAGGAGCTGACTGAACTGAGGCAGAAACACCCCCGTCCCACAACGTGCAATTTCCGAGAGGCTGCCAGGCTTCGGGAGGAGACACGAATTTACTGCTCTGTGCCTTGATTTCTGTGACTCTACCTGGAATGTGGGTAGTGGAAGAGAAGGGGGGGTTAATTTGGGGGTTGGGGGGGGCTTTTTTTAGCTCCTGCTAAAGGGAAAGCTGCTGTGACTGGGCTGAGGGACGCCCACGTGCTGGTAACAAGGGTCCTTCAGCGGAGCACAGCCCGTGACTCGACTCCCTGGAAGCTGATGTGAGCAATACGGCCCGGCCGAGGTGCTGGGACCCTCGGGACCCCCCGGGCCAAAGGAAGTGCCGAGCAGGCAAACCGGGAATTGAAGCTTTAAGAACTCAGAGAGAATATTTATACATTGTTATTTCCCATTTCTTCTGGGAAAACTTTTTTTAGTACAGGTTTGTGTACATCTCTTTTGTAAGGCAGATCAGAAGGGTGTCTTTTTGTAAAAAAAAAAACCCCAAAATAATTAAAATGACAACAACGAGAAGTTCTGTGCAGCCCTGAGCACCTCGGCAGGCACTGCCCGTCACAGGCAGGGGTGTGGGCAGTGCCGCGTGTCCCCTGCAGAGGAGCGGGAAGGTCAGCCGTGTCCTCCCGTTGTTGTTGGCGAGCACCGGGATGAGTCAGGGCAAGGGAGGGGGGAGTTTTCCCTACTCTGGGCGTTTTTACCCCTAGGACGCTGCCCCCCCACCTCGGGCGCTGGGGAGGTGTTCCCAAAACAGAGGCCACGGGGTTCAAATGAGCCCCTGCCCTGCGCATCATCCAGCCTTACTTCATCGCTCCCCGCCTGCCAGATGGCTGCGGGGCCAGCTGCTGGACAAACAGCCCAGCCCAACCTCCTGACGTCACCCGCGGCGGCACCGGGACCCCCAAATCGCCCGTGACAAGTGTCAGCCTGCGTGGCCCCCCAAGCCGGGGGCGCCGCCAGAGCCCCCGCTGCCCGGCCCCAGGAACAGCCGGTTTTGTGCGCTGGCCCCGGCGGGGTGGGCTGCGAGCCGACGCTCGGCAGGTTCCCGCTGCCAAGTGCTTTCTGCTCCAACCCTCTGGTTTTAATCGTTTTCCAATCCTTTATCTTTCGGGCTGGAATTTTCCAGGTTGGGGCCCTGCCCGCCGAGGTATGTTTGATTTGGAGCGAATGAGCGCAGCGCGGGGCCGAAGCCGAGGGTCAGCGCCGTGCCGCTCCGGGCCGGCCGCGGGACACGGCCCTGACCCCCGGCCCCTCGCTGCCGCTCGCCCGGGGCACACAGCGGCTCTGGATGCAATTAGGGGCGCGGGGCGTCGGCGGGGCCGTCTGGCGCAGCCCCCCGGCTCCCAGGTGGGCTTCCGGCAGGGCTGGCTCCCATTAGGGCCGGCGCAGCGGCAGGAGGGGCCCCTCGCCGGCGCGGGCGGCTCGCTGCGATGGCCACGCTCGCCCGCTCAAAGGGCCCATTGTGGTCCTCTCCCCACAGATTTTTCAAATTAACATCCCAAATTCCTCCCAAAATTGCTGCTGTGTAAATATTTTCACTGCGAGCTTTGTATATTTTCCAGCCTCGCGAGGAGGAGAGAAGAGAAGTCCCTGGCGGAGCCGCGGCCTCGCGCCGCGTGCCCCCGGCCGGCCGCCGCCACAGCCCCCCGAGCCCGGGCCAGCCCCTGGCGTGTCCCCGCCGGCACCGGCGTCAGGAGCCCTCCAGCCCCTCCTGGCCCCTCACTTCCCCCCTCCTTTGCCTCCATGATATGCCCTTCCCCTAATGAAGCCGATTTCCCCACTTGCAAGTAGCCGAAGGTTTGCAGGGTTAACCCCTCCATGCCAAGTGTGTGCGGGGGACCCCTTGGCACCTCAGCTGATCCCATTGCTCTGGAGGGGCTTCCAGCAGCTCCGGAGTGAGGGAGCCCCAGTGGAGACACCACGAGGGTAGAAGCAAAGTTAGGGTTCAGCTTTGGCAGGTGCAGTACCCCTGGGACACCCCGAGCCAAAGATTTTGGGGTGCCAGCTGCACAAGGGGGGCAGCAGGGCTCTGCCTTGGCACGGAGGTGATGGGGACACTGCAGCCAGGACAGGGCTTGGCCCCCACCCACACCCACATCTGCACCCGGCAGCCCTGCGGGAGAGCAGCAGTGCCCAAAGTGGGACTGTCCAGCCCCTGTGGCTTCCTGAATCCCAGCACAAAATTCCCCTGGCCGCTGCCAGCCCCGTCGCGCGCCAAGAGCCGCTCCAAGAGCGGCACATCGTGCGGCGCTGCTAATTCCTGCGAGCTGAATCAGCGCCGACAAGGATTGCAAAACCCCCTGAAATGGACCCAAAAAAAATCTCTCTCTGCGATCCGGCGGGGCCGGTAAGCGACAGCCCCAGCCAGAGCCACCGGCAGGATGGGGGCTTGGCAGGGAGCCACAACGGGAGGAGCTGCCGCCTTCACCGGGGCAAATCCTGCCTGCACCCTGACGTGGCAAGGCTGGAGGGCTCTGGTCTCCCAAAAATCACCCCTGGTCCCAGGCATGGCCCCACAGAAACCAAAGATAGTCCTCTGGGTGCCCCAGGTCCCCAGGTCTGGAGCAGAGCCCTGAGAGGTCATGGCTTGGTGCCAGGGGTCTGGATGTCCAATCTCTGGGGGGAGGACAGGCGTGTGCCCATCACACTGACCCCAGTGCTGCCAGGAAGAGCTCTGGACCTCATCATCTTCCCACAGAGCTGGGGAGGCCAGGAGCACCGTGTGGCCATCGAGGCTGTGGCTCATCTGGGAGTGATTTGGGCGCTGCCATCCCGCCCCAGCGCTGGGCTATTTTTACCCAGTGGAATTACGGGACAGGCGACATGGGCTGCGTGGTTGCCCCGCCTTAACCCCTTCATGTGGCTGCCCATGGGGATGGGTCCCACTGGGGTGACACCTGATGGGGTGGGGTGGCCTCTCCCCTTCCTTGTGTCTGAGGGTGGCAGCCAAGCTGGGGCAGGAAAAACCCCTTTCCTACTGATGACAAGCACATGTCAACCCAGGCATCTCTGGGATCTGCAGGGAGATGGGGACAGCAATGGACCTGTCCTGCTCAGGGTTCTTCCTGCTAGGGTGGGTTTTTTCAGAGATCCCCAAAACACCTACCATGACCCAAAATGGCTACTAAGCCCCAGCAGAAAGCAGTGCAGAGGGTGCCAGGCAGGACAACAGCAGGTCCCATTCCAGCTGGTATCTGGGGAGAGGTGGCAGGGTGACACTGGGAACATGTGCCTCGGTGGGGTTGGGTGCCCTGGTGCTGGGAGATGCCAGGGCTGCAAGCCCAGCCCCAGGAGCTGGCTCAGCCAGGCTGTGGCAGGGAGAAGGGCAGGGGTGGGTGTTAGGGACTGAGTCCCCCTGGGCAGTGCCCCCAGGGAACCACCTGGGCTCCTCCATGTCCTGCTCCAGCGCTGGGGGAGCCAAACAGCCCCAAATCCCTCCACAAACATCCTGCTGTGCCAACTCCCTGCCACAGACAGGTCCCGGCTTTGGCACCTCCCAGCTCTGTCAGACTTTGCACCGTGAAAGGTGGTGGGGATCCAGCTGTCCCCATCCCTCAGCCCCACCACCATCCTGCCCTGGAGGGACATGCCCACTGTTGGAAGACGCCACAGGAACCTCTGCTGAGCCCGGATCTCATCCCTACTGATCCAGCCCTGAGCTGGCCATGGCACCCCAGCCTCCCGGGGGACATTTTCAGGACATTGAAAGAAGCAGTGACGCAAGGAAGCCGCTGTTCTCCTGTCACCGTGGTGGTGACAGCACCGTCCCCGGGCAGTGCTGCGCCGGCCGCCGGGCGTGCGGCAGCGGGGTCTGGTCGGTGACCCCGAGTGGAGCCGGTAACCCAACCCCGCCGGTGCTGGTTACAATTTAGGGCAACAATAACCTATTGAGGCCCCTTCCTGGCTCCTGCCCTGCTGCTCCTTGATCTAATTAAAGGGGGCCAGGCGGGGACAAAACCCGAGCTGAAGGAACAGCAGGTATCCAGGGGTGGCACATTCAGGACCAGGATGCGGAGAGGGGCCATGGCCACCCACACCTCCCACCTCCTGTTCCCTCAGGGTCTGGGCGTTGGTGGGGTCAGCTCTTAAGCATGGCCCTGACATGCTTTGAAAATGATGTTTGTGTGGTCAGAAATATCTCACCTGCTCAGGATTTGGGAAAGAGAACCCCCGAAAGGCACATGGTGATGTGGAGGTCCACGGGGCTGGAGCCTCCCACTCTCTGCCCTCTTCCAGGGATGCTGGATAGGGCACAACCAGCCTGAAGGGTTTGGTGTTGCTGCGGGCATTGGGGTCAGCACGCTGGGGTGTCCCCCACCTTGGGGCACGCCGTGGCCCTGCTTTGGGGTGCCATGGGGACGCGCGGTGCCGGCTCGGCGGGCGCGGTGGGGATGCGGTGGGGATGCGGACTCTCCTTCCTGCCGGCCCGGCGTCAGTAATGAATGGTATGAGTTTCCTGCCCGCCCACTGATTGCTTCCTCAAAGAGCTTCAACGAGCTGCTGCTGCTGCTGCTGCTGCAGCTCCCCACGCCCGCTCACGGCCCGGCCGGCACCGCTGCACTGCCCAACACATCTCCGTGCCCCACACCGGGCACCCAGGGCCACGCCGGAGATCCACAGCCAGCCCCGCTGCTGCTCGGCCATCCCCGGGGGGCTGAGCCGCTGTCCCCCGGTTCTAAGTCTGCCCCAAGCAGAACTGGTGATCTGGTGACCCCGAGACCATGCACCCCGTGCCCTCGCCGCGGCTCCACGGCTCCGGAGTGTCGCGGCCGTGCTCGGGATGGCTCTGCCGGAGGGGGAACACGGCCCCCGCTCGGCACCTCCGCCGGGAGCCAGCCCAAATCCCCCTCCGCCATTTGTCATCTCCGCCACATTTACAGGCGGGAGCGCTTGGGGCTGGAAGCGCGGTGACCCCGGCGCGGCTGCCTAAAACCAGCACCTCCCCAGCACGAGGGGGGGTCTCCGCTCGCCCCCGCCGCCCCCAGCCCCTCTCGGCTGGCCCCGGCGTGACGCGCAGGCAGCGCCCGCCAGCCGCATTCCTGAGCCGATAAACCCGGCAGCCAAAATAACTGCAGCCTGTGCTGAGGGGCCGAGCACAGCAGCGCCTGCATCGCATTTACCCGGCTGGCTCGGCCCGGCCCAGCGAGGATTCGGGGTGATTCCCACTGGATTCTCTGCCAAGAGCAATAATGGACCCCAGGGTGTCCCCTCGCAGCAGCCCAGCCTCCCCTGAGAGCGTTCACTGGACACTGATGACGGCTCTTGCTCACTGAACCGGCACAGCTGGTGAGCAGGAGAGCTGGGAGCTGCTCCCCTGGCAGCTGGCAGGAGGGCGAGGGATGCTCAGGCACTTCTCCACACCAACCTCACCCCACCATGCCCATGGCAGGTCCTCTCCTCTCCCCTCCTGTCTGTCCGGGTCACCCCCAGCACTGGCCTGGAGCTGACACCGCTGTGGGGATGCTGGCAGGGCAGCCAAGGGGCTGTCACAGCACACTCAGCCCCTCACCAGAGGCCCTGTACTGGCTGCCAACCACCCAGCCTGCCCATCACGGAGCCAGCTCGGCACACAGTGAGGGTCCCTGCAAGCCAGTGCTTTGCCAGCAGCCCTGGGAACAGCTGGTGGCCTCCAGTGCATCCCAACAAGTACTGTGCCCCCAACCCCCATCACCCTGGTGGGATGAAGGCACAGCCTCCTCCTCCTCCTCCCATTTTCTTGCCCACATGGTGACGCCAGGCCAGCTCACTGGCGGCGTGGGAGAGGCCAGGCCAGCTCTAACTGGAGGGTTCCCAGCCTTGGCAGCACCACGCAGAGGGACACGGCTCCATGGTGCCGTGACAGGGGCGCTGACCCCTTACACAGCCAAGGCTCCTTTTCCACTTCCCCGGCGCTGCCCGGGGAGCGCGGGCCCGGCCACGGCTGGGCAGCCACAAAGCACAGCAGGAGTGGGAGGCCAGGGCTGAGCTGCTCCAGCAGCACCAAAGGGATCACTCGCCTGCAGCATCTTGTGGTGCTGTCCCGGTGCACAAGCCCACCCGGCCAGCAGCCACCTCAGACACTGTCCCCAGCAGTGCCACCACCCCCCATGGCACTACAGAACACCTCTGTGCCCTTGCCAGCCCTGCCTCTGCCTCTCATCTCCCCGAAATGGTGATGGGGACGCAGCTGCATGGTCCCTGGCTTGTGGCCGAGTGCTGCTGGTTGCAAGAGCTCTCTGCCAGCTCCTCCTCCACCACCACACTCCTGATGGGTCCCTGACCACGACGTTTCCACTGCTCACCCTCCCACCCCGTGCTGAGTCCCCATCCCTACCCAGGTGAGGTGTCCAGTGCCATGGTGAGCGTCGCCCCGCTGAGCCTCCGCGTGTCCCACAGCTTCACCTCCCGCTCCCGCATCTGCAGGGACACAGACACGGCGTCAGTGGGCACTGGGGCTGCCTGGATGGCTCCACGGTGCCACCGCCCTCCCCAGCCACCTTCCACCATCCCAGCAAGTGCCAGGGCATTTGCTGAGAGGACCTCCTGCTCTCATGGGGGACAGGCCACCCCAAAAGTACTTGGGGTGCTTTGGCACAGCAGCCACAGGGAGTAGGGCTGGAACATGCCAGAGGTGCCAGGGCCACCTTCCTGGCAGGGACTGTACCTGGCTGAACCCCACGGAGATGAGGAAATCGCTGGAGCCCATCCAGAGCAGCCGGGAGTCTTTGTTGTTGTCGTGTCCCGGGACACTCTGCAAGGCACAGGAGACAGGGCTGTCAGTATTGCTGCCAGCCATGCTGGACACGCTGAGGGGACGTGTGCTTCACCAGGGCTGAGCACGTGGAGCTGAGAGCTGGCTCTGCTGAGAGCTGCCCGGGGACAGTGCAGTGGGGACAGCCCGCAAGCAGTGACAGCCCTGACTCCCTCCCATGCCAGCGTGGTTGCCTTGTGGAGCAGCTGGCCCTCCTCCCAGCAAGGAGGGGAGGGTGGGGGCAGGTAACGTGGGTGTGAAGATGGCTCCCGTGTCCCCAGGGCTCTCCCCACACCAGGTCACCTGGGTGAGGGGGACAGAGTGCTGTGAGGAAGCTGCTCCATGCCACAGATGCAAGAGGAGGCTCTGCCATGGTGATGATGACAGAGGGACTTACTTCCCTGGCTGCATCCCCGGGCTCTTTATCCATGCTGAATCCTGGCTCCTGGAGCTGGGTGCCCCGTGTGTGCCCAGACACTACTGAAACACGGCAAACTGAGCCTGGCCAAGTTCACCAGACTGCTCTAATCCCCTGCACCCTGCTTCACCTCTCCCCTGGCTCCCTGTGCGGGTGGGACCCCCAGCCCACATCCTGTCCCCATCCTGGTCCTGCTGAGGATGGGAGGGAAGAGCTTCCGGGGGCTGTCAGCGGGTGTTTCCCAGCTCCCATGTGGTGCCCAGATGGGCCCTGCAGTTCCCGGAGCCCCAGTGGGAGCCGCAGGCAGCCCTGGCCCGTGGCACCCGCAGCGCTCGCAGCCCCTGGCTCTCATTGAGGACTGCCAAGAACTGGCTGCTAACGAGTTCAGAGCTGGCAGGGAAAGCAGAGGGCTCTGCCAGAGCCAAAAGTGGCACGGCGCTTCCGGGACCTCCGCGCAGGGCAAGGGCACCAGGCGTGGGGGGGGGCACGGATGGTGCCCACGGAGGAGCCATGAGCTGTGTCCCCCTTGGTGCGAGCACCGTGACCGCCAGCGAGGCTCTGCCACCACGGCAGCCAGAGAGGGGCCATGGAGGGGTCGCAGCTCACTGGAGAAGCTCTGCTGGAGCAGCCTCCAGCCCCAGAGAGATGCCGCTCTCCGGAGAGAGCCAGGGTGGGAGCAGGCATGCGGTGCCAAGCCTGTCGTGCCCTGGCTCCATCACGCCAGCTGCCTTGCCAGCACAAACACGGCTCACTTGGAAGAGGCAGCGCTGGCCGAGCCGAGCCCGGAGCTCCCAGCCGCAGGGCCAGGATGTGGGGCAGGAGGGGCCCGGCCCCCACCGCCAGCACGCTGGCAGTGGACCCAGCAGGGAAACGACCTGGGGAAGGGAACGTGTCCCAGGATCAGTGCCAAGAGGGATGGAAACTCCAGGAGCTGGGGCCAGCCCGCGCGTCAGCCTGGAGAGCACTTCTGCACCTGAGCCGTGTGGCTGCGGCAGCCACAGCTCCACATCTGCAGATCCCATAACCCACGGCGCCGGCTCCACGGCCCCGGGTCCCGCGGGTGCCCCGGAGCCCCTGGTGGTGGTGGCAGCCCCGGGGCGGTGGCAGGGCTGGCGGAGGGCAGCCAGGAGGGCTGTGCTCCCAGCCCCCGGCGTGCCGGCTGCGGCGCAGGGCCATGTTTTCTGCATTAGTTCCATCCCGGCTGAGCTGTACGTATGGCAGCAAGTATGCGGGAGGCTGGGCCGCTCCGTGCTCAGCTGTGCAGATGTTGCCAGAGGTGAGCGTGCGGACAGCAGCTCCCCTGGTGCCGAGGGTCTTGGCAGGGACGGGCTGAGTGTGGCCTGGCACTGAGGGTGGACACTGGTGTGGTTCAGCCCTGGGACACCCGTGGGGCTGCTGTGGACTCCTGGGGCTGGCAGAGCTGGGCAGAGACCCTGGCACCCTTCCTGGAGTGATGCTGGAACCCCTGGAGCAGGGAACCAGCCACTGCCTAAGGGACGGGCATCCCTCCTGAGCCACTTGTCCCCCCGGCAGGCTGCAAGGAGCCCGCCAGCTCTGGGCCAGCACGCGGGGATCCAAGGAAGCCTCCCAGCTCCCTGCCAGTGCCCAGGCAGCCCAGACTCGTCCTGCTCATTGAACAGATCCAGCCCTGCCGGTTTTGGGCAGCACAGGCTGGGGGGAGCCTGTGCCCCCTCCTCGGAACCAGATCGGCTCCATGGGGAGAGTTTCCAGCACCGTCCCTCTCCGAGGCTCAACCAATCCCTCCCAGGCAGGCTGGGGTGAGGTGCTGGTTCCCAGGAGGTCTCCAGCCCTTCTCCCGGGGCAGCCCCGGGGCTGCGGGGGGCCCAGGGCTGGCGTGTCGGCCGCAGCTGTTGGCAGCGATGCGGCGGGGTCGGGAGCTGGGAACAGCTGCCCGCAGGGAGCGGCCGCTACGGCTCCGCGGCTGCCTGGGAGAGCCCCACACAAAGCCAAGGCTGCTCCGGCTCCCAGGCGATCCCTGACTCCCCGGGAGCCGTCACCCTGAGCCGGATGCAGGGCAGGGAGAGCCGGAGGTTGGAGCGCAGGGCAGAGCCCTGGGGCTGGCAGGGCGGGAGGTGGCCGGGGAGGGTCAAACACTGCTCTTGGCAGAGCCCCCGTGGCTGGCAGAGCCCTGCCTGTGGCTAACAGCCCATGAGCATGGCTAACAGCCCACGGACATCTGATCCCCGTGGGAAGCAACCCCAGCGGCGGGATCTGCGTGGGCACAGGAGGCACCAGTGCCAGGCTGAGCTACCCCTTTGCCGGGGTTGCCAGGGCAGGAGGGGTCTCCCCTGGCCAGGCCACTGTGGGGGACTCTGGGGACAGACACCCACCCTGGGTCTGTGCACACAGGGAAGCTGCTGCTCCTTGCACACCCCACGAGGCTGTGGGCAGCAGGAGGAACGGCTTCCCGGGACTGAGAGGGTTAACCACGCACTGAATCCTCCTCTCCGAACAAGAATTCGAATGATCTCCTTCCCTTGCCAAATCCCAGTTACTGCAGAGGTAACCAGGAGAACAGAGCAGCCTCTCCCAGGCCAGCCCCACTCCTGGTCTCTGCCTGGAGCTCAAGGAGACCTGGAGCTGTCACCTGCCCCAGGGGAGTGCAGGGGTCACACAGAGCTGTGGGGTTGCTCCAGCAGCCATCACACTGCCAGCACTGGCCCTGCTCTGTGCCAGGTGTGTGTCACACTGGGCAGGGACCAGGACAAGTCCCCTGCTGCCCACACCACCTCCCCAATCCCACTGGCCAGGGCAGCATTGCTGTGAGGCTCCTGTGCCCTGGGGAACTGGGCACCACCAGGCTCTGCCTCTCCCCCTACCCCCAGCATGGCGTCCTTGCTCCATCCAGCCCTCCTGCCCTTGGTGAGGCCAAGGCCGTGTCCCAGAGAATGCTGTGGGCCCAGCAAGGGCAGGAAGGCGGGTGGGCTCCCAGTGGGCACAGACACTATAAGGCTGGGATGGGGCAGGAGAGGGAGGTGGGCAGGCTGCAGCAGCCACCCCTCCTCTGCTGCCTCTCCCCTCTTGCTGCAGCCACCAGCCCCACAAGCCCTGCTATGACGCCACCAAATCCCAAAACACCTCTGCCCTCTGGAGAGGAGCCTGCCAGGAGTCCCAGGTCAGGCACAGGCTGAGGCTCCTGAAATACCAGGAGGAGGCCCAGTAATGGAGATGCCAACCTGTGTGGGCCTCAGCTGGTGAGGCCATTCCCAGTGGGAGGGACGGGCACCCAGGCGAGGGCGAGCCAGTGCCACCACACACCCACACCCCCTGAGATGCCTCTGGCTCATTCCAGATCCTCCTCGACTTCCCCATGTCTGCCATACCAAGCGGCATTCCTGGGAAGGACGGCCGAGGGGGAAGCGGAGCAGAGGAAATATAAACAGTCCCGTGCAGCTACGCTGGGGAACAGAAGCATGAGAGCGCCGAGCGTGCGCTGCTATAAATAGGCTGCCCAGAGTCAGGCCAACTTTTTCATAGCTTCCCACGGTCTCCTTGGGAATGTGGGATGCTGTGGACCTTCCCCCAGCCCGGAGGAAGCTGCTGCCGAGGCTGGGAGTCAGGTACCCCCGGGGTGACCCCAGCGTGGGATACCGTGATGATGGGGCAGTGGGAGGAAGGCTGAAGTCTCTCTACGTCCTGATGCGCCTCCCCCATGATGACAAGAGGTCCCCAGCCAGCCCTGGGCTGACAGCTGGATCCTGGGCAGAGGTGACATGTCAGGGTCCTTAGAGTTCTGGCTGTGGGCCAGATCACCCCAAACCTGGATCTCCACCCCGCCACAGCATCACCCTGCCACCACGGCCACGCTGCCCCCAGGGACCCTCTCCATGGTGCATCTCCCACTGTGGCACAGCTGATGTGGTCCGTGGGATGGTGGCCGTGGTCTGGGACAGGGGCTGGAGTCCCTCTTCCCCTGGAACCTTGAGCAGGGCTGGGACAGCCCCGGCTGTGCTTGGGCTGTGAGCCCCGGCCGCTGCTCATCGCTGAACTTTGCCCCCGGCACAGCCTGCGAGCCGGGGGGACAACCGCCGGCGGGGACAATCCCCCAGGGACACAGTCCCAGCTGTCCCCGGGCGCCCTGAGCCCCGGCCCGGCTCATTAGCTCAGCTCATTAGGACGTGAGCGGGGCGTGCGCTGGCCCGGTGCGCGGGGCCGTTCCCTCGCCCCCGGCCCTGCCCAAACGCCGGCGGAGGAAGTTTCTCGTGAGAACGGAGCCGGCTCCTCTCCATCCCACACTGGCCGCGCTCAGCGGCTGCCCCGCAGCTCCACACGGACACTGCCTGTCCCAGGAGCCAGGTGCTGGCCAGATGCACACACAGCCCCACAGCCTGTGGGGAGCAGGAGGTGGCCCATGGGCTCTGTACCCAGGGGAAGGTGGCCGCAGCAGTGGGCAAGCAGAGATGTCACCTCAGTAGCCCAGGGCATATCCGAATGATCGCCTTGCACTGCTGGTGACCCACTGAGGTATGAGAGGGTATGGTATGGGTATGGAGCTTCCCGGTGTTCAAGCTCCCTGCTCAGCCTTGTGTCCCCTGTCCCACAAAGGACAGGACCCGGGAGGACACAGGAGGGACCTTTGGTGGGGTTTGCACGGGGATTGCAGGAGGGTGAGGGCAGGACCAGCGACACTGAGCTTCGGCAGGGCCACAGCCACAAGGGAGAGGAGGTGACTCGCTTCCAGGGGGAAGGTCAAGGTGAGGGGAGTGACCACCACCCTGCAGGAGGGGAGGACGGACAGACAGCCAGGGCAGCGCGGCCTTGGGAGGGGAAAAGGCAGAGTACAGAACTCACAGAACTCTTTGGAAGGACAGCGGTGCTTGGACCTGGACCCAGCCAGCAGCAGGAGCGCGGCCCCATGGGGTGGCAAGGCAGGACCAAGGGCAGCCCTGGTGTCTCCACTGCCAGTTTAGGGCACAGAGAGCAGCAATAGGGTGTGAGCATAGCCCTGACGCTCACAAAGGGGCTGCAACAAAGGGATGGGGATCCAGCAGGATGAGGCCACTGCTCTCCCAAGGGAAATCATGGCCCCGGGTACATACCAGGCACCCCACGGGGTCAGCCAGACCCCGGCCACGCTGCGTCACACACGTCTGCCCGCTGCTGGGATATGCTCAAAATAGCTGCCACGGGCGTAGCTGGGAATGGAGGGTCAGGACCTGGCTAGGATACGGCCACAGGGTGTGGGCAGCCTGCCAGTCACCCTCCTTGTCACCCATCCTCAGTCCCCAACCCCATGTGTTCCACATCCATGGTACCTGAGAGAGCACCAGGTATGAGGAGGAGCAACCCCTCCTCCCTGAGCTTCTTATTTTAGTTCCTTCTCATTCTTTTCCCTGCTCTAAACAAAGGAATGTTTAATGAGGCAGGCTTGGCAATTAAGAAATCCAGCCGGAGGAGCGGCCTGGGGCCAGCTCTCAGCTCCACAGAGGGCCCAGGGTGAGCCGGCAGCGGGACCCTGTGCCGGCTGTGAGGAAACCCAGCCCACGGTGCTGCAGGGGCCAGCACAGCTGGGAAACCCATCCTGCAGCTCACCTCTGCAAAAAAACAGGCAAGTTCAAAGCCAGGAGCCTGCGAGGTGCTGGCACCGCACGGCGGCCCCGGCATCACCCGGCTCGGTAATCGCGCTGGCCCGGGGGGAGAAGGAGACCTTCCAACCAACCCAGCCCTCCAGCAACAGGGAAAAAAGAAAAGAACAAAGCCCAGGAGCGTTATTCTTCTTGGCTAAGCAAGCCCTGCGCAAACTTCCAGAGGATTTATGGCATTTTAAAGTTTTCCCCTTCAGCAGAGCACTTCTCCAAGACTAAACATCTCCATCCACTGCGAGCCGGCCGGGCAGGGCCGCGGCAGTGAAGGTGCATATTTCTCTTGGCAAGCACAGAGTGCCGGCCCCGGGCTGGATCAGACAGCAGCGGAGGGAAGTGAACTGCCTGCTTTGAACAGCCACCATCATTCACACGTTATTTTTAATAGCTCAGCGAGACAGAGTCCACCCTCCCCAGGAGACTTGGCTCGAGCCCATCGCACTCACAGCTCCGCCATCAGACAAGCCGACAGGTCTGGCAGGGGGAGAAGGGGGGCCAGGAGGGGAGGGGAGCACTGAGGCCAGCTCTGGATAAATTTTGGAGTAGAGAATGGGATCTCCCAGCCATGCTGAAGCAACTGGAGCGGGACAGGATTGTGGCAGCTGCTGGAGTGCTGGGAGCACTTTGCCCCAGCTCGTCCGCACGTGTCACCACTGGGTGTGTGTTTATTTTTTGTGGTGGGGTGTTTATAAGGTTGCCTGAAGGGTCAGGGCATCATTTGTACTGCAGGAAGCACCCAGGGGCCTTTGGGGAGCTCAGCACCTGGGTTGTGTGCAGGAGCAGGTGGAAAGTCCTGGAGCAGCATTGGAGCTCTGGCTCCATCACTGTGCCTGAGCACTGTCACCAGGGGCCATTGGCTCCCTGAGCCCACAGGCAGCAGGAGATGACAGAGCCCACTGCAGCCCTCTCACCCTGCTCTCCACTGCATCCCTCCCTTCCCAAAGGCTTCCAGCCCCTTCTGCAGCCAGAGCCCCCAAGCCACAGGAAACCTCTAATAAGAGGCTGTTTGAACTTGACGTCAAGGCTTAAATTCTCTCTTTATTTCCTAATCACTGTTATTTGCTGAGCTGTGCAGATCCAGCTGCCCAGCCCTTGCCCTTGGTGGGTCCTCGTCCCCAAGAGCCTTTGGTCCAACTCCCACGGGCAGGGCAGAGCCCAGGAGCCTGCAGAGCCCAGAGCCCTCACACAGGCCTTGTTTGGCACGTGCCACTGCCCTGGGGGTGCTCCCTGGCCTGGTGGGAGGGCAGGGCCCCCTGCTGAACCCCACCAGGGCTAGGAGAACAGCCCTATTCCCCCTGCCCTCAGCTCCTTGCCTCTCCCAAGCCCAGCCAGGGCTGGGATGGTTTGGGGGACCAAAGCTCACCCCCCTGCAGGGAACAGGTTGGGCAGGGCTGCCTGCAGCACATCCAGAGGGGACATACCTGGGAGGCAGCTGGGCCTGCTCGGGGGTCAAAGATCCGCAGTTTCTTGTCCTGGTGAGATAAAAGAAAACAGAGGAGGGTTAAGGACCTTGGGGCCAGTGGGATGTCAGGATGCAAAAGGCAGAAGGCTGGAGTGAGCAGCCCTCCCCTTCCTGCCCATCACTCTCCTGCCTGCAGTGCCTATCCCTATGGATGGCTTGCACTCTGTCCTCCCACATTGTGGGCAGGGGGGCACCCCCAGCACCCCACCAGGACCCTGACACACTCAAAACTGCTCCCAGAAAAGAAGGGAGCCTCCCAAGTAGGGCCAGGTCTGGAGCCTGACTCTCAGATGCCATCCTGACAGTGCTGCAGGAGAACGAGCCCCTTCCTGCCTGGCATCCCTCTGCCAAACGCGGCATGGCTGGCAGGGCACAGAGGCAGCAAGGGGGTGCCCGGGTGCCAGCCCTGCTGCCAGGGTGCTGTTTGGGGAGCACGCATTGTGCCAGCAGAGCCACAGTGCAGGGGGGCTGATCCACACCCCAGCCAGCACGGCTGGCGCTTGTACCCCTGAGCCCAGCCCGAACTCGGGGCAGGGGCTCCATCCATCCATGCGCTGGGACTCCGCCCCATCCCGCAGCCCGGCTCTGCACGCTGGGCCGGGCCCGGGGCTCCTTCGGGGCTCCCCCCGCAAACCCTTCGCTCTCCCTCGGCACGGCTGGGGCTGGGGCTGTGTGCTCAGAGCTGCCTGCCGAGCCTCCGGCACGGCCTGGGGGCTCGTGGCTTGCTCGCTCCTTCGCACGCTCGCCCCGCCCGCCGGGCGCGGCCCCCGCGCGTTCCGGCGCGTCCCGCAGCGAGCGGCCGGCGCCATCTAGTGCTGCTCCCTGCCCGCCTCCCCGCGGGCTCGCTGACCCCGCTCCTGCCCCTTTCTACCCCAAAACTCCCCGTCCCTCCACGCTCCCCATGCCTGGAAGTGTTCCAGGCCGGACTGGATGGAGCTCTGAGCACCCCGGGCTGAGGTAAGGTGTCCCTGCCCATGGCAGGGGGTGGAACGAGACGAGCTTTAAGGTGCCTTCCAGCCCAAACCATTCTGGGATTCTGTGAAATGGGTGCCCCCCGGATCAGGGTGCATCCAGCAGCTGGCAGACAGCCCATCCTGCCGTGCCACAGCGAGGTCCCCCTGGGCACTGCTCACCTTGCAGGAGGTGCCGAGCAGGCGCCCGTCTCGCTTCCAGGTCAGGCTCTGCAGCTGGTCCCCGTGGGAATCCAGGACTGTGGGGATAAAGCAGGGTCAGGGCCAGGATCAAGCAGGGTGCCTCCTGCAGACAGGGCAGGAGCCATCACTCTCCCACCCAGAATATTTCCCAGGAGAAATGATCTGGCCTTTCCAAAGGGCTGGTGGCAGCCAGGATGCAGTGGGACACTGCTGTGTCTGTGCAGGGAGTGTTCCTGTGCTGCTGGCAGCTGGATACAAAGAGCAGGAGCCCTGGGAAAGCCACAGGCCTATGCTGCCACCCAGGGTGGCTGAGGTCTGGGCAAGGCTGGTCAGCAAGCACCCACATCTACCCATGCCCTGGGACATGCAGAGAGAGGGACCTGTCTCCCAGGGGATCCCCAGCAGAGCTCCTGCGGACACCTTGGGCAGTACCAGAGTGTTTCACACCACTGCATCAGAGTGCAGGGCAGCACAGGCACAAGGGGCTGTGGTGCCCTGCCCAAAAAGCCACCTGAGCTGCCTTTTTGGTGACACTGAGGTCAGGCCTCAAACCCAGGCACTGGCACGGTGAGGACACGTGGAGCAGACACATGGGTAGGACACACGGGGAGGACACATGGAGAGACACACAGGGAGGACACGTGTCATGGGCAGTCACAGCCCTGCCTACCTGTCAGGGGCTGCTGCTGGCCCAGGTCCCACACAGTGACTCTCCTCCCCGCACCGCTGGCCAGGACAGCGTCTGCCGTGGGGTGGAACTGCAGCACGTCCAGCGGGGCCCCCCCGGGCCCCAGGGTCAGCCCCGCGCCACCAGGGATGTCCTGGCCACCCTCGGGCAGGCGCCACACCTTCACCTGCAGCCCCAGGAGAGGAGGGGGTCAGTCCCAGGGCAGGTGAGTAGGACCCTGCTGGGTGCTGGCAGTGCCTCGCCTGGGCTCGCTGCTTTCCCAGGCTTTGGTCCCTGAGGTCCCTGAGCATCCCCAGGTGATCCCTCATTGCAGCTCTGGGGGATCAGGTCCCAGATGGGAGAGGGCTGATTCTTGACCATGTGCTCTGTCCCCCTGGGGATGTCCCACTCCACTTTCCCAAAGCTGGCACCCTCCACCCCATGCTCCTCTTACTCCCACCACTCCAGCTCTGCTGTGACACCCTGGGGGTCACGAGGTGTCCCCTTGGGACCCCTGTCACTGAGCACTCACCGTCTCATCTGCAGAGCCTGTGGCCAGCAGGAGCTGATCGAAGGGTGAGAAGTCAAAGTCTGTGACCACATCTGGAAGCAGAAGGGCAGAAGTTTGTCCCCACCTTTCCCTGCAGACAGTGTGTCTGCCTCTCTGCTCTTCCCAGCCTGATTTCTTCCCTACACACTCAGCAGTGGGGGCAGTTTCAGCTCCACCAAGGTGTTTTGGAGCAGCTCAGCTTTGCTGTGAGTACCTGAGCCCCTCTACCCTGTCCCTCAGGGACTTGCACCCCTTTGGCAGGGTTAGGAACCCTGGAGGGGGCATCCCCCTGTCTGACCCATGCACCAACACCCCCACAGGGCACAGGGAACAGCATGGCCAGCACCAGGGTGTCGGTGCCATGTCCTGCTGGAGCCACCCTGGTGACAAGGCTCCCTTTGTAACACCCCGGGCTGGCATGCCAGCAGCAGGGATGCTCCCGGCGGCAGGGCCCGGCGGGAGGAAGGCTGGCACCAGCAGCAGCAGCCCCTCGGATGCATTTGGCATGCTCAGAAAAGTAGGTCACTGTGTACTTTTCTGCTTCCAGGAGACAGGCCCCGGAGGCACGAAGAGCAGGCAGCTCGCTCGGCTGCATCCACCCGGGAGGAGAGAAAATCCATTCCCTGCCACGGAGGCGTTGCTCTGGCACAGCCGGCTTCAAAGGACTCCTGCTGATCCCATTAGGAAGCCGTGGGATGGCGCTGGCTCCTGTGCACCCCTCTGGTGCTCCCCAGGGAGCAGAAGAACTCACTGCCTGCTTTTCCAACCCGAGGAAGCTCCTGGTGCCAGGGGCTGAGGTGGCACAGGCTGGGCAGCCCTGCAGCCATGCCAGGGCACTCAGGCAGGGAGGCAGTGCTGGAACCAGCTCCCATCTTGCTGCTCTGGTGTCATTTTGGGGAAATGGGTGGTCAGTGCCCCTCAGGCTGCCACTGCTGCTCCAGCACCAGGAGAGGGGCACCCTGAGGTGGGCACCACCCCTCCCTGTGCCTGGGCAGGGCAGAGCCCTGCTTCTCTGCCACAGCGATACTGCCACTGCCTCTTCCCTGCCACACTCACTCTGCCCACATCAGAGCTGCTGGTCCAGCCTGTTCCTCCTGCCACTGGAGGCAGTGATGCCTCAGTGATGCCAGCTCCAGCCTGGCACTGGGTGTACTGGGAATTTCAGGGCGTGCTATGAGTAATGTGGGAAGGCTGTGCTAGAAGGGTGAGAGGAAGAGCTGCATGTTCAGGCCTCACTGCAGCCTGAGATGAAGGAACACGGACTGATTCCAGCCTGACAGAGCCCCTCCTGGTGTCACCCTGCCCTCAGGTGATGGTTCCTGGCAGGTCCCCATGTCCCTTGCCTGGCAGACAGCCCACCACAGCCTACCAGGCTTGAATTTGGCACCTGAGCCCCCTCCACAGCCCACATGGGGTCAAACACGCCCTGTGGGCGTGGGAGATGGCACCTGGCACCCACCTGAGTGGCAGCAGAGCTGAGATATGGTCCTCTTGCCCCCATCCTCGCACTCCAGGGGCACAATGCCCAGCACACCTGCAGGAGAGGGCACAGGAACAGATCAGGAAACCCCCAGCCTAGGACACACGAGGGGCACCCAGCTTTGCGATGCAAGCCAAGAGGTGTGGGACTGTCAGCACCTTGGGGGATCTCAGAGAAAGCCTCCTCCACTCACCCTGGTGCCCTCTGAGGACTGACCCACCACCCAGCCCCACAGGGACCCCGGGACAAACCCATCCCACTCCCCAGGCAGTGCTGGGACCCTCGTGCCTCACCGGCGGCCTCGGCGTTGAAGGCGATCCAGCGGCAGCTGGCCTTCACCTGGCTCCCACAGGAGGGGACACAGCCTGCTCGGATCCCGCTGATCCAGGCCTGGCATGCACAGGAAAAACCATATCAGGGGCTACCTTGTTATGGCAGGGCCTGGGGCACGGCTGCAGGACCACTGGCACAGCATGGCAGAGGCCCTCAGCCCCAGAGGAGCTGCCATGGCGATGGAGAGCTGGAGAATGGCGATGCCAATGGGATTATCCCGTCCTCTGGGGTGTCCCGGGGCAATGTGGCTGCTCCTGCTCCTGTCACAAGCACAGCCCCTCACTAGGGATGAAGGCTGGGACACAGGAGCATCCCAGCTCCCAGACTGTGCCATGTCTGGGCTGTCCCACTCTGGGAAGTGCCCAGAGGTCTTTGCAATAAACTGGTGCCAGAGAATCTGGATGGGACAAAAGCTCTTGGGCTGTGAAGCACCACAGGGTCAAGTTGTGGCTGACCAAGGCCAAAAAACACCTCCAGCAGCACACTTCCTACATGGACACACAGCCAAGGAGCTGCCTTACAGCTCCAAAACCAAACTCCCACTCTGAAGTGTTTCCCAGGGCTGAGCACTGCACTCGTGGGACCCTGGGACATCCTCCACCAGCCAGACCCATTCCAGGTGACACAGACACCCCACCTCAAGTGGCCACCAGGGCCACGAGCTCCCTGGCACTCCCAGGGCCAAGTCCAACCCTTGTCAGTGGCAATGGCAGGTGTTTTATGGCTGGCACCAGGCCTGTGTGCCCACAGCAGCCCCCGGAGCTGCAGCAGGTGTCAGGAGCAGTGGATACCCCACAAACTGGGTAGGGAAGGGAAACCCCGAGCCCCAGGTTTCCTCTCCTTGCACAACTTCCGTTTGAGGCCTGACAGGGAGCACTGGTTCCTGCAGCACTTCCTCCCCTCACAGCTCAGTGCAGATGTGTTAACCCATCTCTTGCCAAAGGCAGGTTTCTGTCCCCACACCCAGCATGTGGACAGGGGGCTGCACTGGGGATGGGGAACAGGCTGGGAGCATAAGCACCACTATCTGCATCCCACCACGCTGCGCTGGGCCCTCAGAGAGGGAGACACCAGCCACATCTGCCCCCCAGCAGCCAGGGGTGCCAGCAGGACCCCTGCAGTGAGGTTTCACACAGCTGCTCCTTCCTGACCCCACAGTTTCCCCACAGACAGGCAGCAGCCCTCAAGGCAGTGATCCTTCCTGCGGCGTGGCAGCACGGCCAGGAAAGCACATGAATCCATGCTGGCTACATCCCTAGAACAAACTGTGAGCTCTCAAGGGCCATCTGCCAGCAGAGCCCTGCAGACGCTGCCTGAAGAGAAGACTCAGCTGTGATCCCTGGTGTTTACACTGCGCTTCCTGATCCAGCCAGGTCGGGTGTCTGCTCGTGCTCCATAAACAGGTGCTCGGCTGGGAACACAACAAAGCTTCCCGCTGTGACACCTGAGATGGGCTTGGTGACAAGGCTTCCTTCTCCACCTGCTGCCCTACGGGGAGTGCGTGGCCTCACTTCCAAGGATATGTTTCATGCCTGAATGGGAAAAGCCTTTTGGAAAGGCCTCGCACAGCAGATCCTGCACACAGGGAGAGCACGCTGCCCCTCGGAGCTCCCCCATGGAACCAACACCAGGACAGCAAAGATGGGATGTCCCTGCCTGCAGGATGCCATGTCTGAACAGCCAGGTGTCCCAGCACCCACACCCCACAGGCACACACACTCCCCGCTGCCAGTGACTCATTGAACCCTGGTGTTCACAGCCAAACATTCATCCAACTGAGATTTCAGTGACCTGAGACACCAAGGCTGGCACGCCATGGGCATGGGGGCACCATGTCCCCTCCCACAGCTGAAGCTCAGAGGATGTTTTGCGTGCTTGCTGGATTTGCAGAGGTGTATGAGTGCAGGCCACAGGTAGGTGCAAGGACAGCTTGGCTGGAAGTTGCAGAGAAGGAGTGTGTGCCCAGCCAAGGGCTGGGAGCAGCAGCAGCCTGACTCATGGCCATGGTGCTGAGGAGGTGCTGGGTGAAGGGTACCCAGCTCAGGGAACCCCCAAAAGGGCTGTGTGTCCTGGTAACATCCCCCGATGTGACTCACCCCTGTCCTGCCCCTGCATCTCCGCCCCTGCCCTGCCCAGTCTGTAGGGACAGGGACCTGGGAGACTGCCCTGGCCCAGCTCTGTGGTTTGGGGGACAGCAGAGCAGGGCTACCCACTGCCAGCACCGTGCCAGGATGGACCGTGATGCTTGGTATGACTGGGGCTGGTTATGCATGGAGCAGAGGCCAGAGCTGGGCACCACATGGCTCTGTGCTGCCCAGAGCTGCCTGGCACCGAGCTGCACCGAGCTCATGGCCGGGGTGATAGGGCTCAGCAGCACCCCGTGGGGCCCAGCCCTTCCTCCGTGCCTGCAGAAGCGGGGTGGCAGAGCGGGGTGGCAGGAGCGAGGCCCAGCACATCACACTCGGTGCGTGCTTCCCTGGCTGGCACAGGCCAGGAGGGCGAGATACCGAACGGCAGCGGGCAGCAAGAACCGGGGATGCACCGCGCGTGCCAGCCGTGCCCAGCGGCAGGAGGGGAGCAGCCACCACGGGACGGGTACCCCATGCCAGCCGCTGCCGGCCGGGGGGCTGCAGCGGCCCAGGAGAGGCTGGGCTTCCCCGGCAGCCCCACCTGCGGAGCGCCCCGGGGCCGGGAGCCCCCGCGGACCCCGGGATGGGCGGCAGCGGGTGCCAAGGAGGGGCCGCCCGGGCGACGCACCCGCACCAAGCCGGGAGACCCGGGCACGGCCCCGCCACACCGGCGATGCCGCGGCTGCGGGGCCCGGAGCCGCGCCCTGCCGGTGCCGCGGGGTGGGGCCGGTCCTGCCCTGTCCCCGTGCCCGTCCCTGCCCGCGGCAGCCCCGGCCCCGCCGCCCCCGCGATCCCCCGGTGCTGGCGGGTTCCGCAGCGCTCACCTCCCTGCGGGGCAGCCGGGCCTCGGTGTGCCGGAACTTGGACGCCTTGAAGCGGTTCATGGTGCTCCAGCTGTACCGCTCCGAGCCGTGCCCAGCCCTGCCCTGCCCGGCCCGGCCCGGCCCGGCCCCGCCGCTCCGCCCGCCCCGGGTCCCGCCCCGAGCCCCGCCCCTGGGCCGGCCCCGCCGGGCCCCTCACGTGTGCCCCGTGTGTCCCTTGTCCCCGCTGTCACCGTGAGCGGGGCACAGAACCCCAGCCCGGCTCCTCGGACCCTCGCCAGAGCCTCCAACCCCGGCGGCGGAGCCACCCCTGGGGTGACTGTCCGGCGGTCCCGGGGATCCCGGCCCCTTCCCCCGAGGCCGTGCAGTGACCCCCGGCTGGCCCCCAGCTCTCCTCCCACACAGGGGCAGCGGTGCCGTCGGGCTCTGGGGCAGGAGGACGGGGCCAGCGGGAGGTTTGCAGCGCCCTGGGCTCAGCGTGCCCGCCTCCCCCACGGCCCGCAGCCGGCGGTGAGCACAGACCTTCGTGTACTCACGGCTGCGGGGAGGGAGGAGGAGGGAGCGCTGGATGCGAGCCCACTGAGCCCTCTGCGCCCGGGGGAGCCCGGGTGTCACGCACGGCGCTGGGGGCCAGGCCTCCTGCCTGCCTGCAGCCGGGCGGGGACAGCGGCGTGCGCGCAGCAGGAGCCGGCACGGCCCTGCCGCCGCTCAGCCGCCGGAGCCTCCCCCGAGCAGCCCCGAGGAGCGCTCGGAGGCGCCAGCCCCGGGCATGAGGGCGGGAGAGAGACACGCTTGGCACGACTCATCCGCCCCCTCTGCAGAGGAAGGCTGCTGCCGGGTGTGGGTGCCGTGCCAGGCTGCTGCGCCGTGTGGGTGTGTGGCGCTGCACCCGCTGCGGCTTCGGAGCCTTTATTCCACTCCTGTGAGATATGTTATGTCTCCTGCTACGGGAGAACAGCAGCAGCCCTGGAGGGGCGCAGGCGGGCAGAGGGCAGGGCTGGCAGCCCGCCGCACGGGGCTCTCACGGGGCAGCGCCCGGCTGTCCCAGCCGTGTCCCCGCGCGCTCCGTGCCCGCTGCCCCCGGGCCCCGCGACCGCCACACGCTCCCCTCAGCCTCCGGCCCTGCCGAGCACCGCGCGTGCGCAAGCATGGCGCGGCCACGGTCACGGCGCCGTGCGCATGCGCGGCCCGTCCCCGCAGAAGGGTGCGCAGGCGCAGCGCCGCGCGCGGGCCAAGATGGTGGCCGGGAGCGCGTCGCGCTGGGTCGGGGCGGCCGCGGGGCGCGGGGCGGGGAACGCGCGGCCGCCGCTGCTGCTGCTGCTCCGCGGGCTCTGCGCCCCGCCCGCCCGCGCCCCGCGCCGCCTCCTGCTGCTCCGTGCCGGGCTCTGCGCCGCCGGTGAGCGCGCCGGGGCCGGGCGGGCCGGGCCGGCGGGGCGCGGGTCTTTTCCCCCGGCCGTGCCCCTTCGTCCAGCCGGCCCGGCCCTCACGGCGGCCCCTCTCCCTCCTCTCCCGCAGGGACGAAAGGCGCTGCCGCCGCCGCCTCCGCCGCCTTCCACAGCAGCGCGGCCCGCGCCAAGGAGGACTATTACCAGGTGCTGGGGGTGCCCCGCACCGCCACGCAGAAGGAGATCAAGAAGGCCTATTACCAGGTGCGGCGGGACCCGCCGGGGCTGCCCCTCGCTGGGGCACACAACAAATCCGTCCCCGTCTTTGGAGACAAGGGCAGGAGGCAGTGGGAAAGCTCAGCACATGGCCTTGGGGATCGCTTCCAAAGCATGGTCTGCCTGTGCTGTCATCGCTTGTCTCCTTCCAGAAGGATCTGGGATTGCTGAGAAGATTAGCAGCAGCTCCTGTAGTTCCTTGTTTTGGGTTGATAAATGAAAAAGTTTAGTTCCTGGGAATGCATCTAGTGAACGTCAGGCTCTGCTGATGGGTTTTTCCTGGCATGTGAGATATGCTTAAGTAAATAACTCCTGCCTGTCCCTAATAGTTGGTTTGTGTTTTTTAGTTGGCAAAGAAATACCATCCTGACACAAACAAGGACGACCCCAAAGCGAAGGAGAAGTTTTCTCAGCTGGCAGAAGCCTATGAGGTAATAGCAGGATTTTGTTGTGATGAGAAGGAGGAAAGACTAGAGAGTAGATGAGGGCAAAGATTTCCTGTAAAGCCATGGCTGTTTTTTGATGCACTTCAGTCAGGGGCACATCTATCCCAAGAAATTCCTTGGTCCAATAGCTGATTTAGCTGCTTTGGGCTGTTTCAGTTTTCCCCTTCCTTAGCAATGACTGGCATGGATGTCACTTCCATGGAATTATTGTCAGTTTAAATAATCAAACAAAAAACCTGTCAGCCAGTTTTTGAGACAGAGGGTCTTTCACTGTGCTCCCCCAGCCCTATTTTTTGATTCCAGCACTCTTCAGCTGATACAATAATGATCAGCTGTTTAGTATAAGTTAATTCTGCTTTTTATAAATCAGTAAAATCTTGTTTTTCTGGTGATGAGCCGAGAATCACCAGGGAAGCAGCACCTTGTCCCTGACTCTCATGGTGCTGAGAGCTGGGCGGGACCTTGGTGGAAGGTGTGAGCCCCGAGGCAGGGGTTCTCCTGGAGCCTGCACGGCCCCGTTGTTGCCGCAGGTGCTGAGTGACGAGGTGAAGAGGAAGCAGTACGATGCCTACGGCACGGCGAGCTTCGAGGCGGGCGCAGCCGGGGCCGGCGCCGGCGCGGGGCGGCAGTACTGGAGCGGCGGCCCCTCCATCGACCCCGAGGAGCTCTTCAGGAAGATCTTTGGGGAGTTCTCAGGATCCCCTTTCGGCGATTTTCAGACTGTCTTTGACCAGCCACAGGAGGTAGGAGGTGCTTTTATTCAGGACTGGGGAACTCAAAGCAGTGTCTGTCCCCAGCTTCTGTCACCGAGTGCTGCGGGAGCTTCAGCAAGGAGTTATTTCTGGGGATGTCAGTGTGTGAGTGTCCCACGGCATGGGCAGAGTCTCATAGTTTTGTTAAGCTGTGCAGGAACACACCCCACACCTCCAGACAGGATATTTTTCTGAGCTTGAACACACAGCAAACACTTCTCTGGTGTTTGCTGTCTGTACCCAGTACTGCTGAGCAGTTCCATCACTCCAGAGGCATCGTTTCTGCTGCAGCTTGATTTACCTATGCCTGCTTTGATCTGTAATGCTAAAACCCACAAAATACCTTGTAACTATAAACCAGGCCTTCCAGCAATGTGTTTGGCTGCTTAATTGGCATAATTTTGCAATTTAATTACCTTCATGTTGCAGTGAGGCCCATAATACAATCTGTCTTGTTCTTTGTGTTGCAGCTAAATGCTCCTTTAAGTGTTGACAGTTCATGTGTTGTCTTCAGAAATGTTTGTTACTCCTGGTTTTACTAAAAATGACCTTTTTCATATAAGGAGAATTTCCTTTTTTGATCAGTTATCTTAACTGAGAATTTCTATGTTAAGCATTGTTTGGTATTTAGCCTAAACTCTTCCCAGTCTCCTGTCACACCTCAGTCATGGCTCTATGTCCATGTTTCCTGTGCAGTATATCATGGAACTGACATTCACCCAAGCTGCAAAAGGTGTTAACAAGGAGATTGTGGTGAACATGCAGGACACCTGCGTGCGCTGCGATGGCAAGGGACACGAACCTGGCACCAAAGCTCAGCGCTGTCACTACTGCAATGGCACGGGCATGGTAAGTGCTGAGCAGGACACCAGTTCTGCTTCCCCTTCTTGGGGAGACTCACTCATTCCATGGTGAAAAATTCTCACCACACTCATCAGCTTATCTTGGGCAAAGCTGAGTTAATGTCAGCTTGATGCTAATAGGCACTGGGAAGATTTTCTTTGTGTTAGAGTGCTGTGCCCAGCTGGAAGCATGAGCCTTCAGGCGGGATCCTCTGCTGCTGCACATCCCACAAACCATATGAATATACTGTAACAGCTCTGAAATTCCTGGGCAGTAAATGGGTATCTTTTGACTTGGAAGGTGGAGAAGGTGGTGAAAACCCATGGCTAATCATAAAATAAGAAGATGCAGGTAATGATGGAGCTGCAGGCTTTGGGTTACCATGCATCTGATTCCTTATGTGCTTCAGTGGTTCAGTCCAGGGCTTAGTCACTGTAAGGTTTTCTTGGACACTGGCAGTAATCCATGTAAATGGATTGTCCTTGGCTTCATCAGAACACAGACGTTTGTAGCACTGTAAGGAGCTTTGTTCCTTCTTGTACATTAAAGCCTAGACTTTGAGGGTGGTGTGTTTCCCTTGCCCTCACCACCTGACACTTGTGGTGGTGTTCAGCGGAAATCGGCAAGTGATGGTGGGTGGATTTCAGAGCCAGCTCTCTGCTGCGGCCATTGCTGAAGGGTATCTCTGTCCTGACAGGGTGTGTGTGATCAGAGCTCACAGGTGCTGTGTGAGAAGCCCCATCTCAGTACCCTCTGTTTGCCCACCGTGTGTTTGTTGCTCCCCAGGAGACGATCAACACGGGCCCGTTCGTGATGCGCTCCACGTGCCGGCGCTGCGCTGGCCGCGGCTCCATCATCACCACGCCCTGCGTCATGTGCCGGGGCACAGGCCAGACCAAGCAGAAGAAGACAGTGATGGTTCCTGTGCCAGCTGGTCAGTGTTCTACCTGTCTGCTGCTCTCTTATTTACTGCCTCTGTTGGTGTAAATGGGGGAGCAGTGTAAGACCTTTCTGCTGCAGAGAAATGGTCTTTAAAGCAAAGCACCTTGAGAGCTCGGCAATTAAATGGGCGAGTGATGAGATGGGCCTTCTGGCCATGGATATAAGTGTTTGCTCTGCCCTTCCTGAGCTTTGGTTCTTGCCTGAGTCCTCCTAAGCAGGTTTTGAAGGGTGACTCTCCAAAGGTTTTGTTGCCATGAGCCTTTCATTTGTCCTTGATGAAGCTTGGGGAGAGGGTGGGAATCCTGAAAGCCTTGGTTTGGCTCAGAGGGCTGTGCTGATTGTCTTCCTCACCAGAGAGGAGAATTCAGTGGTGGGAATAAGACTTGCTTCTTTGAGACCACCCTGGGTGAGCAGCCTGTAATTTTCCTGCAGCTTGTGGAGGCTGCAGTGTTCCTTAATCCAATGCATTTGTAGAATGCATAGAGAAATCTGTAAATATTGAAGTCACAAGTGTGTTGAGGGTGTAGGGATCACCTCAGAGGTATAAACATGTGCTGACCCCCCTCCTTTGGGCTGTGGTGGCCAGCTTTTGTGATTGGCAAGAGTTGTAGGTATCCATGTCACACATGGGTTATAAGGCAAGGTCACATTCCCTCCTGTTCTGATTGCAGGTGTGGAGGACGGGCAGACAGTTCGGATGCCTGTGGGGAAGAAAGAAATTTTCATTACGTTCAGGGTATGTATCCCAAGCTGGTTTATGATGTAAGTTGGTTGTTCCCTTCTCAACTGCCTGGGAAAGGACTGCAGAATGGGCAGAGGAGGAAGAGCCAGTGATCCTTTGGAACAGCTGAGGTAATATGATCCCTGTGAACTTTCTGAGACAGCAGGAGATCTGCATTGTAGCAAGGAGAGTAACTTTGAATCTGTTGATGAAGAATCGCTGCTTGTTCCAGGACCAGGCCCTTAGGGTAGTGTGAATCAAAATGCAGAGTAGGTTCTTCATGCCTTGAGGTTTTGACTTGGAAATGTGAAGGAGCTGCCTGCTGGCAGGGGTGGTAGAGCTGTGGGAGGTGCTGCAGGAGGCTGCCTGGTGAAGTGTCCTTCTGCAGATCCACCTTCAGGGCTGCTTTGCATCTGTGCTGTAGCTGGGTGTCTTCTCCTGCCACACACATCCCTCTTGAGGAGATTTTTTTCAGCACCTCTTTTATGGTGTAGGAGGGTTTAATTCTGTTCCAGCTTGTGAGGCCACTGGAAAGGTGCTTCATTTCCTTCACTTTTGTCTTTCCCCTGTTCAGGGTGCTGGACAAGGCAGTGTCTGTCTCTGCAGAACTGTAGTGACAGGGATAAACTGACAGCAGGATTAGGGAGGGAGTTCCTGAGGCAGGAAGCAGGGATCCTTCCAATCCTTTGGCTAATTCAGTTATGTCAAGATCTGTGTTTTACTAGAACACCAAATACTAACTCACAGTTCTTAGCCATGCAGTTTGGGGATGGTATATTTTTTCCTGAGACCCTTGGGAGCAGTTTAGCAGAAGAACACGGTGTGCTCACTGCTCTTTGGAACTTTGCTGCCCTCCAGGTTCAGAAGAGCTCTGTGTTCCGACGAAACGGAGCCGATATCCACTCGGATCTCCTGATCTCAATAGCTCAGGCCGTGCTGGGAGGCACAGCCCGGTGTCAAGGCTTGTATGAGACAATCAACATCACGGTGAGTACCAGTATTCTGGCCATGAATCAGTGGGCCACAGCAAAGGCTTCTCCTTTGCTGCAGAGGTGGGCAAAATCTCCCAGGTCTGCCAGTATTCCATTTCAGAATGAGCCTTGGGTGGTTTGTGATGTGCCTGGTCACAGCTTCTTTCCTGTTGCTGTGTAGGGACAGGGAAAGAAAGGGATTGCTGGACAAACCCTAAACTGCAGGGCTACAGGCTGTGTCAGGTTCTTTACTCATTCCTTCAAAAGCTTTTCCATCTTTACTGGCTTAGCTTTGGGATGCATCTCAATGCATGAGCATATGAGAGCTCTCCCATCCTACTTTAGAGCTTGTTGGAGAAGCAGATAATTTTTATAGATGTCTAATTATTATATAAATGTTTAATTAGAGTAATAAATGTGACACCTTTGTGTTTATAGATACCCCCTGGTATTCAGCCAGACCAGAAAATTCGAATGAGTGGGAAAGGCATTCCCAAGGTCAACAGCTATGGCTATGGAGACCACTACATCCACATAAAGATAAAAGTTCCTCAGTAAGTAGAGCTAAAACAAGTTCCTGTGAAATCTTAAGAATTTTTTACAAAACATGTTGTTTAAAAGTTGTGAAAATTCCACGAGGTGAAATGCAGTGGGTCCTATGTCTCCTCTTGCACTGGAGATCATTCCTTACAGATGGCTCATTTAAGGAGCACACGGATTCCTGGTGTATTTGTACACAATGGACTCCAATCCCTGCCCCCCGTGGGTGCTGCTGGGGGAGGCTGTGGGCCCCAGGCCATCCCTGACCCCCTGTCCTGGTGCCACAGGAGGCTGACGGATCGCCAGCGAGCCTTAATGATGAGCTACGCCGAGGATGAGGCCGACGTGGACGGCACCGTGAACGGGGTCACCAGCACGGCGTCAGGTGAGGGGCAGCCCTGGCCCTGCCTGGGCAGCTGCTGTGGCAGGGCACAGTGTTCCCTGGGCACTGGGGAGCCAGGTGAGCCAGGGTCACAGCAGGCCTGTGGCAGCACAGCCTGCTTTAACAGCAGTTCTGCTGTGATGTGAGCAGGCTGTGGCACACAGCCCCTTCCCAGGAAGCTGTACTCCAGTACTTACTGGGCAAAGCCATGTGTGAACAGAGAGCAGGCACTGAGTACTCCAGGCTCCAGTCAAACTGTGCTGATGAATGCCTCCTGCTGCCTGCTTCCCCTGGGCCAGCATTTGCCTTGAGGCAGGAAAGCAAATGTGCTTCAGGCCAATCTCCTGTGTGATCCCAGTCCAGCAGGGCTGCTTCTCCTGGAATGCTGACAGGGGTTTCTGTTGGGGCTGAGCTCTGTGTGTGTGGGGAAACCTGGGCTGGGAGTGTCCATTGGTGGCAGTGTCAGCTCTGGTCAGTGGACAGTGTCCAGCACGATGGAGGAGTGAAGGCAGCTGGGAGCTTTGTGGAGCTGCTCTCCAGCTCCAGATGGAAAATTGAGATTCAGTAATTGTGTTCAAAGTTTCAGGGATGAGGTGCTTGGAAGAGGCAGCAGCTAAAGGCACAACACATGGTAACACAGTTAGGAAGGAGCTTTGTCTCTCACTACTGGAAAGCAGTTTCTTCTTTGCTTAGTTGAAACAATGGACTTCTTAAAGCCTATTGGATTTTGGTTTTGATTTGAAACTGGACAGGGCATTTATGACTAGGCAAAGGTGAGAGCCTTTTGGAGCTGCTGATTGATCTTAGGATCTGCTCTACTACATGCCAAAGTGTGAGGAATACAGGCTTAAGTGCAGGATCTGCCAAATACTTCCCAATGTTCTGTTTTATAGTAATTATATATACCAAAAACATGTCTTTCCTATATTACAGTCAGCCTTGGGGGAAGGGCAGAGAACTCTGAGCACTGAATTTCCATTCCAGCTTTTTAAAGGCACTTGTGTGCCAAAGAGGAAAAATAACCCCTTCAAAATAATTTTTTACAAAGCAAACCTGCCAGTTTTTACCATGATAAGCAGCAAGGTGAGTTAAAACAACGCCAGTAGGTTGCAGTGTAGAGACAGGCTGTGCTGAGGGAGGCGTGTCCTGCCTCGGGATTTCATCCCATTGCATCAGTCTGAGCCCAGCACTCAGCCCTGGGAGGCTGGGGAACACCAGACTCCATGTTCTCTGGGCACAAAGAAAGCTTGAGGGGGCTTTTGGGATCTTGTTGGTGATGGTTTTACTGTAGAAAAAAACAGATTAGCAAACAGGTCTCCTTTGTTCTCATTATAGCCACTTCTGAGGGACAAACAAGTTCTCAGGACCTGTTCATACAGGATAATTTTAACACTCCTTATCTGGACAGTCAGTCTGAAATACTTGTAGCCTTTTTCATTCTACATGAGTTAATTTTCTGCTTGACACTGTCTGAGTGTTGCTTGCAGTGACACAAATCAGGCTCCTGGTGTGGTTTTGCACTGCTTTGCAAGGACACAACCTTGAAACAGGAAAAACTTGTTTCAGGGACCACCAGTATAGATCTTTTAACCCTGTAAAGTCCTGGCTGGCTGTGATCGAGTTCACCACTTGTTTTTAGTGGCAGACTCACTTCCAAGTGCTTGTTTCCAAAGCCTTTGGGGTCCCTGACTCAATTGTGCTGCAAGAGAATTCCCTTGGCAGTTGAAGGGCTGGGGAGAGGGGAAGGGAACAGCTCAGCACCTGAGCTCATGGTTGGCTTTTCCACTTCTGGGATCCAGGCTTTCCAGTGCTTCCACTGCAAGGGGTCCAGTCCTGGATGTGAGGGAGCAGCACAAGCAGCTGCTTTGTCTGGGCCATTCCCTGTCCAAAACACCCCTCTGGTCCTGGTGGGAGATGTCTGACTGCAGCCCTTTGCTGTTTGTGTCCAGGTGGCAGGGCCACGGCTAGCGCTCACGCAGGCGGGGATAGGCCTGAGGCTCAGGAGAACAAGGAGGGATTCCTTTCCAAACTTAAGAAAATGTTTACCTCCTGACACCCCATCCGAGGTAGGAGGTCTCTCGTGTTTCACTGTTGTCTTTCCCCCACACTGAGCACTTCTTGGGAGGTGGAAGCACAATAGCACAGCGTTGCTTCTCACTTAGCCTCAGGCCTTCCAGCCGGGAGTGTGCACAGCCCTAGCTGTCCCCTGGGACCTGGAGCAACAAGCCAGGGATTAAAGTGCATTGTTGCTGCAGCAAAGAGCAGCACAGATGCTGGGTGCACCCTTGGGGGTGGTGGCTGGCCTCCCCTGCAGCTCTGCTGCTGGAGCTGTGCCCAGTTCCAAGCACTGAGGGTGTTCCCATGAGCTGGTCCCACTGGGACCGGGTTCTGCCACACAAATCCTGGGCTGCAGAGCCACTGGTGCTGGCACACTCGGGCTGGATTCACCCCTGCTGTGGGCTTACAGCACCAGGGAGGAGCCAGCCTTTGTCACAGAGCACAGCAAACCCCACCACGCATCACTGCAGTGTAACTCAGGAGTTTCACTTGGTGCTGACCTGTTATGAGGGAGCACCGAGACTTGGAATCATCTACAGCAGACACAGAGTCTGGGATTCCAGGGGCTCAGCTTTGCATCTTTGTAGGCTTCAAAGCTGGCTGTGCTGTAGGGCTGAGAGTGTGACAGCAGATCAGGAGGGGAGGTGCTCCCAGAGTGGGCTGTGTGCTGATACAGCCAGGAAATTGTAACCTTCCTCTCACTTCAACTGCAGGAAAACGTTCTACTGGGAACTAGGAGCCAGCAGCAGCAGGTCATCCGTGCAGTTGGGGGTGAATCTTTCTGGCAGCCAGGCTCTGGAGAACACAGGATGTCAGTCAGCAGCACAGCAAGAATCCCAGCTGGAGAGGCCAAAGACCACCAAGGCACCAACACAAACCCCATCCACTGTCCTAAGAACTGGCAGTGAAGGAAAACACCAGCTTAGCAGAAGTGTGGCTCTCTGGAGGCTGCTCCACAACCCCACTGCTGCTGGAAGCTCATTTGGTAAAAGCTAAAGTTGAAGTATTGTTTAGGATCCAAACCAGAGGAAATGTGAAACAAATAGCCCAGCACAGAGCAGCAATATGCTGTGTGGAGACCAAGCACACCAGCTGCTCACTCAGGTGCCCTTTGGAATGCCAGGTGTGCTTGGTGAACTCTCCAGGAGACTTGGTGGGTCAGGAAGGTCTAACCTTGTCTTCACGACAGCCCTGCTGCCCTGCACAGCTCCAAGTGGAACCTCCCTGTGGCTGGGTGTTGTCTGAGCCCAGCTGGCCTGGCTCCCTCACAGCCCTGGGCTTTCTCTATCCTGCTGATTGCCTGCACAGAGCAGTGATGGAATCTGCACTTTGCCTCAAGTTTATCCCCCAAATAACTAAAGTTACCACACAACTGCTGTCGCTTCTGGACTGGTACAAGTCGATCACTGAGCCCTTTGCCAGTTGGGGACAAAAATATTTTATTACTTTAGTGCAACACCCGTAGCGTAAAGGATTGGTCAAAGCATCGTTGTTTAACTTGTGTGAGAGTGCAAGTGAGGTGGATCACTCCTTCCAGACGGAGCTGAGCTCTTGCAGTGAGTATTCCATGGTTACTGTAGCCTGCTGTGTTTGTGATACTGTGCAGGTACCATCAGCCCACATACTAATCAGTTCAACCCCAGTTAAACAGGGACATGCTGTAGTCTTGCCCTTCTTAATTTGCTGAAATAAAGCACGCGTTGGCTCCTGATTAAACTTCTGTAAAGTGATTCTGTACCCATGTAAATAAGATGGACTTCATAAAGATATTTAACACGTGCTGTGCCTTGCTGCCTTGTCTGCTCTTCCACCTGCTCTGTCACCCCCTTTCCCTCCCCTCATAACAAGGATGAAGGTCTGGGCCAAGGAGGAGACAGGGTTGGACGGCTCCAGCATTGCTGGGGGCTGGGATTGACTTTAAACACAAAGCTGCCCTGTCTGAGCAGTACTTTAGGTACATGAGGGGAAGGGGCTTTTCCACTGAACCTTGGACAGTCTAGAAAAGCTGAGTTTTATCTCAGCTCCTTGGGACAGTGACTGAAATTAGCTCCAGGAGCCCAAGGACCAGGGCCAGAGCTCTATGATGAGGAATCTGCCTCAGCTTTTGTGTTACACTACAGGAAGTCACTGCAGTCCCTGCTTGCTGGGCTGACCCTAAGTATTCATGTCTCCAGTGGCTCACCTGCAGTGCCCAAACCAGATCCCTGGAGAAATTCCTGTCTTCTGTTTGCTTAGGAGCCTGCAGCAGCCCTGGCCATGGATACCTGCCACAAAGGCACTGCCTTTGGGGTACACACCTTCAGCCTACCACGTGGTGCCATATGCTCAGAGCTGCCTGGGAAAGGAGGTGATCCTGGGAAAACAAGCCTCCAGCACCCTAAAACACCCACAATGACTAAAGCAACACCTCCCTGAGGACAGAGTGCAAAGGCAGCACTTCTGCCACCCCTCTGCCTGTGCTGTCCAGCCCTTCCTCTTGTTCTAGCTGCCTAAATAGTCCCAACCACGCTGCAGGAGCACACACATGGACCAGCAAGTGGGCCAAGCTCTCCCCAGCTGGGGCAGGATCAGCCTCTCCCTGGGGCACTACTGGGAAGGCAGCATGGCTCAGGGCACCTCACCTCCTCAGCCAGGTCCCCGTACCTGCTGCAGAAACCAGGGAGGAAGAGGAGGCTCAGAAGGCATTCTTGTTGTCCCCCACCCACTGCTGGAAGGTGCGGGCCTGGGGGTTCAGCTTCATGGTCAGGGCCACGTTGCGGTCTGGTTTTAGCGCGTAGAAACGGAACATGGCAGCCAGCTCCTTGGCCCCAGCAAAGTCCCGCTTCTCGTACTCCTCAGGGGAGATCTGCCAACAGAATTGGGGGAAAAACTGTTTCAGAGGCTGCTGGGGCTTCCCCTCAGCCTCTGAGGGGATGTGATGAGGGCTCTGCTACAGCAGCCTGTCAGCATTGCCACTGGTGCAGAGGGCTCTGCAAGGCACTTCTGCTGGGGTTGGGCAAAGGATGCAGCCCCTCCTGGCAGGAACAGCCCAGCCAGCCTAAAGCCACCCCCAGCTCTGGCACACAGCTGGCCAGGGGCTGGAGCAGCTGTGAGGGAGCCCTGCCTCACACCAGAGCTATGGCTGAGGGATTCTAGAAACTGGGTGATCCAGGAGGCACCTCAGGTTGGCACTTGGCACCCCAAAACATTGTTCCCTGCCTGAATCAGAGGATTTGGTTCATTGCACTTCTGGGAGAGCAGAACCTGCAGAGAGCATCAGAGCAGCTTTGTTTCTAATGAAATGCACTTTGTTCTCAGGGAGCCACCATACCCCTCATCCATTGTATTGGCTGCCTGAGGCACAACTGAACTGCAAACAAAGATTAAAAATAAGTCACGAAGGGGCAGGGAGTGGTCAGGGTGTTGTTAACAGTGACACAGCACAGAGGCCAGGTCTGTTGTAATGGTGACACAGCAAAGCCCTGGAGGAACCCTGCTCAAGGGAAGGGCACCCAGCAGAAACCTGTTGTGCAGGTGCCCATCCCTGGCTCTGTTATCCCTCAGAGCCAGGCACAGACCTGCCCAGACACATCTGTGTGCCCCACAGGCATGAGCTCAGTGACAATACCAACAGGGCAGGTCGGTGCTGGGCTGTACCAAAACGAGCTGTGAGTCCCTCAGGAACATCCCCTACACTAAGGGACACTTCCTACCTTGCTGGCTGTCACAGTCTTGCCCGTCTGCTGGGAGAGGACGGCAGCGTACTCTGCCTCGGTGAGCTTGCCTGTGCTGAGTCCTATCACCTGGCCAATGTATTCCCCTGGGGACTTCAGCAGGCAAAGCACAACGGGCCCAAGGTCCTCCACAGCCATCCCATCCATGGGAGTGTCCCCCATGGGCAGCTCTGTATGGAGAGATTGATCCCAGTTGCAGTGCAGCCCAGCTCTGAGGAGGTGCAGCGGAGTTTTCAGTCTCTGGACATGAGGTGAGGGAGGGATGAGGGCACCCATCAGCATGGCAAGGCAGGAGAGCAGGGCTGAGCTAAGAGACCTTGACAGCAGAGCAGCATCGTGAGTCACCTGCAGCCCCACAACCTCCACCATCCCACACGCAGGGACTTGGGGTGTCCAGAGCTGCTCTGGGATCTGCAGAACAGCCCCCAGCACCACAAACAGGATCCTGGTGCTTTCCTGCAGGCCTGAAGGTCTGAAGACCATAATGCAGCTTGCTGTGGTCAAGCTGGTATAGGCCTCTTCATGCTACCAGCCCACAGCCCCACTGGCACAGCCACAGGACAGTGACCCACAGAGCCAGAGCTCCTCCTTACCCAGGACAAAGGCATCTCCCTGCGGGGCCTTCTGTGGCTTGAAGATGGAGAGGAAGTTCTCAAAGTAGAAGGGCAGGCGGATGATGGTGGTGGGGACCCCAATTTTCTGGAAGTACTCCTCCACCACGCCTTTGCCATCGAAGTGCAGCACCTCCAGGCGGCCCCCCGTCAGCTGGTGCACGTTCTCCAGGCCGCTGAACACGACGTGGCGCAGAGCCTGCCGCTTGGACAGGTCAGCCAGACGCTGTCCCTGGGCCAGGGGACAAACCAGCCATGAAGGGGGAAGTGGGACATCCCCATCATCCCCACACCTCCCTGCCCTCTGGGGAGGATCCGACTCCCACCAGCCCTCAGCTGGGAGCACAGTGAGTTGTCCAGGTGGAGCTGAATCCTCTCCTTACCCCGTCCTACTTCAGAAAGGCCACACACCCTCCAGCTTTGGAGCTCGCTGCTCCACCAAACATGCAAGCACCAGCAGAAAGAATCCGCCTGGCCAACATACCCGCCCTAAACTGTCTTATCTTTTGTTTGTTGCCATCCAGGTGTGGCAACTCAGCACCCTGCAGTATCTGTCCTGGCATGAACACCACCCTTGGGATCTCTGGTACTGCAGGATTTTGGCCTCAAAGCTGCAAGCACAGAGAGCTAATGGTCTGCAGGCAGCAACAATCCCAGCTCTGCCCCGGGAAGGCTCTGAGGAGCCAAGTGCTCCCACTCCTGCTACTCCAGCTCCTGGGAAGTGCTCTCCATAACAAATTTATCAGCTCCTGAAGGCACCAGACCCTGGAGCCATGCAACTGCGAGGGAACAGAGAACAAGTCTTGGCTTTGCAAGAACTGGAACCTAGTGTTTGTGAGGCCTTGGGGTCTTCTGGACTGGCTCCTCAAACCATCAGGGCTGCCACGGATGCTCCAAGAGCAGTCCCCACTTTGATGCTAGTCATGACCCACCCACACATGGTCCCAGTTAATGTCAGGACAGGTACCTGCTCGATTTCCTTCTCCTTGCTGCAGTGTTCCCAGAAGTTGGTGACAATAAAGGCTCCGTAGGCACCCGCCAAGGCCCGCTCCAGCGATGCCTCATCGTCCTGATCTGCCTTCACCACCTCGGCTCCCCTGCGCCTCAGCTCCTCCGCCTCCTTCTTCCTGGGGCTCCGCGTCACGGCGCGCACCTTGAAGCTCCCGTCGTCCAGCAGCGCCCGGGCCACGCCGCCGCCCTGGGCCCCTGCGGGAGCAGCGCTCAGGGCCCCGCGATGCGCCGGGGCCGCGGGACGGGGCGGCCCGGCCCCACAAGCACCGAGCCGCGCTCGCTCCCCGCCCTGCTCGGCCTCCTCAGCCCCGGCCGCTCGGGCACCACCGACGCCTCCGCCCCCGGCACAGCCCGGGCCTTCCCCCGAGCACTCACCGGTGGCCCCGAACACCACGATCAGCTTCTTCCCGGCCATGCAGCAGCGCGGGCGGTCCCGGGGCTCTGGCAGGGCGAGAAGCAGCGGGGTCGCACGGCCGCGGCTCAGCCCCCGCACCGGTCCCGGGAGGGAGGGAGGGAGGAGGGCAGGGAGCGGGACGGCTGCGGGGCCATCGCGGATCCCGGGGGGCAGCGGGCAGGGAGGGAGCGGGGCGGCTGCGGGGCCATCGCGGGTCCCGGGGCACCGGGCGCGCCTCCCCTCACACGGCTCCTCACCTCGGATCTGCCCGGCTTCGTTCGGGTCCAATCGGCTCCGCTCGGCTGCGTTCGGCTCGGTTCGGCTCTACACGGCTGAGCTGGAGCTGCGTGCGTTCGTCGGTTCGGCGCGGCCCGATTGTGTTCGACTTCACCCGACTGCGCTCGGCCACGCCCCTCCGGGCGGGGCTCAGATGCCCATCCCAGTCAGGCCACGCCCACCAGTGCCTGGCCCCGCCCACCGCCGGCGTGGGGCTCCGCTCCCATCGCATCCCACCCCCAATCCCATCCCCAATCCCACACCCAAATCCCACCCCCAATCCCACCCCAAATCCCACCCCCAATCCCACCCCATCCCCAATCCCATCGCATCCCACCCCCAATCCCACCCCAAGCCCATCCCCAATCCCACCCCCCAATCCCACCCTCAATCCCACCCCCAAATCCCACCCCCAATCCCACACCCAATCCCACCCCCAATCCCACCCCCAATCCCATCCCCAATCCCACCCCCAGTCCCATCCCACCCCATCCCCAATCCCATCCCACCCCCAATCCCACCTCCAAACTCATCCCCAATCCCGTCCCACCCCCAATCCCACCCCCAGTCCCATCCCCAATCCCACCCCCAGTCCCATCCCCAATCCCACCCCCAGTCCTGTCCCACCCCATCTCACCCCATCTCCAATCCTGTCCCATCCCTTTGCCCAGCCGTCTTGTTCAGGAAACCCGCTTAAAACCCAAAAGCCACCGCGTCACCCTCTGGGAGGTGACTGGGCGTTGTGTCCCTTCCTCCCCGGGACCCCCCGAGCGTCCCAGACCAGTAAGGTTTCCTTGGTGTGGAAGCCGGGCTGTTCCCCAGGCTCGTCCTGCTGCTCCCTGTAGAGCTGGGACCGCTCGTTGTCCCCAGGTTCGTTGTCCCCAGGCAGGTGACTGTGCAGGTCTGAGCTGAGATCTGTCCCCGGGCACTCTCCTGCCAAGCAACCGCTGGAGTCAACAAACAGAGCCACCCTGGGCCTTTCCTCACCTCTGCTGCCCCTCCGGAGGGGCTGCGGGCAAACTGCCGGGAACTCCGTGGGTTTGGTCTAATAAACAAATAAATTGGGAAATTTGGGGGTGAATCTGGTAAATGACCCACAAAATGCATGAGGCATGTGTAATTCACAGTGGCAAAGAGATATTTCAATGTGTTAATTCAGATCAGTGATGAATTGTGAAAGCTGGAGGAGGTGCAGCCCTGACCGGGGTTTCTGCACAGTCATTTTGGATGTGAGGGATTTTAGCTACAGATTGGCTGCTGGGAATTACCAGCTGCCAGCTCCTCTGAAACCCCCCTCCAGGCGGGGAAATTACCAACAGGCCCCAAACCCGCCAGAGAAAAGCTTTTAACCCTTACTGGGCACAGCGTGGGGCGGGCAGAGGGGGAGGCTGGGGGGCACGGCTCAAAGCGTGGCTGGAGGCCCCAATTCCTGCTTGCCCCCAGCTCCCCTCCCCACGCACAGCTCCGAGGCCACGAGCCCACCCTGACCCCCACCAGCCTGAATGCCAGTGACATTTTTTTAGGATTTACAAATGGAAGATTTACAAATTTTGTTGAACAAAAATGGAAAATAGTCACGGAGCCCACCTGCGTGTGTGGAGCTGGGGAGGGGAGATCCTGCCGGTCCCGCTGCTCTGGCTCCTTGGTGGGATGGGATCCAGCTCCTTGGAGACAAATCCTAATTCCAGGAAGCTTTGGCAAGGGCAGGAGAACGGCTTTGGAGGAAAGGGAGGCTATTCCCACCCTTTTATCCCACTCTGTCAAAACACAACTTTCATTTACTCGTGCAATTATTTCTTTGCACGGCCCAAGGAAGGGCAGAGCCGCTGCACGTCCAGCCTCTCCCATGGGATATTCCCAGCGCTCCTGGCCAGTTTGGGGTGTGCAGCAAAACCCCTCGGCTCTCCCAGGCCGGGCGAGCTCATGGATGTGCTCCAAGTGGATTGGCAGCAGTCTGGATGTCGCTGGGGTTGTTCGTGGCTTTTGGGAGACAGCGTGGGCAGCGAGGGAATGTCGGGGCACGGAGCATCCCGGGGCAGCCCCGGCTCACACGGCTTTCGGCCGATCCCTCAGCCCGATTTGCATCGGGCAGCCCCACGCTGACAGGAAGGAAGATCTGCGAGAGCCGGGGCAGGAAGGGGCGCGGAGAGAACGGAAAGAGACAGAAGCCGCCGGGCTGGGAGCGGCGGGGGAAGCCGCCCACCTGCCCCAGGTGCTGCCGAGCATCGCCCGGCCCGGGTCCCAGCGGGACACCGGCGGCAGGGTGGCTCTGCCCTCAGCTTGGGCATCGTCGAGGAGGGAGCAAAGCCCTGGGGATAAGGAGCTGAGCGGGACACGGAGGGGCTGCATCCTCCCGGGCCACGAGGATGCCCTCGCCGCTGCCCTGCTCACACGGCGGCCGGGCCCGAGGCCAAGGTAGGGACTTGGAGGGGCTTGGAGGGGCTTGGAGGGGTGTGGGGAGAGGGGAACGTGCCACTTGGCTCTCCCGAGTGGGGACAAGCTGCTGCAGAGCTGGTGCTGTGATGGCCTGTGAAATGGAGCCCCAGGGCGGCAGGGCTGGGAGCTGATGGGCACAGGTCCCTGGCACGGCACGGCACGGCACGGCATGGCACGGCACGGCACGGCACGGCCACCAGGCTGGCAGGAGGGGGTGGAGCCCGGAGTGATGGAGACGAGCGTGGCACCCCACAGGGAAGCTGGCACATGTCACAGGTCCTGTCCCCTTGCCTGCTCTGCCTGCCAGGGCACACAGGCAGCCTCAGCCCAAAGCCTTGTGCAGCAGCTTTCCCCCCTTAATGCCATCTGCTGAGCTAATTAACTTCCAAACCATCCGAAATAAACTCCAAGATGTACCACCAACAGAAAAGGAGGAGTTTAGTGACACACTCACCTGTGGCATGGTGCAAAACTGCACCAAAGAGTGGGGCAGGGTCCTGGGGTGTCCCGGGAGGAGGCTGGGGGCTGGAGCTCAGCCCTGGGCACCCTGGGCTGCCTCAGGGCATCAGACTTAACCCTGCTGTTATTTAGGCACTAATGGGCACTGTGCAGCCATAAACGTGGGACTGCTGGGGGCAGGCTGGCTGCGGTCACCCCGGGGTCTCACCCTCACTCAGGCTTTGGCCACCACATGGAAGAGTTATCCAAAGCCAGGCAGGCACTGTTGGGAGCCAGGGGACACCTCCCACTCAGGATGTTCATGTTGCACAAAAATTTCCTTCTGGAGAGCTCGCAGCTGCTCTTTGGGGTGCTCTGCAAGCCCAGAAAGGCTGGCTTGGTACCACATCTGCCAGCAGCCCTGGCGCTGTGGGTGGCACAGGGAGGGGCTGGCAGCAGCTCCTGCCCAGTTTTCCTGCTGCTGTCCTGAGATCCCTGGGTGGGAAGGGCAGGAGCTGTTTGCTGGGAGCATCTGCTTTTCAATCAGCTGTTTGCACAGCTGTGGTAAAGCATCCTCGGGGCTCGGCCAGCTGAGGAAATGCATCAGCCTTCATTCTGCAGCGTGTGAGGTGCAGCAGGGCCCTGCAGGGACCTCCTCTCCAAAATTAGCTTCATTTGTAGCTGCTTGGGATCACCCCCAGATCAATTTTTCTTTTTTTTTTTTTTTTTTTTCTGGTGAGATTTGTGATTGGCACTGCTCAGGGGCCCTTCATGTCCCTCACCTTGTATTTGATCCCTTCTGTGTCTGGGCCCTGTTATAGGTGTTGGGGCTCAAGGAAACAAAAAAAACAAAACTCAAACCTGGAAGAGATTAAATTTGACATAAAATACATTTGATTTGGCAATCAATTTTGCTGGCATTAAATCCAGACCAAAAATTTTGAGTCATATGTAAACTTAGATAACTGAGTTACTTGCCAGTTTGCAAGCCTCATAATTGAGTAATGATGCCGAAGGTATTTTATTGCCTCGTTTAACTGGCAGAAATTATCGATGTGAAGTCTCTGCCATTCTGCCAAAAGGTGGCAGCCTGCATCCTGGCTCCGGGATTCGCTCAGCTCGGTGGGAACAGCAGGAGCTGCTGCCCTGGGAAATGTTTTCATTTCCAGCTCGCTGACCTGCGAGGTGGGATCAGTTCAGGGTGGACACGTGGCAGGAGAAATACCTAAAAACGCCGCAGGTGAGCGGGGGAAGGAGCCTAGAGCCAGGAGGAGCCCAGCCCAGGCCAGTTCAGCCCAGTTCAGTTCAGCCCAGCCCAGCCCAGCCCGGCCCAGCCCAGCTCAGCCCAGCCCAGCCCAGTTCAGTTCAGTTCAGTTCAGTTCAGCCCAGTTCAGCCCAGCCCAGCCCGGCCCAGCCCAGCCCAGCTCAGCTCCCGTGCCCGGGGCAGGGCGCGCAGCCTGGCCGGGGCTGAGCTCTGAGCTGCCGGGGCCGTGACCCCAAAGCAGAGCTCCGGGGATTGGGGGCACCCCTCTGTGCTGGCACACGGCCAGGGAGAGCGCCGGGTGAGGGTTGGGGTGCCTGGGGCACGGAGTGGGCACCTCCCACCTCCCGCACATGCTGTGGGACCGTGCCATTTTTAGCTGATGTAAAAAGCTTTTAACCCTGTCTAAATGCTGTAGATCAGTCCATTTGCCATGTTTTCCATCTGTCGGTGCCTGCAGCCAGGCAGGAGCTCTTGCCCAGCCCTTTGGTGCCTGTGTAACCTCAGCCCCAGCAGCAGGTCGGGTCCCCAGGGCTCTGCTGGGAGCTGCAAAGTCCCACTCGAGGTGCCAACCACCCCCTTGCAGCCACGCTTCTGCTGAATCTGCCCACAAGCAGGGGGACAAAGACAGATTTCCAGCAGGATGCAGTCCTGGTGCTGCTGGGACAGCTCCTGGCCTGGCCCCAGGTGCTCAGCAGGTTCCTGAGGCGTGGTGGATCTGTCTGGGGCAGGAGCAAGGTCTGGGAGGCAGAAAATAAACGTTGAATGCAGACAGCTTCCTGCTGTGGCCACCTCTGGAGTGTCCCTCCATCCCAGATTCCCTGCACGCTGCTCTGGTGGTGTTGGACTGCCAGGGTGACACTGCACGGACATAATTAGAGGCTGTACATAATTAGAGGCAGGGATGAGCAGGAGCAGCTCCTGCAGGCCTGTGTTCTCTGGGCTTGGTGTCAGGGATCCTGAAGCAGGCTGGACATGGTGGAACCACAGCAGCTCTTTGGGAGAGGACTGGCTGTGCACGGGGTGGGGACCTGCCCAGCACAGTCCTTGTGGCTCCCAGCACTGGTGGGTTTGGGCAGGGACACTCAGGTGGGATGTGGGGATGGTGGTTCATAGGGGTGGGATTGGAGCTGCTGCAAGAACACATCAGTGTTGTCTAAGCATCCTTAGAGGAAAGGATTTTCTCCTGGGCTGGACCTTTGGACTTCACTAAGCAAAAAAAAAAAAAAGTTAGTGCTAAATTCTTGCCAAGAAAATCCCCATTTCCCTCCCTGGGGCTTGCAGGTGCCATTCCCCAGTTTGGCTGGGCAGCCTCTCACCCTCCAGCCCCTTTTCCCAGTTTCCCTGGGGACGCTGGCAGGGCAGGGCAGACACAAACCTGCATCCCTGCTCCTCTGCTGCCAGTGAGACACTGTCCCTGCTGGATCCTGGCCAGGCACAGCTGCACCCCGGGATGTGCAGGGTGGGCACCTCATGGCCAGCAGCCCTGGGATGAGCTGGGTCCCATCCTGGACACACCTGGGTGTCTGTAGGGGCTGTGGAGCTTGGCTTTGGTTATCCCTTACCCTTCAGACAGCTCTTGTGAGAGCTGGTGACCCTCCAGCCCTCAGGACACAGCCTCCTGTGCTCCTAGAGCTGCACCTGAAGCTGCTGGCACCAGAAGGACCTCACAGCCTCTCCCTGCATTATTCCCTCTGCTGCTTTATTCTCCTGGTGAGACGCCCCTGCACGAGCTGCTGGTTTTGAAGGAGCACCAGAGGAAGCATCAAACCCTCCCTGGTGCTGAGCAGGTTTCCCCCATCAAAGGGCCTCGTTTCAGAGGCAGGGCTGCAGGGAGCACCTGCAGCAAAGCCCCTTTCATCCCGGCTGTGCAGCAAGGACCAGAGGCAGACCCGGGGCTGCACAGGCTTCACTGAACTCTCCCGGCCAGTTAGAGACGAGAGCACATCAAAGGCTGAACACTTTGCTGTGAATTGCTCGCTGAGCTCCTTTAATTGATGGTGTCTTCATTGTCCAGGCCACTGCCTGGGGGTGATGAGTAAGAGCTGCTGCTGCTCCCAGCGTGGAGAAAAGGGATTTGCTGTGGGATCACCACCACTGCCCGCGGCTCCTGGACCTCTGGCACCGCTGGCACCAGGGCTCAGCCCAGGCTTCCATCCTGAAGGGAAGGGCAATGGGCTCAGGCCCTGCTCCAACAGCACGTCCCAGCCCTGCAAGGGTTGTCAGGAGCCACCTGGGCAGGTGGGGCTGGGCTGGTGCTTTGTCCCCTTGTGTCACTTCCCCCACTCTGTGGGACATGCCACTGGTCTCTTTGGGAGATCCAGGTCCGTGAGGGCCCCAGCCCTGGGGACACTGTCAGGTCCCTCCTGCAGGTCTGTGCTTCTGGTGTGAGGAACAAGCCCCAGCATGGACCCCTGGGAGGCAGGAGGAGCAGCAGCAGCTCCAAGCACCTCGGCCTTGCACCATGGACCAGAAACTCTGCCGGGTTTTGCTGGTCCAGCTGTATCTGTGCTTTGTCCCTAGAAGAGGTTTGACCAAGGAAAGGAGTGTTACCTGTGGGTGAGGCTGCATCAGAGCCCCACAGTGCCCACATCCCCTCAGGGGTGGGACTGACAATGGCAGGGCTGTCTGTGGGGAGGGACCCCACTGCAGAGCCTCTGATCCATGTCCACGTGCATCCAGAACACCCTGTAGGGCACGTGGATGGGGGAAAGATGCCAGGCCACAGACCTTGATTCACTGTGTGTATATTGCTCCTGTGATCAGACATCCCCTGGGGCTCAGGAGTTCCCACCAGGACATGGCCAGTGCCTGGAGATGACTTTGGGGCTGGTGGAGAGGCCACAGCACAGTGCCTCTAGCACAGCTGGGGCTGGGAGCCCTCTCAGGCATGGAGATATTTCCCTCTCTGCCTCTGCTTGAAGAACAACAGGACTCTGAGCAGATACACTTCTTAAAAATAAACACCAAGCCCTCAGCGTGGTTTGGCAGCAGCTGAGGGGGAGGGAGCAGGTAGCTGCTCCTTCTCTGGGTGATGATTCAGAGCATCCTCAGAGCTCTGCAACAGGATGTGGTGCTGGCCCCGCTCAGCAAGCCCTGACAGAGGCTCTGGATGGGGCCAAGGTGGGTTTGAAACCAAAGCAGGCCCTTCATCACTCTGCCTGCTGCCCCACAACTTCCTTCCCAAGACACAGGAGAATGTGCAAGCAGCTCCCAGCCCTGGTGACAGTGGTGACACTGGGCTGCTCCCCAGGTGACCCACAGAGGGCACAGAGGCACGGTCAGGGCAGTTCCTGCCCCTCTGTGCCTGAGGAAGGTCGTGCTGTAAGTGGCACCCGTGTGTGGCACCTGGGCCAGGCTGTGTCCCTGCCACTGGAGGGGACTCTCTCAGTGAGCCCTGGCTCAAGCACAGCCAGCACAGCAGCTCAGAGCAGCCTCCCTCCCACACTGCTCCTGATGCTTCTCCTCTTCCTCCAGCAGGGACGTGGAGAGGGGCTGAGGAGCCCCGGGGGGGGCTGTGAGCTGGCCAGGGGACACGGGGTGGCCGTGGGACACTGCTGCCACCACAGCGCTCCTCACCCAGCCACCACCCATGTCACGGGAGGCCTCTGATGGAAGGTGAGTGGTGCTTGGGCAGATCTGCCACCCTGGGGGAGTCGGGGGTCACAGGTGGGGCACCAAGGTGTGAGCAGATCCAAGGCAGTGCTGCACTGGCACCGGGGAAGGGCTGGCTCTGCAGGGAGATGATCTTGCTCACACTTTTTTCCCTGCATGGGTTTGGATCCCAGGAGAAAACGCCCTGTCATGATTGTGTTCTTCAGCCTCTTTGGCTCCAGTTTCAGTAGCTGCTGCCCTGGCCCAGCAGCTCCTAGGGCTTTGGGATGGCATCATCACAAAGAGGGCTTGGGCAGGGCACTCTGGGGGCCTCCAGCTCACCCCTGCTCCCTTCAGAGTCAGAGGCAATTTTGCACTGCTGCCTTTCCTGTCACCCACGTTCCCAGGGCTGTCCCTGTCCTGCCCCTCAGGGGTCTGGATGAGCTGGTGCAGCAGGCAGCTGGCGAGGCCATCTCCCCACAGTTCCTGCAGGACATCACCTCCACCTGCACAGGCTGGAGCTGCTGGTGGCCCAGGAGGCTGCCCAGGCGCAGGCAGGGAGCCCCTGCCCGAGCAGGTGAGGGCTGTGCTGGATGTCCTGGCTGGCAGGGGCAGCCACACCTCCCAGCCCCTGCAGAGCTTCCTGGAGACCTCCAGCTCCAGCTCCACATGGCTGTCCATGGTGGGCAGCAGGCCAGGGGGGCTGCACTCGGGGCCTGGTGCTTGCTGGAGCACCCTGAGGGGTGCACAGAGCTGGGGGGCTGGCAGCTCTGCTGGGAGCACCTGTGCAGGTGATGGTGCCATCTCAGGGACTCTGCTGGGGAGGGACACAGCCAGGGGTGACAAGGGCTCTCTGCCAGGTCTGAGGGACCTTCCTGCAGCCCCCTCACTGCCCTCTGCGCACCTCTCTGGGCAGCTGAGGAGTTTTTAATGTCCTCAATGTCCAGATGGCACCAGCCAGTCCCAGCTCCAGGCTGGGAACAGGAAAAGGACATCTGAACCTGACCCCATGCGCTGCTGGGTGCCCCAACTTTGGGCTCTCTCTGCAACCCTTGCCAGGAGAGCTTTCCCTGGTTTCCCTCCTGGCTGCAAGGCTCCAGCCTTGCCTGGTGTCTGCCCTGAATCTCTCACACCATCATCCCCTGCTTGCCCAGCCTTTACTGGGGGTTTAATTTCACTGTGATACCTGAGCCAGGTGAGCAGGGCAGGTCCAGAGGTGGCCACCGGGTTCAGCCAGGAGTCCAGCTCATCAGAGAGTCCATGGCAATGAGGAAGGAATGAAGGCAAGGTGGGAAGTCAATCGAGAGGTCAGGATCAGGCCCAGCAAGGGAAACCAGGTTCAGACAGAGGCCAGTGGGCACCAGGCAAGGGCAAGCAATGAGGTCCAAGATCTAACTGCTACAACAAGCTTTAGCTGAGGCTGAAGGCCCAGGGCTGAGCTTAAATGGGCTCCTGAACCGACTCTGAGGCTGACCAGGGCCCTTTAGGCCTATTGGTGCCCTCTGAGCCCTGCCATCCTTCCCACCAGGATGTGGGGACTCCATGAGGTTTCCCTCTGCATGGGCATGACAGAAAAGTGAAGCAGCTTCTGTCATTTGCCTTCGTACTTCCTCCTCTTCCTCCTCAGCCCTGTTTTGTTTCTCTGCACAGAACCCATGGTGCAGAAGCACCTGGAGAGCCTCCAGAGCTCCTGTGGGAATGGCCTGGAGCCAGGAGCCCTGCAGCGCCTCACCAACCTGCTGCTGGTGGAAGGCCTGACCGACATCCAGCAGAAGGAGCACGACATCCTGCAGGTTGAGACCACCAAAGGCCTGCCTAGTGTATCCAAGAGCATCCCCCTGGAGAAGCTGTTCCTGCCTCTCTCCAAAGTCAGCATCCCCCCTCGGGTCTCTGTCACCATCGGCGTGGCCGGCGTTGGCAAGAGCACTCTGGTGAAGCTGTTTGTCTGCAGCTGGGCAAAGGGGGAGATCAACAGGGACATCCTGTTGGTGCTGCCCCTCACCTTCCGGGAGCTCAACACCTACGAGAAGCTCTCTGCTGAGCGCCTGCTCTGCTCGGCCTGCCCCCAGGCCACCGAGCCCGGCTGCGCCGCGGCCGGCGCCGCCCGCACCCTGCTCATCCTCGACGGCCTGGATGAGTTCAAGACCCCCTTGGATTTTTCCAACGCGGTGGTTTGCACCGATCCCAAAAAGGAGATCCAAGTGGACAACCTGATCACCAACATCATAAGGGGAAACCTGCTGCAGGAGGCCTCTGTGTGGGTGACGTCGCGGCCGGCGGCAGCCAGGCAGATCCCCGGCGGGCTGGTGGACCGCATGACGGAAATCCGAGGGCTTGGGGCTGCAGAGATGAAGGACTTCTTGGACCAGATGTTCCTGGACAACAGAGATCTGTCCAGCCAAGTCCTGCAGCACATCAGGGCTAACAGGTCGCTCCAGGTCCTGTGCACCATTCCTGGGTTTTGCTGGATTTGTGGCTCCTCAATCGCTTATTTCCTGAAACACAGCAGCGATCAACCCCAAGAAGAAACCGTGGTCCCCAGGACCCTGTCAGAAATCTACTCCTATTATTTTAAAATGGCTCTGAGTGGTGACTGGCTGGAAAAGCCGAGAGAAGCCCTCAGGATTGAGCAGGCTGTGAACACCAGCAAGAAGCTGGTGGGCAGCCTGGGCAGGCTGGCCTTCTACGGGCTGCTCCGCAGGAAGCACGTGTTCTACGAGCAGGACATGAAGGCCTACGGCATCGACCTCTCCCTGCTGCACAGCTGCCTCTCCACCCGCCTCCTGCTCAAGGAGGACATGCAGGCCTCCACAGCCTACTACTTCTCCCACTTAACCACCCAGGAGTTCCTGGCAGCTCTTTATTACTACACGGCGGCCAAGCGGGCCATCTTCGACCTCTTCACGGAGAGCGGCGTGTCCTGGCCCAAGCTGGGCTTCCTCAACCACTTCAGGAGCGCCGTTCAGAGGGCGCAGCAGGCCGAGGACAGGCAGCTGGACATCTTCATCCGCTTCCTCTCGGGGCTGCTGTCCCCGCAGGTGAACAGGCTGCTCTCGGGGTGGCTGCTGCTGAAGGACGAGCACGGCGGGTGCAGGAGCCAGGCCGTGGGCGTCCTGCAGGGCTGCCTGAGCGCCGAGCACGCCGTCTCCTGGCGCGCCGTCAACGCCATGCGCTGCCTGCACGAGCTGCAGCACACCGACACCGCCAGGGCCGTGGAGGAGGCCATGAGGAGCGGCAGCTTGGCCGGCATGCTCACCCCCACGAACTGCTCGGCCCTGGCTTATCTCCTGCAGGTCTCTGACGTCTGCCTGGAGGAGACGAACCTCTCCAACTGCCTCACCTACAATGTCTGTAAGAGCCTGCTCTCCCAGCTCCTCTTCTGCCACAGCCTCAGGTGAGTCCTGCTGGGGCTGCGCTGGGAGGAGTGAGGAGAGATGCCAGGCTGCGACTGTGGAATCACAGATTGGTTTGGGTTGGAAGGGAATTTACAGCCCATCAGTTCCCCCGCTGCCACGGCAGGGACACCTTCCACTGTCCCAGGCTGCTCCAAGCCCCAGTGTCCAACCTGGCCTTGGGCACTGCCAGGGATCCAGGGGCAGCCACAGCTGCTCTGGGCACCCTGTGCCAGGGCCTGCCCACCCTCACAAGGAAGAATTTAATCCAAAATTCTAATATAAATCTCTCCTCTTTTAGTTTAAACCCTGTTGTAAGTCCCCTCTAAGTATGGGAGGCTGCAATGAGTTCTCTCTCCCCTGTGACTCACAATCCCAGGTGTCAATGGAGACATGGGGTCCCCAAATGTTGTCCACCTGCAGAGAGCTGCCCTGGGGGTGGCACTGGGTCAGCTCTGCTCCTGTCCTTGAGCTTCTCCACCTGGGACAGGCAGATGTCATGGGAGGACCATCCTTTCTCCACTTTGTTCTCCAAACCCTTGCTCCTGCTCCTTCCTCGTGTCTCCTGCAGGCTGGACAATAACCAGTTCAAGGACGATGTGATGGAGCTGCTGGGCAGTGTGCTGAGTGGGAACGACTGCCAGATCCAGAGGCTCAGGTAGGACCTGGCCCAGGGTGGATGGGATGTCCTGGGGATGCAACGTGGAGCTGGGGGCACCCCAAAACCAGGGTGAGGATCCCCCAGGAATGCATCTCCCACTGGCTCCCCAGGGTGCCTAATGACAAGGACAGCCCCACACGATCCCCTGCACCCGAGCACAGTGACCTTACCCCAAGGTTGTCTTGCCCAGTCTTCCTGGAACTGCTGCCTCCTCACTGTTCCTAAAAAATGTCAGTGAATCCATGGGTTATCCTAACAAACCACTTCCCAAGGTCACAGCAGATCCCTGGACACTCAAGGCTCTGCAGGGAGCACCTGCTGCAGGGAGGGGACAGGCTCCTGATCCCCGTGCAGGGAGGTGCCTCATCCCAGACAGATGGGTTCCCTCTTTCCCCACCTCCTCCTCTTCCTCAAGGCTGCACAGAGTTCCCCATGCTGCCATCTGAGCTCCTTTATGGGACACAAATGAATTTTATGTCCAGGAGCAGTGTCCTTGCAGTCCCTGCCTGGTGTCCACCCCAGGAGAACATCCATCACTTTGGTTATACCATGAACCAAATGCTCCCCATGCCTCTTCTCTGCTCACCCATCCCAGCTGTGTCCTGGGACACGCCAGGGTCTGTGCCAGTCTCTTTATCCTCTGGAAAAACACCCAATTTTCCTTTTTCTGGGCAGCTTGGCAGAAAATCAAATCAGCAACAAGGGAGCCAAAGCTCTGGCCAGGTCGCTGCTGGTGAACAGGAGCCTGATGGTGCTGGAGTGAGTGTTTGTGTGTGTCCCCCTTGCCCAGCTCCCGTGGTGCCCACATTCCCACTGGGAACCCTTCCCTGCCCAAGGTGGGGCAGGATCCACCCAGCCTCACCGAGCTGGGGAGGGTCTCCAGCCCCTAAAGGCACCACCACGAGCTGCTGGCCTGATGTGCCACCTCAGCAGTGCCACGTGAGGCATCTGGCTGGAACTGGCCTGTGCCAGTCTGGCTTTGCTAACCTCGGCTTTCCTGCCTGTCCCGCCCCAGCCTGCGGAGCAACTCCATCGGCCCCACCGGCGCCAAAGCCCTGGCTGATGCCCTGAAAAAAAACCAGATCCTGCTCTCCCTGAAGTAAGTCTCAGCCTCTGGAGCATCTCCTGAGCAGATCCCCAAGGCAGGCCCCCTTCCAGCCCTCTTCTGCCCCACTGGGGTTTTCCCAAGCTCCAAGGGGCAGCACGTGGGGACAGCCTGGGAATACACAGACCCAGGGACTGGGGCAGCCCTGGGCCAGGAGTTTGGGATTCTCCTGCCTTTTGGGGCAGTGAAGGGAGGGGCTGGGGCTGTGGTCCAGGTCGAGGTCCTTTCTGTGCATGGGAGCTCCCAGGAGCTGTTGGGTGGAAGAAGGAATATCCCATGGGAGAGGAGGGAAGGAGACTCCTGGTCAGGGATGCTTGGGGGCCAGACCCCTTTCTCAAGGCAGGGACAAGGGCAAGTAAACCCCAGGGCAGGTGGGCACTGCCCTGCAGCCCTGCACAGCCCCTGGCACCGCTGGGGGAGCATCCATGCCTGGCTTCCCTCCTGTGTCCCACAGCCTCCAGCACAACTCCATCAAGGAGGACGGGGCCGCCTCCCTGGCCGAGGCCCTGCTGACCAACCTCAGGCTGGAGACCCTGCAGTGAGTGACCCAGACTGGTGTCCCCCACCCCGGCCACCCAGCAGGGTGGCTGCCACCGACGGGGACGTGGCACTGCCATTCACAGGTGCCTTGCTGCCTTTTGCAGCCTGCAGAAGAACGCCGTCGGAGCCCAGGGCGCCCGGAAAATCGCGGAGGCGCTGAAGCAGAACTGCAGCCTGAGGGAGCTGATGTGAGCACAGCGTGAGGCGGAGGGGTGGCAGTGCCAGGGCCACGTCTCCTGGCATCTGTGGGCAGGAATGGGAGGGCTCTGCTGGCTCTGCCCAGAGGGGTTGGTGTGCACGGAGAGCAGGGCCCTCGGAGCAGCCTGTGGGGATGCTCTCTGTACCTCAGGGATGCAGGGAGCCACATAAAGAAAGGAGAAGCTGTCTCCCCTCTGGCAGAGGGAAGCAGCAGGGCCTGGGAGGAAACATTAAAAGCTATTCCAGCTCAAAGCAGCCAGAGAACAGAGGTGTACGTGGGTGGGAAATGAGGTGGCAGCGAGTTCATGCTTGTGGCTGCAGCAGGAAGGGCCTGGAGAAGGAGAATCCCTTGCTGGCAGTTCAAGCTTCCTCTTCTGTCTCAAGCTCTCTCTTCTGTCTCTCTCTCTTCTGTCTCAGACTCTCAGGCAACTCGGTGGGAGACGACGGCTCCATTGCCCTGGCTGAAGCTCTGAGGGTGAACCACAGCCTGCAAAGCCTTGAGTAAGTTCCCCTTCCATGCCTGGACTCCAAGAGAGCCCAGCCTCCTCCTTCCAGCAAAATCTACCACCCCTCAAGCCCTCAGCCCTTCCCCACATCTGTCCCACTCCACATTCCCTGGGTGTGCAGGCTGGAACACAATGTGGCAGCTCCAGCACAGCCAGGCTGGGCTGACAAGGGACACTGACAGAATTAATGCTAAAACCCAGTGAGGACTTTTTATTCTGGCTTGGAGGAAATCGGTAGCTTTGGGTGTTCTCTCTCTCAAAAGTGATAGGAATTGGCTGAGGAGGGAGGTAATGGGATGGGGCCTGGCAGAGTCAGGTTGGAATGGTGCCACCTTCACTCCCCATGGAACAGCCCTGGAGAGGAGGGCTGATGGCTCCTGCTGATGAGTGGCTGTGCCCTGGTTCTGTCCCTGTGACAAGGATCCCAAACCCATGAGAGCCACGTGCCCAGCTGAGCCAGCAGCCATGGTGACAGGCAGATGGGGACAAGGCTACCCCAAAGGGCTGGCAGACCCTGTCCCCTCTGCTTGCTGGGGCTGGTGCTGCTGTGGTCAGCAGGAATGGCTGGTCCCACCCTGGATGCTCCCAGGGCTGGTCCTTCTGCCTTGGCTCCCCATCCCCTGTGGCTGGGAGATGCCCTTTTCTTGGTGAAATGGGCACCCAGACATGACCCTGCAGCCCAGCTGTGATGCCAACACTGGCCCATCCTCACACCTTCCCTGTTTGTCTCAGTCTCCAGAGCAACTCCATCAGCAGCACAGGGGTCACGGCGCTGACAGCAGCTCTCTGCTCCAACAGGGGACTCCTCAGCCTCAAGTGAGTGACAGTCCCTGCAGCCACCCTGGCCAAAAGCTGTGCTGGGACCTGGGAGCTTTTCTGCAGCCTGGGATTGCTCCTGGTTGTTTCCATCTGTGAGATGCTAAAAGCAGCTTTGGTCCCTCCTCCAGCTGTGAGGAACTTCTCTGTGTCTTTATCTTTCTCCCTTTGGGACAATATTCATTCAGCCACATCTTGGAATGACAGGATGGCAGCAGGGATGGGAGGCTGGCAAAAAGCCCTGTTGGGCCCACAGGAAACACAGGGAATGGAGCTGCAGGAGCTGATGGGGGTGGTCTCACACAAAGTGCTTCACTCAGTTGATGGCCTCAGCCCCAGAGCAGGAGGGGAAGGGTGGCAGGGGGAGCAGCTGACCCAGCCCTGCCTTGGCTGCTCTCCCCAGCCCCGTGTCTTTCCCCAGCCTCCGGGAGAACTCCATCAGCAAGGAGGGGGGCCCTGCCATCGCCCGTGCCCTGCGCAGCAACAGCACCCTCAGGAAGCTGGAGTAAGTCCCGTGGGCCCCAGGAGGGCACCCAGACCACCCTGTGCTGTCCCTGGAGCTGTCCTCATTTTTTCCTGTGTGACTTGAGTCCTCTGTCCCTGCAGCCTGGCAGCCAACCTGCTGCACGACGACGGGGGCAAGGCCATCGCCCTGGCCGTGGGAGAGAACCGGGCACTCAGGGCCCTGCAGTGAGTGTCCCTGGGGCTGCACGGACATGGGCAGGGACACTGCTGGGCTGGGACACTGGCACCCTGGGCTGCCCGCCAAGGGAGGTGTGCTGTGACATCTGGGATGCACCCACGGGGTCTGGCACATCCCTGGATGGGTGTGGAGCTGGCTGGATCGGGGCATGCTCACAGCCCCAGGCTCCACCTCTCATGTTCTGTTTGCAGCTTGCAGTGGAACTTCATCCAGGCCAGAGCAGCCACGGCCCTGGCACAAGCACTACAGTCCAACAGCAGCCTGGCCAGCCTCGAGTAAGTGGGGACACGGGTGGAGGGTCCTGGCCCTACTGCTGGGCCCTTAAAGCCCATCCAGTGCCACCCCAGCCATGGGCAGGGACACCTTCCACTGTCCCAGGCTGCTCCAAGCCCTGCCAAGCCTGGCCTTGAGCACTTCCAGAGATCCAGGGACAGCCACAGCTTCTCTGGGCAACCTGTGCCAGGGCCTGCCCACCTCATTCTTCCCAATATCCCATCCATCCTTGCCCTCTTGCAGTGGGAAGCCATTCCCTGTTTCCTGTGCTGCAAACCCTTGTCCTTGTGCCTGGTGGTTTCCACAAGTGCTCTGAGATGCTGAAAGGAGCTTTGGTCCCTCCTCCAGCTGTGAGGAACTTCTCTCCGTGTTTATCTTTCTCCCTTTGGGACAATATTCATCCAGCCACATCTTGGAATGAATCTCTCAAACCCTTGTCCCAAGTCCCTCTTCAGCTCTCCTGGAGTCCCTTTAGGCCCTGCCAATCTGCTGTGTCCCCAGTGTGTGTCCCTGGCTGGGGATGCTCTCAATGCCTTGTGGCCCAGGAGCTCTCCCAAGCCGTTTGGGAATGCTGGGCCCTGTGCTGGCCCTGTCCCTGCCCTGGTTCCCAGGCCACGGGCACACCCAGCCCTTCTGTCACAGCCTGCAGGAGAACGCCATCGGAGACGAGGGAATGGCCGCGCTCTCCGCTGCCCTGAAGGTCAACACCACCCTGGCAGATCTCCAGTGAGTATCCAGGCTGCAGCAGGCCCTGGTGTCACAGCCCAATTACCCTAATTAACACCCCATGGCCACCTCAGGACAAGTGCTGAAGGGTGCCCGTTCCCTTGCAGCCTGCAAGTGGCTTCGGTTGGCGCGGCCGGTGCCCAAGCCCTGGCAGAAGCCTTGATGGTCAACAAGAGCCTGCAGATCCTGGAGTAAGTGCTCCATGGGAACACCCAGGGCTGTGCCACTGTCCCTGGGGTGTCTGAGAGCCTGGCCTTGGCTCAGCACTGCTCCTGCCCTTGCATGGTGATCTCCCAGAGCTGTCCTGGCCTCGCTGGTGTGGTCACTTCTCCTCTCCTCCCTTGTCCTTCCTCACTGCTCCCTTGTTTGCAGCCTGCGGGGAAACTCCCTGGGCCCGGCGGGGGCCAAGGCCGTGGCCAACGCGCTCAAGGTCAACCGCAGCCTCCGCTGGCTCAAGTGAGTGCCCCACCCAGGAGCAGCCTGGGCACACATTCCCTTTGGGAACAGCGGGGGATGGCCAAGGCAGCGGCCCTGGGATGGGCAAACCCTGAGCTGGTGGCCCAGTGCATGCACTCCCTGCTGGTGGCCCAGTGCTGTCTGACCCTCCTGCCTCTGCAGCCTGCAGGAGAACTCCCTGGGCATGGACGGAGCCATCTGCATCGCCACGGCCCTGAAGGGCAACCACGGCCTCACCTATGTCAAGTGAGTGGCTGCTGCCGTGCGTGGGAAGGGCAGGGATGGGGGAGACCATGGGAACCATGCAGGGACCTTGTGACTGCCAGCCCTGCCCACTCCTGGCTGCCCCACAGGGCAGGGGCATCCCGTGCTCCTCCCAGTGTGACAGCCACCACCCCCACACAGCTCCAGACCCCTCAGCTCCCCTCCAGGGATGCCTCTGGGCCACAGAACCACCTCAAAAGACAAATACTCTCCAAAACCAGGGGAGAAGTGGCTCAGCCCCCCCAGCTGTCCAGGGCTGTCTCCAGCTCCCCGCCTGGCTGCCTCAGGGCTCTCAGAGTGCCCTTGGGCAGGGCCCTGCATGGAGAGGGCAGGCACAGGTGCTGCTGGGTGCTGGTGCAAAGATGGGCAGCACCTCCTGTCCCCAGAAGGGTCCTGCTCTGCCTCGTGCCCCAGCCTGGGCCCTCTGTCCCCAGCCTGCAGGGGAACCGCATCGGGCAGTCGGGAGCCAGGATGATCGCGGACGCCATCCGGAGCAGCGCGCCCGACTGCGTCGTGGACGTGTGAGGGGCCCTGGCCACAGCGAGGGGACCCGGGGTCCCCACGGCCTGGTGACTGCAGGGAGATCCTTGGTGCCCACCTCAAGGATGAGAACTGGGGCAAGGACAGCTCCTGAGCTCCTGGCACAGCCCAGGGGGACCGAGGGTGTTGGATCAGGAGCAGAAGGTTCAGACTCGTGTTGAAAGCTGAGGGATGTGTGTGCCCATGTCTCTGTTCATTCAGGGCCTGGGGGAGCTTCAGGGAATGGGGGAAATGCAAAAAGGAGTGAGGAGGGGCAGATGCCACAGCCAGACCTCGTTTTTGTAGGGGATTTATCTGCTGGTGGCAGCAACTCCTGTGCTTTGTCACCCCTGGCTGAAAACAGCCCAGTCCAGCAGCCTCCCCTGAAATCCCAGATGGACACAGGAGATTTGCTGCTGCCTTGCTCAGATGGGAGTGCTGCTGTGGACCTGGGCACTTCCAGCAGGTCCTGGCTCGTGCTGTGCCCTCAGTAACAGGCTGGTGCTGGCCAGACACACCTGGAGGGTTTGGCAGAGCTGCTCTCTAACAAGAGAGAGGTAACCCAAGGCATAGGAGTGGAACCATCTAGAAAGTCCTTGGAAAATAAAAGAGTCCTCATGAAAATGGAGGAGTAAGAAGGGGAATGTAAGAGGAACTGCACTGCCTGACAGGGGATGTCTCCAGTACATCTTGGTGCTACACCAGGACTGCCTCAGCTCAAACTTCTGCCTCAGCTTCAGGCTGGAGCTCCTGGATCTCCTGCTGCTGTCACCGGTGTTCTGTGACCTTGGGATACCTCCTCCCGATGTCCCAGCTGCAGGGTCTGTCCTAGCAGGTCACCTTTTGACTAGCAGAGCAAAAGTGGTGCCTTTGTCTGTGTGGCAGGGACCCAGTGACTCCCCAGAGGTGCCAGGTCTGCAGGTGACCCAGCAGCCAAACTGTGAACCCTCAGAGAGCCCTGGAGCCACTGTCCCCTGTCCCCAGCCCAGCCAGGACATGCTGCCACACTCAGGGCAGCCAGTGCCTGGGGGCTGATCCCAGAAACACTGGGCTGAGCTCTGGAGATGTAAATGCTTGGGAATAAACTAATTCTTGGATGAGAAGATGCCTCTTGCAGCCTTGCTCTTGCACTGCAGGACGTTTGGGACGGGTTGTGCTGCACTGCCCTGGGCTGAAGGCTCCGTTCTCAGCCCCAGGGGCTGCTGCTGCTGCCTGGCACGAGCAGCTGCAACAGCAGCAGTGGCTCTGCCACATCCTGCAGGCTGTGCTGGAGGCTAGGTGGCACTGCTGCCTGGAGAGAGGCTCTGGCTCTGTGCACACCAGCTGTGGAGTCACTTTTCCATCTGGGCCTACAGTACAGGAAACAGAAAGCTGTGACTCAAACTGCAGCCCTGGCCTGGGGTCAGATCATCCCAGAATGGTTTGGGTTGGAAGGAACCTCAAAGCCCATCCATTCCCACCCCTTCCTCTATTCCTCCAAGCCCTGCCCAGCCTGGCCTTGGGCACTGCCAGGGATCCAGGGGCAGCCACAGCTGCTCTGGGCACCCTGTGCCAGGGCCTGCCCACCCTCACAGGGAACAATTCCTGCCCAATATCCATCCAGCCCTGCCCTCTGGCAGTGGGAGCCATTCCCTGTGTCCTGTCCCTCCATGCCTTGTCCCCAGTCCCTCTGCAGCTCTCCTGGAGCCCCTTTAGGCCCTGGAAGGTCTCCCTGGAGCCTTCTCCAGTTTTAACTCCACTCCTTCAGTCTCCCTGGTGCTGCTCTTTGTGCAGACAAGCCCTTGATTAAGTAAAGGATATGTTTAGGATAAATAGATTTAAGCCAGATTTAAAACCAATTGAGATGCATTCCCAGAGCAGCTTTTCATCCAGTTTTATTAAGCCAAAGAAATCTATTTGGACATAATAAAATGCAGGGAAATCAGACACATGATGCTCACTGGAGTGAGGCTTCTGGCACTGCAGTGCACAAGAGCCAGTTTAGTGCAATTATGGAAATAAGTGCACATTACTGTGATTCTCATTATGGATAAACTGCTCATGCTTTGAGATTCACAAACCTGGCAATCCAAGTTTAATTTTCAGGTTTAATGAACATTATTTACCAACTCCTGAGTTCACACTGACACACACTTTTCAGACAGCAGGGTATTAGCTCCTGGCCTCTCCAAAGTTTGTGCTTCAAGAGGCCTCCTGCTCCTGAAGGGTCAGAAGTCATTATCACTTTGCTCCAGTGGCTCTGGCTTCCTGGCTCGGAGACTGGATTTGCCTGGGGAGATTTCCATGCTGTCATCTTCCACATCATCCTCCTCGTCTTCATCTTCATCCAGGTCAATCTCACTATCCCCTGAGTCATCCTGCAGGACAGGGAACAGGAGCCCGTGACCAGCTCAGCTCTGCCCTGCCAGGCCCCTCTGCCAGCCCAGCTTCCCCTGGCTCCCAAGGGATGGCAAACCCCCTTCCCCACCCACGGGGCTGATGAACACAAATTCCCTGACTGCTGCTGGCTCTGGGCTATTAAAAGCCTGTCAGGGTGTTTAACATTGAGGTGACAGCTACTGTGAGCCCCCAGAATGGAGGGGAAGTGGAGAAGAATGAAGCCCAGGAGAGGAACCCACCTGAGCCTTGCGCCGGCCGGGCCCTGCCGGGGCTGGGGTCCCCTTGGAGAGCCAGAGTGGAGGAACACGAGAGGCAGAGCAGGAAAAAAAGGTACAAGAACATAAAAGAGAACAGAAAGTACCCAGGCTGGAGCAGGGGAGAAGGCAGCAAAGGCAGGCACAGCTCAGGGATCCTGTGCCACACCAGCAGGTGACAGAGGCTGGACACACACTGCTGGCTCTTCCTAACTCCATGAGCTCCTGGAGGGGCTCAAAGCAGCCTCACTGCTTCATTCCCTGGGCTGGGACACACCAGCAGAGCCTGCAAAGATCCCTGAGCTCTGGGAAGCTGCAGTCACGGGCAGAGCCATGAGACAACTGCAGTGGCTGCAGCTGAGGAAGTCACAGGCTGAAGGCCTTGGCTCCATCCCTGGCTGTGCTGGGGCTGTGCCAGCAGGGAGAGCTGCCAGCAGGGAAGTCTAAAGGGAACAGGAATCACAGAGGGTGACCATCCAAATCTGTCACTAACGTGGCCAAGGACAATCAGGCAGCACTGGGACTGAAGTGACAACATCTTCACCCACAGCACAACACTCTGCCCTTCCCAGAAATGGGTCTGGATGTCCAGGAGGCAACAACCCTTTAGAGCAGGAGCAAAGAGCAGAGCATGGGCTGCAAGTTCCTCTCCAAGACCCCAAAACTGTGGCTGCTCCATCCCTGGAACTGTTTTAAGTCAGGCTGGATGGGGCTTGCAGCAACCTGGTCTAGTAGAATGGGTCTCTGGGTAGAACAACATGGATTTTAAGGTCCCTTCCACCTCAAACCGTTCTGGGATTCCCAGAAATATCTGAACTCGCCTCCTTGAGGGTGCCTGCTGGATTGAGACAGAAAGGTTCCACCCACACTGGGAATTAACAGCAGCACAGGCTGAAACACAAACCCACAGTCACCACAGCTGTACTAGTTCCTTGCCCACTCCAAAACATCACCTGGAGAGAGCAGCCCCACTGCTCCTGGCATGGCAGCAGCTTTTTGAGATGGTGGGGAGAGCCAATTGCAAATGCCAATGACATCCCAGCAGCTGGATTCAGCTTCCTGGTGCAGATGTGGCCACTCAGGTGTGCCCAGAGGCACAGAAAGGGTGCCCATGGATGCCAAAGGCTGGGCACAGACACAGAGCAAGTGCCTCCTGTGCACAGCTCTGTGTGCCTTTTATCTGCCCACTCACATGGAAACCACAACCAAGGGCAAGGCCAGGAGCCCTGGGGCAGCAAGAATCCCAAGGGCACAGCTCACAGTCCTGCTCTCATCCCTGCCCATCCTCCAGGGCACTGATGCTGCCACTACAGGCCATGCACAGGGCTCCAAGGAGTGACTTTTTAGAGCAAGGAGGGGATTTGGGTCCATGTATTTAACTCCAGCTGCACTGCACTGGTCCCTCTTCCCAGAAATCTGCCCCACAGCTCACAGGAGCATTCCTGCAGCCTGTGTGCCATTAGTTCTGCACTGCAGGATGGGGTGAAAGCACATGGAGCACACTCCAAGACCAAAGGAAAAATAAGGAAATACACATCTGTGCTGAGGAAAGGAGTCAGCCATTGGAAAGGAGGGGAAGAGCAGCCTGGGGTGTGAGGATTCAGCAGGTAAAAAGGTGTCTCTCCAGCTGAGGAGAGGGCTGGCATCTAAAGTCCTGTCAGAGAAGCTCTGCAGACACATGAGATGGTTACTCACATCCTCCTCTGTGTCTCCACCTTGCATTGATCCCACGATCCGTGTGCCAACTCTTCCTGCAGGAGCAAAGAGAATCCCCATCAAACCTGGGTCATGGTCACAGGAGCAAAGAGAATCCCCATCAAACCTGGGTCATGGTCACAGGGGCAAAGAGAATCCCCATCAAACCTGGGTCATGGTCACAGGAGCAAAGAGAATCCCCATCAAACCTGGGTCATGGTCACAGGAGCAAAGAGAATCCCCATCAAACCTGGGTCATGGTCACAGGGACAAAGAGAATCCCCATCAAACCTGGGTCATGGTCACAGGAGCAAAGAGAATCCCCATCAAACCTGGGTCATGGTCACAGGAGCAAAGAGAATCCCCATCAAACCTGGCTGGTGGTCACAGGAGCAAAGAGAATTCCCATCAAACCTGGCTGGTGGTACAGAGAGGGAGCAGCAAGGGTCAAGCTCAGGGTGCATCCCTCAGTGACAGGATGAGATCCCAATCCATGCAGTCACCCTCCTTGTTAAGCCTCATTGTTCAGGAGAGGGGAGGAGGGGGTAAGGCTGACAGTAATTAACACTGGACTCAATGATCTTAGAATTTTTCTCCACCATTAATGATTCTGTGATTCTAGCTCCAGTCAGCTGTTTCCAGAGCTACCTTATTCCAGCATGGTGGTCTGGCAGGACAAGAGGCAATGGACACATTAAGAAACAGGAAATTCTATCAGAACCAAGAAACCTTTTATTATGTCAGGGCAGTCAAACACTGGAACAAGGTTGCTAAGAGAAGTTTAGGAGTCTCCATCCATGGAGATACTCAAAACCAAACTGGATGTGGTCCTGGACAAGCAGCTCAAAACTCCTGTTAGAGCAGAGAGGCTGTTCCAGATCATCGTGAGAGGTCCCTTCCAACCCCAAAAATCCATGAACTGACACATTTCTTCCTCTGCTTTGGTACACCGAGAACAAAATCCTGTTTTTTCCATGTGGTGAACCCTTTTTGCTTTAGCGAGCTCAGACCCTTTCTGATATTCCAGGATGGATTGAATCTCACAAGAAACCCAGGGAAACCTCAAGAATTTCCTGATGGGAGTTGGATGTGTGAGGCTGAAGAGGGAGGTGGGGCTCTGCAGGGAGCTCAGTGGGAGGGGAGCACACACACGTGCCTGCTTGCCTGCCTTTGGCTACCAGAGGCCATGGGAAGATGTTGGCAGGTTTCCTTTGCTGGGGAGGGAGCCTGGAAGTGTTGGGAGCGGGGAGAGCAGAGCTGTGAGCAGGGAGAAGCTGCTGGGAGCTGCCTGGGTGACTCAGCCCTGCTGCTGCAGCCACAGAACCCCCTCAACACTGGATCTTATTTCCAGCCCCGCTGTGTCCATCCCATCCCACCAACTGTTCATTTCCTGCCATCACCAGCTTCCTCCATGCCAAATATGGATTGTTCCAATCTAGAACAATCCAATCTGTGCTGTTTTTAGCATGAAAACAAGGCAGCTTTAAAATATACCCTGGTAAACCTCTTTTTTTCTACTTCCCAAAGCACAAAAGATGACAGGTCCCCTTTGTCCCACGCAGTTTGAGCTGAGTTAGTGATAGGAAAAAGCTGCCTAACTCATCCATAGCTCACCAAAAAAACCCCTGTTGTATCAAGGCAGATCATTAAAAGGATTTTATGTCTTTATATAAAAAGCAGTGGCCTCTATGCAGCAGTTGCTGCTAACACAGGAAGTGGAGATGGAATTAAGAGATTTCTGGATAGATCTGTCTTCAGGCTTTGGAGACTTTTGCTCTAATTTATGCTACACTAAATGATATAAATTTGGGGGTGATTGCACCTGACATCCTTAGATGACAACAGAACCCCATTTTTGCCCAACCTACAAATGACTCCTGAGTTTAACTGCAATTTTACTCTGTAGAAGGCCCAACATAAAGTGTAAAATTGGGAATTACTACCTCAGAAAGGAGAAAGCTCCAGGGAGCTCCTAAAAGAAGACAAAACTGAGAGAGATTCTGAATAGAAAAGAGAATCAAGATATCAGCTAAGGAGAGCTGATGGAATAGGACAGTTCAGAATGCCATGGGAAGAGCTTGGAGGATGCTCCCAGGAGGTGTGCAGGATGCTGCTCCTCCCTCAGAGGCAGCAGTGCAGACATCCCATGGACACATAACTGCTCCCACCTGGAGAACTCCAGCATCTGCTGCTGCCTGGAGCCATGCAGAGGGGCTGCAGCAAGCCCTGGGACTGTCCCAGGATGCAGAGGGGCTGCAGCAAACCCTGGGACTGTCCCAGCACACAGAGGGGCTGCAGCAAACCCTGGGACACTCCCAGCATGCAGAGGAGCTCTGACTTCACCTGAGCACAAAGTGTAAAGAGGAGAGCAATCAGATTTTCCATGGAGCATTGTTTTCACCCCCAGACCATAACCCCCCACGTTTCCCTGTGTGGGGAATGGCCCTGGTGTGTTCCTGTGTGTACTGGGGGCAGGCAGGAAGCAAAGGAGGCACCTGCATGGCACAGGGAGAGGGGGATGCTGTCACTTGGCTTCCTGGGCTCAGTTCAGCCGGGCTCACACAGCTGCCAAGAGGAGAGGGCCTGTGGTGCTTCCTTCCAGAAAATGTGACTCCAGCTGGGACAGGCTGTGCAGAGCAGTCATTAGGAGAGATGCTGGTATGAACAGGCTGTGATTCACTGCACCTCTGGAGTCAAATCTTCTCCCCGTGCATGGCCATGGTTTGTAGGCACCTCAGAGAGCAGGAGGCAATGTGCATCCCTGATTTGGAGCTGTGAGCTGTTGTCATGTTCCCTCTGTGTGATGCTCCCCATTTTACCAACCTGTGCAGCTGCCCAGGATGGAGCCACAGGGCTGGGATGATTTCCAGCTCCTCAGCAGCAGTGGGTACAGTTAACCCTGTGCCTCACAGCAAGGAGTGACACACAAGCTGAGAGTCAGGACAGCCTGGGAGGGGGGCAGGGGGGTTGGAGCTGACACATTTTGCTCCCAGTCTGCAGATCTGCAGTCAGTCTCCAGTGCTTAATGTGAATTCACAGCATGGGGTCACAGAAGACACCTCTCTTCCCTCTGCATCACATTCCCTTCCACACACAGAAAAATGGGATGAACCTTCTGCTTGATCCTCCTGAGCTGCTGTCCTTTGGGCACTGTGTTCTCAGTCACAGAGTGATGGAATATCCTGAGTGGGGAGGGACCCCCAGGGATCATCCAGCCCTGGCACAGACCCCCCAACAATCCCACCCTGTTCCTGGCATTGTCCAAGCACTCCTGGAGCTCTGGCAGCCTCGGGCTGTGCCCATTCCCTGGGGAGCCTGGGCACTGCCCAGCACCCTCTGGGGGACGAACCTTTCCCAAAATCCAGCCTGACCCTGCCCTGGCCCAGCTCCAGCCATTCCCTATCCCAGAGATTGGAGCTGCCCCTCGGGAGGAGCTGCAGCCCCCCTGAGCTCTGCCCTCAGTCTCCTCCAGCTGAACAATCCAAGTGCCCTCAGCTGCTCCTCAGACCCTTCCTGTGCCCTTGTCCCTCCTCTGGACTCTCCAACAGCTTCAGATCCCTCTGATATTGTGGCACCCACAGCTGCCCCAGAGCAGGGGTGAGGCCACACCAGGGCAGAGCAGAGCAGAGCAATCCCCTCCTCAGAGCAAGACCCTGATCCCAGCAGCATTTCCCAGGCACTGCCAGAACCCAGGGACTCGTGAAGCACAGCCCAGCTGCTGCATGGGGAGCACACTTCAGTTTATTTCTTACACCTCCATGAGAAGGAAATCTGCCTGGAAGTGAGGGAGCTGTTCCCACCATTTCAGACCTACAGCCTCTCCTCCTCCTTCACCTGATGTTGGATGGCCACACCTGGGGGAGGCTGAGAGGGAAAGAAAACATTCTAGACATTCCACAGCAGAAATCTGAACACAGCCACAAGCTGGAGAGAGAAATTCCACAAGCAGAGTGACAATTCCTAGTGAGAACACAACTTTCCTGCTTTTCAGCCTGCCTGTGGTATGGAAGGATTGGAAACAGGACTCTGGAGGCTCACCTGAGAAGATTTGATGGCAAAACTCTCCTTTTCCCTACAGGACTGGAAAAAATGAGGGATAATTCAGGCTCTGCAGCCTTCCCCCAGCATGCAGGGTGCCAGAGGCACTCAGCAGCAAGTGCCCTCTGCCAGCACATCATTAACACCCTGATCCTCTGGGCCAGCTCTGCCCAGGAAAGGGGCTCCAAGAGAGCTGCTCTCCCTGTGTGGCTCTGGACTGACTGTCTGCTAAAAACCCAGGGTTTTATAAAGCTGTCCTCTCACAGTAAGGGTCAAATGGGGCTGAAACTGTTCCTGTCTCAGTAGTGAAATGGTTTCTGAGGTCTGGCCAGGACAAAGGCAGCCCTTAACACCAATGTTGTAAAAGGAAATGAGCTACAGCACAGGAGGAATGGTTCACAGGAGCTGAAACACCCTGGCAGTGTGGAATAAAAGGTGATTTCCAGGCACAGCTCCACAGGGATGGACTATTTCAGCTTCATTCAGCAGCACTGCCTTGTCACCAGCACAAGTGTGTCCAGTCTGCCACCTCTGGGAGGGGAAAGGTCCTCATGATGCCACAATGCATTTCAGGACTCTGCTCCCAGGGACTTTAAAAGATGGATCTGCACGTGGAATCATAACATCACCTCAAAACCTGTCACTTCTGATGGTGTGGGTGACAAAAATCTGTTTAGTTCAAGGGGAGACTGGACAGCTTCTTAGGAGAAACTGAATGTACTGAGAGCTTAAATCTGTGCAAGCCACCAGTGATGGGGCTGAAACAGCTGGAGAGCCCTGGGGAGCCTGAGGGAAGCTCCCATGTGCTTCCATTTTCCTTCAGCCAGGGCTGGGGACAGACCAGGTTGCCTGGATGCTGACCCAGCACCCCCAGGGTGATTCTGCACTCCCAGGACAAGGCTGTGCCTCCTTCACCCCAAAGGCCAACCCAGCTGCACATGAACTGCCATGCAAACAACTCATCTAGGGCCTGGTTCAGGCGGGAGGGTTCTCTACACTGCAAATGGTTAAAACTTCCAGTGCTGAAAGGATTTCTTTTCCTTTGGCACTCTGACAGAACAAGAATCTTACTGCAAGTGGCACCACAAATTCAGGGAAGTCCATTGTATTTGTCACAGCCTCAAATATCTGTTGCCAGACAGAATAAAAATGGATGTGAAATTTTATTCACATTGACAATGCTAAAATTAAAATGTACAGACCAGATTGCCTCCAGCTCTGGTGTCCCCAGCACAGGAAGGATGTGGAGCTGTTGAGGAAGAGTCCAGAGGAGGCACAGAGATGGCCCAAGGGCTGGGCCAGGCTGGCAGAGCTGGGGGTGCTCACCTGCAGAGGAGAAGGCTCCAGGGACACCTCAGAGCCCCTGCCAGGGCCTGAAGGGGCTCCAGGAGAGCTGCAGAGGGACTGGGGACAAGGCATGGAGGGACAGGACACAGGGAATGGCTCCCACTGCCAGAGGGCAGGGCTGGATGGGATATTGGGAAGGGATTGTTCCCTGTGAGGGTGGGCAGGCCCTGGCACAGGGTGCCCAGAGCAGCTGTGGCTGCCCCTGGATCCCTGGCAGTGCCCAAGGCCAGGCTGGGCAGGGCTTGGAGCAGCCTGGGACAGTGGGAGGTGTCCCTGCCATGGCAGGGGTGGGATGAGAAGAGCTTTAAGGCCCTTCCCACCCAAAGCAGTGTGTGATTCTGTGATAAATAGGTGTATAATCTATAAAAGCAAATGATCTGTGACACATGGGTTTTCTACAACACCCCCCTTAAGGAGGGGCCTGTCCTGTCACTGTGACACTGTGACAATAAAGCAGCTGCAGCTCCCCAGGCCCACAGGCAGCACCTGCAGCTTGGCCCTGCTCCCCAGCCAGGAGCTCTCACCTCCCTGCTCCCTCCTGGACCAGAGCCCTTCCTGCTCCCCTGATGCTGCTTTTGCCAAGTTTGCTGGCCCAGCAGCACTGAGATCAAAGCTCCAGAGCCCACTCCAGCTTCTCCCTTCAGCTGCTCCTGCCTGTTCCTCTCTGCACGTGGGGAAGGGGTTGATTTTCTCTCTGCACCACACAAGTCTCCCCCAGCTCCCTCTTTGCTGCTCCACGGGAAACCAAATCCTGTGACTTCAAGTCCTTTAGCTGGCTGAAAGAACAAAACCAGGAGCAATATTGTCAAACCTGCATTTAGTTTGAATTTTGCTACATCTATCCAGAGCTGATGAAAGGGCTCTTGAGGGTGAGTGTGCTGATTTTTCTCAATTATACCAAGTGGCCTAAAAAGAGTGATTATCTCTCCCTGAGAATCTTGCCTCTATAATGGCAAAACACACTGGAATGTCTGCCCACCACTGAGAGAGGGAGGAAGCCTTATCTCCCAGCACTGATAACTCGGGAATTAGAAATGTAAAAGATGGAAATTAGAATGTAAAAAAGATATAAAAGTGCACCCCAGCAGCCACAGGGACTGAGCACAGTGGGCTCCTTCTCCTCAGCTTGAGAGCAAACGTGGCTCAGCAGCATCACCATGTAAGAAAACACACAGCTTCAAAAGAAAGTGACTGAAATATCCTAAATTGAGTCAAGGAAAAAAGCAGTAATTAATAGAAACAATGTTTTTGTTATGCTGCCTTGATCATTAAGTGCATCTTAAATGCAAATTACTGAAGAACACCAGCAGATTTGTGATGTGTTTAATAGCAAACATTCAGCCCTGGTTTTCTAAAGAAGCTGCTGCTTCTGACGTTCATCTCAGGTCTTAAAGTCTGATGAACTGAGTTTCCATTAAGGGTAATTAATGACAACAAAGGTCTTCCTAGAAAAATAAAATCTACTGGCAGCAAAATCTACAACTTTTAGAGAAAACCTCTAAAACTGCTATTAAGAGCAGCAGGGACTCAGGTTATGGTGCTCTCTGAGATGAAGCATCACAGTCAGCTACAGGGTCCCTTCCAAAGCTCTAAAACCTGTGTACAAACCTTTCTTTGAGAAATGCCAATGTAAAATATTCCTTAGAGAATATCAATGTTTCTAGCACTTAACAAGACTTATCAATTTTTAAGGAAAACAGAGGAAGGGAGGATAAAAATGCTTAAATTACACTGACTTGAGAATATCAGCTTCTTTCCCTGCTCTCAGTCAGAGAGGGCAAAGCAGAATTCCACTCACAAACCCCCACAAGTTTGCAGTTTATGTGAGGAACAGCTTCCAGCAGGATGGTGGCACATGAAACCCCCCAGAGGCACTTCCTGCAGAGCCCAGAGAGCTTTGTGCTCACAGCTCAGAATCCCTCACTGCTAACAGAAAGAACCACCCTGATTTCCTGGCTGTGTTTTGCTCCACTCCAGACTAAGCAGAACATTTCTTTTCCCACCTGAGTGAACCACAGACCCTCACCCAGCAATTTCTCTGAGCTGCTTGTGAGCAGTGGGAGCAGAGGCTGCAGTTGCACTCCCCAGGAAGCAGGACAGAAGGACAGAAGGACAGAAGGCTCACACCCCTCCCTGGGAGCAGCAGCTCAGGTGTGCTCCACCTGTGCCAAGGCAGTGCAGGTGGCTTTCCTGACTCACTGAAGGTTTCCCAGCTGAAACAGGTGCCTAGAGCTACAGGGAAATATATAAATAATAATATATAAATACTTTGCAATGAGAAATGGGATTGCCTCCCTAAGGCTTTGTACAGAACTACTTCAGGAATGTGTAAGGCAATACCAAGGCAGGATTTTCCCCACACAGTCATTTTTTTTCCCAGTAAATAATCCTGCATTTTCTCCCCTGGAAGCATTGTTTTTCCCACAGGGCTTTAATCCTCCTGCAGCTCCTGAGAGCTGAACAGTGCCAAGCTCCTGAAGGGTGACAGGGGCTTCAGGATTTGCAGCTACTCAGGTAACTGCAGGACATCCCTGTGGCTCAAGGCAGCTCAGGAGGGGTAGGGTACCTGGCAGGAGAGTTTCTGTGCTGATGCGGTGCCTCGTGATCTGCAAATCCCCCTCGCTGTCAGAGCCTTCATCCTCCTGGATTTCTATGTCAGAGTCATCATTACCTGGTGAAAAACAAAGGCAGCTCATCAGTGTCACCCAAAGCAGCCCCAGCCCAGAGCAGCAGCTGGATACAGGAGACAGCAGCAGTTCTACCTTTGCTCAAGCCAAGAGGAATTGGAAACTCCTGCAGGGAGCACTGGCTCTGCACAGGACACGGCCAATCTCCACATCCCAAGGAGAAATCCTTCAGCAGGGGAGAGCCAAGCAGCACTCACTGCAAACAAGAGCCTTGGGACAATCCCAAATCCCAGGCTGTACCATAAAGGTGCTGTTTAAACAGCCCCTCTGGGCATGAAGAGAAGCTGCTACTTCAGCAAGTGATTCAAAGATAAAACTCTTTGAAAAGCATTTGGGAAGTGTGTGTTTATTATCCAGGCTTTACCCTGACACCAGCAGTGTCAAAACCCATCTCCTTGGACTATTTGCCTTTCATTTAATTCTAGATAAGCACAGTTCCACATCTCCAGATAAAGGAATGCAGCTCCAGCCAAACCCAAGATGCTGGAGAGAAGGGAAGCTTCCAAAGACCAGGAACTTCAGATATTTTCATCATCTGCCTTTGTTTCCTTCTGCCCATCCAAAGCAGAGTTCCCAGTCCAGTGCCAGCACAAACCAAACAGGACCCTATGGGAGGACCCAGCACAGCAACATTTGCTGCTGATTATTTAGAGAAAATAGGCAATTCTTTCCCAGGTACATTTAATTACACACATGTCCGAGCTGAAAATGGAAAGAACTACTTTAATTAGGATTAGTAATGAGCTGACACATCTTTGCAGTATTTAATTATCACACAATATACAAATATTAGACATTTCCCAACCTCTTTTTCACTGCAATATTAAGTTAATGAGAAAATAATAATGGCAAGGGAAGTATCTGCCAGCCTGGTAAGATTACAAGGCTCCAGCAGAGTTAGCTACAATTTCTATTTGCACTTTCTTCTTTGGCAAGTGAGGGAACCACTCACTGCTGTGTGACCTGGATGCTGCTTCTGTTTGCCTGGCATTTAGGAAACTGAGGTTTTGTTCAGCCTTGCAGGAGCAAACTCCTTGGGAAGAGCCACGTGGAGCTTCCAGAAAGGATTCAAATTTGTGCTCAATATATTAAAGACTGAATTTATCATATCTGTGATGGCTCTTACTGCTACTAAAATGTCCTCATACTTATTTTGTGGGGGTTTCCCCTTCCTTCTTAGTTATTTATTTTATTTTTAGCAGCAATTTCTCCCTTTCAGGCTTTGTCATTCCTGCTAGGCAGTAGCACTGCCCAGAGCTGAGGATGCTGTAGGGAGCCCACTGATTTCTTGGCCAAAGTTTTCCCATTCCAAGCCCATCTGTGCTTCCTGCTCCTGTCTGGGATCTCCTGAGCCTGAGCTGCCAGCTGAGCAGGGACCTACAGCTTCCCACTGCCAGAGAGCAGGGTGGGATGGGACAGGGGGAACAAATCCTTCCCTGTGCCTTTAAAAAGCCTGGACTGCCTTTCCAGCCAAATGAAAATACAAATTCACCACCTGAACTCCCAGGATGTCATGGAATGGGCTGGCCTGGAAGAGACCTCAAAGCCCATTTCCACCCCTGCCATGGCAGGGACACCTTCCACTGTCCCAGGCTGCTCCAAGCCCTGCCCAGCCTGGCCTTGGGCACTGCCAGGCCTGCCCACCCTCCCAGGGAAGAGTTTCTTCCCAAAACCCACAACACAGCACTTTTCCTGCTGAGCTGTGACTTTGAGATGAATCCTGTTATGGATCCATGGCAGAGTTTGGGTTTTCCTTGCCCAGCCTGGCTGCAGTCCTGGAGCACAGAGCCCAGCTCAGAGCATCACTGCACTGAACTCGTGCCAGAGGCTCAGAGAAGTGACAGCTGCACATTCAGCAATTCCCAAATTCCTGCCTCCAAGCCTCCTGCTCCCTCTAGAAATGACAGCAAGCACCTTTTTCACTCCCCAAAGCCAAATAGACTGCTCCAGTCCAGCCCAAGGGCTGCTGTTTCCAAGCCCAGCTCTGCCCATGTACAATCTGAGTTATCAGCTGAGCAGAATTGTGCTAAACCCCAACCCCAAGGACACAATCAGAGCACAGGGCTAAGAAATTATCCAAATATACGTGAGAAAGAGAAGCTGAGTACAGGCCTTTTATCAGGATTAAATCAAACACCAGCCCAGCCCAGTGTGACCTGTCCTAGGCAGTGTCCCACACCAACCCCTCACTCCACACCCAGTGTGCCCAGCTCTCACCAAAATATTCTTGGTATTCATAAAAAGTGACAGTTCAGGAAGTTTCATTTAACAACATGCAAAAAGACTTACTGCCCTAGAAGAAGCCACAGTCTCATTTGTGTACCACTGCACACACAACTACCATCAATTTTGAGAAGACAAGGAACATTCCTTATGAAAAAAACCAGATTTTTCTCAGGATCAGCATAAAGCACTGAAGATAATCAACCACAGCACCACTAATTACCATGTGCTTGTACATGGAGTACAGAGCCCACTGAATGGAGCTGGCTTATGAGATTTATATGGGTTTACATGAGGATTATTGGAATTCTCACAACAGACTTATTTATTATTATTCAGCAATCCATGTGCCCCAGTTGAGGCCAAGCTGGCAGCTTCCAGAAGCTTCAGACTGAGGTTTTAAGCAGCTCTTGTATTTTCATAATGAAAAGGTAATCAGCAGAACAAGTCTGTAAATTGTGCTGGGCCCATCTCCCCACTGCTGTGATTGCCTCTGCTGCACAGAAAACACTCCAAAGATCAGCCTGAGAGAGGATATACCGTGGGATTTTAAACCCCACTTGCCTTTCTTTTCAACATTTCTATTTCATAAAGATGGGTTTCAGTCAACTAATTTATTTTTTTTTAAAGCTGTACAGCCAGAAATATACATCCTGGTTCCACTGATCTCCAAAGGTGGGATTTTTGTTCCTCCTCCCACTGCCCCAGGAAAAAGCCAGAGCTGATACCTGGACAGATAATACTACACTGAAATGATTTAATTTCTGGTAATTTGCAATGCTTGAAGGAAAAGCTCCATGATTTAATAACTCAGCAGTGATTTCATTGCAGATTTGGTAGTTTGCATCAATATTCAAGTAAAGGTATCCAGCTGTAAAATAAGAAGTTACTGTGGTGAGGATAATGAGCACAGTGGCCATTGTTTATTGATATTCCCTGGAATTAGCTGTAAGTGCTGTGCAGTGTGTCCAATTTCATCAGAAAATCACTGCCTGGCAAACACAGGCACTGGCTCCACAGCAATTACTGCACCCAGCAGGATGCTGGTTTGGGAGAGAAAACATCATGAGAACAATCAAAGGGGCAGCTGACAGCCACTTGATCCCCAATGAAACCCAGAGAACAAACAGCATGAAAGAAGGGAACAGCAAACACCAGAGGGGGTGGGATTGGGGTGTTTGATGTGCTGAAGGAGAGTGAAGCCCAGGGCCCACTGAAAGCCTCAGCTCTGCCAAACCCATCCTTTGGCCAAACCCAGACCCATCCTTTGGTGTTGGCACACCAAACCCACAGCACCAGGCTCTGGATGAGCCAGCACACTCCTAAACCCACAGCTCTGCAGGCTGAAGGGAAAGAAAGGCTTGGATAAAAAAATATCTGGAGGGAACATCCTTTGTCCTCAGCACAAAACTGAGATCTCATCCCATCCCTAAGAAGAATTCAGCCAGGTACTGAGAGCTACTGAGCAAGGTCCAGATGTGAGGAACTGCTAGGAATTCCATGGAAAACTTGGGATGGTCAGAGTTGTGCAGCCAAAAACTGGGCAGTAACAGCAACATGCAGCAACAACAAGGTTGCAGAGGTAGCTCTAAGTGCACTTATTTACCTTGCATGGCCATTTTAAGGTCACAGAATTATGGAATAATTGGGGTTGCAAGGGACTTTAAACTCATCCCATTCCACCTCCCCCTAACCCAGGCTGCTCCAAGTCCATCCAGCCTGTCTGTCCACAGAATCCAAACTCCCAATTTATCAGTGAGGATGATTAACCACTGCCTGGGGAACCATTAGGTGTCAGCCACTTGAAATAATTAAAATTAAGTCAGGATGACAAACTCCACTTCAGCTGGGATTTGGAGTCTTAGCAGGAGTGAGCAGTTAGGTTATTTTTGGGCCCATTTGATCAAGAGGTCATATTTGGTGACCAGAATTATTTCTAACAGTCTTACAAGCCAAAAATCCATCCAAGCACTATTAAATTAGGTCATGAATTTGCAATTACCCAACAAGCCTCACACAAAGCTCCTGTGGACCAGTTCCAAGTGTCTCTTACAAGAAGATGGATGGCCCAGGCACCAGCAACAGCATCCAGGAATCATCCAGGAGTCACCCTCCAGTCCCACAGCTGCTCAATGGGGCTTTTTCTTTGTCTGCTAGCAGATTTTAAAGCATCAGCCCTGGAGCAGAAAGGGTGCACCAGGAGCATCAGTTACATCCCATGGTTATTGCTGAACTAGATTCAAGCAGTGCAGATTTCCAAATGCTGGGGAAAATCAATGTTTATTCATTCCACAGACCAAGCAAGAGGATGCAGGGTGGACTGAGTGGAGCAGCACAACAGAAAGTGGCAGAGTCACTGAAAATTTCAGTTTTACAGCAAATACTTTCCCATATTTAAATTAATCCTGGGCACAGCATTGGCCGAAAGAAATGAAGGAAATATCTTGAAAAATTCAAAGCATTTCTGTTTTTATACTTTCAAAACAAATATTTTAATTTTTTAAAAATACAGTTCATATCTATTCCTACAAGAAAGGTGGAGAAAGACTTTGGACAAGGGATGGAGGGACAGGACACAGGGAATGGCTCCCACTGCCAGAGGGCAGGGCTGGATGGGATATTGGGAAGGAATTGTTCCCTGTGAGGGTGGGCAGGCCCTGGCACAGGGTGCCCAGAGCAGCTGTGGCTGCCCCTGGATCCCTGGCAGTGCCCAAGGCCAGGCTGGGCAGGGCTTGGAGCAGCCTGGGACAGTGGGAGGTGTCCCTGCCATGGCAGGGGTGGAGCAAGATGAGTTTTAAGGACCCTTCCAACCCAAACCACTCTGGGATCTTGTGATTCTGCATTGTCTTCTTTTAAATTGATAAAAAGCTCTTGAAGAATGTAAGAAAATGCATTGAAAAAAGTGAAAAAAAGAAAGATTTGTAAACGCAGTAAGCTGAAGAGTCTGAAAAAATATTTCAGTCTAGAAACATTCCAAGCTGCTCCTTTTTGCTCAACAAAGTTTTTGCAATTTTGGATAAACCTGAGGAAATAAACTGAATTTCTGCTGCGGTCAGTGACTTTCCCTGGCCTCTCCTCACACACAATCCAGTACCAGAGCAGCCAGTACCCACATCTGGCAGCAGAGCAATCTCCAGCCTTCCTCCAAGCAGTGCCTGGTACACTGCTGCAGGTGTCACTTTGCCATCAACAAGGAAACCAAGCCCTGAGTTTCAGGCAGTTGGATTTGTTCCATGGCAGCAGCCCTGGATGTGGCACAGGGGCAGCAGATGTGTGAGACATCACTGCCTGGATCAGCCCCTCCAAGAGCATCTTCTGCCAAGCAAAGATTAGAAAAAGAACAGCAACTTCCTCCCTGCTCAGCACAAAAGACATTTTTATACTGCTGCAAATACTTAATTATGTGTACTTTCATCAGGCAGATAATACTCAGAGCCTGATCTGTAGCTAGAGTTCAAAATCTTTATGTTGTTTAACAACAGCATTTCAGACAATTTAGTGTTGGTTTGTTGTGGTTTCTTTTTTTGTGTGTTTTTTTTTCTTTTGTTTTGTTTTGGTTTTTGTTTTTTTTTTTTCAGTGCAGCGGTTTTATGAAGTTGCTCTGTCAGAGAGGAAAGCTGATTTGCAACGTGTGGAGGCAAAACAAAAAAAACCAACCAACCAATCAAACAAACAAACAAAAAGGATACAAACTGTTGATCAATAACACTAAACAATTTTGCCAGTTTTATGTGAGTACCATATCCATGGATTTTTTATTCTTAACACAGAGCTGCACAACTCAACCTGCATCCCACAGCTCTCCTTTATGAGAAACAGAGTTTAGGCTTCTGAGGCTGAAACTCAACTGAGAGCTGTCCAAAACTCCTGCAGCTTCATTGCAGAGAGAAATTAAGTGTTAATTTGGAACCCTTCTTACCAAATTAGCAGGAGATAAGGTCAGAGGACCCAGACAATGAGAGAGCTGATCAGTGCTGTGAGAGTAGCAGAGCTCACAGGGCAGAGAGGATGCTGACTTTTATCAATTAATGCAACAAATTTGTCACCACCCACAGCCCCGGCTGTTGGACAGCCTCACTAAGAGCTGTGCAGCTCCCAGGGGCAGAGGGTTACCAGAGGGAGAGACCCTGCAGCCCCCTGAGGAGGGAAGCAATGCACTCCCCCAAACCAACACTCAGGACCAGCCAGGGACAGTGGGAGGCCCAGGGCAGCCTGCCCACCCTGCACTGAGCTCATCCCTCCATCTCCAGAGCCTGAGCAAGACCCAGGCAGAGCAGGGCTCACTTCAACATCCTGGTGTCTGCTGGGTGGAAGGCCCAGACAAGAAAGTCCTAAGTTTCCAAACAAACTGAAGATGGAATAAAACTTTGGATAAAACCACCTTGCTTTGTGTGGGGGCATTACTAAAATGTAAAGTGGAATAATGAAGTGTTCAGCAGGGTCTGTGCTGACAGGACAAGGAGTGATGGTTTTAAACTGAAGGAAGGTCGACTTAGACTAGAAATTGGGAGGAAATTCTTCCCTGTGAGGGTGGGCAGGCCCTGGCCCAGGGTGCCCAGAGCAGCTGTGGCTGCCCCTGGATCCCTGGCAGTGCCCAAGGCCAGGCTGGGCAGGGCTTGGAGCAGCCTGGGACAGTGGGAGGTGTCCCTGCCATGGCAGGGGTGGGATGGGATGAGCTTTAAGCCCCTTCCCACCCAAAGCAGTCTGGGATTCTATGCAATATTCTTCCCTCCAACAACCTGCTTCACAAAGATGTTTCTGCTGGTGAAGTCCTCCTCTACTCCTCCCTGTCACTGGCTCCTTCCAGGGCACGTCCTCTCTCAGGAGCACACAGCACCAGAACCCAACCAGCTGAAAGGCTGAGGTGCTCAGCTGCAGCACCTCTCACCATTTCCTCACCTCAGCAGGCCTGACAAAATCACTGCCAGATGCAGCTGCAGCTCCCTGGGAATGCTCTCCCCCCCTCAGGTGTCTCCATCCCTGCTTCTGCTGTGAGCTGCAGGATTAGCCCTGGGGGAGGCTGGGCAGGCAAAGCTGCTCAGAGGTGCTGAGCCCCTCCTGCTGCTCTGCCTTTGCTTCCTCTTGTGCCAAATGTGCATTTTCCCTGTGAGGAGGATGAACTCAGCTGCTCTGTAAACAAACTGTGCCATGGAAGACACCAACTCCTGCATTCTCTCACCACAGCAAATCTCTTGGGTTTGAATTGTTCAAAGGGCAGCTTTTAATTAACAATGAGAGGAGGGGGAGGTCTGCTCTAAGGGGAGAGCCCAGGCTGTTAAGTGTGAGCAGACTTGGGGAGCTTTACAACATTCCATTAATTAACTTCTGTGCTCCTGAGAGCCAAATTCCCTGTCTCAGCTCCATCCCTGCAGAGTTTCACAGACAAAGGCAGGCTGGAGCTGACAGAGATGAGATCATTTTCCAAGGTGATGGGACAGGCAGCTCTGGAAAGCAGGATCCTGGTGCTCTTCTCACTAGAATAAATGCTAATTATGACAATTTGGTACTTGAATTAAGATGTATTATGGTAATATTTGAGGTCATTAAAAGTAATAATCACATTCTTAGGTGGCAGTTAAATCAGTCACTAAAAGGCAAAGTTCTTTTTATTTCAGAGATGGAAAGTGACAGAACAGTTTTCCAGTTGAAAATCCACAGACAAGGACAAAGCAGGGCAGCAAATTTTCATGTCACACCTCACACTGCCAATTACTGGTGACTGATGTCCACCTCCTGTTGAACTTTGTTACCCCAAAAATTCTCAAGACAGCAGGACTTGGACTTTTTCATGCAAATAAATCCTTGAAATAATTCCACATTCTTGTAATTTACATTACAAATCCTATATTTCAGCTGAAAATTCTTCACTCTTTACCTCACTGATATGAGATCAAAGATGGGCAGAAATCAGTGAATTTCCTCTTTCATGAGTTTGCTCTGAAAATCTCAGCCACCAAACAAACTGTGAAGTGCAACTTTTATGTTTTTACTCAATTTCAGCTTTCATGAACTCTCCCTCTGATCCTGAGAATTAACTTTCTTCCTATTTTCTCCAAGTATCAAATAAAAATGCACAGACTGTAATGTTAAATTCCCAGGGGTAGTTCATGATGAAGTTGTGGCTGGTGCTTGGCTCAAAAAGAGCAGTATCTGGCTCGTGAGCTTTCTACAGTCTCAAGAGGTCATTAATTCCCTTCTGATCCTAATTAAGAAGTAGTCCAGGGAAAAAAAAAAAACCACCTAAATTTTAATTGCATTCCCATTCTGCAGGTACATTAAAGTCAAAGAAATGCAGGGAGCAAATGTGGATCCTGTTGAGAAGCTTGATGATAGTAGAGAGGATTTTTAGCTGTGAGTTTTCATCTGGGAAAGTTCTGAAGTGTCAAAAAGAATCATTCTGAGGACAGAACCAAACTGGGCCAGAAAGGACAGCCTGGTTTTGCAGGACAGCCCAGCATGTGAGTGATGAGGCACAGCAGCAGGACCACTCACCCCCATGAAGCACTGGCTGAGAATCCTCTGTCCAAGTCTCTCTGCAGCCAGCAGTGCCCTGGTGCTGGGACAGGGCTGTGCCCCAGGCAGGGCTGGCAGCAGAGAAACGCAGCCTAAAGCTGCTCTGGGGAACATTCCCAGAACATTTCCCACAGGAACATTCCACAGGGGAACATTTCCCTGAGGAACATTCCACAGAACATTCCCAGAGGAACATTCCACAGAACATTCCACAGAGGAACATTCCCAGGGGAACATTTCTCAGAGGAACATTTCTCAGAGGAACATTCCCAGAAGAACATTTCCCAGAGGAACATTCCACAGAGGAACATTCCCAGGGGAACATTTCTCAGAGGAACATTTCTCAGAGGAACATTCCCAGAAGAACATTTCCCAGAGGAACATTCCACAGAGGAACATTCCCAGAGGAATATTTCCCAGAGGAACATTCCCAGAAGAACATTTCCCAAAGGAACATTCCACAGAGGAACATTTCCCAGAGAAACATTTCCCACAGGAACATTCCACAGGGGAACATTTCCCTGAGGAACATTCCACAGAACATTCTCAGAGGAACATTCCACAGGAACATTCCACAGGGGAACATTCCCAGGGGAACATTTCCCAGATGAACATTCCCAGAAGAACATTTCCCTGAGGAACATTCCACATAGGAACATTCCCAGGGGAACATTTCCCAGAGGAACATTCCACAGAACATTTCCCAGAGGAACATTCCCTGAGGAACATTCCACATAGGAACATTCCCAGGGGAACATTTCCCAGAGGAACATTCCACAGAACATTTCCCAGAGGAACATTCCCAGAGGAATATTCCCCAGAACATTCCACAGAGGAACATTGCCCAGGGGAACATTCCACAGAGGAAAATTTCCCAGAGGAACATTCCCATGGGGACATTTCCCACAGGAACATGCCACAGAGGAACATTTCCCAGAGAAGCATTCCACAGAGGAACATTCCCATGACATTTCCACAGAGGAACATTCCCTAGGGGAACATTTCCCAGAAGAACATTCCACAGAACATTTCCCAGAGAAACATTCCCCAGAGGAACATTTCCCAGAGAAACATTCCACAGAGGAATATTCCCCAGAGAAACATTCCCAGAGGAACATTCCACAGAGGAACATTCCATAGAACATTCCCAGGGGAACATTTCCCAGAAGAACATTCCACAGAACATTCCCAGAGGAACATTTCCCTGCTGTCCTTAAAGCTGTCATGATTCCACTGGCTCTGCCCCTGCCTGCTGGCCCTATCATCACCCCACATCCCCTTGGAAGTGGACACTTTTCCATGGAGCAGCCAGCACTTAGCAACTCCTCTGCTGCTTCCAGATGAAGGAATCCCACTCACCTCCACTCTTGAGCAGGTGCTGCTCCTCCTCCTTCAGCCTGTTCTGGATCAGACGCAGCATGTTGGCTGCTTCCTGCAAGAGGAGGAAAGAGCCTTGGGAAAGCTGCCACAGGGAGAATGCAACTAGAAAATTTCCTGTTTTATGGAAAAACAGGTCTGATTTGAAACATGGAGGGTTGGGATATAAAGCCTGGTCAAGCAGTGCACTGAAATTCAACCTTACATCCCCACTGGGTAAAACATCACTTATCCCAGGGAAAATCAGTTTATTTGTCTCCATGCCTGCTGTTGCTTTGAAAAGCAGACTTTGGTAGTAGTTTTCAGCCAACAGTCCATCAAACACCAGAATGGTTTGTGAAATGACTGCACTTCCTAACACAGATCCAAACCAGAAAGAATCCACACCTTCCCAAGCTCCAAACCAAACTGGAGCAAACAACCAATGAGCTGGAAAAATACAGCCATTATTTATTACACTACTCTGGTGCAAAGAGAACCAACCAAATGAAGGTCAGTGACACTAAAAAGGCACAGAATGGGACCTTTCTAGCCCATTTTTAATGATATTTAGCCTAAATTTGGATAATACCAATGGTGAAGAGCAAACTGAACATGACAGAGTAGGTAAAATATAAATACACAGAATCAGGCACAGCCAGAACCCACAACAAGAACAGGTGGCAACAGCTGATAGAAGATTTAGCCACAAATTTTGCTAATTTTAGTCTTTTCAATTCCAGCCAGGCAAAGGAAAGCTAATTAATTATACACTGAAATAAGATTTTTCTGAGCCTTTGATTTTTCTGTGCAAAATATGATTCTAATTAAAAGCACCAGTTGCTCTGATGTGATCAGACCTCCACATTTACAGTGCACTTGTGGAAGGAAACGTGGACTCAGCTGGAATATCCATGGGACAGAGGGAAGAAAGTAAGAAGAGCATGAAATGTGGAATGGAGCACAAGCTCTTGACACTTTCATGTGGAAATGTGTTTCCATAAATATGGAGGCTGAGAAAGGAACCTCCAAGGCCCACCCAGCACAGGAGGAAGTTGCTGGAAATAGAGGCCTGGGGACAGACTGGAATGGTCCAACACAACTTGACACAAATACCTGTCCTGGGAATTGAAATTCATGCTGGAAAAATTTGCAGGGAAGATATTCCCCAGTGGAAGTGATGTGTCACCTGCAGCTGGTGAGAAACAGAGCTCAATGCCTCTCTCAAAGAAATAAATCCAAAAATCTGCTTTGGACAGTGACACAAACTGTCTGCTCTACAAACTCGCAGTGCCAGCAGAGACAGGAATGTTTCAATGGATCCTCGGGACCAAAGGAAGAACCCTGAGAAACTGAAGCAGGTGTGACAGAGTCAGGGGGATAAAGCAGAAAAGTGAGGATGGCAAATGCCATGGAATGAGACCCTGCAGCAGCAACAGGACTGCTGCCATCTCCAAAGTGACGGCTGTGCTCTGCAGGGAGAAGCTAATTCCTGCAGAAACAAGCCAGGGAAAGACACAAGCACGGAACTCATTTCATGTAGACTCAGAACATCTGAAATACTCTGTGGAGGAAACTGCTCTTCTTTAGGATTTCCTTCTTCATGATTAACACTCTCCACCCCCTCAGTGCCAGCAAAGCCTTTTCAAAAATGATGGAAATTGAAATGTGTATGGACGTGAGGCAAAATTTTCAGAGGTCTCCAGCCAACAGTGTTTCCTCTGGTCATTCCAAGGCCTCCCTCTGCATCAGACAGTCCCAATATTTCCTCACTGAGTCTCACAATTGCTGTCTTTTTTTTTTCTTTACCTCTTTCTCCCAGCCAGCCCTAAGGTTTAAATAAGAGATTTAAATAAGCCCCTGTCCCCATTCCCAAGGCAGCCCCCCTGCTCTGTCCCTAGGATACATGAGGGATCATCCCCCACCTGGATCCCAGCCCCACTGCCTGCTGCAGCCCTCACTGTGCACATGGCAAAGAAAGGAAAAAAAGGAAAGGACATTTCCCAAATGTCATGGGGACAAATTCATAACCCAGGAAGCACATTTAGAATGTTCACAGAGCAGTGGAATATCAGCACAGACATAATCACAGCCTGGCACTGCAATTCCAGGCACACACCACGACAGCTGAAGCTGCAATTCCAATTCAGACAAATAAGAGCTCCCCTGCCCTGCTCCCTGCTCCTTCCCTTCTCCCACTCTCCAGCTCTGAGAAAAGCACTTGTGCAGTGACACAAAAGGAACCTGCTGCAAACTAACCCAGCAAAACAAAATGAAGGCAGGTAAATTCTCCAGTGCAGCTCAGCATGTTCCTACCCAAGGTCCTGCCTGGAGGATGGGATGCTGGGGAAACAGCAGGGTGAAGAAGATGGGGTTTATGAACTTAAACTATGACAGAAATGAGGGTTAAAAGAATGTTTACCCACACAAATGAGCCACTTTTCCCCTTCCTCCAGCCTTTCACCTGTGCTGCTGCCAGCAGCTCGGCTGACCTCATTGCAAGGCAGCCCAGACACTTAACTGGCAGGAAAAATGTTGTTTTTCTGCTGGTTTAGGTTTCTGAATAACTTTATGCACGGCTGGTCAAATGCCACTGTCAGCCCAAGGGAGCTGCTGAGCCTGTGCATCCTCCCATCCAAAACAGCCCCTGCCACATCCTGCAGAAGCTCATCAAAAACTGCAGTGACAGAAAGTGTTTTAAAGGGCAGCTCCAAACCACTGAGAACCAGGAGGGCATCAGTGAACTGCTGATTATTGTCCTTAGCAAGTGACATCTTCAAAGAGGGGGCAGAAGGGATGGCAATTCAAAAATCTAAAAAGTAACCAGAATTTATCACTTAATGTTTGAAAGGTTTTGAGTGCCTGCAATCATCAAAGCTGCATTTTTGGGCCTGAGCAGCTCCCACCTTCCATGGTGACGCCACCTTAGCAGATGTGATTTATGGCAGCCCAGCCTGTGCTGATCAGAGCTGTGGTCCTGTTTGAGGCTGGGCACCTGTGTGTGATGCAGGGCTCCTGAGCTGTGGCAGGCACAGGAGCTGGGGGTGATGGACTGGAACACTGCAGGTGCTCCTGAACACATGCTGTGGCACCAGGGCTGCTCAAGTGTCACATCCCCCTGCAGGGACAGGTGACACCTCCATGAAAACACAGATGTGTCCCTGTGCTCATGCAGGGACAGCCTGAGTGCCCTGGGATGCTGGATGGGAAGGAAACTCTACTGAACCCCCTGCTCAGTGTCTGCAGTAACCAAAGAGCAGGAGCTGCAGCAGGCAAACCCTCTCTGGATCATCCTCTGCAAGTGAATTGTATCAAATGAAGCACAGCTCCCACTGGGGAATCACAGTGTCAGATCAGCATAATTTAAGTACCAATTAACACAAAAGCCAAACAAACCTGCCCCTTCAGAGACTCCCAGGGCTTTCAGGGTACCAGGGATCACTGGGGCTGAAAATCCTGCTTCAGGGACTGACAGAAGGAAATTCTCTGTCCCCATACCTTAAGCAGCCTCTCTTGGGTGTAAATCTGCTCAAAGGAGTAATTTTTGCCAAGAGCTGAGGGAAATGGGCAGCAAGGCAGGGCTGACACTGAGACCCCTCTGAATAACCCTGGCTCCAAGGGACCTCCCAAAGTCCCAGCCCAACCTCCTGCCCAAGCAGGACCAGCAGTGGGATCAGAGCCCAGCACTCAGGGCTGGAGCTTCTTGGCTCCTGAAGATCCCCAAGGGAGAGACTGCTCAGCCTGCCTGGGCAACCTGACCCACTGGCTGAGAGGCCAAAGGGTGCAGAAGGTTCCTCCCAGCAGCTCAGAATGAGTTCCCACTGTTCCCACCTGTCCCTGCTCTCAGCACAAGGGTGTCCTTAGTCACCAGTGATGTCCCCACCCTCCCTGAAGGCGCCTGGTGACACAGAGCCCACACACACAGGAGCAGCAGCAAACGCAGAGACCTTCTGTGACACACAAAGAATCTAAATCAAATAAGTTTCACCTATGTTTACAATCAAGTGGGCTTTTATTCATGCCCATTTTCTGTTGTTACAGAAATGTTACCTGTCCAGCACACAAGAGAAATGTTTTTTGTAGGCTGGAGTTGGAATGACACAATTCAGATACTCAGTATCTCAGTCTTCTTCAAATGGCAAAGCAGATGATTTTCCACCTGACTATGAAAGTCTTTGCAATAAATTGCATCAGAATGTTTTAATATGCTCTGATCTATTGCTCTCTGCACAAGTGAAACAGTTTTGGGCTCCAGTGTGCAGGCTCTGGGCTGGGAGGGGTGTTTGGGGTGATTTTGTTTTTAAACAGAGACCATGGAGAACATCCCCCAGCAGGAGACCCACTGACAACTTGCTCTGCACTGACTCAGTGGCTGCCTCAAGGCCAGTGAGCCAGGATTTAGATAAGCCACATGACTGCCAGTGCCTCATGATGTCCTTTAAGATGTTCCTGATGCTCCTGAGTTTTGGGTTAAACATCAAGCTGGAGTTCATGAGAAATCACGAGACTGAAGAGAACTCTGCCCCTGCAGATTGCAAAGCAGCAGGTCTGAGAGCTCAAAAGCAGGAAGAATCAAAATGATGCAGTATTTGACCATTTAAAACAGCTCAGCTTTTCTTTTTTTTTTTTTTTTTTTTTAGATTTTAGCTAACCTCAAAGTTTAGGTTGTTTTTTTTTAAAAACACCAGCAGGATTTTTAATATAAAGAATTTGTGCCCTGCAGCCAGCTGGCAGACACAATTACCACTAAACAGAAAGGAAAGGGAGAGGAGTGGGTGAAATAGGAAGGGAATGAGTACCAAAGCACAGGACAACAACTGGAGCTCACTGACTTTCTGCATTTGGATCAAGCACTTCAATTTCTGCCTTAGCTATTCCTTTTGTTCTCAGACACTCTCCCAGTCCCAGAAATCTCTCACTGTCTAATGTTTTCATCTTAGCAAGGGAAAACAATGTTTCCTTCTGTTTTTTTCTGGAGTGATTTACATTGCTCTGGAGTACCCTTGGAGGAAGGAAACCAATTTGCTGCTGGATTGAAGGGCTCAGCTCACCTCGACTTCATCTGGGCAGCTGCTCCTGAACAAAGCACCTGAGATCAGCTCCTGCCACACCGAGGCAGCTGCTTTTGAAAAGAGAGTGGCCACTCCTTCAGCAGGAGGGAGATAAAGGATGGAGAAATCAGGAGGAGCCTGATGAGAATGTGACAACTCTCAATGACAGGAAATCTGCCAAGGCCAATGGGAAAGGGACTGAAGTTCATGGAAACAGGAGGTACCAACCCACCTGGAGCTGCTCTCTAAGAGCAGAGATGTTTCCTGGATGCTGCTCTACTGCTGAATACCTCCCCCAAAATTCCTGCTCTGAATGGGAACATGGCTTTCATGATGTTTGACCAGATCTGACTGCAGTGCTGCAGGGTTTGCACCTTTTTGTTCTGCTGAGGAATGGTGGCAGAGAGACAAGATCCACCTGAAACAGAGGGGCAGAAGAACCTCCACCATCAGGCTTGCTCAGCTGTGAGCAGGGCTTTGAACCAGGTCTGGCAGGGAGTGATGGTGATGATGATGATGCTGACAAGAAACAGGGCACTGTGAACAGGCTCTGGAATGTTCCTTGTCAGGCAAAACAAGTGGGATCCCATCTCATGTGCCTGAACACAAGTGCATCCATGGTAGGGAACACACGAGGAGGAATCAGCTGTGATCCCACAGGGGTTACAGAAACATGAGGCCTCCTAATAAACCAGCTCCAGCACTCACATTTATCAAAATAATCAATTAGACTTGTTAGATCACTACTAAAGGGCACTTTCATCAAGAGGAATCATCAAAACATCTCAGAAGTTCCTTGAAAGGTTCCTTTTTTCAAGGACAAACATGTTAATTAATGGAGCATCTTTCATGCCATCAAGAAAATTAATGGGAAAGCACAAATGCTTTCTGATGTGAGGCCAATGTTTCATCAAGGAAAGCTATCAGAGTATAAAAGACCTAGCATGGGTTTTCATAGCATTACAAAATCATTAAGGTTGGAAAATACTTCTGAGATCAAGAGGTTTTTTTGCCAACCATGTCCCCAAATGCCACATGTGTTTTTTGAATGCTTCCAAGGAGGTGACCCCACTGCTGCATGCCCCTGCCTTTCTGTGAAGAGATTTTCCCTGATATCCAGCCTGAACTTCCCCTGGCACAGCTTGAGGCCATTTCCCTTCATCCTATTGCCAGCTATGATGACTTTGTTCTGGGGGAAAGTCTTTAGGAAGGAAAACTTCCATCAGGGATGTGTGGGAAAGGTCCAGCAGAGCTTTCACATGAGGTGACATGAGTAACAGAAGGCAGAGCCAGGAAAAAATGAGATTTTTGGCTGGTTTACACCAATGCAGCTCTCAGAGACACCAGCCCAGGCTGCACAGAGCCAGACAGTGAAGTGCATTCAAAACCAGCCCACAGCAACTGTTTTAAAATCAGACTGGTTTAACATTTCTCACACACTTCTTCCTAAAGCTCCCAGAATTACCTGGCAAGTCCTGCCTTCATCAGCTCCAGCCCTGCAATACCCAGAGATGAGCTGGAGTTGGAAGGGCACAGCACACTCCATAACCTGGACATCAACCCTTCCCTCTGGGAACTCAACAGGAGATCATTCAGGGTGAGGAATGGCAGCTTGGTAATTGTTTGTTCTCACCCTGTGGGATGTGTTTGCTGACCTGGGCCAGCTCATGCTCTGTGTGAACTCTCTTTGCCTCTCCCTAAGCTCTCCCCTTGTATCCTCACACAGTAAATAAGTAATTTACTCATTTAATCCAAGAGTTCTCCCCCTGGCACGATTCTGGAGTGACTTTTGATGTAATATAAAACCTTTGTGCCCATTTTACTGTGCACAGTACATGGTTTCCATTGGAATGATCTAACAGTGCAGAGGTGCCCCCAAAAGGCTGCAATCTCTGTCCTTGGAGCTCTGGGGACTGGACTGGATAAAGTCTGATGTCACAGCTGACCTTGCTTGGGACAGAATGGACGTGTCAGTCAGTGACCAAGAAAGCAGGATTAAAAGTGATTTAGTTGACTGGTTTTCTATTAAAAAAACCCCAAAAGACAACAAACAAAGCCCAGCTCAAAACTTTCCATCTCAAATACTTTGCACTGCTGTGCTGTGCTGGGCTCCAGGCCAGCTTGGAGCACCCTGGGCTGGTGCATCCTTGCCCGAGGCCCTCCCAACCCAAACCATTCTGTGATGCCAGAAATAGTCCTGACCCATCCAGGAACCTCAGAGCCAAGGGAGCAGAACATCCAAGGAAACAGCACTGAGCTCCCTGCTGAGGATTGTGTGAGTGCCCATGGCAGGGCACAGCCCAGGAGGACTGTGCAGACACAGGAGACACAAGGATTGGGAAGGCACTGGGAGAGGCTGCTTGAGAGCAGGGCAGGGCACAGGCCTTGAAATCATCTGCCAGCACTGAGAGAAATCTAAACAGAACTAAGGGAAGAAGTTAAAAAAGAGTTCCAGACTAACATTTTCTAGAATTTCCCAGTCAAAATCCTTTCATACACGAAGCTTCAAGTCAGCAATAACACAAATTCATTACTACCTGAAATAGCATGACAGAAGATGGACTTTATCCTGTGTATCAGATGTGTTCTGTATTCAGCATTACATACAATGCAAATTTCCCCTAATGACAACTCTCCATTTCTCCTATTTGCTTTTGTGGAAGGGATGAATTCTAATGGCTCAATAACAGCTCATTGAACATTCCCTTCATGGATTACATCTTTATTGTAGCGAGCTTACAAGTGAAACTGTTTGGATGTGTAATTTTTTTGAATTAATGCACAATTCTGGGGTCAGTTTGCAGTGCCTGAAGAAATCATCATACAAATTAACACTGACTGGAAGCTGGGAGGCACAGCAGTGTCTTGTTCAGCACCACAGAGCAGTCACTGCCTCATCCCTGCCAGACTCCAACTCCTGAATTATCTCTGCCTGTGGCATAAAGCTCAAGTGTTCAAGGGGGTCAGGATTGCTCAGGCTTTTCAAGGAGATGTTTACCATATTGAAGGGCAGCTGTTGTTGGTGAACTTGAGGGTTCCAGGAACTGATAATGGACTCTGCTACCTTCTATCTTGAGATAATTAGCTCAGTACAGCCCCCATTTCTCACAGCAAGAGCATCTTCAAAAGGGGGCTGACGCACACTTCAGTTCATTCCTGATCTCCCACCCAAATGAAGTGGCAGCACCATCCAGCCTCTCTCTAACTCTTGTCAGAACCCAAGCACAGGAACCACAGACCTGTTTTTTTACCATTTCTCCAGCTTGAAAACATTTGCTCTCCTACTTCCTGCTCCCCGGGACAATGCTGTACCCACTCTGAAAATGACTGGAATAAAACTACATTTGAAAATGTATTTTCAAACATCTCCTTGGGGTGGGTTGGAGAAGGAAGTGCAGGTGAGTAATGATGCAGACAAACCTCTTTAGCAAGGGGGTGACAAGCACTGCTTTAGGACTGTTCATCCATCAGGCTTGGGTTCTTTAACACAAAAAAGCAGATAAATAATTTCTAAGCAATGGACAACAGCAGCAGGTTTCACCTCACACCTCCTGCTTCTCTGGTTTCCATAGCTCTGCTCTCCTCCATGGGATGGCAGGGACACAGGAGAGCTCCACACCAGTTTACTCCATGGAGTAAGAAACTGGAGCTGTAGGGTTAAACACCCTGGTGGCTGAGCAGGAGCTGAGATGCAGGATGCACTCTCTGGAGTTTCCCAGAAGAAGGTGGCCACCAGCAGGGATTTCCAGGGAGTGTGGCACTGCCAAGGGCACTCAGACCCTGCTTTACAGGGCAGCTTCCTCCTCAGTCCTCTCACAGAAGGAAAAAAAGCCTGAGGAGGAGACTCAGACTCACAGGTCAGCAAATTTAAACAAATCAGGGGAGTCTCACAATGAAGTGTCCTACAATGGAGGTTTCCATTGATTTTGGAACTGCATCAAGCTCAGGGAAGTCCAAATGGGAATGGAACTGGATTTTCAGCAAAATAAATATGATCCCAGCCCCCAGGCAGAAAGGGGTGCAGTTTGTCCTGGGATTTCTTACTTTCCTTGGTCTTGATGTTTGACCCTGCTGCAAAGCTGCTGAAATGCAGAGCTGGGTCCGTGGGTTATCCCAACATCAGAACCCTCTCCAAAGGATCCCAGAGCTCAGGGAGGAGAGGGCAGGGACTGCACAGGGCACTGCCAGCCCCTGCCAAGGCTGCTGCCTGGACATTTATCTCAGAGGGGCACCTGTCACACGTGCACAGTATTCCACATCTCACAGAACTCAATGAGGAATTGCTCTCACACAGTCACAAAACAAAAAAAAAGAATTATTTTCCTATTGAAAGACTCAGACCTCACTGTTTTGCACCTGATCAGATTATGCATGTTTATGCAAATCAAAATGCCACTCTCACAGCTCCTTTTCCCCACTAAGTACCTGCAGCAGAGCATAAACCTCCTCAATTTCCTGTACAGCATTTTAACACTATCTACTTATGTCATTTGGTGCAAAGCACCAAACATCAGTCCTAAATTAAGAGTTATTTTAGCTTTTTTCTGTCAGCCTGTTTAGATGTTTCTCAATGATTTAAATGTTGATCTCTGGGGAAAAATATATATTGATCTTGATCAGTGCTGTTTCAAACAATCTGACTGTCCCCTATTCTGAGTGAATTTCAAGTGATTTCTGTTACATAATTCAGATATCTAAAGTCTTTGTGAATATTCAAAAGGATAATGCAGGGAAGGCAGGAAGACCATAATATGAACCACACATTTATTCACCTTCTTCCCAAATGAAGCTGGATAAAGAGAAGATTTAAACCCTACAAGGCAGCACTTTGGAATGCACTGCAGACTGTTCTCATGCACTGCTTCTTCTCCACTGGAGTCACTGCACAAGAAATTCAGTGAGACAAGTTAAGAACTGAATTTATTAGAGATCAGATAGTTCTGATTTCTCTTTGTGACAGTCATCCATGGATTTCCAAGCCATGCTGTCAGTGAGAGCTGTTATATCTCACCCTTCACAGAAACAGCTGCTGTCATGACAAACTCACCCTGCAAAACTCAGCACATCCTCTCTGTTCCTTCCCCAAATGCAGAGGATTTAATTTATAAAAGAATTAGCACAAATTTATAACAGCAGCAAGAAAGAACCAGACTGAGAAACCTTTACAGGGGTTCATATCCAACCACAGCACCAGGCCCTGAGGCACAAGGAACCTCTTTACCCTTCAGGGGCTGCTGGAAGCAGAATATTAATTTTTCCATTGCTCAGAAAAGCCTGTAAGTGATTTGGGATTCAATAATCTCTTGTTTGATCTCTAGCTTTGTGATAAAATGAGCTCTGGAGTGTGTCAGACATGAAGAACTTGAAGCTGTGAGTCAAATAGCCCCAAATCTGGGATCTTAAGGCAAGTTTGTCACCTACCAGGCACATCAGATATCCAGATAATCCCTATGAAACCACAGATCTTTGAGCACTGAGTTGATCCGACTGAGATAATTGAACTGATCGCAATTGTTTGTGCTTCCCAAAAAGTTCTCCCACAGCTTTAATGGGAGAGAGTATCAACAGAGCCCAGGAGCAGGCAGGCATGACCTGCCTCGGGGCAGTTGCCATGGTATTGCCAGGGGACTGCAGAATTTTATTTCAGTGGAATAAATGCACACAGAACCTTTTCATCTTCCCTAATGCACTCTCCACACACCCTCCCACCTTCTATCTCCAGCTTCTCCCTTCTGTGATCATAATTTCTCAGCCAATAATTTCTTTTGTCCTTTCCTCCTACGCTCCACTGCCCCTTCTTGTTCTGTGCATTCCCTTCCCCCTGCTCTAATTTTTTCCACATTTCCCCACTGATTTCTGTGTCTCAGTGCACCAATACTGTCACCCTTGCACACTGAACTAAATGCCAAAATAGAAGCAACCAACAATTCAGCAGCCTGTGCTTACTTTTACATCTGACATTCCACACAGTCCAGCAATGCTGCACCAGAAGTGCTCTCCTGGCACTTGTAAAATGTTTAAAGCAGTCATAATTCAAATGCACATTAGTTAGATGATTAAAGACTGTAACCATCTGCTTTTCATGTTAACCTTGTGCTGGCTATAGCAGCAAACAGCTGTCACAGTGGGAATGGTGAATTTACTTCAGTGCAACAAGCACAGACTCAGAGTGGAGCAGAACTCAGAGATCCCTATTTATTATTAGATGCCTATCAGAAGCTCTGCTAAAAAGAGTTTAATGAAAAGGGGATTTTATTTGGGATGGGCAGGTTGCAAAGGGTAAGTCACATCACAGTCTGTTAATTGGAATTGCATGATTAATCATGAAGGACTGTTTACTGATAATGCATAGAATCAATCATGGAATGGTTTGGCTTGGAAGGGATCTCAGAGCTCATCCCATTCCACCCCCTGCCATGGCAGGGACAGCTCCCACTGTCCCAGGCTGCTCCAAGCCCTGCCCAGCCTGGCCTTGGGCACTGCCAGGGATCCAGGGGCAGCCACAGCTGCTCTGGCACCCTGTGCCAGGGCCTGCCCACCCTCCCAGGGAAGGATTTCTTCCCAGTATCCCATCTAAACCTCTCCTCCTTCCATCTGAACCCATTCCCCCTTGTTCCATCTCTACATGCCCTTGGTAACTCCATCATGATGAAAAGAAAAGCAGTTTAAGCAATCCCACACCAAAGATAAAAGACTGAGTGGCTAAGAACATCCTCATCCCCGTGTCCAGCACTTCATGGCACTCCTCAGCTGAGATTACCCACAAGCAGCACAAAAACAGTCTGAAAATACCTTAGGAGAAAGCAGCTGAAGAGGAAAGTACTTCTGGGGTGTCCTCTGAGAAGCACAAGAAAGAATAAGCACATTCTCTCCAGGGAAAAGGCAAATGCTGAGGGAAATTGCCAACTTATTCTGGCATTACATAAGCTAATTCCAAAACCACCTTTTTGAACTGTATTAGCCTGTGCTGTCCTTTGAAAGAGAGGCATTCATTTATAATCCAGAGAGAATTTCAACCCCCAAATCTGAAAAACCCCTGAAAATTGGGTTTTTTAGAACAGCCAAAGTTCTAATAGCTTTTGTGTCTAAACATTTGAAATGATTCCATCTTAGAAACAGGGTAAAAGTGAATTAACTGTGCTGAATCTTTTTACAAAGCAGAAAAGACACAATCTTTGAGGAGACATAGCTCATAAATCCATAGCTTGGCACAGAACTGCAGGAAGATGGATTAATTCCATGAACAGCACCAAGAAACAGAAGGAGAATAAAAGAGGTAAAGGAGGCAAAGGAAACTGCAAAGATAAAAGGCCCTTGTTTAAATTCCTTGGATCCATGAGTAAGTTGTGCATGACAGCTGTCAATAAGTGTGAGAAGCCCACTGGAAAGATGAGTCATGTGTGGACTTCTGCCTTCTCCAGGTGATAATGGCCAAATAATTATGTATTTTTCATATATTTCAGCAGGTCCCACATCAGACAGGCAGGTGCTCAGCAGGAGCTGCTTCATCACCAATTAACTGCTGGGCTCAGCCCCAACACGAGCCTGTCAGTTCTTTCAACACAGATTTCTCAGCCCAGTGCCACTGATCACACTCCAGCCACTGCTCCCTGTGACTGACACAGGCAGGCAAAGCATCAGGAGGCTCAGGACAACACCAGGAGCCACATGGGGCTGGACAACCACAGCAAGGAGAAAACACCTCAAAAATGTACACAACCACCAGCTCTGGAGGGGCTGCAATGCCTCAACTGCTTGGTGGCACTTAATTAAAATCTTTAAATCACTTTGCTAATTGGGAGCTGCACTCTGGCCCAGGGTGGTGGCTGTGGATACCCAACCACTCTGAGTCCAACTGCAGCACAGATCAGGCTCATTATTCAGCAACAGCATCAGGCTCTCAATCAGAACAAAAACTCCTAAAAATGTGGATTAAATCAAGGAGAGGGGCCCAGGAAGCAGAGCTCAGAACAGCACAGGGAGTGCTGGATTAATCTAATTACTCTGCTGATGCTTTTTGTTGGCAAGCTCTTTAGCAAATACACAGCAATGATAAAAGAATTGCCTCATGCTGCTACTGCAGAAGTTAATTAAGATTTGTTTGGTGGAACAAAAGACAAATCAGGGTTGGGGAAAAAAACCAACATAATTTTCAGTGTTTCTGACAGCTGGAGTGAGTGTGTTTTAAAATAGATTAAATGTAATTATTCTTGTTATTTTTTCCTCTGTTGATGCTGAAAATGACACAAGATTATAAACTATAGGACAACAAGCAAAGCATTGCTTTGGAGCAAAATGTTCTCTTTTTTTTTTTTTTTTTTTAAGCAACCACAGTTCTGCTTCACCATAAAGTAGCCAAAGTGTGGAAGAACCACCTGAAAAGCAGATCAAGACCAAAAGAAGTGACAGACACATCCTTGTGTTCCAGGGTGGCCACAGATTAACCCAAAATGGATTAAACAGTGCATCCCCTCACTGGTTTGGGTGGGAGCTCCCCAGCAAGTCTCTTGGTTTAGTTGGGATCCAGATCAGAATCATGGAATAGGTTGGATTGGAAGGAATCAGGGACACCTTCCACTGTCCCAGGCTGCTCCAAGCCCTGCCCAGCCTGGCCTTGGGCACTGCCAGGGATCCAGGGGCAGCCACAGCTGCTCTGGGCACCCTGTGCCAGGGCCTGCCCACCCTCCCAGGGAACAATTCCTCATTCCCAATATCCCATCCAGCCCTGCCCTCTGGCAGTGGGAGCCATTCCCTGTGTCCTGTCCCTCCATGCCTTGTCCCCAGTCCCTCTGCAGCTCTCCTGGAGCCCCTTTGGGCTCTGGAGGCTGCTCTGAAGTTTCCCCAGAGCCTTCTCTTCTCCAGATGAAATTCTTCATCCTCTTTCAGTCCCCAATCCTGGAGTTTGATTTTGAGGACTGACATCTCACAATGGCTTCAAATCCCAGCCTGGACTCCAGCACCTCTGAATATCTGGCTGGAAGAGGGACACACACACACATCCCCCTCTTCTCCTACCAAAGCAACAGCTTCTGCAGCAAAGCACTCGTGGCTGCCTGAGTCACTGTGCTCCTGCCCACAGAGAGGTGGTCACAGTCTCATCATTTCTATGTTCCAAGTATTTTTAGGTACAGCTGATAGAAATGTGCCAAGCAAGACAATGATTTTTTTGTCACCAGCTTTTATAGTTTTAATTCTGCACTAGACTCAAGCATTGTTCCCTGCTTATCCTAGGCAACCACAAACCAAACCATATGGGTAGGGTCCCAGGAGTCTCAGAGAAAGGAGAAAAAAGGAAAATAAAGTGTGCTCTCCATATTCTAATCACGGCACAGCCGTGAATGACAAAGGCTTTTTCTTTGTCTTATTATCTTTTAACAAAAATCCCTCAAAGAGCTGAGCACCAGCTCATTAACAAAGTTCTGCACTTGAATTCATAAACACTTTCAGGTAGCTCAGTTCAAAGCATCTCTCCTCTGGCTGTGAAGTCTCAGTGGCATTTGAACAGAAGGGATAAATCAGATTTTAGGCTTCACTTCAAGATTATGATTTAATTGAAGACCTTTTTTGAGTGGGGGGCAAGGATATGGTGAAGAACTGGAACACAGAGCTAGAAGTGACTTCAGATAGGAGGTGAAAAAACCTGTACAGAGACAGTGCTTGTGAAGAGAGGCTTGATGGGAAACTGGTTCAGAGGGATTAACAAGTTGCCAAATGCCCACATCAGCTTTGAAAAGATATTTTATCCCTCAAGCAAATAATGCAGTAAAAATATTTGAGACTTCTCAACAGCATGGCTTTCCCTGTGTCCAAAGGTGGTGGTGGAATGAAGAAGCATTGATTAACAATGGGTTAATTGGCTGCACTGGTGAGGTCACAGCTCGAGTGCTGTGTCCAGTTGTGGGCCCCTCAAAACAGAAAGGACATTGAGGGGCTGGAGTGGGTCCAGGGCACTGGGGAAGGGTCTGGAGCACAAGGAGAAGGGTCTGGAGAATTCCTGAGGGAGCTGGGGGGCTCAGCCTGGAGAAAAGGAGGCTCAGGGGGGACCATGTGGCTCTGCACAACTCCTGACAGGAAGGGACAGCCAGGGGGGAGTCAGGCTGTGCTCCCAGGGAACAGGGACAGGACAAAAGGGAATGGTCTCAAGCTGTACCAGGAGAGGTCCAGGCTGGACATCAGGAGGAATTTCCTCATGGAAAGGGTTGTTAAACACTGGAAGGGGCTGCCCAGGGAGTTGTAGAGTCCCCATTCCTGGGGAAAGCCTGAATGTGGCACTCAGGGCTGGCCTGGTGACAAGGTGGGACTTGAGGGTCTCAGAGGCCTTTTCCAACCCCCTGGATGCTGTGATTTTGTAACTCCAGGTGCAGCACTCCCAGCAGCACTGAGATCCCAGGGCAGAGGGTTCACTCAAACATGTTTTCAATGAAGAACAGAAGACAGAGTGGGAAATGACTGTGAGGATAACAATAAAACAATAAGCTGCTGGAAACTGAAGGAAAGGCCAGCTGAAAGCACTGCAGTCCAGTAAACCCCAAAGAAAAGTCTGGAACAAAACAGGATACAGATGCAGATTATCCATGAGGAGAATCACACTGAACTGACACAAGAGAAGGCAGAATTCTGCCAAACAAGACTGAAGTCTATGAGGGGAAGACCCCAGCACATCTGATCTCCTCATAGTTGCTCTTGGCTTTTTCTGTTGATACTTTGAGGAGACTGAAGAGCCCAGTGTTGAGAAACCCTTATACATCAGCAGACAATAGAAGGAAACACATCCATTGTATGCAGCAAAAGGAAGATCAGAAATTCTGAAAACATTCTTCATGAACAAGACCCAGCAGCTGAAAATGAGTCATGGGGGCAGAGACTGGCAAGAGCCATCACTGCACTGGTTTAACTGGTTTAACTTTAACTTTAGCAGCTGTGCTGCTGTGTTTGGCCAGGAGCAGCCACAGTCACTGGACTGTCCCTCACCTGCCAGTGACTCAATCAGCTCCTGATGTGCTGCTTTGGAAAAGGGAATTAAAACATTTGCTGTTGATCTGCAGGCTGTACAGTCGTGCTGAGCATTTCCAAAGTGTCCTACCTCAAACATCTCCTGCTCTGCCCGCCGGTGATCATCCACGAGCTGCTCCATGTAGGTCAGATTTCGGAACTTTTCCAGGTAAGTGCTGTACTGCTTCTGCAGCTGCTCCTCAATCTTCTCATACTCATCCATGAAAGCAGGGCTGGGGAGAGCAAGCAGGGAACTCAGTGAAATCTGCCCAGAGAAGCTGGGGCTGCCCCATCCCTGGAGGAGCTCAAGGCCAGGTTTTATGGGGCTTGCAGCAAGCTGGGACAGTGGGAGCTGTCCCATGGCAAGGGCTTGGGATGAGATGAGCTTTAGGGTCTCTTCCAATCCAAGCCATGCTGTGATTCTAGGGGTCTAGAAATATTGCTCTGTATATACAGAATTCTGAAATGCAATTTTGGTTTTGCAGCTGCCGCTCCATATCTGGTAAACCAAAAAACCTCTTGTTTTTAAGGTTTCACACTGCTTCAGAGAATAAAAGCTCAAGACAAAGCCCCTCACTAAACAATCCTGGGAATTACATAAAGCAAAGAGAAGGGGTTTGTGCACAACTCCCTTTTCCTTTCACACAGGCACAAAGGCAGCATTTTGGCCCCCTCAGAAGGCAATGTTAGATTATTTACCCTACTGTTCCACAACTGCACAAAGTTACTGTGTAGCATGGCTGGCAAATCATCTACTTTGCTGGGAACTTATTGCTACAAGTGTCTTGGGTCATTACAGGTTTAATTACACAGTATGATGAAGTGATGATGTCATTACACCTGAGAGCTGAGTGATGCACCCCAAAAACCACTGCTGCTGCTCAGAGCTCCACACACACCCAATCCACATCCTGCAGAGTGGTGTTGATAAAACAGGGATGTGAATCCAGGTCATTCCTTCCACCACTCCCTTGTTCTTTTTTTTTTTTTTAATATTAGGTCAGATTGAAGATTGTATAAACCTGCAAGTGAATTAAGGGCCAGAAATCAACCCAAACTGTGAACCTGAACACTCCAGTATTCAATGGGGCTTACAAGGAGGGAGAGAGATTCATCAGCAGGAACTGCAGTGATAGGACAAGGAGCAATGGGTTCACACTGAAGGAGGAGAGGTTTAGCGTGGATATTGGGCAGGAATTGTTCCCTGTGAGGGTGGGCAGGCCCTGGCACAGGGTGCCCAGAGCAGCTGTGGCTGCCCCTGGATCCCTGGCAGTGCCCAAGGCCAGGCTGGGCAGGGCTGGGAGCAGCCTGGGACAGTGGGAGGTGTCCCTGCCATGGCAGGGGTGGCACTGGATGAGCTTTAAGGTCCTTTCCCACCCAAACCAGTCTGGGATTCTGGGATTCTATGAATCTTCTGGCAGACTGTACCAGTGCTCAGAGGATCTGATCCTAACACAGGCTGCAGAAGGAATATTTCAAATTGGTGGTGAGCGCCAGAAGCCTCTGGGAACAGAGGGGCTGTTTGCAGCAGTTCCACCCTCTCTGTCCACACTCCTTCCTGCAGGAGACAACCAGTCCATGATCTTTACCGAACACTCTGCAGAGTCTGCAGCCTCTTCTGGCTTCTTTCCAGCTCCAATTTTCGTTTTTCAATCTTGGCTTCCAAACTGGCTTCATCCAAAGCCACGTTATTCAACATGTCTTTGGTCTTTTGGACTTCTTCCTGAAAGAGAAGGATGGTGAACCATGGCTGCCACTGGGATAATTACATTTATCTTTCAGATGCTGAACATTGTTCTGGATAATCTCATCTGTGTTTACTCAAGCAGGCAGTGGAAATTCAAAAGTTCTTTGTGGCCAGGATAATGAACTAACTGGACATTTGCAAATGCAAATAAATGATTTTTTTTGCCAACATTCTTAAAGAAGGAAAAACCCACAGCTGTAACTTTAATTTTCTTCTCAATGAAGAAGAAGTAGAAGGCAGGAAGAAGCCTATCTTTTGGCATCATTAAGGTCTTTTTGGATTTTATCTCAATGGAATCATTCAGGTTGTTTCCAACCTTAATGATTTCATGATTCTCTCTGAATAAACACATGAGAAATGCATTTGTTTCTTGGTACTATTTCAGGGAATTTTAAGCTTCCATCATTCTTCTTTTCTCTTCAAGATACAAGTCAGTTTTATAAAGAACTTCCTATATCTGAATATCTTAATCCTTTCCTAAGTTTTGTTTTATCCATTTTTTTTTTTTAATCTGGGAAGCATCTTGAATATTTCAACATGTGCTACAGGAACCAGGAGGGGAAGTGGGAATGTTCCAACTGATTCAAATGAGCTGAGTACTTGATCCAGTCTGCTCAGGCTCAAGAAAAAGAAACCATGAGCATCTTTCGAGGGAGAGGGAGGATTCCACTGCTGGAATTCCAGCTGTGAGTGCTGCTCAGCTCCAACAGGCCATTCCATGAACTGGGCCAGGATTAATGAGCTGAGTGTGTGCCACTGCTGTTTGCCAGGAAGACAATCCCTCTCTCAAGCAGCTCTCAGTTCATCAGTTCTACAGCTGGAGTAAGAAATGCACATTAACAACATTTAGTATTCACACAGGCAGGATCAAAACATAAGGGAAGATTGCTTGGAATCTCTCTTGGTTTTCCACTGGTTGTTTAAACCTGGAACTCCAGTTTTGTAGTTAAACACTTGGACTGGATAGAGTTTGTAGTGAAATAACTGATAGGAATCACTGGGAGTTAATTAATTCCCTCATCATAAAGTGCAGCTGAAGGCTCAGAAATTCAGGAAGCCAGGCACTGGAGCAGGACAGTGCTGGCAAGTGCAGGACACACAAGAAGCCCTTCACACCACGGAGCACAGGGATGCCCTGGCAGGATCCTCATCAGCACAGTGCCAGCTCTCACTCACCCCCTGACCAGCTCAGCTATCCTGCTTCCAGAGCCAGGGCAGAGGGTGTAGATTTCTGTGCTGATTTGGGCAATTTTTATCTCTCCTGTACAGCTTTTGGGGTGAAGCTCCTAACAGAGGCAGGGAATATGACTACAATGTGTTTTCTCCCACTAGAGAGGCTAAGAGCAGCTCTTAGATGCATCAACTGCAGCTGCAGGTGATGGCTTTGGCACTCTTTACCCTAGGCTGTTGATAAAAAGAGCAAATTTCTTCTTGCAGCAGAAAAATTATAATTTTGCAATCAAATAAATGATATTTTGCTTACCAGAACGCTGTTAATGGCAATTTTCATCACCTTCTCAGCCTCATTTATCTCCAAAGGTCTGCCAAGAGATTCTGTCCTTGCTTCCTATGAAATAAAATGAACCAATATATTTAACCACTACACAAAGGAACTAATTTATGCAGAACTGAGGGTGATCAAGCAACAATGATAGGATCATCTGCATAATAAATGGGGTAGGATTTAGTGTTTATGCACCAAGGCTGAGATGATTTAGAGACCAGGAGATGATGAAAAAGTGAGCTGAGATGAGCAGGAGGGAGCAATCAGGACATCTTTTCCAAATGAGGTGAGTGCTGTGTCTGACTGCAGCTATTCTTGAAGGCAGATTTTTGGCAACTGCTTTGATTTTACATGTGGAGCAGGGCACAGAAGATTCCATCAGCTGTACAACACAACCCATGAAAACACCAGAGCAGGTGGAGGAGCAGTGTCCCAAAAGTGTGGAGCTCCAAGGACTACAAAGCCACCAAACTGTGCCAGGCAGGTGGACACTGAGCACTGACCCTGCCAGTGCTCCAGGAGCCTTTGGACAATGCTCCCAGGCACAGGCTGGGATTGTGGGGTGTCCTATACTGACACTGAATAACCCCTGTGGGGCCTTCCCACCCAGGGGATTCCACGTGCCTCCCATGTGCAGCTGTATGGGCATCTCTGCTTCTGAAAACTGAGTGAGTCAGACTCCTCAAACACCCCCACAGTGATCCTTGTTTAGATCCCAAAGGATTGAAAACATCCCTCTCAGCAGTTTTGGGGACACGTCTAATTGATGCCTTAAACACTGACCTGGTCATTACATAAGAACTTCTGGTTACTTGCTTGGCACTGGAAGGCAAGAGAGGGAATTTTGCACCTCCATGTCCCTAAAACAATCTTGCATTGGCAAAATACTTGGTAACAGGTGGATAAAGATGGAGAAAGCATCTCTCTACAAAATATCTGATTAAGACTCTAAAAATTCTTTGTACGCTTGCCACAAGCTGCACCCAGCCCACCACAGGAGGAATTGTGGAAGCAGATTCAGTAACTTTGCTAAGATGCCATGCCAGACTCTCCAGATTGCAGAGCTCAGCTCCAGCAGAGCCTCCTTCCTTCCCACCAACTCCAGGGAATTGCAGGGTGAACCCAACCTGGGAGCTCATCCATAAAAACAATAAAAGCAGCTTTTTGTGCTGAGCTTGTTCCTCTGCTGGATCAGGTGTCTGAGCAACCCCAGCACGTGCTGCACAAAGGCTCATTTCCCCGGCATGAGAAAAGAAGGAGAACAAACATTCTGCTGGGGAGGGTGACAGCAGTTACATCTGCTGGTGGCAGTGGCTGCTCACACTGCCTGAAGTGCAGAGAAAAACAAACTCCAAAGCAGAAAGTTTATTTGGGCAGAAATAAGATACAAAACGTCTGTGCAACATAAATTCCCAAATAATTCCATACAGAAATGTTTCTGGAGGAGGGTGGGGAAGAATAATGTAGCTCAGTTGTCTGGGAACATCTACCATTTCAGAAGCCCAGTAAAATCCCTGTTTATTTGTGAGGCCCTTGCCAGGACCAGCAAAATCCCTGTTTATTTGTGAGGCCCTTGCCAGCCCCAGCCTGGTGCACACACTGCCCTGCCAACTGGGCTCAGAGGGTCTGTGCCACAGAGCCAACACACTTCAAACAAAACAGCAGAGGAATGGGAATTATTGTCCTTTCCACTTGCAAAGAGGTCAAAGGAACAGCAAGGACTGCAGTCTGTAATCAACAACTCCCTCAGCAGCTCCCCTCCAGCAGCCTGGTGAAACACCCCAGAAAATTTGGGCACTGCAGCGGGGCAGGGCAGGGAGCTGCTGGGTTTGGAGAAACTTCTGAGGATCTGCCCCTTGAGGTGGAATAACTGATGCAAGTTTAATGTCTTTCCTTCTTCTGCCTTCCCTCTAAGAGCCCTGAAGTTCCATGTACACACCACAGTCCTCCACAGAAATCCACCTTTTCTACAAGGTTCAGTCCTACAGCCACACCTGCCTGCAAAAATCCGTCAGGGAAATGCAGAGCAGTGGAAACACAGGAATTTGTTTTTCAGACTGTGGAATCAGGGTTAGCCTGGAAAAGGAGATGTTCAGCGCAATTAACCCTTCACACCCCAAGAGATGGAGAGGAGAATCCTCTGTACACACAGCTATCCCTAAAACTCTGCCTTGGAATGGGCAGAGTAACTTCACTGTTACAACCCAGCCTCTAACTCTGACACTCCGGAGCAGCAAGTCTAAGTGGAAAAGATATTTAATATTATGAAAAAATAGTAATATTTAGTGGAAATATAATGGAAACATAAATATATGTTGAGTCTATCAAACCACTGATATTTTTTTATGGAGGTCTGTCACAGCTTCCCTGGGTAAGAGTCACTGGGCCATTTCCTGCTACCCTATGAACACTGTCAGAGAGGAAAATTGTATCTTTAATATCTCTTTTCAAGAAGGACCCTTTGCAAATGCACCCACCACTTTCCTTACTGGGAATCTCTTCCCAGGAGCTTCATTCCCAGTTAACAATGAAGAGCCACTATTGGAAAACTCATTCTACAAATATGCCCAGGGAAGCATTTTCAACAGGTAATGGATTTCCATTTTTATGGACCAGAAGCTGATAAAGGAGCTCCCAGTGTGCCTGATGTATGGAAAAATGGATGCACTCTTCCTCTAAACTGCAGGAAGGAACCAAGAGAAGTAATTAGGCACGACCACCATGGAAGTCACTGATGATAAATGTGGTGTAATAACATGTTCTGATGTGCTCAAGGTCTAGCAGAGCTTTCTAAACACATTTTTTTGTGGTAAGGAACAGAAATTAAAACTTTTTTTCCTAGCACTCTGGTCTTTCTGTGGCTGCACCATCCCTGGCAGTGCCCAAGGCCAGGCTGGATGGGGCTTGGAGCCACCTGGGATAGTGGAAGGTGTCCCTGCCCATGGCAGAGGTGGAACTGGCTGATCTTCAAGGTCTCTTCCAACCCAAACCATTCCATGGCTCTTTTTCTGAGTTTTTGACCACAGGTTAAATATTTTTTTGTTTCCCAGGAGTTCTAAGCCTGATGCACACAGAAGTTTGTGAGCCCCTCACTGCCACTTCAGCCTCAATCCAGGCAGCCCCACATCCCCTGCTCCCTGCAAACAGGGCTTTGGCAATTCCAGCTGTCCCTGCAGGCCACAAAGCCCTCCTGCAGGAGTTTGTTACTCAGGGAGTTCACTCACCCACGCTGGGACCACATTTGGCCAATGCAGGGGATGGATGACGTGGCACTATTGGAACAGGGAGGCTCATGAGGGACATTAATCCTTCTGAAGGAATCTGACCCTGCCCAACAGCCCCTCAAGACATTGAAGTCATGGCAAATGTGATTTTGCTGCTTCCAGACTATGCTGCTTGGTTTCATGCCCATCTCAGCAGTCTCCAAAGGGTGTCCACAAAGACATTTCCCTCCTCAGCAATGCAGAGCCTCAATCAGTGCCCCAAACCCTCAGCTAGCCCAGCATGTAAAACCCATGTCACAGGGAGGTTTGGGAGAGAGAAGAAAGTGGAAAATTTAATTTTTCAATGGATCAGAAAGAATCAGAAGTAAGCTGCATGTGGTTCTGCTGAGGCAGGAAAGGGAACTTCAAAGCTTTCTGTCAGGGATGAATTTACACTGCTCTGCTCCATCCATCTTCTGGCTCTGGAGTTGATGCCACTGATTCAGCCTCAGCTCACAAACCCCAGGATGTGCCTCCTGTGATCCTTCCACACCCTCAGAATCCTCACCTTTCCTTTACTCTGTGCAAGGTTTGAGGACAGACTGCATTGGCAAAGCTTGGATCAGTCCTCAGGACTACAGGGGGTCACTTCATGGCTCCTCGGCCAGGAGGTGGCCTGGACTCCTCCAGACTGTGGGAACATGACAAGGAACTTCTTGTTCCAGAGCAGAAGCTAAGCCTGTGAGTGAAATTCCAAATACAATCAGCTGGAAATGGCCTTGCATGGGCACTGCTGGTTGGTTCACAAAGGAAAAGAGGGCAGGGTTGGTTGGAAGAGACCAGAAAGCTCACCTGATTCCAACTCTCTGCCATGGAAAGGGACACCTTCCACTGGACATAACCAATGCCCAAAATGCCAGGAGAAATGTGCCAATCACTGCTTTACAGCTGATGCCATTTCTTCAAGCTAAATACTCCTGGGAAGGTCATACAAAGTGATTTCTGACTTTAAATACATACACACCACTGCAGTCCTGGTTAAAGCTATCTAATATTGATTCAACACTGGATCACAGGTGCAAGGGTTAATTTTGGCTTCCCAATTAGCCCTCTTCCTCAGTGATAGGTTAGGCTTGGGTTAGACGCAGGACTGTTCAAAAAAACTGAAGCAAACCAAGTAATTCTCCAGAGCTGTGGCAATTTCAAGTTACAAATTTCCACTACAAGTTCTGTGTGTGGCAGCTCTGTAACCAAAGCCCAGGAAATGAGGGAAATTCATTTATCAGCCTCCCTCAGGCAGTGCCTCGTATCCAGAAGGAACATTTGGCAGGCGGAAAAATGCTTCCAACATTTTCAATAAATGACTTTTCCAGTTAAGTTCCAAAGAGCAGGGAGTGATGCAGCCATCTCTGAAATCACATCTCCCTCTCCCCCCAGCAGCTGTGCTGGGAGGGGGAAGGAAGGGAGGAAGGGCTCTTTAATCCAAAAGCTGGGAATAAAGAGATCCAGGTGAAATGTCCTTGGTGCTGGGCTAGCACTGCCTCAGTTCCAAAGCTGGGTCTAAATGCATCAGGCTCTCTGAAGAGTTCAATTCCAGCCCTTCCCAGCTGAGCTGGTAACAAGATTCTCAGTGCCTCCCATCAGTTTGGGAACAAGCTGCTGCTGTGGGCATCCATAAAAATAACAGGGAGCAGTGCCCAGAATTTATCCTCCACAGAGTGGCAAATACTTCATGTGGCTGTTAAAAGCCTTAATCTACCAAATTCAGCAATTCCTTTATTTACAGGAGTGGATACAGGGAATAAACACTTTGTTCAAGGGCACAGATGGGCTAAGTGCCAAGAGGAGCATTAGAACACAAGCCCACTGCATTGTCCATCTTCAGCACAAGCTAAAAGCCTTAAAAGAAAATAATATTTTCATTTTTCTTCAGTTTTACAGGGCTTCCAGCTAATTAAGAGGTAAATAAAATGAAAACAAAACCTGAGAGGTCAGAAATCTTTCTGCCTGCCAGCAACACAGAGGCAGAACATTTTTTGCTCCATTATCTTCCCATGTCCAATAATTCAGCAAGTCAAAGCAGGGCAGCTTCCTGCCAGGCTCCTGCCAGTGTGGCCCAGGACCTCTGGCAGAAGCAGAATTTCAGAGTCAAAAACAGCCAGGAATTTTTCCTTTTGGATTTCCATTGTAGGATATTTCAAGAGAACCCTTCCTCAGCTGGGGACAACTGCCCTTGGAAGTCCCATTAGTGCTTTATTTTGAGCTGAAGAATGATTTGGACCAGCTCATCATCCCTCCCTTCCCCCAAAGGTTCATCTGGCCCTTTCCCCCACCTGGCCATGTTTTTAGGATACAGAGCACCACTGGCTTTTCCAACATCTTTTTCCAGGTACAGAATGGCAGCTGTGTAGATCCCAGAAAAGGGAGTGCATAGGGAAGCAGTGCTGCATTTTGCCTGAGTGCTGACATTAATTCCCTTGCTACTTTTCTTGATTTGGAGTTTGACAGCCTTAATCACAGACTGGTATTTTCAACAACTTCTTTTCTCCATTCATTTAGTACCGTGTAGGAAGACAGAGAAAGAAATCCAAACAAAATCTCTCATCCCCATCTCAAATCCAAATCAACCCCACCTTCCCCATGCAAAAAACTCAACATGCCTGCTTACTCTTCCAAAGGTAACTGTAAATATTATGAAAATTAAAGCCACATAGCAATGAAATGCAGAGAAAGTGCCCCTGGCAGGAAAGGAAACAATAAAGATGAAGATGTATTTCTCCATGCATGGAATTTGCATAGAATTGGCTTTTCATTTAGGGATCTCACTGTGTGGTACCAAGCTCATTCATCAGCTCCACTAAACTCTACAAATCCCACCTGCAATTTCTGTGCTCCAGGATTGGACCAGCAAGACTGGAAGCTGCAAATTACCTTCCAAATGTAATGCTTAAATGTGTTTTTAAATAAAAATTCTGTGTCTCCAGCACTGCCACAGGACACCAATAACCTGCACTGTGCTCATTCACAGCTGGGCTAGAAACAGCACAGCTTCCACAGAATTCACTAATTATATCTGGGATTTTCATCTGACAATCCAGCTTTGGGGGCTGTTTGGGATTTTTTCTCCCACAAAACAACACCATAGTCTGAATTCAGTAAACCCTGTAGGTTTTGTTTCTTCCTCTGTTGTTAATGAAAGATTCTTTTTTAGCATTACAGATTAACTTGGGAAGCAGTTTAAATATACAGAAGTGTATATTCAGTCAGGGAATAAGGTATTGCAAAGGCTTCAGAAAGGCACAGAACCATATTTCCAAGAAATCAGACCTCAACTCTTCCCCAAAAATATGTACATACATTTACAGCACTCTCTACCTCCAATAAATCTAACAGAACCATTCCCCTAAACTCTTCTCTAGCTGAAATTTGTTTTCATTCAGAAAGTCATTTATTAAAAAAAGTGTGTCATGACTAGGAGAAATGAAATTTATCTAATGTATGAAGTTTTTCCCCACAGTTTCTATACAAATTATGTACAAAAAGACTCCAACATAGAAGGTAAAGGTTGTGGAGCAAATTAGAGTCAACACTTCCAAGGGAAATAATGAGTTTTATTTCACTTTTCCCCAGTGATCTTTCCCCAGAAGCTGCTCAGACTGTGAAAACAGATCAAGTCAACCCATTAGTGCCAAATGCTGGCATTTCCCTTATAGTTCCTGGAAAATGAAGCCATCTTCACTTAGGATAGAAATAAGATTTATCATCAGCCTGTTGAAGCTTAGGTAGGAAGAGCTTTAATTTAAATATTTGGAAATGAATGGATTGGGAAAAGAAAGAGAAAATATGTTTAGGGAACAAAAAACTCCCATGTTTTCAAATTCCTTTAAACACTATGACAGCTGTTGATAAGATTTTAGCACATGCAACAGGTTTAAGGAGATAAAATGGAATAAAAACCTAAACCACACTGCTCCCCTGCCCTTCAACAGCACAAACCCTCTGGCACTGACAATTAGTGAGAGCATTAATTAGCCAGGCACTGCCAGAAGAAAATAACCCATGGAAATCAATAATTAAAAAGCAGTAAAAGTAATCTTGGTTTAATGGCAACTAATTTGGTGTCTAGCAGCAAAGCTCTACTCACCCAAAGCCAGAATGAGCTTCAATTCTTCCCTACCTGGAATGGGGTGGGAAGGGCAGGCAGAGGATGCCATTCCTGAGGCCTCCTGAGCCCTTCCCCATGAAGGATCCAGGGAGGATGAGGCAGGTGAGGAAGGGCAATTCCTGGCAGCCCTCAGCACTGCCAAGCAGCCCAGACCCAGCAGTGATGGAAAACCCAGCAGCGTTTGGCTCTAAGCCTCTCCTGGGATGGGCAAATTTCATACTTCAGGTGAAAGGCAGATTTGGGGGCTGATAATTAAAAATTAAAAATTTCACTGCCAAACTGGCTCCTGCAATTGACTTTTAATCTGAAACCTGTTTGCTTTGCTACACACTCAAGTCTCGAGTTTGTTGCATGTACCAAATTTGACATTTAACAGGCCAGCCAAAAATGGGTCCTTCAGGTTTAACAAATCACTGAAAAACCCTGGAACCAGCCCCAAATCATAAGGAACAGAGCCCAAAAGCATCTTCTGCAGCTCTCTGGAGACTGTCCCTGAGCTGTCACTGTCACCTGCTGCCTTTAGGCCATGCACTCAGAGTTAATGGCACAGAAGGTCACCTTTCCCAGGACAGCATTTCCTAAAGACAACAAGTTCCATCTGCCAAACCATTTTGCTAAACACAACCTGTGCACCTGGGCAGGATCAGCTGGCCCCACCCTGTGTGCTCAGCCACAAGGAACACTGCTCACTGCTCTCTCTAAGAAATCCAGTTCCTTCAGAAATGGCACCTCCAAGCAGGCTCCCACTCCACAGCTCTTAATGGTCCCACTGAGAAGTGGCTGCACTGAAGCACTTTCTCATCTCCTCATTTTTCAGCTCTTGCTTTCAGCACACTCCACTTGTGCCTGGCCCTTTTCCAGAGCCCAGTTCTAAACTCAGTGTGCTCAAAGCCTTGATTTCAAGTGACTAAACAACACCCAATTCAAACCAATGCTTGAGTACTTTTAAAAATGCCAAAAGTGATCTATATTTGACATTTAGGAGAGTTACAGGGATGCTGTACTCAGAGCAAAAGGGTCCAGTGCTCTACTAAAGCAAACATTAACACATCACACAGCAGCTCTATGAAAACTCCTCCAAAGCCAAGAAATTAGGGAGTGCAAGAGGAGAAGTAACTGATTAACAGTTCTGTGACACTGCTGCATGTTGAGTTAAACTGGATTATCACTTCTCCCTCTCTTTTGAAGTATTCACACCCTGCACACCACAGTGATGTATGGATCCAGCAGGAAAGGCAGTGTTCCATGGAGGAGCTTCCCAGGGCATCAGCAACCCTTGGAAACACCTGTACTCCATCAAACAAGGATCTGGGAGCATTAATTGTGGAGGCTCAGAGTTTACAGCTCTGAAGGGTGCACTCCCTCCAGCTCAGACATCTGAAAACTTCCAACACCATGCAGGGTCTCCCTCCTTTAAAGTTCCTTTTCAGAAAATGAAGAACCTCCAGCATTGCACATAAAGGCACTGAAGAAAATAATGGCAAGACTTCCTGGCAGTGTGCACTGACTTCACACAACAGCTTTTGATTTTTCTTCTCCTCCAGCTAAGCTGAAGAACATGTACCCTGCAGGCTGTGATGCCTCCAGCTCCTGCCACAGAAATAATGAGGCTTGCCCTTGGAAAACTAACAGCACTCGTAATTTATCTGTTAGAATATCCATCCCCAGCACCACAGCCTGCACATGTGTTTCCAAACAGGGACTATTTCAGCTTTCTGCTGAAGAGAAAATGCCAAGCTGTTGTCTTAGGCTGCCTGCAGTCCAGCCATGAACAGCAGTAGGAAGAAAATGCAAACTGTCAGGCCCGTTCCTTCAAACTCATGGAATATTCATGTCAGATGCAAACATTAATAAGAACTGAGATGTTTTTCCCTTTTTTCCTTGAGACACCATGTCAACACAAGTTTTTCCATGCTCTCCAGCATGTACTTACCCTCAGCTCCACCTCTTTGCCAAGTAAGTCATACAGGACTGCTCCTTTGGAGGTGATTTCAGAAGCAAGCTGTCTAGCTGCCTTCAAGTCAGCAATCTGGGAACACAGCAACAGCACTGAATAGCAGGAGAATGCCCAACATCCCAAAGAATAGCCATGGTACTTCTCATTCTGATGACAAAATTGCACTGGAGGTCTCAACTCTGCCAGATGTTGTACACCAGAATCAGAATGGACAGAGTCTCTCTTGGCTTTGAAACAGTCCAGGTGAGGCTCTGTCAGGTACAGGTTTCTGAGGGAAACACCAAATACTTTAGGCCAAGGAAAAAAAAAACCACAAATCTCCTCAGAACAGTGGCTCAGCCAGCTGTTGGTTCATGTGCTGCCCAGGACAAAGAGAAACATCACCTTTTCCATAAGCAGAAGTAAAAACCTCATAAAGGACCAGCCTGCAATGGAAGTAATGAACTTTTGAGCATCCACCAAGTGGTTTTTGTTGTTATTTGTTTTAGAGAGACCCAGCAGACTTACAGAGAGGAGAATCACTTCTGGGTCTGCCATTTTCTCAAGAATCACAGGAACAGAGAATCATACAATGGTTTGTGTGGGAAGAGACCCTAAAGCCCATCCAGTCCCTCTCCTGCCATGGGCAGGGACATCTTCCACAGAAATAGTAATAGAAATTCCTCTTATTTAGCAAATTGTTGGGTATTTTTTAAATTTTAATATTTAGAGAAGGTGCTTTTAAAATATCTAGAGATGTCTTTTATTTCAAGGGCTTGAAAAGCTTTGATGTCTGTTAGGGTCACAGGAAGATTTCCTTTTCTTTCAATGCAAATGGGCTAAAAATCAACTTTTAGTCAGTATTTTGCAAGATCCCCTTGTTGCAAAAGTTTAGTAGGTAGAAAATAATCTTTATTCCAGCCTACTCCAATATTTCTATGGTGCCAACAGGATTTTAATACAAAGAGAACCAGTTTTGTGCCACTGCTGCCTTGTGTCCTAGATTGCCAAGCAATATGCATTCTATTTACCATCTGTTAGAGGTGTGGCAGTTGTCTTCTGTTAAGTGGGCAGTTTTCCTTATCTCTTCCACACCCACTCCTCCCTCCAAGGAGACACCTGCTGATAACAGGCTACTGAATGTCACTGCCTGACTGATAAGAACTACAACATCCCATTGGGAGATGCTCTGCCCAGAGGGAGGAGCCAAGAATTCCCAACTGGATATAATCTGAGGTCTTGGGATTTCCACTGGTATTCCCACAGGAACAGCAGCTGCCTCTTCCACTGGATCTTCAGGGGAAGACTACACCCTTTTCTACAGGGTCACTGCTCCAACAGAACCACACCTGACACTCCAGAACTGCAGCCACAATTCCAATGGGACTGCTACCAGCACCCTGACCAACAGGGTGTCAGGTTGTGTTCTGACTCTGTCAGTGTTGTTTTGATTTACCACATTGTTTTTGGGTTTTTTCTTCCCTAAGAACTGTTATTTCTGCTCCCATATCTTTGCCTGAGAGCCCCTTCATTTCAAATTTATAACAATTTGAAGGGAGGGGGTTTACAGTTTCCACTTCAGGGGAGGCTCCTGCCTTCCTTAGCAGACACCTGTCTTTCCAAACCAAGAGACCTTGTATTTGTATCCAGAATTCAGAGATCAAAATAAATCACAGACTCACATAACCCCATCTCCTGAAAGTCTGACTTAAAACCCTGCCTACTGCCTTGCCAGAACCTTCTCCACTTAAACGCCAGCTAGCAAACAGATGAGTTTTCCCAAGTGAACACAAGAGTGGCAGCTTTGCTTACTTTTGAGCCCAGATCAAACTTGAACTTGGTGCTGTCCTCCTCGGGGAGGTGGGCATGCTCCCCTCCCTGGGTGTTCATGGCCCCGTAGAGCACCGAGGTGACCTTGAGCAGCTCCTTCACGGCGTGCCCATCAGCCTGGTACAGCTTCTTGGTGTTCAGCTTGATGTGAGCCTTGGTAGCCTTGGGCAGGAAAGAAACAATTCAGCAGCCACAAAGAACAAAATGCTCAGTTATCTGCACTCAAAGCTCTTTTTGGGGGCACCAGGCTCTGCTGTACAGAATAATTCCTCCTCTTTGGACCCCCAGTTTGCCTCATCATAATACTGGTATTTCTAGAAGAAATTTTTCTGAAAGCTGTGCTCTTTCTGCATGTCAGAACATTTGCAGAAAAACCCTCAAACTATCATCATTTCTTCCCTGAATAAAGATCAGCAAAAACCCTATGCACCATTTAAATTCAAATTAAGTTTAAGTGGAAAGTAAGTGCTGCCCAGGTCTTGTGATGATGCTGCAGAGAGGTAAATTTCACCCTTAATGAGTTGCAAGAATGAGATCAGTTATCCTAATTTAACTGTCTTCTCTTCCAGCAGCACCTTCCAAATGTTTTATTGCTCCTCTCAATTTTTTTCCCTGCTATGATATTAGTGATTTTGTTCCCTTGCCTTCCATCTCTGAAAGGTACAGACAGAGCAATAAGGAAAAAAATACTCAAAATTCTAATATTCTTTTTGTGCTTCAAAATAATAAAGGGGAAAAATTACTATCTCTCACAGAAAGGACACAAATGTTGTTCTTGAAATTCCTGGTAAGTTTATATTATAAATGAATAGCCTCAAGGAGCCAACCACAAATTTCAGATTAAACTTTGAGGGAGTCTGTGGTGACATAACTAAACAAGGAGGCAAAAAAAAAATTTATGACCATATATGGATCCAAAAATGAAGCTTAAAAATGACACATGAAGTACAAAAGTGACTTAACATCTTCTTTTCAGTATATTTTTAAGATGAAACTTCTGCTGAAATGTTTCTCCTTTGGGAATGCTGTAGCAGATAGAGCCCATCCATGAGTCACTGGTGGTATTACACAGCTTTGGTTTTACACTGCTCCTGGAATGAATTCTCATTTCCTCAGGCTGTGACAGAGCAGGATCTTCAAGCTGGGGGAAGAGACTCAGACATTACAATATTTGGTAAAATACAATTTAAGCTCTGCATTGAGCTTCACTGAATAATGGACTGAAGGAAAAAATCCTGTGAAACTAAAGAGAGAAAGCACCACACTACAAACCATGGATGTGGCTCCAGCTTTCCCAAAGAAACAAAACAAATGGATGCTGGCCCATGCTTATTCAGATGTATTTTGTCAAGACTTTGTGACTTTAAAATCAGATTTTAATTCCCAATAAATATTTTCCTCTTGCCTCTCTCATCCCAAAATCTCAACCCAGCAGAGGAAAATGACTCTTTGTGTCTGTCTGCAGAGACAGGACCCAGGGAATGCTGGAGCTGTGTTAGGAGAGGGTCAGGTTGGATCTCAGGAAAAGTTCCTTCCCCCAGAGGGTGGGGAGGCACTGAACAGGCTCCCCAGGGAATGGGCACAGCCCCAAGGCTGCCAGAGCTCAAAGTCCCAACTCAGGATCTTCTGTGACTCCTGAACATTGAAGCCCAAAGCTCCAGAAGAGGCTCCTGATGTTGTGCACCTGAGCCAGGGGAACACGAGGCTCACAGTACAAAAAATCCCAAATTGCTTTTGAAATGTTGGTCTCAGAATGACCTCAAATGAGCCAAGACACAAAGTGAAAAGCCAGGTATGTTCACCTCCCTTCCCCTGCAGCAGAAGCAATCTAACAAATTAATTGCAGAAACAGCAAGTATTCCATTATAGGAGAAGTGGTCATTAAATTGACAGACTCTGTTAAACATCCCCTATCCAAAGGGGACTGATGCACTGAATTATAAAGGATGTTGTTAGAGACAGAACTTCCAATTTCAGCTTCATTCACCCTCAAGAGAGTAAAATCAATGTCTAGTAAGAGGAAAAAAAACTTTTCATTCAAAGGCTACTTAAAAAGAGTGAAAAAATACACAGAGAAGTATATATATATTTTCAGACTGGCACAATGGCACTGTGGAATCAATGCCATGCTGACAAGTTCATGTTTGGAAAATCACCTCCATCACTTCATCTCTGAAACACCTATTTGATTTGTTCTTTTATTATATAACATTTCTAGTTCTACAGGACCATTAAAAACCACAGCTATTTATTCTGAAGATCAGATGGTTAAAATGCAACAAAAAATATAAATATTCAGCAAGATCAGCAGCCACAGCCAGAAAATTTGCTTAATTTCACAATCTGCTTTATGAATATCATGAAGCCAAATTTTCTGTGACGTTGGACTCTTGCAAAAGGTTTTGTGCCCTTGGGTTACTGAGTTTGTTTTCATGAATGGATTTCTATGAGATGAACTCATTGGAGGCTTTTTGTTGCACTCTACCTCCAATTTGGATCCAAGTGGGCTTAGGCAGGAGCCAGGTGTTGAGCCCCACTGATCAGGGCAGCTCTAGGGGGGGAATTGATTAAAAACCCACCTAAGGCAACCATGCAGGCACTTCACAACTTTGGGGTCTGGGAAGGAGACTTTTGGTAAGTTCTCAAACTGCCAGGAACACAGAGCAGTAGTTAATTTGTGTGGAAAATTAACACCTCCTCAGCCCTTGTTCAGTAAAGCAGAGCAAAGCTCCAGCTCCATTCCCTGGTGATGGATCTGTCCTGACATTCTCTGCTGAGACAATTCTGTCTCCATCACATCTCCCATCTGCCCACGGATGCAAAAAGCCATTAACTCCTGGGAAAGGTAATTGTGGATTGCATGGACAGTGAATTATTAAGGAAATGTCTACAAGCTTCTCTCATCCTGAAAATGCTGAAAACCTACAATAATCCCCACACTAACTTGTAATATTAGCTGAGGCTAAGTACAGGATGACTAAAGTAATTTCCATTAATTTCATTTTCTGAATCATATTATGTAATTCTCCAAAACCCTTGGGACTTCTGACATGAAATCAGCTATTGAAAAGCATCACATTATTTCTGCTTCCAGACTAGTGCTTGGAGGGGGAAACCCTTCCAAATAAAACAGACCTGTTCACTCCATCTCAGGATGCTCCAAGGCTCAAAAGCACATTCTATTATGTACAGGAATGTGCTCTGCTCTGAACATGGCAAAATTAAGAATTAAGAGAATTTATGGTGCACACTATTCACAAATGACAAGGGAAATATTGTTAAAATGACATTTTAATATGTTTAAGATTTTTTAAAATTACTGTAATTCATCTTTGATATTAGCATAAAAACTTCCATTGCTTCCAGATCCACCTGCAGACACAGAAAGTTCTTTTCACATAATGAAGAGTGTTAATCTAAGTGTGTGATAACACCAAAGGCTCACACTGCTTCCAAATAACATGAATTTTATGAATGACAATGTTATTTTATTCCAAAAGACCAAAAAATTTGATGGCCCAATCAAATACGTCATGCATTAAAAAATTGATCTGAGAAAAAACCACATGCCTTGATCTAGGGGAGATCTCACACACCCAATATATGATTCTATATCATAATGAAAACAACAGAAATTAAGACAATGAAGCACAGAAAATAATCAGGCATCCAAAGTTAGCAATAACCAAGGTGGGATCTCTTCTAAAACAATTTAAATGGTTTAAAAACATTTCCCATCTACAGCTGTGTTTTCCACAAATTAGAGAGATAAGGAGGAATACTGGCTTAGATCCCAATATTGTATTCAGATCCCAATATTGTATTTAGATCCCAGCTCTGCAGAAAGAAGTACAGAATGTCAGTAACAGCATGCCCTGGCCTCTTCAAATTTCCAGCAAATTTCCAGCAGCACAAGACACAGGATCACAGAATCATGGCATGGGTTGGATTGGAAGGGACCTTAAAACTCATCCTGTCCCAGCCCTGCCATGGCAGGGACAGCTGCCACTGCCCCAGGCTGCTCCAAGCCCTGCCCAGCCTGGCCTTGGGCACTGCCAGGGACAAGGCAGCACAAACTCAGCCACCCCTTGCAGGGAAGCTCTGTGGTGCTAGGTTCTTTTTCTCGGGCCAGATCTTCTGAGCCTTCAAAAGGGAACCTAACACACCCAAGGATAGCTTAGCTATTATCTTTGGAGGAAAAATAATGAGCAGGATGGCTTCTGCTGCAGTGTTAGAAACAAAAAGGTTTAATAAAAGGCAAAATAACAAAAAGAAAAATCCGAGCCAGGTACAGCGGTCTGCCCCTGGTACAAACACCTTCACAAAAGCAGTTTAGTTCTTTTGTTCTCCTCTTTTTCTACCTGATGGGCCAGGCGGGACTTTTTGGCTTCTATCCAATTAGATGACCCCGAGTTTTTGGTGAAGTCTCTGAGGTCCTATGAGACTTTTCACCTCATCGTTGAGAGAAACTTCTGGGCTTCTTTCCTTTTTTGGGGGACAAAGGCTGGCTTTGCCTCTCTGTCATTAGGGGGCACTCCTACACTGTGGGGTTAAGAGAAAAGCTCTAAAGCTGCCATGGAGCCAGGACTTCAGCATTTCAGGATTTCATCCCAAGCACAGCTCCTGGGCAGACTCACCATGAACTGAGCCACGGCCTTGATGAAGAAAACCCGGTCCTGCTCTGTCTCCACATCCCCAGGAATGTCACTCTGAGGTTCATACCTGTGCAAACAACAGCTGGAGATCAGAACAAGGTTCTGGCAACATTAAAGAGCCTGCTTCATCTGTGAGGCTAAAATCAAACACAAAGTAAGCATGGACATGACTGGAGAGTAAATGTGTAAATAAATTCCTACTGCAGACTGGGGCATCCAGAGGCTGGAGTGCACACTGGGGGTTTGTACAAACTGCAGGAGCTGTAAAACCTGACACAAGTTCATAGCCAGACATCATTTCAAACATTTCCTTTCTCAAGTAAAGGAAACTTAAGGAAAAATAAATTGAAATCTGTGAAATGCTTAAAAAAAACCATCAGTGAGGTGCAGAAACTTTTAGAAGTGGCCAGTCTGCAGGAATCAGGGGAGAATAAAAGGAAATTCAGTGATTTGGACCCTCAGTGTAACAGCAGCATTTCAAAGACTATTTAGGCAATTTAGTCCAAGTAGTTCTGAATGGTTGTGAGTCTATCCCAATTTCATTACAACTGCAAGAGTATTCAGCAAATTTCTAACAACTAAAAGGATATTAATTATTAATCCAGGCCAAAAAAAAGCAATCAGGCAAACTAGTCAATGTTGGTTTCAATGTTCTACCTTATAATCTTAAAAATACCCCTTAATTTTGCACTTAAGTGGGACAGAGAATATATAATTCAAATAACACTTCAAGACCCAGAAATATTTAACCAAAGTCTGTCAATGGGTTAAGTGGGTGCAAAACTGCAACTGGACAGTAGAAGATTAGAACCAAACCATTTTATTTCTTTTAAACGTGTTGTGGGTGCAGGACAATACCAGGCTGTAGCAACAAGGCAAGGACTGGCTGGGTTTTGGTGAAGTTCCCACAACAGATCACCCTGTTTGGACAAAAGGTCAGGATGGCTGTGGAATTTGGAGAATATGTGAGAGAGATAAGGCTACTTTTGAACGAGTGTGCCCACAAACCTCTGCCAGCATTGAGTCACCAGGTTTGCTACTGCAGACTCCATCATTAAGCTAAAAACCTGCAAACTACAGCATTTCTATCTGGTATTTAGGAGAGCAGAGCTCAAAGAATGATTAAATATCACTGAGTTCCCCAATTTCACAGCACACCACCAGTTCCCAAGCACACTCCCCACATCACAGCATCAACCCAAAATTTGCTGGCCTCGTCACCAACCTTTTCACCAGCCACAGCAGCACTTCTGACACAAGCATGAAGTTTGGGGTGTGGAAATTCTCCATGGATATGAGTCGAGGATACCCCAGCGCCCTCATCATCTCAGTAAAATCTGAAATAGGAAGAAGAGCAGGGATTTCTTCTTTTCTAGCTGTGAAAAGTGCATATTATATGGCTCTACGCAGATATTTACTACACACATTAAGTTGTATTAAGTAGTGCTGTGTTAACATTTTAATACTATGGTAAATGTAGGTTCATAGCAAAAAGGTAGCTTTTGTAGTTAAGATAGGAACTATGTATGTGGAATGTTTTCTTTTAGAAAGGAACAAGGGGCCCTCACTGGATGGCGGCTGCAGGACACCTAAATCTTTCAGAAGAAGAGAATTTATTGCTCCCTTATCAGCAGAAAACTAACTTCTTCCCACCTTGCTCAGACAGGAAGACGGCATGAGGATTAAGAGGAAGAAGCTGACAGTGACCAGACAGAATCCTGTGTTTGAACGGAATTTATGCATCATGTATGAGGTGTATGAATATGCAACAGGCTGTTGTTTTTAAGGGTTAATCCTCTGGTAACGGGGGTACTTTTTCGGGCTTGTGTTGCCCTGAAAAAGGTACCCGGACGTCCGTATCTCTTTGTTTTTATTGTCTCATATTGTCCTACCCTCAAATTTTATTATTTTAATTATATTACTATTTTTATAACCGTTTTCTTACTATTAAACTTTTAAAATTTCAAAACAAACCCAAGTGATTGGCGTTTTTCACACTAGCCAGTAAGGGCTTTGCCAAGATTGCCATCTCCCACAGGGCGCTGCTTAGTTACCATGCGATACACCCAGTGCACAGCACGTCAAATAATTAAACCTCAATAATTAATATAAATAGTATCATTTAACAGAAAACACGCCCAGGTGAGAAGAGGCGTTTTTAACGAGATTCGCTGAGCTGAACCCACGCGGACACAGCCCCTCCCTGCGCAGACAGCGCTCAGCTGTGCTCCCCACGGGCGGGCCCGGCAGCGCTGGGACCCCTCCCCGGCTCAGCCCTGCATCCCCCGCTGCTCCGGGCGGCGCCGTGAGGCGCAGCCGGGGGTGCCGCGCCCCGCCCCGCCCCAGCCCGGCCCAGCCCGGCCCGGCCCGTCCCGCCCGGCCCCGCCGCCCCGGCCGCGCTCACTGCGGAGGTCGCGGAACGACATCGCCGGCACCCGCGGCCAACGCGGCTCCGAGCAACGCGCTGCGGCCGCTACGGCAGCGCGCCGGGGCCAATCCCCGCGGCAAGCGAAGTGTGCGGCGGGCAGGGCGCGGAATGGCGGAATGGGGAGAACGCGCTGAGATCAGCGAGTCAACCTGCGAGCGTGGCAACCAGACCAGAGCACTGAGTGCCGTGTCCAGGCTTTCCTTAGACACTACACACATGGGCAGCCCATTCTAATATCTCGTCACCCTTTGTGGGAAGAAATTCTTCCTAGTGTCCAGTCTAAACATTGCCTGGTGCACTTAAGGCTGTGTCTTCTTGTCCTGTCCCTTGTTCGCTGGAAGCAGAGCCAGCCCTCGCGGCTGTTCCCTCCTGGCATGGAGGTGCCGAGAGTGAGGTGTCCCTGTCCCCGCACACCTCCTCCAGGATGATCCCCCCAAGCTCCTTCAGCCCTTCTGCTCGGGACATGAGCTCCACACCCTTCCCCAGCTCCCTTCCCTTCCCTCCTGCCCCTCAGTGTCCCCGCACAATTGAGGGGCCCACAAGTGGACACAGCACTGGAGCTGTGGCCTCCCCAGTGCCCAGCACAGGGCCACAAGCCCTGACCCGCTCCTGCCGGCCATTCCCTGCACCCCCGCCCTGGCTCGGCCTCGGCGGGCTCCGGCTGCCCCCGCGGGCTGCGGGGCTGTGGGGAGAGGCTGCCCCGACAGCCGGGACCGAACGGCGGCAGCTCCGGGTCGGGGCTGTGTCCCCGCACTGGGGACACCCCCGGTGTTGTAGATGGGTGGGGTGGTGATTGGTGCTCGCTAACGAGGAATGGATATATGTGTGTTAAAAGAAGTTTTGTTAAGGTTCGAGGTTCTTTTGATGAGTGACTCTGTTGTAGGCTGTTTTAGAACCCCTTTTAGTTGTGCCTTTAATCCTCTCCTCTGCCCTCTCTGCTGTTGCCCCCAGACAGCCGTGGTGGTCGGGGTTGTGACAGACGTGTGGGGAGCGTGTGTACGCCATGCCCTTGCGTGAGGCAGCCAGCAATGGGGGAAGCTCATACTGGGGGTCTTGGTGTGACAACACCTCACCTCCAATACAGCTGCAAGGTCTCCACCAATGCGGCAAAGAAGAGTTGACTGGCAGACTTTAGGAGGGGCCAGGGACACATAAGGAAAATGTTTAAATATGTATTTGGCTGACGCAACAGCCGGGGTGTGAAAGGTGGAGCCGCCATTTTGTGGACCAGCCTCTGGCGGTCAGCCACGCCGCCAGCACTGCCCCATTTGCTTTGTGAAATTTTCACTTGTTGTCAGTAAAACTTTTATAACTCATTCCCACTTGGGGTCTGAGTTGTGTACAACACCCAGGCTGAGGTGGGATGGGGTTGGTGACTCGGGAGGGAGGGCTGGGAGCCATCCCTGGGGGATTCTGAGGAACCCCGGCCGCGTGTGAGGGGAGCCCGGGCTGTACCTGGCCCGAGCACACGGAGCCAGCGGCCGCATCCCGGGGATCCATCCACCCTCCGCGGGATAGATTGCTAATGCCATGGTTGACTCACAATTAAAAGGAAAAGCTTTATAGATTTATAACTATAAAGGTTTTACCCCCTTGCATTGTTATCAGGGGACAGCCTGGGTTTGGGACATTTGGGAGGGTTGGTTTGTCACTATGATAACATCTGACCTCCAATCAAGATTTAAGGAAGCGAACTCCACCACTGAGCAGTGAAGAAGGGATCAATGGACAGAACTTTGGGAGGGGTTAAAGGGTTAAAAGGCAAAACCTCCATTGTGTGGGTGAGCCCATGGTAGGAAAAATCCTTTGCTCCCAGTGCCGTCATATTTTCTCTGTTCAGTCTTCTGTTGTATTTTTGATAAGGTTTTAATAAACCTTTCTAAATTTTTGGAAGTGAGTAGGATTTCGCACACTCCGTGTGCTCTGCCAAGCATGACGAGGATCTCTCTGAGGGCAAGAGTCTGGCTTTTGTGTGGCAAAAATCAAACAAAATAAGTCTTAATGGGACTAGAAGATAAATCTCCTAGTGCAGACTGGGGTATCTGGACTCTGGAATGCACACAGTGGGTCTGTGTACGACCTGCAAAATGTGACAAGCCTAACATACTTCTGCAGCAGGAATTGCTGCTGGGGTGTCCTCTTCAGCCACTGTGGATAAGGAGCAAAATTTACTTGGTTCAATCAAGGCTGGAAAATATTTATTTTCAGAAGGAGATGAAAAAAAGCTGCTAGAAAGTCAACTGAGGGCAGCCTATGTATTCGTAAGTGCATTTCCCTTTCGCATGAAGAAACCATAAACACAGAACAAAATTCCTAACCCTGCTACAATATTCTTTATATATTTTCACAGATTCCTATGGTCAGATCTGCATTTCTGTCCTGGATTTCCCTTTGTCTGTAAGCACCAGGGCAGGCCATGGCCTTGCTCATGACAACATTCCAGCTCACAGTTTGTAGCCTCTACATCATTCATGACTCAGAACTCTGAAAGTTCTTCAGCAAAAAAAGTCAGATGAGTCAGAAAGTTAATTAACCTGTACAGGTACATTTTTAGGGGAAAACTGAGAATCCCACCTCTAGAAATATTTTATTGATAAATACTACAAATTATGTTTTGTTCTATTACTGTCCATTTTGTACCAGAGTGCACCGAAAGGCACAGGGAGGGTGCTGGGATGTCCCAGAAGGTGCTCTCAGGACCTTGGGGCACCTGGGACTTCTGCTGGACCCCGGCTGAAGCTGTGACAACTGTGCCCAGGTGTGCAAGAGGGACAATGGCCCCGGGGCATGGCTGGCAGGGCGTGGGGCACTGGGGAGGCCACGGGTCCAGTGCTGTGTCCAGCTGTGGGCCCCTCAGTTGTGGGGGACATTGGGGGGCTGGAGGGGGGGAAGGGAAGGGGAAGGGGAAGGGGAAGGGGAAGGGGAAGGGGAAGGGGAAGGGGAAGGATGTGGAGCTCATGTCCTGTGCAGAGGGGCTGAGGGAGCCTGGGGGGCTCAGCCTGGAGGCTCACAGGGGATGTTCTTGCCCTCCTCAACTGTGTGACAGGAGATGGAGCCAGGGGGGCTGGCTCTGCTTCCAGGGAACAAGGGACAGAACAAGAGGACAACTGGACGCAGTCTTAAATGTGCCAGAAGATGTTTTGGTCATATTTAAGGAGGAATTTCTTCCCTGAAACGGTGATGAGATATTAGAATGGGGTACTCGTGTGTGTGGTGGATTCACTGTGGCAGGAGGTGTTCAGGCTAAGCCTGAGTGTGACACTCAGTGCTCTGCTCTGGTTGCCATGGGGGCTTTGATCCCTGTCTGCACTGTGCCAGGGGGCCCCCAAAGGCCCAGGGTGGTTTCTGGGTGGCCCCAGAAGGCTCTTGCAGGCTCCTGTGACAGCAGGGAAGGGGCAGGAGCATCCCTGGGGGGCTCAGACAGACCCACAGAGCTGCTGGGCTGCAGAGCTGCCTCACAAGGCAGCTGAGGCCAACCAACAGGGCCTTTGCAGCCTCTGAGCTCCCAGCTGCATCTGCTGGTGACTGATCCTGGCAGCAGCTTCGTAATAAACTTCTTCAAGGGTGCTGATGTCCTGAGACATCCCTACAGACATAACCCACAGCAGTTTTCATGTTGGTGCATCAAGGAAGAGCAGCGTGAGGGTTCCTGTGCTGACACTGGTGATGTCCCATGGACCAAGGAATGGCAGCTGTGACCACAAATCTCTGCATTGGCACTGATGGAGCAGCCACAGCTCTTCCTCACAGGTCATCTGTATCTCAGGGTGGATTGAGCTGAAAATGATCCACATGTCAGGCTGATCTGTGCATGTCTGAGGACATTTTGCAGAGCAGTTCACAGTTTTTCACTTCAAACTGCCCAGGCTTAGAAGACACACAGATGTAGATGCTGTAGTGAGCAATGCTCATGCACATGATTGAAAAAGCAGTCAAAAGCAAGGAAAGAGCAATAAATCCTGAAAGAATAAATAATGAAATTAAATAGTTACATTGGGAAATAGGAGATGTGTTTAGAGACTGGGTTTCTTATGCCAGAAAGCCATGACACGGCAAACTTTGAATAATTCACCAGTTCAAGAATGTGTCAGCAATCCCACTTCTTCAGGGGGATTAAAGAAGGAATGAACAATTCCCCTGCTCTGCTCTGAGTTACACTCACTGATCATGAAATATGTGAGGGAAAGCCAAAGCTGTAAAATCAGTAAAATAAATTCCACAGCTGAGGTAAACATTACACTGAGACTCTAAGTAAATAACATTAATATTTATATATTAATGTTAGGCAGCACAAAGGTGCTGCTGGAGGTGGGGTGGCTTTGAACTGAGCAGGGACCCAGAGAGGAGCAGCCTCTCTGGCAGGAGCTCTGACTCCATCCACGAAGGATAAACTTTTCTCCCTCCTACTCCCATTCCAGCAACCCAAACCTGAAGGAAAATGCACCTGTACTTATTCCCCAGCACATGAACTCACCTCCATGGAAACATCTCCCCATTCCACAGCCCACACTTGAGGAATTGGGTTTTTTCCTCCTGTTCATCAGTACAAAAGTGGGAATTTTCTTGGAAAGGAAGGAAAACTGGCGATTTTGGTGCAGGTTTTGGTGGCAATGGGCAAGCCATCAGCTGGGACTGCAGGCTTTGAGTACAGACCCTGCCAGGTTCTCAACATATAAATAATCAGCTCTACTCATTTTTTCTCTGTTGCTCTTTCAGTCATCAGCCATTGTTTTATAGATGAAATTGGGGTTGGGGTTGGTTTTTTTTGTTTTTGTTTTTTGTGGGTTTTTTTTTTTTTTGGTTGGTTTTTTGGGGGGGGTTATTTTTTTTTTCTGTTTTGTTTTGGGTTTTTTAATTGTTTGGTTTGGTTGTTTTCCGGTTTTGGGTTTTTTTTTGCAATATTTATATTTTCATTCTTCATGTTCTACTTCTCTTTCCCCTGAGGTTTTGGAGGGTTTATTTTAGCAGAGCTTGGCACTGAAGCTTCTATCACCTATTTTTAAGTCAAATCCTCACATCCTTGTATTACCCTATGTGACAGATGGACCTAAATTTTTTTTCCCCCTCTGGTAAGAAGTAATTAGGTTTTGTGAGGAATTGCTGGTCATGAGATTCCCATGGGGCAAGCAGTTCCTTGGGATCAGGCTCACCAAGGTCAGGGTGTTATTTTACAGCTTTGGCTGTCCCCAGGGTCATAAACACCAGAGGCTGGATCCCCTCTGCTTTTGCCTGGGCTGGGGCATAAATGGGCTGTTGAAAACATGACCAGGGAGAACATGAGTGATTTTTAACCTAATTTCTCTAATGTTTTTTAAATTACGATTTAAAAAAAATTCAAATGAACAGATGTTCTTCAGATTCTTCAAGCACAAAAATCAGAAAACACTCATCTGTGCCTGCCCTGTTGGGGGAAAAAATGGGTAAAAAGTCCTCAGGCTTCTTTTGCATCCCAGGAAAATCCTCCTGTGAAGCTGCTGCACACTTCAATATACTCTAAGTCACCTTACTGAGGAAAAAGAAATTAAATTAATGTGGTCATGATGGTGGAGAAAATACAGCCCATTTCTACTGGGTTGTTTCCCAGCCTACCTGTTAGACAAGGTTTTAGCTTTACAAATAGCTTGAAAGACTGAGAAGGGAATCTGCCAGGTCGTTTGCTCAGAGAAGGGCAGGTGCAAAACTAAAAAAAAAAAAAAAAAAAAAATCAGGCAGGGTAGGAAGTGATGAGGTTTTCATTTGGCTGGTTCATGAAATTGTACAGACACTTCATGCTCAGCTTTTTGCATCCACTTTTGCCTTTTACTTCCAAGCTGGGCTCCAATTTTTGCTCCTCCAATCAGAGCCTCCCTTATTTCCCATCTGGGACATTAATTTTCACCTAAATTCTGTTTTCATGCCTGGGCTGCTGCCTTATCCACAGGATCTGAGCTTTCTGTTTGCTGCTGGGGGCTGGCTCAGCTTGCAGACTTCTTGGCCTGTGAAGAGTTTCATGAGCAAACTCCTTCCTTCCCACTTTATTTAACATGAACCTCATGCCTCCAGAGGTGTGGGAGGGAAAAGAACCCCTCCCAGGAGGAGGGAAAATGGCCAGGGGAGCCTGGGGAAATCTGAAGGTCTGGGGAAGGGAAATATGCAGGAATGTCACGTTGCCTGTAATTACAGTGCAGAGCAGCTCTCCCTGTTAATGGACTGGCATTAGGGAGAGCTGGGTGCCCAGGATAAGCTGAAGCCCATGGATCAAACACCAGGGGTAATAAATCAACAGCTGCCCTTTGGTGGCTCAGCAGAGGAGCAGGAGAAGCTACTTAGGATGAAGAAACACCCCCGAGCAAGGAGATTTCCAGATCCATCTCCGTCTGTGTCTGACAGGTCAGGAGAGGAGATTGGCTTTTCATTTGTATTCAGTGAAAAACCAAAATTAAACAAAAACAAAATTATACACTCACCCTCCATTAGCTCCCTCAAAGCAAAGTGCCATTTGACCCACTCAAAGCCAGCACTAAGTGCTGATTTCCCAAAGTCTGCCTAATTCCTGGGGGCCAATTTCAGATGGCACAGCACAGCTTTGTTTAAAGCCAGCCCAGCCCTCCCAATGAGCCTGGGAGCTGCAAGTCCAGCTCATCCTCACCACAAGGCACAGGGGATCCAAAAATTCTTGTTTTCTCATCAAATATCCCAACCCATAATGATCACAAGATGCTTGGGTGTGTTTTTCACCAACATTTTGGCTCTTGGACTACCTGGAGGGAAAGGCACAGAGAACAGCCAGCCAGGGTGACAAGGACAAAGAAGGACAGGTTTGGAAGGCCACTCTCACAGTCACCCAGTTTTACCCTTTTTGATAAGGATCACCCAGAAAAACACTGCCCATGCACGAGGAAACACAACCCTGCTCAGCAAAGGGTGAAAAGAGCCCTCCTGGGCCTCCTCTTCCCCAGGCTCCAAACTTGGCACAGCCTCCTCATTTAACTCATTGCAGCCACAGAATCATTAAGGTTGGAAAAGCCCTCCAAGATCCACCCACTCCCCAGCACTGCCAAGGCCACCACTAACCCGTGTGTCCAAGGACAACATCCACAGCATTAAAATGTCTAGGCTTGAGTGCAATTCCAGAGGATTTCCCCCCAAAGTTAAGTACTTTATATCCACAATAATTCAGTGTAGTCAGCATTTGGGCACTGCCATCAAAACTAGGGACACAAATGGGTGGAAATGAGAGCTCTTCCAGGATTATCCCAAGTACTCCTTCCCTGTGGAGGTGCTGCCTTTGCCTGGTTTCGCCCCTTTCTGAGGGGAGCTCTCAGGGGCAGTTGGAGTCCTGGAAAAACAGACCTTGGGCTGGGCCAGTCTGGGAATTTTGTGTTCCTGTGCTGGCAGAAACCTGTGATCTCAGCAGCAGAATTAAGTGTTGCTCAGTTCAAAGGTGAGGGGAGCTGGTTTGTGTTCAAAACTCCTGAAAATGGGATTGTGACAGGGCAGGGTTGGGAGTGGAAGCGATGGAGGGGCTTTGGGCAGGGGGTGGTGAGCAGGAGAGAGTGGCAGATCCCTGGGCTGGCAGGTGGTGCAAAGCAGGACCTGCAGGCAGTGGGGACGGTGCTCAGGCAGGGGATGGCACTGCTGAGCCCTCCTGTGGAACCCCAGCTCCCAGCAAAGCCAAAGGCATCCCTGAATCCAGCTCCATCTCGTGGCAGGAGCCCCAGCCAGAGCAGCCAGGCACAGTGACAGGGAGAGAGAGGTGACAGCAGGGCCACACCTGACCTGGAGATAACCCCCTCCCTGGAACCTCCTTTTCCTAGTGCAAAACTACCCTCAACTGTGAAACTGAGCCCTGGGGAAGAAGCCATTCCTTCTGGAGGAATCCAGCCTCACTCCCAGCAGCTCCCTGTGTCCCAGCTTTGTCACCTGCCTGTGCCTGGTGGAGGGAGACCTTACAGCCTCAATGCCAGTGGTGGCACTGCAGTTCTCATGGGATTTGAGGAATTATGATCCCCCTCCGTTAGGAAACAAGGATCTCGGGCTCCCAGGGCAGGAGATAGATTTTTCTCTGCAGGCTGGGTGCCTTCATCAGTTGTTAAGCTGCTGGAAAATGTGTGGTCACACCAGAAAAACACCCCTGATGAGGATGTCTGGGCATCTTTATGAGCAGAGATGACATGTTCAGCCAGAAATCTCTCTTGACTTGACCCCCAGAAAACATATCACACTGCCAGCAAACCCAGGACCTAGCCTGAGGTTTCTTTAACTAAGAGAGAAGGGAATAGTCCGCAAAACTTCATCCAAAGCCTGTTTGGGCTGGTCTCCAGGATGGGGAGGCTGCAGAGCAGGAGTTGGGGTGATGTCTGCTGCAGCTCATTAGCAAATGTGTTTGATTACAGCCCATCCCTACATGGTGTGCAGCACCCTCTGAGCAAGCTGTGCCACATCTGGAGCTGGCTGTGCCAGCAGAAGGAGCCCAAAATGAAGCTAAAAACATCTTGGTTCTGTGGGGAGGACAGAAGCTGCTGAGGCAGGAGGTGTGTGGTGCATCCTGCTGCTCCCAGAGCTTCCCTGCAACAGCAGGAAGAGGAGTGGGTGTGGAAGGAGCAATTACCAGGGACTGCACAGCTTTGAATTTATACTGATTAATGGGCCCTTTTCCTGTCAGAAGGAAAATCACACGCAGTCAGCCCTGGCAGACACAAAAATCCATCAGGTTTTCAGCCCACCTCGTGCTGTCTATTGACACATTTAGATACAACCCAAACCCCCACATTTTTGTGAAGATTCTGTAAATGTGCATAAATTTGATGCCAGAAAGAGCCCAAGGTGGGCAGGCCCTGGCACAGGGTGCCCAGAGCAGCTGTGGCTGCCCCTGGATCCCTGGCAGTGCCCAAGGCCAGGCTGGGCAGGGCTTGGAGCAGCCTGGGACAGTGGAAGGTGTCCCTGCCATGGCAGGGATGGCACTGGATGGGCTTTGAGGTCCTTTCCCACCCAAACCATTCCCTGATTCTGTGATTGACACTTGGGCCCCCAGTGGGGGCTGTGTTTGAGCAGAGGAGCTCATCCCTGCAAGCAGCAGGAGAGCAGCAGGCACTGCACCAACCCCAGGGTGCTGCCCAGCCTCAGAGCCCCCTGCTCCTGCAGGAACACATGCAAGGAACTGCTAACAATTGGGCAAGTTGCTTTTTCGCCTCATTTTGCCCAAAGTGAGGGGTGGGGGGAGCTTTCCCACCAGCACTGTGCCTGGGGACTCTCAGTTATTCCCAAATCACCCAGGTAATGCTGGAGGAAACACATCCTCACGTCTCCTGTGGTAGCTGGGCTTCCAGCATCCCCCAGTCCCACCTGGAGCATCCTGCCTTGTGACAGCACAGAGCCTCCAGTCTCAGAGCTCCCCATCCCAGCTCTAAGGCAGGTTTGGTATCATGAGGCACTGACAAACCTGGGGGGAGTTTTTCTGGAGCCCTCTCAGACCTTCTGGCAAGAGGGAAATGCAGAGCGTATCTCTCACCTGGCAGGTCCGAGTGACTTGAATGCTTTGCTGAGCACAGCAGAGCAGTGCCAGCTACAGTCCAGGCTGAAAATACATTGTCATCCATCACAGTCCCAGAAGGTGGCAAATATCCAACACTTGGGACAGCTGGAAGGCTGGGAAAGACCCAGAACTCAGGGCAACTTCTTAATGCCTTGGTTTTACAGAACAGGATGTTAAAGGTGTGGAAAACACGTCTGTTCTCAGAGCAGCTGAGGGGACCCCCACTTCTGGGGTGCCCCAGGCCCACAGGGACTGCTGACCCTCCTGTGCTCCCACAGGGTGGGTGGAGATGGCCCTGAGCTGGGAGGAGCGAGGGCTCAGCCCTCCCACTGGGGACAGAGCCACTTATTCCTCGGAGTGACTGCAGTGTGCTCTGGCCAGCAGCAAAGGAGATCCTTCAGCTTCCCCTGGGAGCTCTGGGGACCACCCTGAGGTGGCAGAGCACTGCCACCCCCTGAGGAGCAGTGGGAGCTCCGATGAAGATGTCCCTTAGTGATTGCACCTGGGGCTAACCCCGAGCCTGCCAGCTGAATGATGATTAAACTAAACGACAATTAGCAGTGTTTTCACCTGGAGGGGGTCAGCCGGGACACCTTCCACTGTCCCAGGCTGCTCCCAGCCCTGCCCAGCCTGGCCTTGGGCACTGCCAGGGATCCAGGGGCAGCCACAGCTGCTCTGGGCACCCTGTGCCAGGGCCTGCCCACCCTCACAGGGAACAATTCCTGCCCAATATCCCATCCAGCCCTGCCCTCTGGCAGTGGGAGCCATTCCCTGTGTCCTGTCCCTCCATGCCTTGTCCCCAGTCCCTCTGCAGCTCTCCTGGAGCCCTTCAGGCCCTGGCAGGGGCTCTGAGGTGTCCCTGGAGCCTTCTCCTCTCCAGGGGAGCACCCCCAGCTCTGCCAGCCTGGCTCCAGCCCTCGGGGCATCTCTGTGGTTTCCCCTGGAGTCTCTCCAGCAGCTCCAGCCAGGTTTTCCTGGTGCTGCACCCCCAGGGTTGGTGACAGCAAAAGCTGTAACCCGGGTCCTAGCAGGCAGGGAGGAAAGAAAAGATGCATTCCATTCTCTGCTCCCTGAATTCCCTTGCCGGGGTTATCCCAACCCTTGGAATACGGATGCTGCCCTGCCTGCCAAGGCCCTTCGGCAGAGCACGGGGACAAAGCCCAGCCCCGGGGCAGGATGTGAATAACATGAATTTCAGAGAAGTTCTTGATCTTATCGTTTAAACCTTCCGGCTTGAATTAGGTGAGAATCCACATGGAAACCGAAGGGACCTGGTGAGCTTTGAATCCCGGTTTGCATCCCAAGTGCCTGGGGCTCGCTGCAGGGCCCGCAGCTGCCGAGGGCTCTGAGTGAGGCCAAATCCAATAGAGCCTTTCTGAGCTGGGAACACTCATTTATCACAAATGGGGATGTGGTGACGTGCTGGAACACCGGCTCGGAGTGACCTTTGCTGTGTGATGGAGTGGGGTCCCTGGCTGTCATCGCCTCAGGGGATGGAAACAAGCTGGAAATGGGATGGAAATGGGGTAGGAATGAGATGGAAGTGGGATGGAAACAGATACTCCCGTTCTGCAAGCGCTGCCCAAAACCCCAAAGCTGCTCAGGGACAACACTGGGGATGGCTCAGCCGCAGGGAGCCGCGTCCCTCCCGACGCTGCTGCCTGGCCACTCACATGCCGATGGATTTCTCTCCCACAGCCTTTTCTGGGAAGTTTGCTGCATAACTGGGAGTCGGGATGTGTTGGTGAGTGCTTCTGTTCTGCGCATTGCTTCTGGATGGGGAGCAAAGCACCTTGATTAGCAGATGCTGCAATATACACACGGATGAATTCCCCCATCGAAAATGGATAGATAAAGTGAAAGCTGCCTTCAGGAGGTGTTGCTGCTGGTAACAGTGCTCGGGGGAAGGGGTTTAGACCCGGGGGTTCTCTGGCTGGGTGTTTATCCCTCAGTGACCCTGGCTTTTCTCCCAGGGAACAGGGACAGGACCAGAGGAAACGGCCGCCAGCTGCAGCAGAGGAGGTTTAGGTTGGATATTGGGAAAATTTCTTCATTGAAAGAGGGAACAGGCACTGAAACAGGCTGTTGGGAGCCGTGGTGGAGTCACCAGCCATGGAAGGGTTCCAAAACCTTGTAGATGTGTTTTGGGGACATGGGTTAATGGTGGACCTGGCAGTGCTGCCTCATTGGACTCGATGATCTCCGAGGGCTTTTCCAAACTAAAAAATTCCATGATTTTCCCATGCAGGGCTCTGGAGGATGCTCTCCTCTCCCTGAGCTCCCCTGCAGCTCTCAGGCTGCCCAAGAAGCACCAACAGCTTCAATGCCTGGGACCATTCTGGGACAATTTTCCCAGCTCTGATGGTGGACATCACCTTTAATAAATAAATAAATCAATTTACTGGTCATGTGTCCTCGGTGACAGCTGTGTCCCAAGCCCACCCTGGCAGGAGAGCAGCTGTTGGGAGTGGGGTGCTGTCCCAGCCCCTCTTCCCGTGGCTCCAGCTGGCTCTGAGCACCCCATGGATCAGGATCTGCCTGGAGTGCTGCAGTCTCTATGGAGACCCACCTGAAGTGCATCCATATGGAGAGGAACAGCTTGTTCCTCATGTCCCCATTCAAGGGACATGGGAGACAATCCCATCCAGATGGACCTCACCACGACAATAACACCCAGAGTTCTGGGATTCCTCTCTAGGGAATGCTGTAGCCCTGGGCTCTCCCCCAAATCCAGTGTCCCTGTGGGATGAGCCCACCCCAGCTCCTGCTGCCACTGGGTGGGTTCAGGGGACACCTGTGGGGTGCAGGTGTGCAGTGTCAGTGTGGGAAGGGGGACCTGGCTGGAATCATCCCCCGTGGGTGCCCCAGGGCTGTGTCATCATGGAATGGTTTGGGTTGAAGGGACCTCAAAGCCCATCCAGTGCCACCCAGCCATGGCAGGGACACCTCCCACTGGGGACCACCCTGAGGTGGCAGAGCACTGCCACCCCCTGAGGAGCAGTGGGAGCTCTGATGAAGATGTCCCTTAGTGATTGTACCTGGGGCTAACCCTGAGCCTGCCCAGCTGAATGATGATTAAACTAAATGACAATTAGCAGTGTTTTCACCTGGAGGGGGTCAGCAGGGACAGCTCCCACTGTCCCAGGCTGCTCCAAGCCCTGCCCAGCCTGGCCTTGGGCACTGCCAGGGATCCAGGGGCAGCCACAGCTGCTCTGGGCACCCTGTGCCAGGGCCTGCCCGCCCTCACAGGGAACAATTCCTTCCCAATATCCCATCCAGCCCTGCCCTCTGGCAGTGGGAGCCATTCCCTGTGTCCTGTCCCTCCATGCCTTGTCCAGAGTTCATAATCTGGCAATGAGCAAACACCCTGCTGTTGGCTCGTGCTGGGGGAGGCACCTGCGGGCTCATTGTCCCCCCAGACAGCAAATCCTTTCCCGGGGCTGCTCCCCCACTGCGTTATTTGTCACCTGCAATAACCAGACACCGCTCGCATCACTGGAGCCACAGCTGTGACTCCTCATCCTCTGACTCCTGTGTCTGCTCCACTGCAGCAGCTCTGAGGCAAACATCTTGTTTTTGCAACACAAACGTGTTTTCTGGTGCATGCAGGCAGGCTGGGGGGTGAACCCCCCTGCTGCAGGGCAGGGCTGGCACCAGCATTGCCGCGGGAGGGAGGCACAGCTGCCCTGGGAGGGCTTGGAGCCCAGAGGGGCTGCACTGCTGCTGATCTGGGGGCCTCAGGGGCATCTCCCGGCTCCACTGATGGCAAAACCACCTTCCCCAGCACAGACCCTCCCGTCCCACTGCCAGCACCTGCGCTGGGGAGGCAGCAATGACCAGGGCCACCAGGCTTGTCCCATGGCTTGTCCCTGCCCTTGGAGTTCCCCTGGCTGGATGATGGGACCCATGGATGTCACAGGCTGTGTCCTGTGCTGGATCCACCACTGTCCCCAGGGGAGGGTGGCCCCCACAGCCCACCCTGCCGGCACAGGGGCTGTCACCATGCCAGCACCCAGCCCAGGGGACAGCGAGAGGGACCCGGAGCCGGTGAAGGGCTTTCCCTGGGGCTGTGTGGTGGAGGGTCAGGGACTCTGGGGGAGGCTGAAGGGGGCTGGATCCTTGATCCAGTCCCTGTGACCCACAGTTTGGGGGCTGGACCCCCGTCCCTGTCCCTGTGTGATTCCTCCAAGGACTCCCGAAGGGGCTGGACCTGGACCTGGTCCCCCATCCCGTGTGACTCAGTCAGGGCCCCCCGGCGGGGCTGGGCTGGACCCCCATCCCTGTGTGATCCCGGGGGGCTCCGTGGGTCCCTGGTGGAGCTCCGCGGGCGTGGGGGCAGCGGCGCCGGGACCCCGAGTCCCACCGGAGCCCCGGGAGGCGGTGCCGACCCCGAACTCCCCCCGAAGCCCCCCCAAAAGCCCCCTCCCGTCGGGGCACGGCGCTGGCAGGAGGCGGCTCCGCCGCAGACGCCGCTCGGTCACCGCCGCGTTCACCTCGCGGAGCCGGGGCTGCCCGCGGCACCGGGAACACCGGGAATACCGGGAACACCGGGAATCCCGGGCACTGCCAGGAACACCGGCACTGCCGAGGCTGCCGGGCACTCCGGGAACAGCGGGACTCCGGGATTGCCGGTCCCGCGGAGCCGGGTAAGCGGGCGGAGGAAGCGGCGGAGCCCCGGGACCACCGCAGGCACCGAGCGGGACCGGCTGGGGACCCTCGTGGGGGACAAACCGGGAGGTCCGCGCTGGAGGAGGGGGCCGGGCTGGCATCGTCCAGCCCGGAGCGATGGGGAGCCCCGGGAGGACCGGGGAGTCCCGGGGGTGGCGGAGCTGCTCCTCCCCCGAGCCCCCGGCAGGCTGGGAGGGGTCTCGGCCAGCAGGACCGGGCGGGACGTGATGGGACACAGCAGGAATGGGGGTCCCAGCCCGGCTGGGGGCCCAGGGGACCCCAGAGAGGTCTCGGGTCACCCAGGGGTGCCAGGCACTGGGGTGGCACTGGGGCTGTCACCGCTGTCACAGCCCCGGTCACTGGCGTTGCTCCCCTCGGGGCTGGCAGCGGTGGGTGGAAGCTGAGCAGCTCATCCGAGACGTGAGATCCATTTACACCCCGGCTGCTCTGCCTGGCGCTGCCCGAGGTTTTGGCTCCATCAGGGAACTGACCCGCGGCTGTGGCAGCCCAGGACATGCCCAGGACCTTCTCCTGTGCTGGCTTGGCACAGCTCTGCCTGCAGCGGGTGCGGGTGGCTGGCAGAGCCGAGCCGTCCCCGTCCCTCCACCTCTCCCCAGGATCGGGCTCCCCGGCCCAGTTTGAGACGCACCCCGGCACTGGGAGCGCTGGTCAGGCTGGGAGCGGCCGTGAGGGACATGCCTGGAGCTGGATCCCTGCGGAGCCTTGTGCAGCTTGCCTGGCTGTGCCTGCTCTCCTCCGTGCCGGTGAGGGCCGGGCTGGGGCCGGGGGGAGCGGGGTTGGCACTGCCGGGCTCTGACCCCTGCGGGGCGGCTCCTGCCCGGCTCCTGCCCGGCCCCGGGTGTGGCCGCGCTTCATGGGGGCAGTCACGGCGCTGGAGGCGCTGACCCAGCCCCGGGCTTGCAGCACGGCGGGGCCAAGGTGCTGGAGAAGACCTTCGAGGAGTGGCTGCGGTACCGTGACGAGTGCCTGAGGAGGATGGCGAGCGAGCCCTACCCGGCAGGTACCCGGCCGTGCCCGGCTCGGGGGCACACAGCCAGGGCTGGGGTTTATCCCTCCCCAGCGTCCTCTGCTCCCGTCACCCACGGAGGGTGAGCCGAGGGATGACAAGGACCTGCACACGTCAGATGGGACAGCCAGGGCTGGGTGTCCTGGGGGCTGAGGCTGCTGTGTGGCACATGGGCCCATTTCAGGGGGGCATCAGCCCCTCAGAGGTCTGGGATAGCAGGGCTCGGTGTGTGTCTGTGCCACCAATCTGAGCGTTGGCTGTCCCTGTCCCTGTCCCTGCCCCTGGAAGGGCTGTTCTGTAACAGGACATTTGACATGTACGCCTGCTGGCCCGACGGGAGCCCCGGCACCGCCGTCAACGTCTCCTGCCCCTTCTACCTGCCCTGGTTTGAGAAAGGTGAGGATGCCCTCCTGCCAGCCCCGAGCTGGAAGGGCTGAGCCGTTCTGGGGGTGGAGAGGCTCTCAGGGTTCCCTTCCCTTCACCTGACAGAGGGACCCATGAGCAGACCTGGGGTGAGGGGATGCCTGGGCGGCTCAGAGCAGAGCCAGCTGTGCCCATGGCTGCCCTGGAGCAGGGCACTGAGCCGGGTCAGATCCCTCATCCCGGGAGAGGGGCTTGGGGGAGCCTGGGGGACTGTGCCGCTGCTTGGTGTCCGCAGTGAAACACGGGCTGGTGAGCCGCAGGTGTGGCACCGACGGCCAGTGGGTGACAGTGAACGGCAGCCAGCCCTGGAGGGACTACTCCCAGTGCGAGGATGAGCTGGAGGTCACTGCTGAGGAGGTGGGAGCTGGCTGGGAGCGCAGGGACGGCCAGGGCAGCCTGGCCGGGGTGGGCACGCACCCACCCGGGCTCCCCGCGCTGTGCTCACCTGCAGGAAGGCGCCCGCCGGCTCATGGTGAGCTTCAAGGTGCTCTACACCGTGGGGTACTCGCTGTCGCTGCTCACCCTCATCTCCGCCCTGCTCGTCCTCACCGCCTGCCGGTAGGACACGGCCCTGCCCCTGCTCCCTCCCGCTGGGCCGGCCCTGCCTGACCCCGCTCCTGCAGGAACCTGCGCTGCACCAGGAATTACATCCACGCCAACCTGTTCGCCTCCTTCGGGCTGCGGGCCACCTCGGTGATGGTGAAGGACGCGCTGCTGGAGCGGCGCTGGGGCGTGCAGCTGGTGCAGGTGGCTGACTGGGAGGCTCTGCTGAGCCACGAGGCAAGTGCTGGGCTGGTGACAGCGTGGGGACCCTCAGCCAGGGCAGGGTGTGGGGGGTCAGTGCCCGTGCAGCCCCAGAGACCCACTGGGTGAGCTCTGGGGGTGCCGGTGTTGCCCATGCACCTGATGGATGAGGTCTGGGGGTACCTGTGCATGGTCCTGGGGTGCCCATCCACATGGTGGACATGCTTTTGGGGTGCCTGTGCTGCCCATCACCCTGCGGGTGAACTCTTGGGATACCTGTGCACCTGCTGGGTGAGCCCTGGGCTGTGTGGCACCTGAGGGATGAGCCCCTGATGGGTGAGGTCTGGGGGTGCCTGTGCAGCCTCTGGGTGCGCTCTCAGGGCACCTGTGGCCCCACGGGGGAGCTCTCAGCGTTCTTGGGGTGCCTGTGCAGCACCACACCCCCTCTGGATGAGCTCCTGGGTGCCTGGTGCCTGTGCTGAGCCGTGGGGTGCCCCGTGGCACCCAGCCCCACGCGGCTCTCCCGTGGCAGGCAGCGCTGGGGTGCCGCGCGGCGCAGGTGCTGATGCAGTACTGCATCCTGGCCAACCACTACTGGTTCCTGGTGGAAGCTGTCTACCTCTACAAGCTGCTCATCGGGGCCGTGTTCTCCGAGAAGAATTACTACAGGCTCTACCTCTACCTGGGCTGGGGTAGGGGCCACCCGGGCGCGCGGCGGGGACGGGGACAGTGCCCGGTGTTGGGAGCACCGCGGTCCCACCCATCCCAGGAGGGTGCGGGGTGGGGGCTCTGCCACCCCGGGCGTCCCCCCTGCACGGGGGTGGTTTCTCGGCTCAGGAGGGTGCTTGGTTTTACAGGGTTTGCTGTGTGACTTGCAGGGACCCCCGTGGTGTTCGTGGTGCCCTGGATGGCCGCCAAGTACCTGAAGGAGAACGCGGAGTGAGTAGGGATGGATGGAGGGATGGATGGATGGATGGATGGATGGATGGATGGATGGATGGATGGATGGATGGATGATGGATGGATGGATGGATGGATGGATGGATGGATGGATGGATGGATGGATGGATGGATGGAGGGAGGGAGGGATGGATGGATGGATGGATGGATGGATGGATGGATGGATGGATGGATGGATGGATGCAGGGGGGTCCTGCAGGGATGCTCAGAGGCTGCTGAGGGTCCCTGAGCCACCTGCTGGGGCTGGGGAGCTCTTGGAGCATGCTGCCCCAGCCCAGGGTGATGGTGCTGTCTCTGCCTCCCGGCAGGTGCTGGGCGCTGAACGAGAACATGGCTTACTGGTGGATCATCCGCATCCCCATCCTGCTCGCCTCCCTGGTAGGGAACAGCTGCCAGCCCCGGGTCTGTTTGGACAGCAGCAGCTCAGCCCCTGGCTCCTGGCCCTGGGAAGCTTCCAGCAGAGGCCAGGAGGGAGAGTTGGCCTGCAAGGACCAGCCAAATGCACAGGGGGTTCAGCAGTTTGCTGACCCCTGGTTCTGGGGCATCATGAAGGAAGCTGGGGTGCTGAACCCCAGAGAAAGGAGCTGGGGGTGGCTCCTGCTGCTCTGTAGCTGGGATTTTGGGATGGCAGGAGGGGAGGAAGGGCAGCAGCAGCTTTGGCAGCACAGGGGGTGCCATCTCCTGCTGGGTGAGTGTCACAGCCAGGGTGGGGGTGCTGGGCTCTGTGTGCTCCTTGCCCTCTCCCCCTCCCAGATCAACCTGCTCATCTTCATGCGGATCCTCAAGGTGATCCTGGCCAAGCTCCGGGCCAACCAGAAGGGCTACGCTGACTACAAGCTGAGGTGGGCCAGGAGCAGGGGGGGACAGTCTGGGCTAATGGGATAACACCACCTCCACACCCCTGACCTCTCACTGGGCCTCTCCTCCACCTTGCACAGCCTTAAATGACCACCCTGGGATTAACTGGGAGTTTTACTGTCCCCTTACTGTCCCCAGGCTGGCCAAAGCCACCCTGACCCTCATTCCCCTCTTTGGGATCCACGAGGTCGTTTTCATCTTCGCCACGGACGAGCAAACCACGGGCGTCCTGCGCTACGTCAAGGTGTTCTTCACCCTCTTCCTCAACTCCTTCCAGGTGAGGTGGGAGTGAAACAAATCCTTGCTCTGGGCACACCATGAGCAGAGATCAGGGGCTCCCTCTCTGAGCTTGCTCTCCTGTGCTGCTTCCATGGGAAGGGCGGCACCACCTCTGCCACCCTCTGCCCATGAGAGCGTGCTGCTGCCCCTGTGCTCTCTGGGCAGCGGTGCCATGGGGACCCCAGCCCTAAAAGCACTCAGGGGTGGCCTGGGGGAGCCTAAGCCCATCCCAGCCCCAGGAGAGGGACAGAGGGGCTCACTCCTGGCTCTCCCTGCAGGGCTTTCTGGTGGCTGTGCTGTACTGCTTTGCCAACAAGGAGGTAATGTTCCTGTCCCTGTCCCTGCCATGGCACGTCCTGCCCAGCTTCCCCACCCCACCCTTTGCCTGCAGGGAGGGCACAGCCACAGATAAGCCCCTGATCCCTCCCCTCCACGGCAGGTGAAGTCAGAGATGAAGAAGAAGTGGCAGCTCTGGAAGCTTGACCACCCGGTGCTCTGCTGTGCCCAGTGAGGTGGTGACCAGCCAGGGCAGAGGGGCTGCTGGCCACAATGGCCACGGGGCCTGGCTGGAGGGTAGGAGGCTGCAGGAAGCTGTGCTGGGCAGTTCCCACCCAGGATGGCCAGGCTGGGACCAGCATCTGGCTGTGCCACACTGGAGCTGCTGGAAGGGACATCCCTGCTGTGACCTGAGTGGGAGGTGGCACCCCTGGCTCTCGCCTGGCATTGCTGTGTGGGCAGCCCTGCTGCTTGTCCCCTGTCTGAGCACCTGCAGAGCCTGGCAGCCTCCCCCAGGACACCTCCCTCACAGGGAACCCCTGGCACAGCCACACCCCCCGGGCACCGGTGGGATGGCAGCACGGGGCAGCCTGCTGCTCAGCAGTGGCAATGGGAGATGCTGCCCACACCCTGCCCCACACCACAGCCAGGGCTTCCCTGTCCCCGTGTCCCAGCCCAGGAACACCTCACCAGACATCCTCAGCCACCCCGTAAAGCCCTGCACAGAGGGGCTGCTCCTGCCTCCCCCCCATCACTGACAGAAGAGCAGCTCCCGTCCCTCCTCGCTGCTCTCCAGCTGCACAACCCCTGGTGCCCCCTGCCATGGGCAGAGCCAAGGATGGAGCCCCAAAACCACTTGGGAGTGAAGGATTTGAGAGCAGCAACTCATGGGGCAGAGCCCAACCTGCCCCATGCCAGGTGCAGCATCCAGCCCAGCCTCCCCTGCTTTCTGGGGGGAAAGCTACATTTCCAGCCTGGCAGGAGCTCAGGAATCATTTTGCTGGCCAAAGGCTAAAATCCTGGGAGTCTGCTTTCCAGTGGGGTGCCAAAGCATCATCCCCCCCATGCCAAGCAGCCTGAGGATCCCGGGAAGCCCAGGAGCAAGGGAAGCAGCTGAGGTGGTGTGGTTTGAGCAGGGCTGCTCCTGTCCTGGCCCAGTGCTGCCCTGGAGGAGCCCAGAGCAGCTGGAGACAACCCCCAACCCCAGCTCTGGCCCGCGGGAGCAGCACGGACACTGCCAGAGCTCCTTCCCACCACATTCCTTCCTTGGCAACGCACGAGTCCCCTCCAGGCCCCAGGAGCTGCCCACGGACACGGGAGGTTCTCCAGGCCCTGCCCTTCCCCGGCGGGCTGGGGGAGCCTCTCCCAGTGCCTCAGGCAGGAGCTGCCTCGAGCACACAAAGCAAAGAGGCTGCAGCAGCCTGGAGTCTCACAGGAACGGTCCTGGATCGATGGAACCCCCCACGAGATCAATTTACACATTAACTCTCTTTTCAGATGTAAATAAATATTTATTTTTCAACAAGCAGAGCCTGCTGCTTCTGTCTGCTGCAGGGGAGGGAAAGGGCTCAATCTCAGAATGGACTGGTGGGGGGAAAGAACCTCAAAGCCCATTCCATCCTATGCTGCCATGGCAGGGACACCTCCCACTGGCCCAGGCTGCTCTGGGCACCCTGTGCCAGGGCCTGCCCACCCTCCTAGGGAACAATTCCTTCCCAAGATCCCATCCAGCCCTGCCCTCTGGCAGTGGGAGCCATTCCCTGTGTCCTGTCCCTCCATGCCTTGTCCCCAGTCCCTCTGCAGCTCTCCTGGAGCCCTTTTGGGCCCTGCAAGGGGCTCTGAGGTGGCCCTGGAGCCTTCTCCTCTCCAGGTGAACAGAGGAGCTCTCTGAGCCTGGCTCCAGCCCTTGCCTTGGAGTATCTCAGTGGCTTCCTCTGGGCTCCCCCCAGCAGCTGCCCCTGGATTCCCACATCACCCAGGCAGGCAGAGCTGGGCTCTCAGGGATCAGGCAGTGCCACTCCCCTGAGCCTGCAGCCTCCTGGCACAGAAGGCTGGAAAACCCTGTGTGCATTCCTGATTGCCCTGCAGCAATAAGTCAGGGAACTTATTCAGGATGCCCCAGCTCCCTCCACAGATACCCACACACCACACACAGGCTTCTCAGCTTTTATTCATTTATCCAAATCAGCAAATGCTGTTTTTCCTCGGACAGCTCACCTTAGGGTAGCACCAGGCTCCTGCTGCCTGCACAGCCCCCCTGGCTGCAAGGAATGCTGCTTCACATCCTGCCTTTAAGGTACTGCCTCCTCAGGGGTACTCTGTTCTTGAAGATCCCCTCCCTGCTGGGCCCTTGGCTGCTCTCACACCCTTGTTGAAGCCTTTACACCTGCAGCACCTGTTTGGGGTCTTTTTGCTTCACACACACACTGCCACCTCTCCCTCCTCTTCCCAGGCATCCTAATCTATTGGATAAATAATGTTAATCCCCCAACCCCCTTGATTCCAGCCTCAGACTTAGCAAAGCAAGCCTCAAATCCCTTTAGTCATCTTCCAGCCACTGCTCTGTCCAGCCCCCTGTTCTGAGGGGACTGCTGAGCCAGGGCTTTGCCCTTAGGAGTTTTAGGTTTGGTTTTTTTTTGCCTTAAATTTAAGGGAAACAGCACTAACACCCCCATATTACTGCAGCCAGAGGCACCATCAAGCCTAGGGAGAGACCCTGGAACTCCCCAGTGACAGGGAGTGAGAGACAAAGCCCTGAACACTCCTCCCAGCACAGCCTCAGCCCTCTCAGGAGTTTCCAGGGGTGCTGCATGAGGAGAATTCCCTCCACCTCATCCAAACTCTTCAGGATGAAGCTCCTGCAGCAGCCTCACCCCGCAGCTGGCACTGGGTGCCCACGTGCTCCATGGCATTTGCTCAAGATGACAAAACAGTGCCCTGTGCTGAGGTGGGAGGTAAGCACAGGCAGGAAGCAGCACCTAGAGGGGGAACACTGCCAGGCACACGGGGTCACAGCTGAGAGGGCCATAGCTGCCTGGTTTGGGACAAGGGCTGGCTCCAGGAAGCACAGACACTACAGGCAGACCAGTTGTCACCCCTGCCTAAAGGGACTCGGGCAGCTCACCAGAAGGGGTGACCAGCTGGATGGGTTTTTGTATTTGGGATCTGTGCCCAAAGTCCAAATACCAGAAGGAACACACAGTTCCATCCTCTTCCCAAAGGGACTCATCCTGATTCATCAAGGTCATCACTCATAGACTTCAGATTTTGAATGTTGTGTTTTTCCCCCTTACAGGACTCAGGAAAAATGGGAACACAGAGTCACTGGAAACTACTCTACACAAGGTCCCTAGAACCCTCACCCCCTCCCAGGGACAGGCCTGTCCATGGCAAAGCCCACCCACGAGTGCCCTGAACTATTTCCCAGCACATCAAAGGCAGGCAGTGGTGAGAAAGGTGCCAGGAAGGCCTGGCAGCACAGCTCTGTCTGGGCTGTGGTTCCTTTGCCCACCCCCCATGGGGCACAGAGCTATCCCTGTTCCTGCTCTGCTGCCTTGGCACTCCCCTGCTTGTCAGAGGCATGGGAAGCTCAATAGTCCCAGCTCTTCCTTCTCTCTCCTGTTTTTCCAGGGGATCCCTGCCTTGCTGGGATCTTGGCACACCAGGCCAATGACCTCTGCCATAGAGCACTGACCACAAAGCCAAGATCTTGGGGCTGGAGTAACAGTGATGTCCTGGTTCTGGCCAGGACAGGGGTCATTTCTGCAGGACCAGGACCTCTCCTGTACATTTTTGTTGTTACTGTTCCTTATCTCATTGCTGTTCCCAGTAAAATGCTTTTATTTCTACCAGTGATCTTCACTTTTGTGCCTCCAGTTCTCCTCTCCATCCCACCCCAGGGGAGAGGAGGTGAGGAGGGGCAGTGGGTGAGTTGGGAGTGTTTCAGTGAATGCCATTCCTAAACCACCAACGTGATCACACCCAGCCCATGAGGGCAGCAGGAACCCAAAGTGAACCAGAGTGGGCTGGTTGGAGGAACAGGCTTTGAAGCCCAGATCTGGGGTGGCAGTAGAGCAGACATTCCAACTAGGAACAGGGCTGCAGTTTGAATTCCACTGCAGCTCAAAGAGCCAAACATCACAAACTCCACTCCCTCCACCCCTCCACAACAAACTGCCTTTTTTATGGCCTCAGATCCATTCTCTGGGCCAATCCCTCTGGCACAGGAGGAGCCAGGGACACGTTTCAGAGGCCCTGGGGAGCTTGGGATACAGAAAAGAATAATGAATTGATTGCTGTGTGCAACTGTCACCTTTCTACCACCACCCAGACCTGAACAACAAGGGCTGCAGGAAGCTTAAGGCAGACAAAACTTCTAGGCTTGGAGCTTCTCCTCCAAACCTAAACCTTTCAAACAAAGGTCCTGGGAGCCTTGAGTCAGGCCCCAAGAGCAGCTGGTTGTTGTCCTCTGCTGTCCCTCGTCCTCCCAGATGTGCTCTCTGGTGGCATGGCCTCCTCGGTGCCCTGCCAGCTGTGGTGGCCCTTGGCAGAGCTGTGGTGCTGCCAGCACGGCCCCGTGCTCCCTCTCCCAGGCACACTCAGCTTCCGGGTGGAACAGTCACCCGACGTCAGTATTCCTGCAGCCACCAGGAGAAAGGGACAGTCACCCTCTGCTGGGACCAAGGGACAAGGGGCTACAGATTCCCCAAAGGGAGAACCAACAGAGGGCACACAAGGATGAGTCAGAGCCCAGCCCTGGTGTGTGGGCTCTGAGCAAGATTTGGGCACATGGCAGTGAGGGATGGTGTCCCCTCAGTGCCACAGGCTGGGACTGGCAGTGAGGGATGGTGTCCCCTCAGTGCCACAGCCTGGACTGGGCAGGGCAGCTGTTCCCACTCACCCTCCTGGCTCGGTTATGGCTTTGGCCAGCTCTGCCCGCTCTGCCCCAGGGCTTGGAGCCTTTGGAGGTTTTGAGTCACAGTCTGCAGAGCTTTTCCTGAGGACAAACCAAAGAAAAAGCAGCATTAGGAAGGGGCCAGGGAGTAGGAAACAACAGGCTGTACTCAGCCACTGCTGTGCTGCCTTCCTGCTCTGAGAACAGGGGTGTCTCTACTGTCTGTAAGTTGCTGGGACAGTTTCCTGTCACCAGGAGAACAGGACGCAGGATTAGGGAACCACTTCCCTGGCAGCTCTCACCACGGAGCAGGAGATGCAGGGACCACCCCCACCTCTCAGCCTGGACCTGTCACCAGGGGATGATGCAGAGCCCAAGATCTGCAGCAAGAACAGCACCAACCCCAGAGCCTGGAGACTTCCCTGAACGAGCAGGGATTGTGGGGTCTCTCCTAACAACCACTCCAAACCACCAAAGCCCACCCAGCCATGCCTCCCCCAGCACTACAGTCCCTCCACACACCCAGAGTCTTTCCCAGCTTACCCATCTCTCCCACACACTCCTCCAGCACAGCTGACAGCTCAGGCAAGCTCAGGGACTTCAGGGAAGGTGGCCACCCTTCCAGCACTGCAAGGACAGGGACACAGTTAATCCATCTGCAGCTCTCTGGGACAGAGCACACAAGGGGCTGGTGTTGCTGGGAAGCATCCCCAGCCAAAGGGATTCCAGTTAGGGCTTCTGAATCACATAGGAAGGGAGCTGGAGCTGCCTGTGCCAAACTGAGGGGTTTTCTAGCAATTCTACCACTTAGGAATTTATGGTTTTAGACTCGCTGGGTTGTTTATTAAGAGAATCTCAAAGAGATTAAATGTAGTGGACAGAAATCAACAGGATCTCTGCTTGTCTCACTTCTAAGACACAGGCAGCAAGAACAGGTCAGCAGGAGCATATCACAGGCAGCAAGATAAGAGTCTCAGAGTTATGGAACGATTTAGGTTGGAAGGGACCTTAAAGCCCATCCCATTCCACCTCCTGCCATGGATAGGGACATCTTTCAGTAGACCAGGTTGCTCCAAGTTCCCTTCAACCTGGCCTTGAGCACTTCCAGGGATCATTTACCAGCTCCTAGGGATAAGGAGCTGCTGGGTCAGGCCTGCCAAGCCACAGAGGTTTGTCCCATGGATCCAACAGCAAAATCCCCAAATTGGATTAGGGAACCAACCACCCTTTCTGGTTCAGACCCTGATGCAGTGCACAGGGTGGAAATAAACCTGAGGTGCAGCCACAGATCCCTGAAGCAGGGCTGTCACAGGGGCCTGTGCTACAGCTCTGCATTTTTAGCCACAAATGCCTGCCAGACCACAAAACTTGCTGACAAACTCTGCAAGTTCCACTCCAAATGCCCTGAGAGCTTGAAATGCTTCTCCTGAGCAAGACTTCCATCTCACTCTCAGAGTCTGGCTGCTCATCCATTCCCATCTGTCTGACTTTCAGCAAGGAAAGACAAGCAGGGCGCTGCCCTGGGCTCACCTGGGCGCTCCCCGGGCCGCTCGCTCTCCCCGGTGCCGCGCTGCTCCCGCGTGCCCGGCGCGCCATCGCCCGCCCGCTCCGGGGCCAGCCGCGCCGACAGCTCTGCCTGGCAGCTCCTGCCAAACCAACACAGCCATCAGCAGGGCCAGGGACACGCTGCAGTGACACTGCACACCCCTACAGCCTGCAGTACCTGCGTGGGGTGCCCGGGCAGCGCCCCTAAGGCCCTGGGGTACAACCTGCTCCTTGCTGCTTCCCGGGAGGAGGAAGTGGTGCCTCAGCCCAAGCCTGGGGTGCTGGCACTGCTCAGCTCCCAGCCACTGCCAGCTCTGCCCCGTGCACAGAGGAGCTGTGGGGGGACAAGACAAGGAGGGGCTGGGGTGAGCAGCAGGAAGCCCAAGCCAGGGGCTGTGTTGGTCTGTGGGACAATCAAGCCCAATCCAAGGTTTCTAACGGGCAAAGGAAACGACCTCAGGAGAGGCATGAGGGGCACCCAGGCTCTCAGGCTGTCATCCCCATCCCACCAATTCAAGCATGGCACGGCCCTCCCACAGCAGCCTCAGCTCCTCAGTCAGGGGGAAAGGCCAGGCTCTGCCCCTTGCAGTGGGAATATTGCTCTGCTGAGCTTCTGGATCCAAATTCAGCTCACCCTGGCTTGGCAGCAAGCAAACCCCACTCCCTTGGGCTGGGATCCTTAAGCAGCAGAATTTATGCCACTTTCAGGGATGTCCCTTTTGTATCACTGGACAGAACAAGGCCCATGAGAGGAGTCCAACTGGGGCACAGAGAAAAGCATCACAAAGGCAGTAAAAGGAGTGTCAGGAAGCTATTTAGATTATTCTGCCAGCTGTCACAGAGTGGCAAGAAAATATTCTTTACTTGCGAGTTACTGCACATCCTTTGGCAGGGTATGGGTTAAAAACTCCTTTTTGTATTCAAAAAGGTCCTGATCACCAAGTCTTACCCTGGGTAGGCAAAGCCTCAGCCTTTTGGTTGCTTCTAGTTGGAACAGGAGCACCCAGCACCCCCAAAAAGGCCACTTCCAGCTCATGCATCTGACCAAAGCTTCACATGTGCTCCCATGGCTGTGGCTTTTCACTAGGGAAAGTCAGGCAGGATCCAAATGTGTTCAGGTGCCAGGTGAGCCCACCTGCCTTTCCCTGAGCATCACCTGCAAGGCTGCCACTATGACCCCAAATGCCATTTCCCAGCAGTCTCAGTGTCACTTCCGGGGAATGACTTACTTGATCTGATCCAGCAGGACTCCAGCATCTGTGGTGATGGCCTGAGCCTCTCTGAGCTGGCACTGGATGGCATTCCAGGTCTCATCCCGCTCCATCAAACAGCTCTCGGCCACTGCACGCAGCTTCTGCTCCTGGCACACCTGGCCCTTCATCACCTGCACCTCCTCACACCTCTGCAGCAGAGCACACTGGGGGTCAGGCTGGGAGCACTGAACATCTCTTGAGTCCATGCTATTTTAATGCCTCAGGCAGCCAGAATGTTCCTTTCCAGTGGGAAAGGAAGCTGAATAAAGCTTGTACACTGAGGACAGGTTCTCTCCAGACTAAGCCCAGCCCCACAGCTACAATTCCCCCCTCCTCTCTGTTTACAAAGTTACTTATGAGACCAAATTTCCCAAAACAACACAAGTCTGTTCACTGATGGCTGCACAACTTCACCATAAAGACAACACAGCTGTGAAAGAGTAGGGATTTGATTCCTGCCCCTGGCTCCTATAGTTCCTATAGATGGATGGGAAACAGACACAAAGGAGCACCAAGGATAAGGAGTGGGTGAGTTGTACTTGTGCTGTTTGTACACCAAGTGTGTCCACTCTAAGTTATGGCTTGAGGTGAAGGAAAAACCATCAGAGCCACAACAAAACCACAGCACTGATGGCTTCCTGCAGGGCGTAGGGCCCCGAGGAGCTGGCAGCAGCCTCACCTTGTGCAGCTGGATGGCCAATTCCTGCATCTCCGCCTCCAGCCGATCGGCGTAGGCCAACTCCAGCGCGTCGCTGGGCGGGCGGGCGCTGCTGTGCCAGCGCGCGATGGCCGACGTCATCTTCCTCTTGGGGCCAAACAGCCTGGGGGGATGCAACCAACACGGGTCAGGCCCAGCATCACCTGTCCCTGAGCACAACAGGACGCCATGAGCACCTCTGCAGTGCCCTGGTCTCTCCAAGGTACCTCCAGAAGCAGGAACGTGTTACAGCGGAGGACATGGGGATGTCGGATTGTGTGGGGGCAGCCAGAAGAGAGCAGCACTCCCCAGCTAAACCTTCCTGACCAGGCTGGAGGTGGTTTGTAGGGGAAAGCTGGCACAGACAGGACAGACACTCACGTGATGCCTATTTCCTTCAGGTCACTCTCTGTGAGGGTCAGGAAGATCCGGAGGTCCACGTCTTGCTCCTCAAACACCTGCAGGTACTTCAGGCACCCAATCTCCTCAAGGAACGTTGCCAGGTCCTGCAGCCCAGACAAAACAAACTTATTTACACCCTCTCAACAAAAGCATCACCATTCCTCCTAATCATAAATATTTGCTTCCTCATGCTGTTGTAGCACCTTTCTGGGTTCCAGCAGCAACCACAACTTCCTGTGGTTCCCTGCCCTTCTCCAGTCACACACCAGGCCTGGCCTCTGCTGCAGCCATGCCCCTTCTAACAAGGGCAGAGCAGAATGACACAGAATCAGCTACTCCAGCCCACCCCACTGCCAGGTTTGACAGCCCACCCACAGGGCAGAACGGCCTAGGAAACCCCTCCCAGCAACAGTAACATCTCAGCAAACAGCTCCTCTACAAAAAATTGCTGTTTCACAAGCATTTAAATTTGGAATACAAGGTGTTTTGGTAACCTTGGAAAGCCTCCCACACCTGGCATGTGACAGAGCCTGCAGGACAAGTCTGTGGTTACCTGGGGCCCTGTGTAGGCTGGGGGCTCAGGACAGACCAGGTGCTGGCAGCAGCCCCCAGCCTTCCCCAGGCACTGGCTCCACTGGCTGTCACTGGTGCTGCAGCGGCTCTTGCCCTTAAAGCTCTTGGCTTGTTTCCGACTTGGGGGGCTGTTGGTGTGGTCAGAGTCCTGGAAAAGAAAAAAACACCCACAGAATGGAAAGGATGATTGTGCAGAGATGTCAGGATCAGGGGGCTAACAAGTACAGGCTCCTACAAGACTTAAAGGCCCTTTTGTACTGCAGCCCCAGAGCTGCCATGACCCATGTGAGCTGTGAGTAACCTTCAACCTCTTCCCTTCCTTAGTTTTCCTGTCCCTGGAAGAGCCTTTCCTCACCCAGCCTGGCCCTACAGGCTCCCATGGGAATAGAGTCTCCCAAGGGTAAAAGCACTGCCCAAGCTGAAGGCAAAGAAAAGAAAATCCACCTCATTGCTTTCCAAGGAGCCTTCGCTGCTGACTCCTGGGATTCTAATTAGGCATTCACTGCTGCTGCTGCTGCTGCTCCTGATGGTTCCCAAGCTGTTGCTGGACAAAGCACTATCCTCTGAAAAGGAACAGGAAAAAAATATTGAAGTACAACTTTGTTACATTCTGGATTTGTTACACAATCACCAGCAAAACCTCCAGGAGGGTGTAAAGGAAGGGGAGATTCAGAGCAAGGCTTCATGTGCAGCACCCAGGATACAAGAGGACCCTGAGGTAGAGATTTCACATCTGATCCCCAGCACTCTTCTTTCCCTAAGTCTGTTTGCCACCAGAGACACTTCTGGAAACAGCCATGCTCTGTCTTCTTCCCACCCTCCTTCAGACTTCTGTACAAACTGATGAAATTACCACACTGAGCTTTATCTTCTCTAGCTAAACCATCCCAGCCTTCCCTCAGGAGAGACATTCCAGTCTCAGCATCTTAGTGGGAAAGGAGGCCAAGGCCTGGACTCACAGCCAGGTGTGCACTGCAAGCTGGACCTTCCTGAGCCAGTGACCTACCCCTGCTGCTGCTGCTGTCCACGTCCAGCTCGTTGATGGGGGAGGTGACGTCCCTGTGCCGGATGACACCTGGCACACAGCTGCCATCATTGCTGAAGGTGACGTAGCCCTGAGGGGGCACCTGCTCTGTGTGCAACAGGAAGGGAAACAGATTAGGATGTAAGTTAATCAGGGAGGCTGCTGCAGAAAATGTCACTACTTCTGGATCTGAAAATCACCAAAATGAGAGACTGTGCTCGCAACTGACAAGTTTCATTCTAAAAATCACAGAGAGCACCTGAGAAATACAAGTTTCTGCAGTTCCCTCACATGACCCCACAGCACAAGAACTTCATTTACATGCTCACATTGAAAGAAAGTCAGAGAAAACACCTTATAGCAGAGATGTAACTTAAACAGCAGCTTCCAGCACTCCTCTCCTTGTTATACCAAATTATGGAAGGGGAGATACAGCTGCTTAGGAGAGCAGCCCTGCACACCCTGCAGAGCCAACACCCCTGCAGCTGTGCTAAAACACCGGGAGAATCCCACTGGCATTTAAGAAGTTGACAACATCATTCCAATACAGCCTGGGGGATAACAGACTTGTGTTTAAGAGAATGAACTGAGCTTTGAACATGCTTTCAAGTCCGTAATCTTGGTTATTCCAAGCAACCAGTCTGAGAAATACCTGTGACAGACAGCAAAGCAAATGTCCTAGCACTGCATCCAGGATGTCTAACTGGGATCATCTTTCTCTTGGTCTATTGCAAAGGTTTTGCAATTCCATTTTTAGAAGCATTTCAAGCATCAGGGAAGGCAAAACTCACAAGTTCACTCTTATGATCAATGATTTCTTGGCCGCTGTGAGCACCTCCCTGTCATCAGCTTCAGAAGGGGTCTCAAACTTTTGAGCCTGCCTAAAAAGGGAAACCGAACTGTTCTCAAGAGTCAGGGGAACAGCAGCTGAGAGCAGAAAAGTATCCCACTCATCAATATCCAGCCTTGACAAAAGAGTTCAGGGGGTTTTCTTTCTAACCCAGACACTGGGTAGTGAACACCTTCATACAAAACTATCTTTGTTCTGTACGAACCACACATGAATCCCAACAAATTAAAAATGGATAGCAGGAACAGCTACAGTGCATTTGAGGTCTCAGGGGACTGTCCCTCAGTCTCCCAACTCTCCTCACCATAGCAAGACTGCTTCCTTCCTCCAAGGCCAATTGCTGTGATCTTGGCCAAGGCCTGGGGCCCCTCATGGATGCTGGGACCCTTGGTCCTACGAGCAGGTCTCTGTCTCTGGGGAGCAGAATATGATTCATCTGAAGAACTCAGCTCCTCATAGTTGCCTGTAGTTCAAACACAGGTTGTTAGCAGCACAGGAAGTCATTTGCCTGTTTTACTTGCTACAGGTCCTCTAAGTGCAGTGGAAAGAAAAAGAGAAATGTTAAAGAGTGAAGGTGAAACAGCTAACCTAGGTCAGAAAGGGCCAGCAGACGAGTTGTTGGATTCATGCCTTTTTCATCCTCAGAAATGCTGGAATTTCCAGGATAGACCAGGTAGCACTACCCTATCTACACAGTATAACATACTTTCAAACTATCAAACACCTCACTTCAGGTTCCATCTTAAAATGAGCAAGGTCAAACATCTGTTACCTGGACCTCTGCAGAAGACCTTGGGCACTGGGGCTGCATGCAAATCTATCAGCCCCACAATCTTGGTGTGGCCATACTTCATGGCCAGGGTCCGTGCTGTGGCTCCAGTGTTATCTCTGACATCTGCCTTCACTCCCTGCAGAAAAAAATACCTGGTTAAGTGCAGAGGGCAGTGTAAAAAAAAATATATGTATATGAAAAAAAACCCCAAAATTGTCTTAGCTCCTACATCAGCAATACAGGCTCACCTTTGACAGACAGTTCAAGCTGCACTAATACCCTGAATGCCTTTCTAGTTATCTCCAGTCTCTCTAACTCCTGAACGTCAAATAGCCCAGGGCTCTTGTGCATTGCCACTGGGAACAGGTTTGTTTGATCTGAAGTGTTTTGCATTGCTGCCTCCTTCTGGCAGTAAGCTGGACCAGTCAAATGGGACTTAAACCAAACTGTGTAAGAGCCCTGCATGCTCATGAGCTTTTGGATGCAGATGTCCAGTACCCTGAGCATGCAAGCCTGTAAACAGAAGGCAGTGTGTTTACAGGCTTCAGTTGTTTTCTAATTCAGTCATTATTCAGTTACATCTGGACAGTCAGACCTCATTCCTATTCCTGCAAGGCCAGTGTAAAATCATGGTACCAGCCTGCAGAAAGCAGATTCTCTGAAAACAGTCCTGAAAGTCTAGGACTTCAGAGGTGACTGTCATCAAGGAGCAAGCACAACACTGTCAGAAAAAGCATGGTGTCAAATTTGTGGTAGTTCCTCTGAGGGCTGGAACCAGACTTTCAGCTACACAGAGAACTGTCAAGACACTTACATGATTGAGAAGGTACTGAACAATTATCTCATGGCCAGAAGCAGCTGCTTCCATCAGAGGTGTGTATCCATACACTGGCTCCCTGGGGAGAGAATACACACAGGTATAACCACAGCTGAAGTTCTGCCATTCCCTAACAGAGCATTTCCACCCCTTAACCTTTGCTGATCACAGACTCTATGATGTACTGGCTGTCCTGTTGTAGAATTAATTCCCTGTAGAGATTCAGTGTTCCTAAACTGGCTGCACAGCGACAGATTACTCTTCCAGCTGCAGACCTGCCTTTAAGAGCCCAAATCACTTTTGCAGGAGCTAATAAAGGAAGAACCTCTTGTTGCCCTCAGGCAATTCCATGTACATAAATGTGTGGTAGTCCCCAGGGCATGGGAATGCAGGGCACACTTCAAAAACCAACCTGGACTCCGAGTATATAAAAAAAAATCAATAAAAAGACTTCTGAAGTGCACTTGAGTTCAGAAGGTGTCAGTGTTTAGCTGATAATTAAACAAGCAGCAAATCTAATTTCCCTTGATCTTAGTTTAATAAACAGTGGCAGCACGGGCAGGCTTCAATTCAGTTTGCAGGTCACCTGTCTCTGTATTAACTGTGCCACATTCTGAGGTACAGGGGGAAGACAAAAGCAGGTGTTTAGTGTTTGTTGGAGTGTGTTCATCTGCCACCTGTTGCTTTCATGCTGAATGACAAATGACAATGAAATTACAATGAAATTATTGCTGGCCAGGGGTCTTTGTACATGGAACTCTTAATTGCAGTTCTGTTATTTCTGAGGCCTGCCTTTTACAGCTTTCCCAAAACCCTCTGATTTTAAGGATTCCCCCATGAAATGACAGATTCCTCCTCACTTGCAGTTGGCATTTGCACCATTCTCCAGTAAGAACTTGACCATCTGCTGGTGCCCGGCGCTGGTGCAGTGGAACAAAGCAGTCCAGCCATGGATGTCCTTCATCTCCAGCTCTGCCCCTTGCTGCAAGAGAACAGACAATACTCCTTACTGCATCTGCTTTGCTCAGGCTTTCAGCCACTGGCGCTTTATGCTGGGACACCAGGAGTTTAATTTAAATTCCACCACAAAGCGGTCCTCAGAACAGAACACAAAGTGGCAGCTTGTGGATAATCCCACCCTGAGCTGTGGCTTTACCTGTGTTTTATGGGATACACACCTGTAGAAGGAAGTAAGCAACACTCTCATTGCCACAGCTGGAGGCCAGCATAAGGGGAGTCTGGCCTTCTGGGGTGGGGATGTTCACGTTCACTCCCGCTTCCAGCAACAGGTGCACGATGTTGTCGTGGCCGATGTAGGAAGCGTACATGAGTGGGGTCCAGCCCCCACAGTTCCTCTGGTTCAAATCCAGGTCTCCGCTAAGGAACAGGGGAAAGAAGTCACATGAACTACTGTGCTGGAGCTGTGGACCACAGCTGGCTTCTGCAGACTCTTGTTATCATCTAGCACTGAAGCCTGCATGGGAATTCCTACCAGCTCCAGCACAACCTCCCCCAGACTGCAGACTCACAGAATGCTTTGGGGTAGAAGGGACCTCAAAGACCACCTCATTCCACCCCCTGCTATGGGGAGGACACACCTCCTACTAAAACACTAAGGAGGTCATTTTTATCAGCAGATTTGCCCCTGGAAACTTTGTGCCAAGAACCCTTTGGGAGTCGCAGTGACGTGTCCCTGCTGCCCCGACCAGCGTGGCACCGGTGACAAGCACACCTGCAGCAGGTGGCACCCAGCCGTGCTCCGCCCAGCCCCGCTCACCGCTGGATGCACTCCTGCACCACTTGGTACTGCCCGACCGAGGAGGCCGTGTGCAGGTCCAGGGGCACGTCCAGCTCCTCCCGGCACAGCACGGGCCCCACGCCGTGCCACATGGAGAGGCTGCGGCTCAGCAGCTCCGACTCGCTGGCCTCGTCACTCAGCTCCGACATCCTGCCCTGAGGAGCCAAACCAGAGCACAGCACTCAGCTGCTGATCCCTGTTTTCCATGCAATTACAGCTCCAAGCTGCCACAGGCTTGGAAGGTGAGGCCAGCTCAGATGTGTGAGGTTTCAAATTCTTACCACAAATTTGATTGACTCCTCAGTCTGAAGCAATAACTGTTGCTGAGAAGATTTTGCTGGAAGTTTTCTCCTGCTGTCGAGAACTCTGGGATTCCAGTACACTGGAAAAATAAAAGGCAATAATGCTAAACCCCACATCTTTCAAATCTCCTTTTAACATGGCAGAAGCAGTGGCTTTATTTCCTCCCTGCCTAATCCAAACATGCCTAAGGCAGCTTTGAATAACCTCGGCAAGAGAAGACTAAACATCTATTTAAGACCTGAAGGTAGGCTTAGTGTTTTACAAAAGGATGTAATTCTTGCTCTGCATGTTTTATAATGCAGGGAGAGAATTAAGAATTCATGTCTCAGACATTCCTGGTCTTGTCCATCCGTCTTTAATTACCGGATGGTCCTGATTAAATCAGGACACAGTCATTAATAATGACAACTGCCCACTGCTCCCAAAACCACTCTGTCACCTGAAGAGGGTGCACCCTCCACTGTCATCAGGTTGTAAGCAGATTGTTTCTACCATTTATTGTTTCAGCCCTTCAGAAGTAGCCTTGTCTCAGTGAATCCTGGAAAATGCTGAAACACTGGGAGCAGCAGCACACCTGCCCATTCATTATCCAAGCACACCCCCCCTCCTGCAGACACAACTTAATTACACAGCTTCTCCAGCTCCAGGACTGCCTGAAAGGTTTATCCCAGCCCCAGCCTTAGAGAGCAACTGCAGACTAATCATTTGAACCTCTCACAGGAGAGTGTTCTTGTTGGCACTCCATGAAGAGCTGCTCAGCACAGCTGCAGCTCCAGGACACAGAATCCCAGAGTGGTTTGGGTTGCAAGGGACCACTGGGTGTCATCTCACCCCACCTCCCTGCTCCAGCAGGGTTCCCTGAGCACATTGCACAGGGCTGTGTCCATCTCCAGAGAAGGAGATCCACAGCCTCTCTGGGCAGCTTGTTCCAGGCAATCCCATGGGAATTGCTTCTCCCTCCCTGCAGTCTCACTGCCCACCAGGCACTCCTGAGGTTTGCCTGGTCCCTCTACATAAGCTAAGCCAACATCAAGTCCTTCTTCCTGGTAACTTCTCGCCAATTTAATTCCTTGGACTCATTCTGGGGTCAGTCAAATGTGGCACTGGTGAGGAATAAAAGAGAGCAAGAAGGTTTTTCAGCAGCAGCTGCTTCTCAGAGTCCCTCAGCTGTAACATTTCAAGACCATACTCCTGTTTTCTGAGCAACTGGGAGTCTTTGCCTTGCAAGCACCAGCCCCTTTTCTTATACAATAAGAAAACACCTTTCATTCCTACCTCTTCAATCCCCGCCCGGATCCTTTCTCTCCCACCTTCCTTTTCTTCCCCTCCCTCATTCTCAGCTTCTTAAGACTACAAAAGCACCACCTATTGTATTCCATCAGCTGGTAGGAGCCTCAGACAAGATCACACAGAGACAAGGGAAGGGCCTGAACTCCTCACATCAAAACACAAGGAGAGCTAAGTGGATTGGAGTGGATCATAAGGGGGAAAGTAGGAGTTTCTCACTAGAACAGATTAAAGCTGCCCCAGGGAGGCCAAAAGGCAGTGAAAGGAGGTAGAATCCAGGGCAGTTTGTAGAAGAATATTTAGGTGCAAGTCTAGCTCGTTGTTCCCTACATTCCTCGTTAACTGGGTACATTAATTATAAAGCACTCAGGTGTTTGGTGTTTGTCAGAATCAGCCTCTCTCAGGTACAAGTCCCCACTGCAGCCTTGGTGAGGTGATCCATAGTCAGCAGGGCAATAAGGACAGGAGAGAACACCCAGGACCTTCAGCCTTCTACACCTCCCCTGTGCTCTGCCTACATATTTGCTTTTTACTTTTTAAAGCTCTGAGATCCCCCTCACACTGAACTTCAGCAGGTTGTCAGCTCTGCAAGCTGCTCACAATCTCCAGGACAACAAGAGTGATCAGAACCCTCAGGACTGAAATGAAAAGACCTGAATGAAACAAAATCAGAGTTGTCTGGGGCAAAGAGGAGGAGCCTGGAGGGGACATGTGACACAAGCATCCAATACATAATAATCCATCACATCACCAGGATGGTTTGGGTTGGAAGGGACCTCAAAGTCCATCCTGTCCCACCACCTGCCGTGGCAGGGACACCTTCCACTATCCCAGGTTCTCCAAGTCCCATCCAACCTGGCCTTGGACACTGCCAGGGACGGGGCAGCACAACAGAACCTAAGAAGCTCAAGTCACTGCACAGAACATTTCAGATAAAGCCCACAAAAATCCCTGTAAAAGTAAACATGAGAGTACTGAGGGACACTGGGTCACTAAGAGTAAGTTTGACAAAGACCTCCTGAACAGTCACAGGCTGTTCCCCTGCTTTGGGACAGTGACAAGTTCACATTTGTTAGAGGCCCCCCTCAGCTCTGTCCTGCTTTCAGCTGGGATAGAGCTCATTGCCTTCCCAGCAGCTGGCACAGGCTGATTGTGGATTTAGGATGAGAAGAATGCTGATAACACACTGATGCTTTGGTTGCTGCTATCCAGTGCTTACCCTAAATCAAGGACTTTGCAGCTTCCCATGCTCTGCTAGCAAGGAGGTGCCCAAGAAGCCAGGGGGGAGCTGACCCAAAGTGGCCAGAGGGATATTCCATGCCACTGAGTATGGAATTGATAGACTCCCAGTGTATGAACTGGGAAGCATGGCTGGGAGATGCCAATCGTGCCTTGGACGTGGGATGGGAATCAGCAGCATGTGAATCAAAAGCAATCATGTTGCTTTTTAGTTTCTTTTGGGTTTATTTTCTCATTATAATCATTATATTTCACTTTGCTTCAATAATTAAATTGTTCTTACCTCAAGCCTCAATGAGGTTTTCTACTTTCTTTTCTGATTCTCCTCCCCATCCCACAGGGATGGAGCAGGGAAGAGCAGCAGCCTGGCACTTGGTAACCAGCTGGGGTCAAGCCGTGACACTTGTGAGACTGCTGTTATTATTATTATTAGTATTCAATTTAATCTATCAGCACCCAACTATTCATCAGGGTCAGAGCTCTACAGTGCTGGGGCACAGAGCAGCAAACCCCACACTGCCCTGGATTTGGAGTTTGCTATTTGAGCAAACTGGAAGGCAGAGGAAAAATAAACTTAGTATGAAAACTGATGCAAAAAGTGCCTTAGAGCCACACTACAATAAACAGGAGGTGGTTTGAGGAGCAACCAGCCCCCACCACAGAAGAAATGCAACACTGCCTGTTAACACCCTCAGCAGGCTCTGCTCAGCTCCAGGCTCTGCTCAAGTCACTCTCTCACATCCCCTCCCACAAGCACAGGTGACATCCACACGTGTCCTTCTGTCCCAAAATAGGGACACCCAGGGCACCACAAGTGGAGGCTGCTGGAGGCTCCAACTGAGCCAGCAAACTGACAAGAGAGAGTCACAGAATATCCTGAGTGGGGAGGGACCCCCAGGGATCATCCAGCCCTGCACAGACACCCCAACAATCCCACCCTGTGCCTGGCATTGTCCAAGCACCCCTGGAGCTCTGGCAGCCTCGGGCTGTGCCCATTCCCTGGGGAGTCTGGGCACTGCCCAGCACCCTCTGGGGGATGAACCTTTCCCAAAATCCAGCCTGACCCTGCCCTGACCCCAGCCATTCCCTGTCCCAGAGATTGGAGCTGCCCCTCAGGAGGAGCTGCAGCCCCCTCTGAGCTCTGCCCTCAGTCTCCTCCAGCTGAACTATCCAAGTGCCCTCAGCTGCTCCTCAGACCCTTCCTGTGCCCTTGTCCCTCCTCTGGACACTCCAACAGCTTCAGATCCCTCTGATATTGTGGTTGCCCCCAGGACTCCAGGTGAGGCCCCACCAGGGCAGAGCAGAGCAGGAACACACTCCTCTTCTGCTCCTGACTTTGCTCTATTTCTACTAAACCAGCAGCAACTTATCGGAGACACTAAAAGAAGCCTCCTTCCATCCCTTTTTAGGTGCAATTGTTCCCAGCTCAGCCACAACAGGAACCAGAACATCTCATTTTTGCAGTGTATCACTCCCTGACCGACTCAGCCAGCACAAATCACAGCTGCAGGAACCACACCAGGCTCCTGAGGTGGGGAGAGAAAACATTCCTGGATCCACAACACTCGAGGTCAATCCTACCCACATCTGTTGAAAATACACAAAATACACCAAGCTCCTGGACTCAACCACCTTAAAGGTCCTTTCCTCAGCTTAAGTGAGGAAAGGACCTCACCTGAGCTGAGTGATTCTACCACGAGCCTGTCACTCTGAGGCACATTAAAGCACATCACACAGTCTCAGAAAAACGAGGCAAGAGGCACAAAAGCACTTGAGCAGCCCCATCAGGGAGCACAGTGCCCGTGCCAGGGCTGTGCCCGCCAAGGCAGCCGGACCCGGCACCCGCGGGCTCGGCCCGGGCTCGCTCCGCTCACACAACAACGCACCTGAGGCGCACGCAGCGGCTGGAGCGGCCACAGCGGCCGCCACACGGCTGTTACCGAACATCTCCCAGCGACACGGCTCCGGGGCCGTCACCCCCACACCGCCCCCGCGGCCCTGCCAGCAGCGCGGCCTCAGCATGGCAGACCTCAGCGAGCGGGGAGGAACGGCTGCGGCCGCGGGCACAGCGAGGACGGGGAGTGCCCGGGGCCGGCCCCAGAGGTGAGTGCCGCCGCTGCGGCTCCTCGCCGCCGTCCCGTCCCGTCCCGCCCCAGCCCCGCCGCTCCCTCACCTGCGCCCCGGTGAGCGCCGCCGCCGGAACTAGTCTGGGACACGCAAGGCATGCCGGGAGCGCCCCCGCCCTCACGGGCCGTGGACTACAACACCCAAGAGCTCCCGCGGGGCCGGGCCAATGGGAGGAGCCCGTTCGGGGGGCGGGGCGAAGGACAGCCAATGGGGTTAGGCTGCTGCGGACGGTTGCGGCGAGCAGCCCCCGAGGACGCGGCCCCGCAGCGCTGCCCCCGGCCGTGCGCTCGTCCCGGTGCCGCCGGTTCGCTGTGCTCGCGGCCCGGCCCGGCGCTGAGCGGGGCGGTGGGCGCCGTGAGTGAGGGCCGGGGAGCGGGGCGGGGCCGGGAGCGGGGCCGCGTTGCCATGGGGACGGCGCGGGCGCCATTGCGGGGCCGTGAGCGGGGCCCCTCAGGCGAGCCCCGTCCGTGCCCCGGGGCCGTGCGGGCTCAGCCCCGGAGCCGAGCTCTGCCTCCCACCGCTGCGGGTCTCCTCACCGCTTCTCCTTCCCAGCAAACGCCTTGCTCCTGGTGGCAAGGAGAAGCTCAGGGTTTCAAGTCTCAGAGTAATGGAGTCGTTAAGGCTGGAGAAGACCTCCAAGATGACCAAGTCCAGCGTTCCACCTGCCACCTCCGTGCCAAGCTCTCCAGAAAGTGCCTCTTGTGCTACTGCTAAGTGTTTGTTTCGGACACAGAGCACTGTGTGCTCCACAGCAATTAGCTGACTTGACCAGTCAGATGCAGTGTCCATCCATAACCCTGGGATATTTATCTCGGAATTGGCACACGGAGCCATCCCAGGCAGTTTGTGTATCCCCATGGGGCTCTCTGACCCTTGGCAAGCTCTGCTCAGTGTCAGAGCACAGTGTTCCAGCCATGAGGATTTCCCTCTTTCTTATCTAAGTGAAATTCAGGGGTTGTCTCACACCAACAAAACCACCATAGATGAGGCCTATAAAGTATCTACAGAGGCAATTTGCAAGTTATAAACTTTAGTTGAGTTTAACTTCATGTTCTGAGGAGTGTTCCTGGCCAATGCAGATAACTGTCAGTGTGATCCCTTGAACAGTGATTTCAGTAATGAACAACACTTAGAATGATAAAAATGTGATAAAATAATCACATTGTTCCTTCAGTGATGAGCATAAATCCATGGAATCACAGAATGGTTTGGCTTGGAATAATGGGCATGTGTAAGAAACACAAAGTCACCAACCTCCCATGGTCCTTGTGGGTCTCTTCCAACCCTGGGTGTTGTGTGAAACCTCTGAACCAGAAATAATTTCCTCTCATGTTTGACTGCCCAGAAAACCATGAGATTGTAGCATAAAATGTAAAGTTTTTCTGTGAGGGTGAATGATCTGACCTCCTAGCTCAGCTGCAGTTCCTACTGTGCTGTCTCAACTTCTCATGGACATCAAGGAACAGGAGGAAAGAATCCACTTTAGAAACACTTTGAGGGGTCAAAATCCATGAGTGTGCCTATTCTTAACTATTTTTTAAAAATAAAAATCCAGTGAAAACAAAAGTCAACATGAATCACGTGGAAGGTTCTCTGCCCATGGCAGGTGGGTAGAACAAGTCTTTAAGCTCCATTCCAACCCAAACCATTGTGAGATTCTATGACTTTGTGATCATTTTATCTATCCTTTAGGTAGGGGGGAGGGGAATGTGAGGGAAATTGGGAAGAGGAGTCAATCCAGCTGAGAGCAGGGGTGTCAGCCTGCCTTTGCTCTGTTCCTGTCCCATCCCTGCAGGCAGAACATGGCAACATGCTTGGAGAGGACACAGTTACAACACACTGGCTAAGAATCCAAAAAAAATCTTTATAAATGAGCCCTGAGGTATGTGTGGTGAGTAGGGCAGAAAGCTCTCAGCCCTCTCTGAACTCAGATGGAAAGGAGTAACTCCAAAAATGCAGATTTTAACATGATGGGAGTGCTGGGAATTTCTCTGCCCTGACCACACACACTTTGTCCTTGTTTCAATTGATGTTATCTCATGTTTGGAGAGGTGTCCTTAGGCTCATCTTTCCTTTGCTCCAAGGGAAGCTGTCCCAATGGCCTCAGAAGCACAAAGTGAGGATGCAGAACATGCAGCTGAGCCTCCTGCAGCTCCTGTGCAGGGGGACAGGACATTCCAGTGGGGAGCCATCCTTGCTGCAGTGAAAGACCAGCTCCCATCCCTGGACTCTGACTCCTCCACAGTAAGCACTGAAATTCTGCCTTTCTTCCCTCTGGATCATGGGGAAAAACTCTCAAAAGCAAGAGCAGGTGACCTCATCAGGCATTTTGGGGTGGCTGGTGTGGTGCCCTGGGTGGGCTGCCTGTCCTACTGTTAATCCACAGCCTTCTGGATTAGCCTTAATTACCAGAGTGTGATTGCCACCTCCTCTCCCTGTATTCTTTGGATTCTGCCCCACCTGCAGAGCTGCCTCCAGCCCTGGGGCCTGGAGCTGCTGGGGCAAGTCCAGAGGAGGCTCCAGGATGATCAGAGGGATGGAGCCAGGCTGGGACAATGGGGATTGTTCAGCCTGGAAAGGAGAAGCTTTGGGGTGATCTCATTGTGGCCTTCCAGTGCCTAAAGGGGCTCCAGGAGAGCTGCAGAGGGACTGGGGACAAGGCATGGAGGGACAGGACACAGGGAATGGCTCCCGCTGCCAGAGGGCAGGGCTGGATGGGATATTGGGAATTAGGAATTGTTCCCTGGGAGGGTGGGCAGGCCCTGGCACAGGGTGCCCAGAGCAGCTGTGGCTGCCCCTGGATCCCTGGCAGTGCCCAAGGCCAGGCTGGACAGGGCTTGGAGCAGCCTGGGACAGTGGGAGGTGTCCCTGCCATGGCAGGGGTGGGACAAGATGGGCTTTGAGGTCCCTTCCCAACCCAAACCATCCTGGTATTCCATGATATTTTGGATTATTTTGTACTTGAGGCTGGTTCTCCACAAGGCATGTTGCTTTTTTGTGCTTTTGACCTGCCAAAGAAGCATAATTGCAGAAACCTTTTCATATGAGGTGTGAGACTGAGAGGTGTGTGCAGTGTTCTTCCCTGGTACAGGTTTTTCACTTGCTGGGTCTGGGCCAGGCTGCTCTTGGCTGCTGAAATCTCTGCTCACAGGACAGCATTGCTCTGGTGCTGCTCTCTAGTCCAAGATGATCTGGCATCGACTTTTCTGAGGGGATGATGTGTCTCAAGGTTTGATTATTCGTGGCATTTTGTCCAGATCACAACATTGTGTTAATTTTCAAGCATGTATAAACTTGAAAAACGTTTTGAACACACAAAGGATGTATTTTATCCCACTTTAGTGTAGCCATCAATGGCACAGGGGGAGATTGTGAGATGTGAAAGAGCTAGAAAGGCCTCCAGGGTATTCATTATTTATAATTTTCATTTATTTTTTATTATTCATTATTTATTATTTATTATTTATCAATGATCCAAAGCAGTGTGATCTGCTGGATAAAGTGTTGATAGGGATTCCTTGACTTGGATTCTGCACTTGGATCTCTCACTGTCATGCTGGACAAGCCACATTCCCTCACTGTTCTCAGTTCCCTCTACCTACACTGTTTTAATTATTTAGAACAACCCTGGTGTATTAACATGTGTCTCTGTAGTACAGATGAAGGCCCAACACTGAAATTATTTGTAGGTTTTCTTGTTCAGTAAATTAAACCAGGCTAAGCCAGAGGAGCAGCTCCAGATTTTGGTGCCAAACACCATTGAATAACCCCAAATCATGCTGAACATTTTTTTCACTCTTTACAATCTCCGAATTCTCTGTTTCTGTCCCACATGGAAAAGATTTCCTGCAGAAGGAACTGAGGCAATCTGTCTGGCACTTCATTTGCATTCAAAAGATCTGCTTGTGTAATCCCTGTCCTGCTGAGGCTGCAGTTCCAGGGCTGCACCTTTGTCCGAGGAATTTCCACGTGGGAAAGATCCATTCGTGCATCCAAGAGCTGTCATCTGAACGTGCTCTGCTCCCACCTCCAAAAATGGCACTCACGAATGGGTTTTATGCCCTGAAGCCCTTTCATTACCCTGCTATGCAATTTATTAAGAGGAAAGATGTTCTGTTGCAGTTGGTTTTGTGTTAATGACACCAGAGAGGATTCTCTGCAGCGTGAAGTCCCAAAAATGCACACTTGCAAAACAAAGGGACAAGCAGGAAAGCTGTGTCCTGACTGCTGAGGAGGTGCTTAATCTCCTTTTGGTGTCCATGCATAAGGATTCATCTCCAGTGCATATCTGATGTTTAAAAAAGGGATTTTCAGAGCTATCTAAATGCTGCCCAACCAAACACAGATGCTGTTTGCATTCTGAACAGGAATCAGGCTCCTGAGGGCAGTGAGAAGCCTTCATGGCCCTGCCTGGCCTCACTTGGGGCTCCAACACCTCTATTTGAGCTCAACTCTGGCCCTTCCCTCCCTCTCAGAGCTATGTTAGGGGAATTTTGGTTTCTAGTTATGGTCCTACCTGAGCCAGACTTTCACCTGTGAATTGATTTTCAGCATTGATCTCTGACCAGCCTCATCACTCCCAGATTGCCCAAGGATCTGGAGTTGTGCCTCAGCCTGGTTGCTCCCCTGCTCTGTCCTGCTTGTTCCTCTTGGGTGCTGTGGGACTGGGCTTTGCCTGGTGTGGCCTTACCTTTCCAGTCCCTGAGAATCCCAGAATTTTTTGGGTTGGAGGGATCTTAGAGCTCATTGAGTTCCACCCCTGCCATGGCAGAGACACCTTCCACTGTCCCAGGCTGCTCCAAGCCCTGCCCAGCCTGGCCTTGGGCACTGCCAGGGATCCAGGGGCAGCCACAGCTGCTCTGGGCACCCTGTGCCAGGGCCTGCCCACCCTCACAGGGAGCAATTCCTTCCCAATATCCCATCCAGCCCTGCCCTCTGGCAGTGGGAAGCCATTCCCTGTGTCCTAGCACTCCAGGCCCTTGTAAATATTGAGCAGCTCTGCTCCTGCCTCTCTGGGGTAGTGCAGAGAATCACTTGGGAGTTAAAGAACTCCCCACACTTTCCATTGCTTTTCTCAGCAGCATGTTTGTCATCACCCTCCAAGGGAATTTGATGTTTTGCATGTTTTTTTACATTTGGAGCTTGCTGAAATGTGGGGTTGGTGACTCTTGGGCTAGCAGACTGTCTAGTAAAGGTGTGACTGCAAGGAAACTTCTTGTCTCTGCACTTCAAGAGGTGCCAACATGGGAGCTGTCACTGCAAACCAGATATTCCAATATCAGTGAGTATTTCAGTGTCCTGTTTAATTTCTCTGGTTTTTCTCTGTTTGCAGTCTGATTGTGAGAGTGATGAGGAGCTTTTCATCTTCCAGCGGGACCTGCCCAACTTAATTCCAGACCTGTCGGAAGAACTGATGATGTTTTCCCTGGAAGACTCCCAGGAGCAGGTTGGGACTGTTGTGTGTGGCCTGTCCTGTCACCCCTCTCTTCTGGCTGTCCCCAGTGTGAGCAGCTGCTGATGTCTGACCTATTTGTCTAAACAGGCAAAGCTTAGTCCTCAGTATTTTCTCTCACTAGGAAGTAGAACATTTTTTCTCTTTTTGCAGTGGCCCTTTAAAGTTTTATCTGTTCTTGAGATTTTGGACCTTTTTTGTCCCATCTCTTGGCAGTTTTTATTGTCCCTTTACTGTTTTTCTTTCCTGTACATTAATTTTTCCTGTGCACTAATTCCTGTGCAATCATTCTATGTGTCCAGAAAATTAATTAGGACAGTGCAGGAAAGAGGAAAATTATGAAGTTTACCCTTTGAACAGCTTTTCTGGAATAAAAGAATCACATTGTTCCTTCAGTCAAGATAAATCCATGAAATCACACATGGTTTGGGTTGGAATAATGAGCACATGTAAGAAAAAGTAATTTAAAGGATGTTTAGCAGTTTCAGAAATTAAAGTTTTTGGAAAGTAAACAGTCTCACTGTTTTCCATGAGGGATGTGGTGTGGGTTGTTTCCATATGGTATCTGAGTTGGAGCTGTTGCCTTCCAATCACTCTGTTTTGGTTTTCTATCCACTTCCAAAGCCAGGGAGATTGACTTTCTCTATGTTTGTGCTTTCTGTACCTGTAGCAAATCCAGGAGACAGAAAGACTTCCATGGGAGATCTGGAACAGAGACCTGGAAAGTTTTGACTTTCAGGAAAAAACAGATGGTGCCCAAATCATTGCAAAAGAAGATGTACAAATTATTAAAGATCAGGCTTCTGAACCTGTCAGCCAGACTGAAGAAATGCCAAGCCAAAAGAGAGCTGTTATTGAAGAATCTCCCTCAGATTCCACAGATCACCTTGAGGAGAAAGAAATGGGCAGGACACAGGCCAAGGAAAGAGTGAACTCCTGGCCTAACACAGCAGTGTCTGTGCAAGAGCTCTCCAGTAAAGAGGAGAGAAAAAAGCTGATAGAGACAAAGATACTCCACAAGATCCTTGTGGAGCCATCCCCAAAGCAGGATGTCAAGCCTCCCTCCCATGGCATCAACAACTGCCCAGGAACACTTGCAAAGGAGGAAACCTCTTCAGCTGAGTATCTTGGAGAAGTGACCCGTTTGTTATTGCAGGCAAGTGGCCCTAAAATAAAGCTGCAGGTGGGCTGGGGGCACAGTGCAGTGCCTGCATAACCCCACTGCAGCGAGGAGCTGAATCCCACTTCTGACACTCCACAGGGCTCTGTGATACACAAGTACCAAAAGCTGCCCCAGAGCTGTCAGTGCAAGTCCAAACCATGGCAAAAGCCATGGATCTGCAGCAAGGTCCATGAAGTGTTAGGGAAGCCAACCACAGCACCTGTCCCTGGGAAGGCAGGGAGTTTTTCAGGTCCCAGGCAGAACTGCATTAAAACAGGGAGCTTTCTGGCCTTCCAGTGGGGTGCTGGAGGTGAGGAGGTGTTTAGGGCTGTTCCTGAAGTCCTAAATCTCACCCACCTAAGGCAGGTGGGATGAGCAGCTCAGTGTTAAATGGAATGTGGCTCAGAGTCAGGGTGGTTTTCTTCAGCACTGAGTTACAGATTTTCCTGTATTGATTTTTAAGTTCATTAGGACTTAATCAGCAGAGAACAGGTCCTGATCTTTCTGTTCAAAGCCTTCCACAGGTCAGAGTACAGATGTTTCCCTTCCCCTTTCATGTATTCACAGAAATGAACGTTTTGATCTTAGAGCTGTTCCAGTCCAGGCCAATCATGCAGCTGCTGGCCTGTGAGTTAAATTGTGCTGCATCACTGAAGGACATCTTTTTCAAGTGGGTCTGGATGTAATTCCCAGCTCACCTCATAGAATTCAGTCTCTGTTCATTCAGGAAGCACTACTTGCCTTTCAGAACCTGTTTGATGTCAGTGACTTCAATGAGCTGAAGTTTGGTGCTTTGGGGTGAGTTCTGAGACCAGACTCAGTGAATTCTCACTTTCATTTGGAAGGAGGTTGTTGTTCCCTAGCTCAGCCAGGCACCTCAGTTTGTGTCACATTGCTAAACCTAATCTACAGTTTCTTCTTGACTCCTATCAGTTAATTTGATTTTTTTTTCTTAAGTTCCTTTCTGTATTTGAAATGGAATTGTGCAAACCTTCCCTTCTATTTCTTCTGGACCTCCTGGAACTTAAACCAGTGCTGTAGTGTTAGAATAGATCTAATTAAGGTTCAGATATGGGTGAAGATTTATTGCTCAGGAAGGAGGGAGAACCTTCTTTCAACAAGAGGGGGAGATGTTGGTGGTTTTACAAGGTGAAACTGCTGGGTTTGGAGGCTGCTTCTGTTTTTTTAAAGGCCATGAGTGGTTGTGTTAAATGCATATTTGTGGCAGTGGTGTCATTGTCACGACTCACAGCCCCCTTCCTTTCAATAAAACTCATAAGTACTTCTAATTTCTGGTGATGATATTTCACATGGGTGTGGATTCTTTTCAATAAAACTTCCATTTCAAATAATATTGAGAGGGGAAAGCAATGAGTGGTTTAAAAGCATGTGGACTTTGATGGCAGCCTGTGCACCTGAGTCAGGTGAGTGTGTCCTCAGCCAGGGATTCAGAGCAAGGAAATGGAGGATCCTCTCTTCAGGGTGGGGTGAGCAGCTGTGAGATATCATCTGATACTGACTGTACCCACAGCAATAGGAATTTACCCTGCTCAGAAGTTGGAGTGGGAGGAAAGGGCTCTTCTCAAAGAACTGAAGAGCCACAAGTCCTTCTCCTGTGGGTGGCAGTGAGAAGTTCTCACATTATTCAGGATCAGAATGCACATGCTTGGCCTTGTATCTGGCCACTTTTTAATCTGTTCCACTGCCTCTGGTGATTTTTTGAAGTCTTATGAAAAGGGTTCATGATTCTCAGAGAAAGAACCTCAGCAGAAGTAGCTGAAGCAGCTGGAGGGATGCAATAAATGCATTCCTTTCCTTACAGCACTTCCTCTGGAACAGCTGAAAGCAAGCTGGCACTGAAATTAGGGGTGGTCTTTTGGGAATCAACTTTCCATCACGTTTCTCTTGTCTTCTTTCAGAATATTGAGAAATGGGATGTAGAGAAGAATCTTGAGGAGCTGGAGCAGCAGGGAAATAAAACTCGTGCAGAAGTTGCTTTCTTCCCTGCAGATTATGGTAATGTCACTAGTTGAAAGTGCATAAAAATAAATAAAACTCAGGTTCCTGTATGTAAGTTATTCTCTGCAGCATAATTTTGAATGCAGAAATCATAGTGGGTTTTTAAGATGCTTCTAAAACATGTTTAATTAGCTTCCCTCAAGATTTCATCTAGGTTTCTTAGCCTGAAGCCAGCGCTTCACAGCCTGCCACGGGCCAGACAAGCCAGTTACAATATTATCTTTATCCTTCCCCTGCTGCCAGGCTGTAGGAACAGGAACAGTGTGAACACAGGGAATATTGGGTGCTTTCATGGCAGAAGATAATTGATGATTATTTTGCTGCTCTTCCACAGAGACCTTCAGGAGGAAGTGTGAAGATGAGCTCATGGAAAGGCTGGGAGAGCTGTGTGCCAGGCAGTCCAGGGCAGTGTCCCCTGCCTGTGAGAGGCCATCAGCAAAGCTCTGCTCCTTCCAGGGACAGCAGGACAATAAGTGAGTCCTTTTCTGTCACATATCCCAGCTCATCCTGGCTGCCAGAATGGATACTGGGGAACTCCTGGACTTCCACAGGGGTTTTTCTCTGTAGCCTTGCAGAAAGCTGATATTGGAGTTGGGATACTCAGTCCTTCATTTCAATTTGATGACAAACACCTTGGCATTCTCCATCAACCTTTGTCTAAACCTTACCAGGCACTTGGGATAAATGGGAAGGGCAGGAAAATGAGGCTAAGCCAATTATCCTGCTCAGATTTTTTTGTCATCTAGGGTACCAATTTCTCTTACTGGTACCTCAGTTGAGCAAAAATACACAGGATGATTTTCTGTGGGTATCAGTGGAGATGTCAGTGCTTCTTGGAGGTTTCTGTGTGAAAGAAGAGCATTTTCAGGCTGTTCAGAGGGAACCACATCAATGGTGGCAGCACAGAGGAAATAATGAGTGAAACAGTGGAGGGGGAGGTGGGAAATGTCCTCATTGCCAGAGCAGGGAGAGCCACGAGGATGATTTGCACTTTGTATACCTGGGAAGATAAAATGGAATTACCAGAAGAGGCAGAGAGGAAAGGGAAACTTCTTCTTACAATGAGATGTTAAAAGTTGTGATCTCTCTGGTGCCTGCCTTTGTTCTCCAGAACAATTTGGTGGTGTCACATTTTGAGAACTAAACATCCCTCTTCATCCTGCCTGTGATCTGTGCTCCTGGGGGAAGCTGAATCCTTGAATTCTGACAGTAGGCAGTAGCAGAGTTGGAATCTGTGTGGTAGCCAAGCACAAAGCTCCTTTCTCAGTCCAGTTTTGATCCTAAGGCACTCCCTGCAGGATTCCTTGGCTGGATAAGGCAGAGGATGTGCTGAGATGGTGTTTTCTGTGTGTAGGGATGTTGCCTTGCTGTCATCCCCACCAAGTTCTCTGAGGATGGGCAGGATGAGTTTCCAGAGCCTGCCAAAACCTGCAACTGTGTACATAGATTTGAGAGATGCTGAGCCACCAAAGTCAGTGACAGTCCCTGAAGAGGAGCAAAGGTAAATCCTAGCTTTATTGGGAGTGAGAAATAAGTAATAAAAAGTGAGAAACTTAAACCTTTTGAATCTCATGCTTGTGAAATGTAACTTTAAAAACATTCTGTCACACCTCTATCATAAGGAGAAACCTTGTATTTAATAAATAGCTACTAGATAATAAACAGGTAAACATTTTGTCCTAGTTGCTTGAATATTTGAGTTTTCTTTTTGCTAGAGTAATAGTGTGAAGGACTCTCCATAATACCCGGAGGTCTTCCCTGGAAGTATCTCTCTCTTTTTCCTCATTTTCTAAATTTGCATCCTAGAAATGACCAAAAGACAACACTCAGCTGGAACAGGGTTAATTAATATGGTCTGATTGTTTCACAGGGCAAGTGACAGCTCCTCCTCCTCTGAAGAAGAAGAGAATGAGACAATTCAGGATGAAGCAGAAAGGAGAATGTAAGATTCTTTACCAGGACTGTGTTCCAAGTGATATGATATCCATTTTTTCTGAAACTAAAATAATTGCTCTAACAATGATCAGAGTGAATGTTTGTGTACTTAAATATTGCCATTCCTGATCTTCACAGTAAAAAAAAAAAAAAAGCCCAATAGTGAAAGTGCTCCAGTGTGGCCCCAGGAGGTCACTCTTTTCCTGTTGCATGGTAAAGCTACCAAAGGTAGAAAGTTGTTGATCCTTGAGGCAATATTTACACTGTCCAGCTCAAAACAGAGCCAGAGGTGCCTTTGGGGCTGGAAAATGTGAGTTTGTCTCCAGCCCTGTGTGAGTGACACCAGGACTGTGTTTGACAAGACTCAGAACCAAACTTTGGAAATGTTGTAGGGACTTGACTCAGACAAACCTTCATTTTTAAATAATAAAATAGGCTAGAATAGATAGAGATTTAAAGAGAATATTGATTACATTGTATGGGCAGGGACCCTCCAAATTCTCCCAATTGGAGGGGAAAGGGGAGAGAGTGGGATGGGTGGAATCCTAAAGTGTGAACTCCTCAACATGCACAGATGCCAGCCTTTTCTTGCTAAACTCCTGGGTTCATATCCATAGGTTATTAGACATTTGTTTAATGTGAAGCAGAGGTGTCAGCTTTCAGCATCCTCCTGCACTCATGCTCTGGGTTCCATTTGGAATTCTGCAGCGTGCAAGTTCAAGCCACAGCAGGGCAGGGGACAAGCAGAACATGTGTCTTCTTGTGCCAGCCACCTACATTTCTTTTAATGGTTTGGAAGAAGAGATGATTTGACAAGGAAGCCAAACAATGAGCCAAACAAGAAGCCCAAACAATGTAATTTAGAACATCTAACCCAAAACCAGTAAAAGGCAGGGACAAGGGGATACTTGGGGAACTCTCCATGGCACTGACACAAGTTCAGCTGTTCCATCAGTGTAAATCTGCAGTGATGGAGAGCAGAGCTTGGATTTTGATTCATTTAATGTTGCTAAAGGACATGCACAAATGTAATGCCTGGCAAATGCTGCTGAGTTCTGGTTGTAAATAAGAAATCTTCTTGGTCTCAGCAGGGCAGGATTCTGATCTCATTTGTGAGGTGTCTATCCACTTTCATTTTTATCTGGAACAAATAATTAAACAGGAATTATTATTCTGTGCATGTAGATTATGTCAGGACAGCACATTCCACTACCACAGTAATGTGCTTGCTGACAGTTTAGCAGTCACATTCAGGAAATTAAGCCAAACATTCAAAAACTGTAATAATTATTAGAAAAAGTTTTCATCTGTGTGTATTTGAACCCCAACCCCTGTATCCAAAGGGGACAAAAATCTGTAGGCTCTGATTTCCATGCCAACCAAACATTTGTTCAGGCCTGTTCTGGTAGGTGTTTGTGTTGTGCCTGAAAGCAGAAGAGGTAAATAAATTGCCAGGAAGATGAATTTTGTGTTCTGGCTCTGCTTGTGTCTCCTGAGTGTTGGTGCTACTGTCACCCCCAGTTATTGTTGCTGTAGATGCTGAGTCCTTGTATTGAGCTCTCATTGTAAGTGAAGTTCCTCAGAGATTGAGTTTGTTCCTATAATGCTTTATCTTGATGAAATCAGGGCTTTATTTCCTTTGCAGGAGGAATTGCTCAGGGAAGAGCCTGTTACTGCAACAACTCCGAGCAGCCCGTAAGGAGGCCTTGGAGCTTCTTCATAAAACCTCTGTTCCAGCTGAGAAACTGCATCCAGAAAGTCTGGAAGACACACCTTCCTCTAATAAAAGTCAAAACCAATCTTGTAAAGCAAGGCAAGAGACAAATGAGGTGGTTCCCATGAAACTGATGAGATTGGAACCAGGCACAGAAAGTCCCCCCTTTTCAAGCTGTGTGGGCAATGGAGCTGACACAGAGAAAGAGAACAAACTGGAAGCTGAGAAGATTCAAAATGCAGGAAATGCTCCAGAGTGTCCTGTAATTACAGCAGAACTGCCAAGGTATCCCACAGGAAAAGTAATCAGAGCCTTTGGATGTGGCTTCTCTGATTGTCCAGGACTAAAGAAAATTGCTTACCTGGGCTGTGAGTTGGAGCAAGAGGGTGTCTGGATTTGTTACCTGGCAAGAACAACAGTCCTGGCAGCTCCTGCTGGAAGGTTTAGAGGCAGCCTCAGTGGGGCCTGCCATTAGATGAGCTATGGCACTTCTGACATTGGAAATGGAGCCTTTTTCTTTAGCTTTTATTCTACAGAAGAGGAGGATAACACAGTATTGATCTTCTTTAGGAACAACAGCATTGAGGATTGCTAAGCACAGCTTCCTAGAAAATAGGTCTGGAAGGGTCAGTCTCCCTGTGCCAATAAAGAGTGAGGTAAAATCTAATATCTCCTGGCAGATCTTTATAGAACTTGGTCTTGAAATCCTCTGTGGTGAGGATTCCTTGGCTCCCAGGTAGTACATTTTGCTGTTTAATTATCCTTAGAGTTGTAAAGCTTTTCATTAAGTCTAATTTAAATTATTCCCTCTCCAATTTAAGCTTATTTTTGTTGTGTTCCCAGAAGGAATGGAAAATGGTTTATTCTGTGTCTCAGTTTAAAACACCTTTTACAAACTGGAAGATGTATCAGTCTCCCCTTGTTATTCTTTTCTTCCAAAGAAAGGAATTCTGACTCTTTGCCAACAAGAAAAGTGCAAGATCTTGGAGTTACAAAGTACACCCACGAGGAATGCCACAGGAATATCTTGGAAAGCTTTAAAAAATAGAAATAAGAGTGATATCAGCTGAGGAAATTGCAGAGTTTTTTTGGCCTCTGCCTCCCTGGGCTTAGTTAAATGTAGTGTATTCTGCAGAAGGTCTAATTTCAAAGTGAAATCAGGTGGTTGCCTTGTGCACCTGCCCAACTGTTTGGGAGAGCTCCATTATGCTGCCTTTTCAAAGGTTATATCCTGCTATTTTCAGAGTGAAATTTAACATTCTGACTTTGACATATGAGTCCTGGCAAGAATCAGGATCTGCCTGCTCTGGAGACTGTTACTGTGTCAGAGTAAAACACTTGCCTGCCCTGCCACTTAGACACCTCAGCTCCTGTGTACCTGCTTTAAATGGCAGGTGGTTGCTTGCAGGGTTTTTTCCCTCTGGAATTCCTGACATTAAGCTCATTGCTTCCATCAGGAATACTAAACTCCATTCTCATTACCTGTTAGCCTGAGATGGCAGCCCATGGCCAGGCAAGAATGGGGGTTATTTACTGTCTCTGAGTGATAATTCAGTGATTTTCACTGATTTCACTTTTCTCTCTTGCTCTTCTAATTATTGCTGTGGCACCTGGGGCTGGAAGAATTGGGGAGAAATTGACCTTTGTGTTTGCCACAGAAATGGCAGATGAAATCTCTCTGTGGGCATCCAGGTGTAGAAAGATGGGAGGTCTTGGGGTCAGGGGAACTTTATATCTGTCATATCCTATAGCAGATAGGAAAGGAAATGGGTCTAGACTGGGAGTCTTGCTGTGGAGATGGGGAGTGACACATCACAAACAAACAAAATAGATGTTCATCTCTGCTTAAAGGAGTTTGCATCTCCAGATAGATCATCACCACTTAGCAGAAGTTTGATCTCTGCTCCTTTTCTTTGAGGTGTTTTTCTTCTTAGAGAGATGATTTCATCCACTGACAAGTTCTTGTGTCCCCCCACAAATACCAGAATTGCTCTCTAAATCTATTTTAGCCTTTCATGTCATGATTCCCCTTCAAGTGTGTGGTGTAAATACAAGAAAAAAAGAAGTACAGCCAGATGAACAAGTGGCTTTTTCCCCCCAAGTGAAAAGCTTAATCTGTGTATTTTCCAGGAGAGAAGGAAGTGACAGAGAGCTATCCCAAAAGGAAGAGGAGATGAAGGAGAGGCAGAGGAGATGCAGATTGCAGGAGCAGCTGGAGCAGTGGCAGCCTCAGCGCTCGGTGTGTGGGAAGCAGCCCATGGCAGAGAACACCCCGCTCCTGTTCCACAGGGTCAGTGGCTCAGGGTGGGCTGGGCCTGCAGGGTGTCCTGGTTTGAACACACAGGTGTCTGCTGAGGAAGGCAGGAGCCTCTCCTGAAATGGAAAATGTAAACCCCCTCCCTCTGAATTATTATAATTGTGAAATTAAGGGGCTCTCAGACAAAGATATGGGAGTAGAAATAACAGTTCTTTACTAGGAAAATTAAAAAGAAATACAAATGCAATAGTACAAAAAGAAAAACCAGAGTCAGAATACACCCTGACCCCCTGTGGGTCAGGGTGGTGGCACAGTCCCATCCCATGGGGGCTCAGCCCTCCTGCAGTGCCAGCTGTGCTTCTGCTGCAGCAGGGATCCTGCACAAGGGGGGAGTTTTCCTCTGCAGCTCCAGGGCTGCTGGAGATGGGCCTGCTCTTCCTCTGGGAATGCAGGGCAGGAGAAAGCTGCTCCTCTGGGAATGCAGGGCAGGAGAAAGCTGCTCCTGTGGGAATGCAGGGCAGGGGAAAGCTGCTCCTCTGGGAATGCAGGGCAGGAGAAAGCTGCTCCTCTGGGAATGCAGGGCAGGGGAAAGCTGCTCCTCTGGGAATGCAGGGCAGGGGAAAGCTGCTCCTCTGGGAATGCAGTGGGCAAAGGCTGCTGTGCTGTTCCAGGCTCAGATTGGATCCAGGCAGGAATGCTTGGCTCCTGCCCTGGGCAGAGCATCTCCCCATGGGATGCTGGAATTTGATCAGCCCTGCAGGGACACTCCCTGGCCATGAACAGCAGAGATCTCCTGGAGGCAGGATGGGTTGTGGGAGAGAGAAAGAAAACTGCCCCATGAACAGCAGAGAACTGCCCCAGCTCTGAGAGATGGGAGCAGAATCCACACCCCCAGCCTAACACACAGGGGCTCCCTGCCAGGGGCAGCTGGGAGCAAAATGTCATTTTTGTTGCATTGTTTCAAATCTATTTGTTATGGAGCACTATTAGTTGAGGAGAGGAGCAGCCTTACAGCTCTTCTCTCACACTAAGAGAGAAGAATTCCCCATTTTTCTGTGCAGGGAGAGCTCCCCAAGCAGCTGCCCTCCAGTTCTGACCTGCTTGCTGGAATCAGTGGCCTCAGTGTCATCTACTTCACAGCAGTCTCCCACATGATTTTTCATAACTTTTCCTTAAAAAGTGAAATATTTTTACTGTCTCTGCTGTTGTCTGCCCCCAGCAGCTTTACAGTTCACTTTTGTGGACTGGTTTTGAGGATTGTGGGTTTAACAATAGGTTTTACTCCTGATTAAGGGGGTATGAAATGATCCTGATTTTAGTTTGGAGGACAGGGGTGTTGTTACTCCTCAGAAGATTTCTCTCTGTCCCTGCCCTCAGAAGAGGGCTTGGAGTGAGATGAGCTTTAGGATCACTCCCAACCCTTTCCATGATTCCATGACAAGCAGTCCTGCTTCATCCATGCACTGATTCTGCTGAACACAAGGCCAGGTGAGAAGGTCAGAGGAGGTGAGAAACTGCAGAACAACCATAAATCCACCTTAATGATTTATCTGGGCTAATGTCAGTAACAAAGCTCTTTTGTCAATACAAAAGTTGAAAGACTCCACAGCCCTAGATTTGGGGCTGGACCATTTAGGTTTGTTTCGTAAATTGATTGCTGTGGTTGTGGAGATTTGAAAGCTCATTTTATTTAGCACTGGATTAGTCAGTGAGGAGGAGTAAAGGACTAAAAAGCTCCCAGCTGAGTTTCCCTCTGCCAGCCTGCTTTGACAAGGACAGCACAGCACCCAGAGCTCTGCTTTGGAGTGTAGAAGTTGTAAACCCTTTGGATTTGCTCCTCCCTGGCTGTTGGCAGGTACCACTTCCAGTTAGCCCTTATTAAGATGCAGACACTCTCTTGCTCCTCAGAAATCCACGTGGGCCTTGCTCTCTCCTTCCTGACAATGCACCAGGCAGTGCAGATTTACCCTGTGTTTGGTCATTTCCCATATTTGCTGTGCTGATGCCAATTAAATGAGGATGTGCTTTGTCTGGAGCAGAGTTCAGGGTGGATCTGTGCTGGAGCTGTAAATGTTCCCCTAAGGGATGGGATGATGTTCCAGTTGTGGCAGCAGGGACAGGGGCATTTCTCACGAGCCCAGGCTCCTGCTGCCTGTGCAAACTGCTCCAGTGCCCAGAAAGAGGGAGAGGAAACTGTTACAGACAAGAGAGGACAGAGGGCAGGGTTAGGGTGGGATTTTGGGAACAAATTCTTCCCTGTGAGGGTGGGCAGGCCCTGGCACAGGGCAGTGTGGCTGCCCCTGGATCCCTGGAAGTGTCCAAGGCCAGGTTGGAGCAGCCTGGGATGGCAGAAGGTGTCCCTGCCCATGGCAGGGGTGGGATGAGAGGATCTTTATGGTCCTTCCCACCCAACCCATTCCATGATCCCAAACTAAGTGCCAGCCTGCTCCAGCCTGCCCAACCTCCCAATGCACCAATGGTAAAAGGAAACCAGCACAACCCATAATAACCATGTTATCTGGGCAACTCTGCTCTTAGCTCTTATTCAGAAATATTCATTATTAAAATTAAGACTGAAAAATGGATCAACATCATCTATCAAATACAACAGTCCTTTATAAGATTACTTGAAATATGCTTTGATAGCAGCACTTTTTCCCTTTGAATTTGAACAGTGTTTTATTTTCTTTCTTTTCTTATGAACACAGACAAAAAATTTTGACTGTTTTGACATTTAAAACTAAGAGCCCCTGTAATTTGGCAGCTATGTCTCAGTGAAAATATCTAATACCTATATATAAACACATATATTCAAAGAACAAGCCCCAGTGTTTGACAGAGTAGCACACTTGCAAATTTGTTTTGTAAGTCCTTTGTTTTGGCAGTGATAGATGTTCAGATCTGGAACACTTGTCACAGTTTCCAGAATTCTTCTGACCATTTATAACGTACATAAATAATTGAATTGAATAATAATCAGAGGGAAAGTTTAGAAACTCTGCAATTACTGTAGCTGAGGTGCTGGGAAAGACTGGCAAAGGAAATTTAAAAAGCTGCATTAGGGTTACATTAGAGTTCTTTTCTAAAATGTAAAAGCAGATTTAATGTGCTGTCTCCTTTTTCTTAACCCAGTTCAGTCAAACTCTGTCCTCAGCTTCACTCTGAAAGTCAGGGTTGGGGAGAGGTAACTTGAGAGGCTGAGAATTCACTTCCAGGGCACTTCAGCTGCTGAAGAAGGGGCTGAGATCCAGTGGATTTTCAAGACATGCAGGTGCCAATTCCCTGGGAAATCAGTGGGTTCTTTCTAAGAATTCTGCCTGTCAGGTCCATGTCTGGAGGTGTCTGAATACTTGGGCAATCTGGCTCACCTCTTGGTTTGAAAAATAATGAAGGGAATAACCTGATTTTTTTAATGCTGTGTTTTGATTTTGTTTGTTTGTTTTCCCTTCTCTGCACCACCCAAACTTTTGGTGAAATTGAAGACTGATATGAGTTGATCTCTTCTGAAATTGGGCCCCCTAATCACATTTTAACCTTTGAATCTGGTTCAGAACTGATGCAAGCACCTGGAGTCCTGTGAAAGCCAGCAGAGTGGTGCTGTGATCCTCACTGCAGGGTCAGGCTGCAGTTTAGAGTTTAGAGGAACAGCTCAGGGTTTGTTTCATTATGTGAGCAGTGTTATTGATAAGGGAGACAGAAGGAATGCTCACAGGATGTAAAGCAGTTAAATGGAGGATGTAAAATGAAATGGGTTTGATCTGTCGCTTCATTCATCTTGCTTATTGTGATAAGTAACTTGGTGCTGATGTTGTTTTCTGTCACATTCCCATTAGGTGGGACCCAGCTATTGGTGGTAACTTTTGCCACACTCAGAGCTGAGTTTTATTCAGGGGCAGCACAAGCAGGTTATTCTAAGGATATCACAGGATCCCATACTGGTCTGGGTGGGAAGGGACCTTAAATCCCATCCTGTCCCACCCCTGCCATGGGCAGGGACACCTTCCACTATCCCAGCCTGGCCTTGGACACTTCCAGGGCTGCTGGGGCAGCCTGTGCCAGGCCCTCCCCACCCTCAGAGGGAGCAATCTCTCCCAAATATCCCATCTAACCCTGCCCTCTGGCAGTGGGAAGCCTTTGGGGAAGACAAAGCAGGATCTGCAGCTGAGAGCAAGGCAGGCAGGGCAGCCCTGGCCAGCAGGGAGGGCAGTGCCACAGTCCCAGAGCAGCTCCAGTGAGGGTGGCCAGCTGGCAAACATGTGGGAATGAGGAGAGTCCAAGATGAAGGGCAGAAAGCCAAGGCAGGGGCAGGACCCAGGGGCAGCCCAGTGATCACCCAGGGGGTCTGGAGTGATGGAACAGCACAGAGCTGGAGCCACAGTCAGAGCAGGGGCAGTGCAGGTGAGGGAGTGAGGCCAGGCAGAGGTAGAGCTGCTCTGCAGCTTGTCCAGGACTAAGGGAAATGTCTCTGCTGAAAAGCAGCTTCACAGAGCTCCTTTTCCAGCAGCCCCATGTGAAGTGAAACTCCTGAGCTTGTGTCAGACCTGGCCTTGAGCACTGCAGCCAAACCCCTGCACAGCCCATCCAGCCCTGGAATTCATTTAACACACAACAACTAGAATTTAGCTTGTACTTATCTCTTTTATTATTGGAAAAAGTAGGTGTTTTCAGCAGGGTTTCAGCTTGACTCTGCATTTATTGCTTTATCATGATATGGCAGAACAGGATGATGTTGTTGGAGAGCTATTAGGAGCCACCTTGTAAGCAGCCCCTTATAAACACAGTTTTATCTCCCTAACACAGCCAGGGTGGTTGGGAAATGAATCTGTTGACTCATACTGAGGCATCTCATTTTTCTTGGCATTCACAATCACTTGGGCTAACCTTGTATTAGTAATTATATTACCATGATCCTCATCTCATTGCAGCTTAGCCTTACAGCTGCCTTACAAAACAAAAACATCCAGACACAACAGAGTCATTCTACCTTAACAAGTAGATGATGTGGGTACTTTCCTTTCGATCTTGTAAACACAGGCTCCATCACCATTTTGTCAAAATCAGCAGGTTCTTTATGTTAACACCCTGTTGACTCAGTCGCTGGTGTCAGGGAGAATTCTCAACCACAAGATGTTCCACTTGTATTACAACAAAATTACTTCTTTATAGAACTTGGTCTTGAAATCTTCAATGGTGAGGATTCCTTGAATCCCAGGTAGTAGATGTTGCTGTTTAATTATCCTTAGAGTTGTAAAGCTTTTCATTAAGTCTAATTTAAATTATTCCCTCTCCAATTTAAGCTTATTTTTGTTGTGTTCCCAGAAGGAATGGAAAATGGTTTATTCTGTGTCTCAGTGTTTTAAACTCTCAGTGTTTTTACAAACTGAAAGATAAAATTACCAATTTATCATGGTCAAATCCTTCCTTGCCCTTTGATGGCCTTGTTCTTTCTTTGATCCTATATTTCTTCAGGGGAAATCCCTGACAAAATCCATATTTACCATCCAGAGTGGTGCTGAAGTGCTGGACATTCTGCTACTGGGACAGTTACTCTGCATCAGCACGATCTGCCTAAAAGTAGGGATTGATTTCCAAAACTTGTACAAGTATTTTTAGTTCAGTTACTGGCCCCAGAAGTTATTTTTAAGTAGGAGGTGCCTTGATCTGCAAATTGTCAGTGAAATGCTTTTGATTCTTTACCTGTCTTCCTTAAATAGGTGCCTGTGATTGCCATTGCTGTTCCATGGGTGTTTTGATCTTTTTGAGGCAATGGTGATGACATCAGCATTGGAAATTTCCCTTTTCTTCCATCTTTGGGTTGTTCAAGGACTTTGTGGATCTTGAGATCCCAACCCAGCTCTTCACCTGCTGGGCCAGGGCACTTGGGCACCTCCCCAGCTCCACTGGAGCTGCTCACATGACTGCTCTGAAATAATGGCCTCAGCACTATTTAAAAATACACCACTTTTATTGCTGGGTGGAAAATGGATAAAGGAAAAGGACTGTAAGAAAGTCAAATTAATGTCTCCACTTAAAGAATGGACAAAGGCCTGATCAACCACTCATAAAGGAATAGGCTTTGTGCCACTTCCTTGCAGAAATGTCAATTGATCCCCCCAAATGTGGTGCAGTACATCAATTTGGAGAAGCTGAGGAAACCTATAAAATCTTTTTATGATATAACGATTTTGTTACACAGTAGTTGAGTGTTTCTGTATCTGTATTACTCCAAAGGTGATCCTAGTACTACAAATCACCTGTGATCAAATGTTTTCATTGACCCTGGGCCAAAGCAACTGCATCTGTGTAAATGTAATTACAACAGCATCTAGCCCTAACTGTTATTTTAATATAACTTTAAAAACCCCCATTAATTGTAAAAATCACTGAATATTCCCTACAATAATGTTTTTCAGACACCAGAGCTGAGTTTGGGGTTTGCCTGGCTCCAGGTGCTCTCCCTGTTGGGCTGATGCCAAGGTTGTGGCCAGCAGTGCCGTGCCCAACAGCCACCAGATGGCCCCTGAATTCCTCCTTTTTTTTTTTCCTGCCAGGCATTTAATGAGTTCCTGAAACAAGATTAAAATCTCTTGTACTTAATGAACCCGCTGCCTCGACTCAAGCAAGGCTTAAAAATAAACTAAGGCAATTAGAGATGGAGTTAAACTTAGCACACAGAGACAGGAGGCCAAGATTCCTGTTTGTGCCACCAGCCCAGCACTCAGCATTTGGAATAGATGGAAGATCCCAAGGAAATGTTTTTCTAGCATGGGTGGCTGGCAGCTGGCACAGAGCCTGTGTTTCTGGCCTCCTCTTCATCTTCCCACATGGTGCCAGGGAAAGCAAACGGGGGGATTGCTGGCACAGCACTTTGGTGGAGTAGCTGCTTCCTGCTGTCCCTGGCTGTGGGCAAAATCCCAGGAGCTGAGGCTCAGGATGGCACAGACCTGACCTGAGGATCTGCCTTAACAGGCAAGCAGAGGGTCCAGGCCTTACCTGCCTGTGTTACAAACACCTCCCTCCAAACAGGAGGGGTTTGCTTTCCGTGGATGTGTTTAAAAAAAAAAGACTGGATGTGGCACTTGATGTTTTAATTGAGGTTAGGTTTAATTGGTTAGGGCATGGGTTGGACTTGATGATCTTTAAGGTCTCTTCCAACCTGGTCATTCTGTGAATTCATTCTGTGTTCCCAGAGTCAGGAATGTTATGGAAGTGCCCAGACACTCTTTAGGGCAGGTTTTACTTCCCATCCTCATTGCTCCTCTCCCCAGTTCTGCTCACACCATCAGAGCAGGTCCAAGAGCCACACAGTAAAGCTGCTTTCACAACCTTTGGCTACTTGAAGAGGTTTTCCAGCCAAATTGCTGTAGAAATGCTCAGAACTAGGAAATTCACCTGTGCTGAATGCACCAGGGTCACCAAAAAGCTGTGGAGACCCTTCCATGTGAGCCTGGAGAGGCACTCTGATGGCTCCCAGGGGCTCCCAGGTTTGTGCTTTTTCCAGCTGTGGAAGGAATTGGAGAGCCAGGGATTCGCAGAGCAACGAGAACTTGCAGTGCTGTTTCTCTGACTGCAGTTTGGAAAGGCCCCAGGATAATGTGAGATATTTAATCCTTTATAGTCCTCGGCATATCTTGGAAGTGATTAAAATGAGTTTAGGCTTATTCCTCAATACACTCCTGCCTGAGTTTGACAGATGGGAACATTGGTTGCTGTTGCTTAAGGGAAAGGTTAATACAAGGAAAAGGAGCAGAGTTTCCAGGATTCCATGCATGAGCTTGCTGCCAGTAGAGGTCCTGAATACTCCTCCATTCACATTAGCAGGGTGTTCACATTAAACTTGAAGACAATAATGTAAAATGTCCATGAGCCAAATTCTATTTCTTATTCCAGAGAGGGCAGGAGGACACAAAACCATATCTGGGCTTTTTGTCTTCTCAGGTCCTGCCCTGTGCCAGCCCCTGTGCTGGCAGCAGGAAGAGCTGCCCTGGGTTTGCAGTGGCTCTGAACAAGTGTCAGTCACGTTTAATTACACAGAGAAAAAAACACTTTCTGCTGTGATTCTCTCTTGGAATAAAAATAGAATTCCCAACTCCTGGCCTTACCTCAGGACTGTGATCACTGATGCTATTTGTAGATGAAAGGAGGCTGAACCTGCCCCTCTGTTGTTCCAAGGGGATGTACAGGCTTGTCTGTTAAAGGAACTGCAGGATTTAAACTACAATCCTGGTTTTCCTCATGCCTGACTTAGGCTGGGCTCGTGTTCCAAAGCTCAGCACACAGAGGGAAAAGCTTGGTCACAACTTGTAAACACATTATTCCACAAATACTCATTATGGGGCATTATTCTCAGTGGCAGGGAATGGAATTCAGGGCTTTATCCGAGATTATGGAGTGGAAGAATCGTGCAGTTATTTTTATTTTGCAAACACAGAGCTCTGCCCAGCTCAGTGCCAAGCACCTGGAGTTCCCACCAGCTTCAGGGAGCACTGTAAGCACTTAGCAGTTCTCAGGATCCCAAAGCCCCAAACTCACAAGTCTGAAGGGTTGTCTGGAGGGTGTTTTATAGCTGGAGGGAAGAGCACAGAGCCTGTGACAAACTGGATACAATCCATTTTAATTGGAAGCTGACACTCTGTAGAACAAGCCACTTTAGTTCTGCTAAAACTTCCTGATAAAGCAGCTGAGGCAGAGTTTCCTCCCCCAGACCCTTTATTATCCTTTATTTCTTTGGGGATTTCCATAGTGTATCGGGGAAATGCACGAAAAAGATAAAGAGATGAGAAGAAAAAACAAGGCTTTCCCCAAGCTTATAAATGTATGGTGAATCATAGAACCAATCCCAAATGATTTGGGTTGGAAGGGACTTTAAAGATTATCTCATTCCAAACCCCTGGGAATCTCTGGAGTATCCAAGCAGAGCCATTTCCATAGGATTTAAACCCAGCTTGGAGCACTGCCAAATGCCAGCCTAGATTTCAGACGCCTGAGGACCAATTCCCTGCTCTGTCCCAGCATTTCCAAGTGAGCATGTGCAATTCCCTTCCCTGGGAGGGTCTGGAAGGGCTGGCACATTCCATGTGTGAGGCAGGTTGGAATCCTTTGAAGAGCAAGTGAAGATGCAGATAGGATCACACTGAGGGGGCTGAGAGGCCACAACACTGTCAGGATTAGGAAAGGGAACAGAGGTTAATTTTGAAAGTTTGTTGATAATCTTACACTCTTCTTCTTCAGAGCACTTTACAGAGTTTTGATAATTAATCCAGCTAGACAGGGACCAGGATAAGGAAATATTATCCTCACTTTACAGTTCCACAGAGAAATACTTCATTCCAGAGCCAGGACTGGGGCACAAGTTCCCCATTCCCAGTCTTGTGCTCACATGAAATGTGTAAGTAATTAAACTTCCTTTACTCATTTCAGCTGCTGCTCATTAACCAGGAGTATAAACTCATTAGAGGAGGAACTTTTTGTTACATGTGCTCAGAACACCAGCACAATGAGGCTGGGAATCCTTCTGAGCCTCTCCAAGTGTTACTGGAGTGTAAACACCAATCATGGAAAAGGCACTTCTCATTTTTAATGATTATGGCTTGGAAAGCAAACAAACTCAAATAAGACTCAGTGTTGCTTTGGTTTAAATTTTAATGCACTTCTCAGGTCAGTGTTTACCTAAGCTGAGCCTTTTAAAGAAAATTTTCCCACTTCTGAAAAATAAAGAAGAAATTATATTTAAAAAAAGCTGTTTGTTACAGATTATTTGAATGGCTTTTTTAACTCATTGAATTTGGACCAAAAATATTTTGACCCTGTGTGATCCACAGCATCTCTCTGCTAACAAATGCTATGGAGCAGGTCCTTTTCTCTCACGGAAGAGGGTTTATCCACATCTTTGATAGATGAGCCATTAACACCAGTGAAGCAGCTGAGAATTCCCTTAGTGCAGTTAAGAGGTTTTATTCTTCATACCCGAGACTAAGAATAATTGTCCAGAGCAAGAAAACTGTCAGCAAAGACATTTTGTTTATTATTATATTTTTAACTTAAACTCTCATGATCTGGAGTGCCCTAAGTGAATTGAAAACTATGGAGATCAGAGCAAATAATGCTCCATTACACAGCTCCCTGAATCCCTGCAGCCTCCCCTGGCAGAGTTATCTGCTTTGGAGCACCATAATTCCTCCATTTGGGCAATCTGAGCCTCATCCACATCAGAAATTTCAATGCCATCTTGCCCCCATCATGTTTTTCAGATCCATAACCTCAGCATGACGCTCAGAAAGGCAGTGGTGCCACAAAGTGACTCTGGTACAGAAATGCAGTTACAGAAAGGCCATTAAACATCAGTTGTACTCTCCTTTTTTGTCAGGAAAAGTCAACTTCCTAATTCCAGAGTGTTCTGCCAGTTGCATGCAGGAACTGCAGATCCTCTCCTCATTCTCACCCCTTGCTCCCTCTTTGCAGTGATAAAGCAGTTTTTTGAATGGTTTCAGGGTTTATTCCACGCTTTAATGTGGAGTTTCAAATCATCTAACAGATGGCATTGTCATCATTTTTCCTTCCCCACAGAATGAAAATGAACAAACACTTGACATTTCCAATATGTCTTCATCTAATGCAAGAATTTTTAGAAGCCGTGGAATAGTGATAATCTGCTTTGCCTTAGATGGCCAGAATTGTTAAATGTGCCCTAAAAATCCTACATTTCCCACATGACTGTGTGGAAAATGGGGATATAACCACACAATCATCATGGTCCTGTCCTGTACCATGAGCTCTGAACAGGGCAGAGCAGAACATGGCATGCCAGAGCAGCTGTGCAATGAGAGGGGAAGGTTCATTAGAGAAATGAGCTCGAGCTGCTCCAGCACTTAGAAATCAGCTCACATTTACAAACCCACAGCAGATGCATGGTTTGGCAAAAGAGTTCTGCAGTCAGTAATTTGCCATTCATCAGGGATTGCCTCTTAAATCTGGGATCCAAGCTAGGGTGCAGATGACATAGGAGGATAAATTTAGACAGGGCTGAAAACAATTATTTTGATTAAACCTCCAGCCAATGAGAGTGACAGCCTTGCTATTCCTCCCCTTGCCCCTCACTCACCCCTCTGTGGTGAAGGAGGAGATTTTGTGAATTTAACCTCTCTTCCTTTTCCAAACAGGGGATGTTTGGGTGGAGCTTTTGCTGCTATCCAGTGGAGTAGGGAGGGTATTTGGATGGAACATGCTTCCATGTTAGTGTTGGAAAAGGTGCTGGGAGGGAACTATTGAAGTTTTATTTACCTCAAAAGGAGAGACTGTATCTACTAAAGTAAAAAGATGTTTTTTTCGTGGCCTATCCTGCCACTGGGGCTGCTCCTCAAACTGAATGGGTTGATTCTGCTGGGAAATCTTTGTGAAGTTGTTGCTTGGCTCCTGAACTTGGTCATTCCAGCCTCTCACAGCTTTGGCATTAATGTTTTCCAGTCTTTGAAACTCTTGGTTCAATCTGACATGGATGTGTAGGAAGAGTAATGCTAACTATTCTTCTAAAAAACATCAACAAAAGCATCAATTAACCACTCTGAGCTATTTTATTAGAAATAAAATGATCTTAATCTTGGCTGGCAATCTTGTGCCCACCAGGCCTTGGCTTGCTGTTATCACAAACAGCTCTGGTTTAAAATAATAATAATATGGAGGTAAAATGCCCCTTTTTAAAATGAGTTTTTAATGAATAGTACCTTCCTTTGGGATTATCATGGATATTTCACTGTGGTTGCTGCTCCTCCTTGCACTGGTGTTATGTGAGAGTGGAATAAAAATGGCCAGATCTGGGGATGGAGGGGGTTGGGAAATTGAGCTGAAGGGCTGGAACTTGTAATGGCATAAACTATAATTGCGAAATAAAATAGCAAGAATTTGGGAATAGGACATTTTATCTTATTTACTCTTTGGTAATTGTTGGCACTTGACTGCAATCAGCTGCAAGCCTATCTCTGAGTGACAGCACAATTCCAGCCAGAGCAACCAGAAATAGCCCAGCATTTGAGTAATTTTAGGCTTTTTATAACCAAATACTTCACAAATAAAAGCCAGTGTAACATGGACAGACTGAACTCTCCTCTGCAGGGTAAACTGGGCAGTGCTGTGGGAGGCCATGCCCAGAAACACCATTTGTATCTTTCTTCAGCTATTCTTGCCCAGAATTAAACTGGATTAGCTCATTTTTGTTCATTAATTGTAACATATCAGAAGTTATTCAAGTTCTACACTTAGATTCTTGTTGGGGTGAGGAGGCAGGCAGAGGGAGGAGAGGGAAGGTCCAACCTTCACCAAAACTTCAGTCAGAAAGAACCTTAATGAGTAAGCTTAGCTGATTTTGGTCAGAAAACCCAGTGGGCCAAGGAAGCTTGGAAGAGTTGGAGATTTCCTGCTGAAACATTACCTACAGTTCCTGTTTATGTCATTAGCTCTTAAACTGATGCCCACACCTTGCTGAGGGAGGAGGGGAGAATCCTTTCTCCAGCACAGGATAGAGGGGAAGGTCACTTTTCCCTCATGGTCCCAGAATTTCTCTCAAGGTCTCTTCCTCAGGGGATTTCAAAGCCCTGAGGAATTCTGTTGGCACCCCAGGATTCCAGTACCATGAATGAATACAAATCTGCAGCATCACAGGTTTGCATGGCTGTTTTTACCTTATTACTAATTTACAGGTTTATTTGGTACCAAAACACTGGGTGACAGTAGAGCTGCTTTAGTTTGAGTCATTGTTAAACCATTTTAAGAAGTTGTCTGTTCTGACGACCAGCACAAAAGTCAAGCTACATTAACTTGTCAAGTGGATTAGTTGTGAAACACACTTTTGGACATTTTAATTCAGAATTAAAGTGACTGTAATTGGATTTAGCTTACTATGCTTTCAGAGTAAATTCAGGTAAATCAAATTAAGGTTCATTCAGTGTAGAGGAGTGGGCAGAAATCCTCATTATGGGCTACATGAAGCAACTGAAAACATGAGCCAGGTTGGATGGGGCTTGGAGCAGCTTGGTCCAGTGGAAGTTGTCCCTGCCTGTGGGAGGGGGTGGAAGATGAGTTTTAAGGCCCCTTCCAAGCCAGAACCTTCTGTGATAGTAAATATTGAGGAGCACTACTGGAGAATCTGTGGGATTTTAGGGACTTGCTGGTTAATTTACCAAAGAAATGTCTGGGGCAACAAGTTGAATATAGATGGGAAGAAGACAGCCAATAATTACAGCTGCAGCATCTGTGGAAGGACAAAATCTGCAAGTCCACAGTTCAAGCCTGAAGTTGTGTCTCAAACAGTTCTCTTAAAGGAGAGGGAATTTGCATCCTAAATAACCAACTATCAATGCTGAAGTAAAGAAAGGAGGTGAGTTCCCTTAACTGTGACCTCATCTCTGAAATGAGGGATGTTAGGTGAAGCAGAAAATAATGAGTTTTCACACTACCAGGCTTGTTTGAGGGCTTTTCAGTGATTAAAAAAATAGCCCCAAACCCTGAGTCTTGAATACAGAATAAATTCAATCACACTTTTCCAGCTGTGACTGTGTAACCTTCCATTCACCAGGCAGTGTGTGACTAAATGAGGACCCAGGTGACAGCTGTCCAAGAAAACCTGCAGTGCTCAGGCAGGTGTCACTGATGGAACAACCTGGCTTTTATGGCTCATTCTCCCTCTTTGAGAAATGCTCTCTGGGTGTTAAATGCCCCTCCTGTGATGGCAATGAATATAATTAATTCCTGATGATGAATACACTTCCAGTAATCCAAGTGACTTTCATTTACATACTATCTTTTTTTGGACAGGAAGCCTCTTTTTTGCCAGCTATTGACACGTTGCCTGGATCCTGCAGTGTGAAAAAGGAGGTGCTGCTGCTGACTGTTTGCCTGGCAAGTTGTGGCCAAGTGGCCACGGATCAGTGTGAGGGGCAGGTGCCTGACAAGGTGCTGGGAGCAGCCAACATCTACCAGGCCCTCGTGACGTGGCTGCTGTCCCTGGTGAGTGCACTGACCTGGCACTAAAGGCTCTGGGTGCTGAGGGCTGTGTTTGGACCTCCAGTGAATACATAATCACTCTGGAAATCTCCTGATTTCCCCCCAAACAGCTACAAAACAGTGGCTGAACAAAGTGGAAATGATGTTTTAATTCACCTCGGAGTCTGTAAATAAAATCCTCACCGGAGTCGGTGGAGCTGGGTTGTGTCTGGAGTTTATGAAGAAGTGAAAAATTGTTGAGCCAGATTTTCAGTTGTTGAAAGTGACTGCTGGGTATTAGGCTTTGGCCTTGGCAATGGACACAGGTTCCTGGTTTTCACTGTTCTAGATAAGAACAGACCCTTCCTGATAGTCAAGAGTGTTGTGAACAAGTGAGGGGCTGCCTTAATTGTCCTTTGGTTCACATGTTTTTCTCCTCTAAAGAAACCACCCCATCTTCTCTCCTTCCCATCCATATTACCCTTTATTCCCTAGGGAATACTGTGTATTTTTCCTCCCCAATGTATATTTTTCCTTCCCACCCTGCTCAGTGGCCTTATTCTTTTCCCTGGGGAAGACTCTGGGATACCAATACTGATCCACGCAGTCAAGGTAGATTTCACCCTGAGCAGCCAGGCTTTTAAATCACTTAAACTCCACTTAAACACAATTAATTGTTAATGATGTTCCTGCTTGCATTAAAACATTGCTAACATTCTTTAGTGTTAGTTCAGTGCTAATGAAAATTGCCACTGGAACAGCCCTGCATCCTGAATTTTCCATTCAGACCCGTTGGCTTGTGACCAGCTGCAGTGTGAGCTCTCTTCCCTTGTGTTATTCCCATTAAAAAAAAACAACTGAGCTCTGACTTGTAGCAGTTCCCTCTGAGCCTGAAAGGGTGCCTCAGCTTTCAGAGCTGTGTCACTCTGCTGGGTGTAGGCTCAGGTGTTCAGGTGGATTTTGTGCCCAAGGAAAACTGGGGTAAAATCCACCAATTTATTCTACACGGGCTCTGAAATGGCTGTTGGATAGCAATGAAGAAGTTTGCATTTCTTTCACTGAAAGAATTGGAAATGTTGAGGCATTTTTAAACCAAATTCCCATCTGGTAATCCATGTAATTCCATGGACTGGCTTGTGTAAATCAGCATATCCTTGCTGATTCCATTGGAGATGTGCTGGATGCTGCCAGTGGTCCCCTGGATGGAGCAGAATTCCCCATGGGCATCCAGTGGAGGACTTGGTGCTGGTGTTTTGAGTGATCCAACTGAGCTGTGCAGCAGTTTGAAAAATCCAGCCTGGCCCTCTGTTAAAGCCATGTTTTTAAAGGCCTTTATCTCCCTGTAAATGCAGTAAATAGAGCTGATAGTGCACCTAGAGACTGGTGATGGTACAAACCAGGAGAACAAGACCTGGAGTTTCTGTATCCACCACAGCCCTGGGAGGGAATTACAGTCCTGTAGTTCAGATTTGTCTTTCTCTCCATCCAGGGCATGTTCTGGATCAGGTACCTCTGCTTTTCCTTTCTCCTGGCTTTGCTGATTCTCTGTGTCTGGCTTTCCCAGAGTTTTCTGCCCCTTTTCACCCACTGCCCTGGACAGTTTGCAGCATCCCAGTGCCTTCCCAAGCTGTTTCAAGTGTCTCTCCTCTCTCTTTTCTAACTTATGATCAAGATTTCCATGTATTCTGCATGTTGAAGTGGATTATGTTTTATTTGAGCAACCTAAAGTGCCTACTGGAACCTTCTCCCTGGTATTCACAATAATAATTTATGTCTTGGGGCTGCAGAAGTCATTTTTTACTCTTTCTGGTTTAAATCAGGTCTGTAAAATGGAAAATAGAACATTTGCCTCCCACATACACGTGCACAAAAAAATCTATGAAAAAGAAATCACCTCAGCCCAACTAAAAGGGGATTCACAGGATGGGGATTGCTGGGGTTTGGGCTTCTTAGGGAAGCCTGCAGCAGCCCTTGGCATGGCATCATCCCTCTGCACTGATTTGTAGCTGAGATTGGATTGATCTCAGTGTCACTGGTAGAGGCACACAGGGTGCTGCTGTGACAGGAACATTCTGGGCAGCCTTGGCAGGAGCTCTGTGCTCACCCCTGCTGGACCAGAGAAATAATGTGAATTCCTGCTTCCACACAGTGAAACTGGTGGAAGTCAGAGCTTGCAAGTCCTCATTGTGAAAATAAATCCTATGGCTTATCAAAAGCAATGTGTTATTCCTATTTAATTTGGTCTTTATTGATTTTTCTACTGGCTAAACCACAGCTAATCTACTAATCAAAGCAGAGTTCTCCCTGGGTTGTTGTGGAGCTCTGCTCAAAAGCAACAGAGCAAGATAAAGGGTTTTTTTCAGTCCATCTAAAAATGGAATTGTGTTCCAATGGATTTCCAGGTGCCTCCTGTGAAGAGGAAGGATGGCCCCAAAGCTCCATTTGAGGTGGTGGGGCTGCAGCAGGCCTGGAGAGAGGAAGGCTTGGCCCTCTACGCCTGCCTGGTGGCCCCAGAGGAACCTTCAGCCCAGAGCTGCCCCCAGACCCACGAGCCAGGGGTGAGTAGCAGCATTTACACCTGGTGGTTGTGCAAGCACTGCTCTGTACTGAGCACCAGGCCTGGCTGTGCCAATTCCAGCTCAAACCCCAGCAGGGCAGGCTAGAGCAGTGGAAGAGGTGCCCAGGCTGGCATGGGGGCACAGCCCAGTGCTGGGGAGCTGGAGGATTGCTGACAGCTGATTGCCAACCCAAGCTGTCCTCAGCTATGCTGCAGTTGGGTTATGGCATCTAATTGTGATGGAGTGAATTTTAACATCTGCATTGTCTCACCCTTCACATGAGACTGAAAATAAAATAAAAGTTTTGCAAATGTCTCTCAGTTGCCCCATCTCTGAGTCAGAAAAGGGCATAATCCAGCAATGCTGCATTTAGGTTATGTGCAGACCAGACACCAGCTCTCTGTGGCATCATTTTTGTCAATTGCTCATTAGCTGTAACCTCACACTGCAGAAATTTAGCTGCATTTGGAGGAGACACATCTTTTGGCACCTATTCTGGTTTTTCCTCCTTTATTTTAACCATGTGAAGAGTGTGGCGCAGGAGGAGGAGGAATTATTTTTATTTGACTGCCAGGAGCTGAGGCCTGGAAGCAAGACATGAGCCTGTGCCCTCAATTTTGGTGGGCCCAGAGCCTGAGCTGTGCAATAAAACTGGCAGGTCTTGCACACAGGCTGGGATTGGCACATGCGATGTAAGACATGATGTGAACTCCTGTCCTGAACACAGAGCTGTGGAATTGCAGCTCTGGGCTCTGCTGTGTTGGTTCTGTCCTTCACAGAGCTGATTTGATACAGGCTGAAGCATCTTGTACCTATTTCTTTTTTGGAGACAGCTTTTTAGGTAGTATTGCCACTCTTGCCTGGTGTAAATATCTTTTTTCCCTGAGCAGTGTGGGTGACTCTGGCTGGGCAGTGTGGCCAGGTGGATTTGGGGAGCAGCAATCCCTGGGTCCCCCAGATCTCCTCAGAGCCACCTGCTTGAATAACTGTCCTGTGGCTAAGGAACCTTGGAGGTGCTGCCCTGTGCTCTGCTGAGGCTGCTGAGTCCCTCTCAGGTGGCTCAAAGCAACTTGTGTGGCTTCAGTGAGCTGGTAGTGGATTTTCTACTCTGGTTTTGCCTGCTTCATCCCCAGCTGTCTGTATTTTACCTGCTGGCCACACCATGGGGAGCCTAAATTGATCAGGATGCGTGAACATGTTTTTAAAACACACTTCAGCATCTCCTTCACTTGCAGCTGCTGCCTGGGAGCAGCAAAAATTGAATTTCCCATGTTGTATCACAAAGCCTGGAGTTTCACAGCTGTGGCTCCAGTGCTCCTGAAAATAAATAATGGATGCTGGCACCAAATGTCATGATTAAAACACTACCAAAAAAGCCCAGCCCAAAACAATGAGCAGCTTTTTCCACTAGTGATTGAGCAGCCCTGGGCAGAGGCTGATGAGACCAGGCTCTGCTGGGCTGGACAAGGACTTGGTGTTGGCAGCTGAATTCAAGGTGTTTCCTCTGTGGAGCAAAGTGAAAGGAGGGGCAGAGCCTGACCTGTTTTCTGCTGATTCCAGCTGAGGGCTTGGCCAAAGTACCAAAATTACTGAGCACTGATTGTGCTCAAAATATTTCCCCAGGGTTACAGAACAAAATGAACTTGTGGAGCTGGGGCCTCAGGCTGCCCTGAGTGTTTGGTTGGAGCTGGGAAGGGTTAAATCACAACCTAGTGGAACAAACTGTGCAGTTTTTCCAGTCCTTCTCATGGAATCACAGAATGGTTTGGATTGGAAGGGGCCATTCAAGGCCATCCAGTCCAAATTCCTGCAAGAAGCTGGGACAACTAATGTGAGAAATGAATTTGTAGAGAATTCTTGAAGCATGTTTTATTAAAGGACACTAGGCACTGGGCTAAAAATCCTAAAAGGCATTTCTCAGTATCCAACTTGCTTATTTATATTCATTGCTAATGCAATAGCAATAGCCATTGTTGGTTTTAGTTGAATTACCATTGGAGTATTGTAAGTAAGAGCTGAAATCATCAGCTCTTCATTACAATTTGCTGAGATGATAGTTGGAAAACCTGAAAGTCTAAGAATTTTATTACTGTCGTTTCTATACTTAGAAAGTCTTGTCTTTGTGATAAAGTATTAGTAACTCTTGTGGGAATGCAATCGTGGTAAAAGTCTTTAAAAAATATATTAATTTGGAAGCTGCCAGTTCACATTGTGAACAACAACCTTCCACTATTCCAGGTGGCTCCCAGCCCTGCCCAGCCTGGCCTTGGGCACTGCCAGGGACCCAGGGGCAGCCACAGCTGCTCTGGGCACCCTGTGCCAGGGCCTGCCCACCCTGATCATGAAAAACTTCTGAGCTCAGCTCCATTGCACAGCAGTGACATTTCGGGGGTTGGGGCAGCTCCTCCAAGCAGGACTCAGGTTTCCTGTCCCTCATTAGAGGCTTTGTGGTAGCACAGACTTGTGTCAATCTTTCTTTCCTGAGGCATTTGCAGAGCTGCTGCTTTCCCCAGCAGAGATCAGAGCTGGGAGGAACAACACAAGTTGGGATGTCAGCCCCAGCAGAGACAAGGAAAATGACAGCAAGTCTCTCTGTTCCTGCCCTTGGGCAGCTTCAGCTGCTCTGGAGAGAAATGTGGACTTTATTTTTCACACTGCAGCCCTCAGTCTCTCACTGTCCTGTCAATGTGCAAGTTTTCAGTGGCTGAATTGAAAAACAACATCCTGTCGGGGCACTTACTGGTTCTTGTTCCAGTTGTCTCCTGTGGGCACAAAAAGACACTTCTCAGGGCTTACCTTTAAAATATAATTCCATTTCCAGGTACTTTGTTGCATCTGTTTGCTATAAGAATTTAGGGAGACTTTAAGCTACTTTTTTTTGGATTATGCAAAAAAGACCAATATCTGTAAATGCTAACCACGATGACAAATGATATTTTAATACTAATGTGTAGAGCCCAGAGTCCATTTCCAGCCCCAGAAGGGAGCTCTGAGCCATCAATTTTTTAATTACTGGCTGCTTCACTGTCATCTGTATATCTTTTATATTTCTCACATTACGGTTCTCTGCCCCAAGATCTAATAGTTATAAATAGAATTATAATAGTGGATTCTCCAGGCAAAAGCTCCTGTTCTTTGCACATCAAGAAGTCTTTTGGCTTATTCAGCTGGGATGGCTTATTCGACTGGCTTATTCATCTATTTCTATATCCAGTGGTTCTGCTGTTTCCTCTCATTTTTATCAGCTTTTTTGGGGGTGATTTCATTTCTGTCCTCCTCCACACAGCTGCTAGAAGTGAGGCAGATTTCAACATCCCTGGTTTCTTGTTGTCAGAAGAAATGCCAAAACACTCACCTCCTGTAATTCCTGTGTGCTGATACACAGGCTGCAGTTCAGGCATTGGAGCTGGATTTGTACATGGGAATTAGATTTGTACAGCCTCTGCTCTCTGCCAGGCATTCCCAGTTATCCCTCTGGCACTGTGTCAGCTCTGGGCTCCTCTCTGTGCCCCTCCATCACTTCATTCTCTGGAGGCTCAGAGGAGCTCCCAGTCTCTGTCCTTTGATTTGGGGTTTTCCTCCTTGAGCTTCAATTTTTAGGTGCAAAAATCACAGAGTGATGGAATATCCTGAGTGGGAAGGGACCCCCAGGGATCATCCAGCTCTGCACAGGCCCTCCAACAACCCCGCCCTGTTCCTGGCATTGTCCAAGCACCCCTGGAGCTTTGGCAGCCTCTGGCTGTGCCCATTCCCTGGGGAGCCTGGGCACTGCCCAGCATTTTTTCCCAAAATCCAGCCCTGGCCCAGCTCCAGCCATTCCCTGTTCCTGTCCCAGAGATTGGAGCTGCCCCTCAGGAGGAGCTGCAGCCCCCCTGAGCTCTGCTCTCAGTCTCCTCCTCCAGCTGAACAATCCAAGTGCCCTCAGCTGCTCCTCAGACCCTTCCTGTGCCCTTGTCCCTCCTCTGGACTCTCCAACAGCTTCAGATCCCTCTGATATTGTGGCACCCACAGCTGACCCAGAGCAGGGGTGAGGCCACACCAGTTCCTTCACTTCCCTCTGAGTAACTGGTGGAGAGAAGATGTTCTGCACAGTTGTTAAGTCTGTTAATTTCTAATTAGGTCTCCTTGAGGTCACTGGTTTTATTCTCTGAAAGTCCTGCTAATTAAGAATAAACCTGAAGAACAATGAGGCTTAGAAGGGAGGTTAAATGATGGAAAACTGTAGTTTAGCAGTGCAGTATTTAATATTAATGTATCAGTATTAATATTAGCCTCAATCTTTAAAAACAACCCAGAATGGTTTGGGTTGGAAGGGACCTTAAAGGTCATCTAATTCCAACCCTCTGCCATGGGCAGGGACAGCTTGCACTGGACCAGACTGCTCAGTGCTCTCTGCACCCTGGCATTGAAAACTTCCAGGGATGGGGCACTAACAACTGTTTTCATTTATATCCCTAAGGAAGCCTTTGGAAGTTAATGTTTCATTGTATTGGGCTGGGTTTTGGGCCTGTTTATGGGGTTTTCTCCCCCTCTGAGGGTGGTGGGATCTCTTTGGAGCAGGGTTTGTGAGCTGATGGATGGCATGAGATGGGATGAAGAGTGCAGTGGTTTGGGAGGTGCAGGGTGTCACATCAGGGGTTAGTTTGGAGAATCTGAGCACAGCTGGGTGGAACTGGAGTCTGGGGGGGCTGTGGGCAGAGAAGGAGCTGCTCCAGGTGCAAGCTACAGACAGAGTTTTTGAAACCATCACCAAAGCTTTTTAACCACTGGCTCTTTGCAGACTGCAGAACATCTCCAGGGAACATCCAGCTTTTACCAGAAGATTTCTGCATTTCTGGCATCTACGTGGCTTCCAGATCTTATTTGGTGGAGAGATGAACTGGCCAGTCACTTTCAAAACCAGCTGTGCCCACTTCTTCCTGCAATTCCCTCTGTCCTGCTCAGTAACATCACTGCTGTTAATCCTGACCCTCAGGTACTGTACACAAATGCTTGGACTTCTGGTAATCTTTTGATCAGGTCCAGTAAAAGTTATTTTTCCAGTGTTAACAGACATTCTCATTTGCTTTAGCAGAGGATTTAAACAGAATTTGAAAACTAATATTGGAATATTCTGTGATTCAGTTCTGTGATTTAATATCTGTGGATTTCCAGGGAAGTGTGTGAGCTACAAGGACACAGCACCTCTCCAAACCAAGTGCTCACTTCCAATCTCTTACCTGCCTGGAAATGTCTGCAGGAGCACTCACTGCTGTCTAGAAGCAGAATAATAATTAACCTTTCACTTCTGTCTGATTAGCAAGTGCTCCATAACAAATATTCCACCCTATGAAATGTTACAAGAATTCCTTATACTAATTGGGGGAATTTATTCCTGAAGGGCATCCAATGCTGCTTCTAGGCCTTTACCAGCCTTTCCTACCTTGGTGTAAATACTTGGAGTGGGTTTTCAAAGCAGCACTGAATATTTCTATACCTTTGGAGGGAATGTTTTGTTTACTTCTTTCCCACAGCAGCACCAGCCTTTGGACAATTGTGGTCTTTTCCCAATGTTTTTAGATGAACAAAACCCTTGAGACACAATTCCAGGGAATGACAAAGCCTGCAATTCTTGTTCACAATGAAGATTTAATTTTGAAAATTATGTAGCATGAGAACTTTTCTGCCATTTCAACCAGAGTTGGGGATTACTATGACTCTGTGAGAATCAATGCCATGAAAGCTTAGGGGTTTAGCAGTGCACTTAGCAATTTGCCTGAAGGTTTATCCCACTTGTGTGCAGGAAAAGGAGGCTTAGTGTTGTTGATTTGCAGTCACTGTGGCTTTCAAGCAGAAGCAAGAGGCATAAAGAGTCTGACGTACTCGTAAAAGATAAATCTGCTCTATGCTTTTAAGGCATAAAATAAGGCATCATTTAAAACAGCCAGGGCTTTTATGCAAATCCCTTATTAGAGGAATTATAAATCATTAGGAATTGAACAGCAAGATAGCAGGCGCTTTCTGGGGGTGGATCTTTGCCTTGATGCCATGGAAAACATGATGTCAATTGAAAAACCACATTCTCTTCCCAAGTTCAAGTGCTCTGTGCCCCCCAGGCCTGAGTGAGGCTGAGACCAATGTGTGTTGTGGCTTTTTCACAGATTTATGGAATCACAGCATGGGTTGGGCTGGGAGGGACCTTAAAGCCCATCCAGTTCCACCCCTGCCATGGCAGGGACACGTCCCACTGTCCCAGGCTGCTCCAAGCCCTGTCCAACCTGGCCTTGAACACTTCCAGGGTGGAACAGCCACATTTCCATAGCTGGTTAGGCAGCAAGGCTGATTTCCAAAGCAGGACTCAATGAGCCACTCTCTCAGCAGGCAGCAGCTCACCCTGATGTCTGCCCTGGAGCTTTGCAAAGTGCTACCAACTGAGAATTGTTCCCAAGTGTCATTAAAATACAACCAAAGAGTGCTGCATAGAAAACTCAGTATCATCTTCTTTTAACTTCTTTGGTCTGAAGGTTTGGTACAAGGCCAGTGATCCATGCTTTGCTTTTTGTACGTTTGTGTTGGTTTTGAGGCAGTGTGTACAAAACTAAGCAGCCCAAAGAAGCTGTGCCCACGTGGTGGAGGAGCATGCAGTGAATCCCTGCTTTTGTTCCAGGTAGATCAGAGTCTGAGAGAGAAATCCTGGCAGGATGGTGGAAAAAAATGGGTAGAAATGCAGGGAGAGGGAAGCTGTTGTGTGCTGAGCAGCTCTGTGTGTGATCTGGGGAGCAATTGCCAGCAGTAATTGTAATAACCTTTATGCTTTTTGTTTGTTAGTGCATGAGCCAATGTCTTGTTTTCAGTCAATTTGTCTGCTGCATTTTCTGCCTGTTCTGGACCTCAAACAGATTGCTTTGCCTGTGCTGCCTTTTGGAGGCATTTTTATGAGTGCTGTGCAATGAGCCTATTAACCTGCAGCAATTCACTCCTGATAGGAGCAGCAGCTCACAATGCACTCATTAAAGCCCAGCTTGGGTTGGGAGTGACACCATCCCTGTGGAAGCTGTTAACTGCAAGGTCCCCTGTCAGCAGAAAGAGGATTTCTTCATTTTAGCATAAAATAAAAGTACTTCTGCTGCTAAGCCTCAGGATGCAAACATTCACCTCAGGGATACAGACAACACACTCAGAGCAAGTGTTGATGCTGCTTTTCCTCAGCCTCTTTGATCCATGCTGGAGTTCTTTTCCTCTCCTTCAGTTTTTCTGGACATTGGGACATTTGCCCAAAAGGTGCAGCCTTTGATGGTCATCTTCCAGAGAGAGCATCTCCTTGAACTCCCAGCCAGGGCAGAGTCAGGGCACAGCTTTTAAGGAAGAAGGGGAACCTCCATCCCTCCTCCTCTGTCCACAGGCATCCCTAAGTCAAGGTGAAGAAGATTTTTTACTTTAAGTTTCCAGAAAATTAATTTTGTTGCACCTCCTGGTGATCAGTTCCCCTTGTGCTGCTCCTTTAGTAGCTTCCCTGCTCTGACACAAAGTTTGTGTGGGTTTTTCAAATAGCAGTGATTAAGGGCAGGTCAATACAAAGTTTCTTCCTTAATTTTTTGCTTAAGCAAAGCTCCTTTTTTTTTTTTTCGGCTAATTGTAGATAAGAATCCCAGAACTGGGTCCAGGGAGCTGAATTTGCCCCAGTATTGTAACCCAGGCCTGCTGAAAATGCTCAGCAGCACAAGGCTGACCTAACAGCAAGGCTGATGTATAGCAGGGGGCTGGCAGAAAGTAGAACAGTTCTTTCATGTGGAATTTCAGATTTCTGGGCTTTCCCTGCTGGAGTTGCTGTTAACTGTGTTGCCATAGGAGCTCTCACACACAGAAGCTTTGAAAGTTGCATACTTTATTTCACATTCTGAAATACCCATGTTGGATACATGAAGAGCTGCCATTGCTGCTGAAATTTGAAATCCCTGTGGAAAGCAGCCCCAGATGCAGCACTTGTTGCTCTGTGCACTTGAGGCACAGATTTAGAGCTGAGGTTCCCAAGCTCTGTGTGCAGCCTCTGAAGAGGGAGTGGGAGGCACTTGCAGAGGATCTTTCAGGTCTGTGAGTCTGTGTTTCAGAAGAGCTCAGGGAGAACACTGAGCTCTCTGGGCTCAGGCTCTGAGTGCTGTGACATTATTTTATTGACAAGCACCATGGCCTTGGCCCTGCTCAGTTGCCTTCAGCCCCTTCCACTGTCTTTTGCTGTAACAACTTTTAATTTTAGTGCTGAGGGAAGCTTGCTCAGGGAGCTGCTACTCATTGCCACATGAGCCTTTCACCCAGCTCTGCAGTGGCTGGGTGGGCACTGCCTTCCACACATCCCCAGCTGCAGCAGCTGGGCTTTGCTGTGGTTCAGTGCCTCTGCTGGGGGCAGTTGTGCTTTGATTTGGGGTTATTGCCCCACGTGTCTTTCTCATTTCATGCTGTGTGAGCAGCACCCAAGCTGGGCCATGTTTTGGGGTGAAGATGCTGCCTGAGCTCCCTGGAGAATTTGCTCAGCTCCCAGACCTGATCCCCACATTGCTGTGAGCTCCCAGATTTAGTTCACAGCCCGGGGCTGTGCTTTCCTTCTCCAAAGCTTGAAAGATCTGATTATTATGCAGCAGAACTGGGCATTAGGAAGGGATGAAACACCCAGGACAGCTCCTCCACATGGGCTCACCCAAAGCAGACGTGGCAGGGTGAGTCCTGCAGCATTGGCAGTGCCAGGCATGGAGCCCAGCTCTTGGCTCTGGGACATCCAGGCTGAAGCTATAAAGCAGGAGCTTCAAAAGGACAGATTCATCCTGCCCTTTGCTTCCAAACCTTGCCTGTGGCTTTTCTTTATGTGAGTTAGTGAAAAGCTCAGGTCTTGCCTGGCTGGCAGCCTGGGTCTGCAGTGCAGCCAGCTCACATTGTACCAGCAGCTTGGGTGAGAGCACATCTGGCTGGAGATTCCACATGGATAAGGCTTGTCTGAGGGAGAAATGTTTGTCCTGGGACTTCATCTATTTACATTTATAGAAAATAATCCATAGCTGCAGCCCAGAATAGCTGCTGGCTGTATCTTCAGGAGGCAGAAGGTGACATCCTGGCCCTGGCTGAATCCTGCTGGAGTCTGGCATTTATTTTCATGGAGCCAGGAGTTCAGGCAGCCACTGGCATTTGTAAATAAAACCCTCTAACCTTTAGAAGGAGGAAGGACTACACTGATGTCTACCAGAGCTGGCACAAAGATGAAGGCACAGCTTGGAGAGGAATAAAACAGAGGTTTTCATTCTTCTTCAAATGTGACAGCTCACATTTAGATTGTGTCCATCACTCATTATTCCTGAAAAGAGCAGCTTTAAAGAACTCTTGAGCTACTGTGCTTTGCCATTGGTGCTGGTGGGCACAAAGGCTGGGAGCTGCTCTCTCATTCTGTCCTCTTTCCCAGTCCAGAAGGGGAACAAGGGGAAGTGAGATCCATTTCAAACTGCCTGAAATACAGTCACCAGAACTGCATGTCTTCCTTGCTGGGCCCTCTCTATCCCAGACTTTTTGCTGCCTGGGCTCTTCCTGTGGTGCCTCCACTTTCCTTACTAAATTCTGCAGCCATCTGAAGAGAACATGCACAGTGGGGAGGGAAGATGTGCAGGGAACACACAGCATTGTGTTTATCTGGATTCTACCAGGAAAATTCTGCTCCTGCACAGGGCAGCAGGGAGAGGAGAGAGTTTGAGAGTGATGTGCCTCATTCAGGGGCAGGTTTTGGTGAATCCCATCAGACATGAGCCTTGCTGAGTGAGACAGAGGGAGAGAAGTGCTTTCTCTGCTGCTCCTGATGTGCTCAGCAGGGCTGGCAGGGAGAGGTTACCTCAGCACAGAGCTCCCCTCTGGCTCTGCAGGGACTGCAAGTGCAGCATCCTTCTCTGAGGGGTTTGGTGTTGTCTCACAGAGATAATGGCTGAGCAGATCTTTGCCTTGTGTGTGAGATGAGATTGTGGAGTACATGGGGATGCTTCCTGCAGTTTCTGTTTTCCTGCTGGGACTGGGAACAGCCTGGAAGACTCCTTGCAACTCAGAAGACTCTTTCAGATCACCTGACAGCACAAGCTCTTCCTTTGTTGTCAGAGATGGGAACAGAAAACACTGGAAGCGCAAAGAGGGGATCACGGGCTTGGTCATATTTCTGTGGGACAGTTAAATATTCATGGCTTTGCTGCAGCTCCAGTCTCCTCTGAAATGTGCTTATTCTTCTTTCTGCTGAGGATTTTACAGCATGTTTTTGTTCTCTTGTGAGTTTCCTTCCCAGAACTGTCTGCCTTCATCTTGGTAATATTATCTGAAACAAAGCAGGAGCTTGGGGTTTCTTTTAAATGCTTTTGGAAAACTGGTGTGTGTTCAATCCTAGCTGTGGCACAAAGTGGTCTTTTCCAGTGTCTTAAGATGGCAGAAGCTGGAATTTGTCACCTAAACCTAATAAGGATAAATTGGCAAAAAGGAATAACTTAAACCAGCAGTTTATGGATGTGCCCTCCCTCCCTGCTCATCCTGATCATGGCAGTGTGGATGGAGAGGATGTCAGTGCTGCAAGAAGCCCTGGAGACACACATGGGGATGGTCATGGTTTGTGAGGCTGGGCTTTGAAACCTGTCGCAGCAGAAGTCAGAGTATCCCTGGGGCTGTGCAGCTGCTGCTGGCTGAGTGCAGGGAGCCTTCCTCCCTGGGAGAAGCCTTCTCCCAGGAGATGGGAGGCTGGTTCAGGGCTCAGAGCCTCACTGGAGAGATGTTTTCAGGTAGGGATCAAAGGCTGGGCTGCTTCTTCACCATCCTGAGGGTTTGGGGAGTCTCCTCTCCTCCCACCAGGGACAGGTCAGCACTCAGAGCTGATGCTTCCACAGGCTTGGGAAAGGATTTACAGCTGCTGTGACGTTGGAGGAGGGAGAGGAACCAACCCTAAGGTGAAACCAACACGATTCTCACACCCACCCTCTTGTGGAACATTAAAAGTAGCACTAAAGTATCATAGACAAAAATAGTGTCCAAGTTCTTGCAGCAGGAGAAAGCTCCTGCAGCTGCTGCCTGCAGAGGGTCCCCCTCTCTTTTCGTGTCCAAAAGGGTTCAGCTCAGTATTAGAACAAGTGGCTCCATGCAATCCTCTCCTACATCCCAGGGAAAGTGACTTTCTGCCTGTTTTTCCCTGTTGATGGCACAGGAAGGCTGTGTCAGGAGCTCTCCACTGGGATGTTGTAGCCAGGCTGGACAAAGCAGGGTGCTCATCCTGCAGTCACCTGTCTGTTTTCTAATTCACGAGGAAAAGGATTTTCTGGGAGAAATAAGACTTTTCAAGCTCTGTTTTCTGTTGGTTTGTGAACTCCCATTCAGGTTGGCTGATGGAAAACAGATGTGACAGATGACAGGAACAATTCCCACAGGCCTTGCCTTCCAGGTGTGGCCACACCCCTGCTGTGGCCTTGGAGCAGCATCCTGGGACCACCATGGATCCACAGCTGACACCAGGGTGCTCCCCTTGGATTTTCCAGCCTGGATTTCCACCCTGGAATCCCCTTGGATTTTGCACCCTGGATTTTCCTTGGATTTTCCACCCTGGATTTCTACCCTGGAATCCCCTTGGATTTTCCCCTTGGATTTTCCACCCTGTGCCCTGGAGCTGGATGATTATCCTGAAGGTTTCTGTGGAAATAGAGGCTGGTGCTGGTTTGAGCACATTTGTCCCTTCTTTTCCTTATGGAACATTCACAGACAGGAGGTTTGTTTGAGGAGCAGCTGGAAGAAATAGGAAACTGGGATTTTGCTGCATTCCCACTCTGTGAGGCTTGTCTGGGCTCACTGCACTGTGCCACTGCTGCAGATAGGAGCTGGCATCATGCACTGGGAGTGGGGAAGATCCCTTTCCTTAAATCTGCTTTTCCTCTGATGGTATTTTCCACAGCAACCAAGTGTAAAATCAGCAGCGGAGGCTGGGGATTGATGGATTGCAGGACAGAATGGACAGATCCACTGGGAGATGCCAAAGCCCTTGGTTTGGTGCAGTTGATTTGACTGAAACAAGGTGAAAAGTGAAATCCCCAGTTCTGCTTTCAGGCAAATATCTCACGAAACACAGGAAATAGAGGAAGGAGACAACACAAAAGGTTACTGAAGTGGAAAGGCAGTTGTCAGAGGGGCTTTAATATTCAAATGAATTTCATTTTCTGGTTGTTACTTTGAAACATTTGTGGAATGCTCTGAAGTGCCTATCATTTGCCAAGCAGCACACCCGAAATCTCTCAGGTGATTACACAATTAAACAGCATTATATGGAGCTCATAAAGCAGAGTGGATGCTTCTCCAAGCAGGGTTAGCCCCTTTTCTCTCCATCATAAAAGTCCTGATGAGACCATGTTGAAAATTAATTTCTTTTTCTGTTTTTGAAAAGGTCAGTCCACATAAGCTGAGGACAAATTAACACCTGCAGGAAATCAAAGTAGAGCCTTTAAAAGTAGTGAAGCTTCTTTGAGCTACACCTGAGCCTGTGTTTTAAAAGTGACTATTTTTTTTTCTTCATCCCTGGAATGATTCCTGCCCACTGTGAACTCTGCCTAAATGCATCTGTATTTCTGGAATGTTCAAACCAGAAGCTGACAAATGTGACTTTCAAGGGTTGCCTTTGTCCCTGGACTGTGGCCTTGCTTACAGAGCGTGCAGTCACAGCACATTCTCCTCTCCTGAGTGACACATCCTTACCCTTGCACTTGTACAAGTTGCTTGCTTGGCTGCCTAGAAAATGGATGAAAAACAAAATAAGGTGCTGAGCCTGGGAAATGCTGTGCTTGTGTGGAGCTGTGACCTAAATGCCATTTTTTTGCCTATCCATGAGGATGTGGCACGACGAGGCAAACAGATATGTGTCACTTGTGGTGACATGAGCACAGGAGAAATGTGCTATTTTGGCTACAGGCATGTAGAAGTTCATGCAATCCCTTCCCTACCCTTCCATTTGATTGGTTAATTAGAGCATTGCTTTCACAAAGCCCTTTTCTGCTGAGTGCTCAGCACAGCCGTGGAGAATTGAGGTCTCAGCTGATGGATGCAGCTCCTGGTGATGTCTGTGGGTGCTCTGTGTTGGGGAGTCACTGGGTTGGACCCTGGGAATGCTCAGGCTCTTGGGAAGCAGTTGCAGATTCATATTTGTGGGATATCACTTAAATGGAGCTACTGGAATAGTTGCAAGAAAGCAAATTATATAAATTAGCAATACTGGGCTGAGTTTAATCCACCAGCTGCATCCTCATGTGCTCTGTGGCCATAAGATCCTGATTTTCCTACTTTATTTTAAGGGACCAAGGTAACCTGGAAGTGAGAGCTGTCCTTTGTGCATTTCAGGCCGTGGAGAAGGCGTTTGCAGTGTCAAATGGATTTTACTGGCAGACAGTTGAGAGTGATGACAAACACTTCCCTGACAGCAGTGCCATGGAGGCTTGCAGAGACACAGACATCGAGGTAAAGAGCAACAAACAACCCCCTCCTTCCTCACCTGGGGCTCGGGGGGACACTGAGGGACAATTAAGTGCCCTGGAATATTTCAATCCAGAGCTTTGATACAAATACTGATCTTGAAGTATTTTTCACTCAGACCTAAATATATCAGCTGAGTATTTTATGTCATCAGTATTGATGTGCTGATTGCTCTGAGCCACAGAAGATTAAACTTTGAAATGTGTGGGTTGGAGAAATTGCTACCAACCAGGTGCAAATCTGTAAGAGTAGACAAAATTTTGATAACCTGAAACCACTTGACTGTAAGTCAGTAAACAGCACAACTTTGATTAAACTCAGAAACATTCCAAGAAATTTCTGAAGGTTCTGGTTCTGCCTGACCTTGAGTAACTGTGTGTGTTGTATGAACAAGTAGGGAGCATTTGTACTGACTGTACCCCAGGAGAAGAGAAGGGTAAAGTGATTTCAATTAGCTCTTGCTTAGGAGTGCAGCACAAAATGTTCAGGACCTCACCCATGTGAAATGAGTTGTTATTGAGAGCAGCAGGGCAGGGCCAGCAGCAGTAACAGGGATCAGCCCAGGGTCACAAAGCCACGGGCTGCTTTGGGTTGGAGAGGCCTCAAAGCCACCAGTGCCACCCCTGCCATGGCAGGGACACCTTCCACTGTCCCAGGCTGCTCCCAGCCCTGCCCAGCCTGGCCTTGGGCACTGCCAGGGATCCAGGGGCAGCCACAGCTGCTCTGGGCACCCTGTGCCAGGGCCTGCCCACCCTCCCAGGGAACAATTCCTTCCCAATATCCCATCCAGCCCTGCCCTCTGGCAGTGGGAGCCATTCCCTGTGTCCTGTCCCTCCATGCCTTGTCCCCAGTCCCTCTGCAGCTCTCCTGGAGCCCCTTTAGGCCCTGGCAGGGGCTCTGAGGTGTCCCTGGAGCCTTCTCCTCTGCAGGTGAGCACCCCCAGCTCTGCCAGCCTGCCTCCAGAGCAGAGGGCTCCAGCCCTTGGGGCATCTCCATGGGCTCCTCTGGACTTGGTCCAACAGGGCACCATCTCTCTTGTGTTGGTGGCCCCAGAATTGGGCACAGCCCTGCAGGTGGGAGCTCCCAGTGACAAGGCCAAGGCAGCCCAGGGCTCAGACAGAGGCTGGGATTGGTGATGTCTGAGACCAGCCCAGGCACAACTCAACCAAGCTGCACTGGAGAGCAAGGCCAAGTGCCAGGCTCCTGAGGAAAGGGGACACTGGCACTTCCTGAGGCTTCCCTGTGCTGGATGGCTCCGTTATCACAGCTGGCCCCAAGCCCAGGCAGCCCCAGGGACTCAGAGCAGCTACAGGAAAATTCTTCCTTACTGGCTGCTGTGAGTACTGGGTTAATAGCAGGAGAGCTTCAGCTAGACAAACATAAAGAAATGGATCTTTTATTCCTAATTAGACCACTTTTATATGATGTGAGTAAATTTCTATCTTCGTTTATCATGATGGTAAAGCCTCATAATGTCTTTATGGGGCAGTAGCATTTCATTTCAAGTGTCCAGTAGTGATGGATTCATTTGGCGTTTGCTGCAGCCATAAACCTTGAGCTGGGGAAATCCTTGAGCTGCTCAACATCCAGGAGAACCATGGGTGAATTTGGGGCCAGAAAATCACCTTGTCTGATCCCCAGCTAGACAATTTACTATCCACAGAATCACACAACTCCCTGTTGTAAAGCACTTGCTTTTTAAAACTATTTGTTTCTCTGATGGGGAAAATAATAATAATTTGCTTCCCTTTGGGTATAAACATTCAGAATGTGTTGGTGTGAGTCTTCCTACCTGCCAGGATATGCTGAAATGGATCAGACTGGTAAAGAAGGCTCTGAAATGTAAATCTGGGACAGTACCAGTGATGTGTTTGCCTTTTGATGTTTTTTTTAGTGTTGATTTTGGTGCTGTTAAAGGTATAGAGACACAACCAGTTGGTCTATTATTATTTAATCATCCAAAGATGGGCAAACGGTGCTGCACAAAGTGAACAGCAGAAGGGATGCACTGTGGGCTCTGCCCCAGAGGCTTTGCAGTTTTTCACTATTAGGTTTATGTGGCAAAAGGCAAAGTTACATCAGCAGAAATAGATTAAATTATAATTATTGATAGTTGTGCTTTAGCCCAAAGCCAAGAGCCTCGTGTGTGAACTGCACATAAACACAAACCAAACCCAAACCTCTCTGTAGCTCTGGCAGTGCACATCCATCCTGGGAACTACAGGTGAGCAGCAGGGCTGCAGCTCGGAGGTTCTGCTGGGCTTGGGAGCATTTCCCTGCTTTTTCCATGTTTTTCTCTGGCTCTCCAGGTTGCCATGGTGCTGCTGTTTGAGGCTCTCTTCCGAAGCCCCCTGGAGACCCATCACACTCTGCAGCTGCTGCTGGGCTCTGGGCTGGATGTCTGCGGCCTCCGCCTGCTCTACCCCGGCCAGGACCTGCTGCTCTCCAGCTCAGGTGGGCTCTGCTTCTCCAGAGCTTCCATGCTGCTGAGGAAGGCCCAGATCTGTAAATGCACTAAGTGAAGGGTGATCAGAGTCAGATTTGCATGAGGGTTGCTTTATCAGTTCTTCTATCTTTCCCAAAAAAATTATAGAATAGCTTTGACTGTTTCTTTCTTTCTGTTCCCAGTGCTGAATATCCATGAGCTGAATTTTTAACTCCTCATGCATTTTTGGGTCTCAAACTTTAGCTGTTGTTCCTTTGCAGTGAGCTCTCACCCATTTCAGTGCCCTGAGCTCCAGGGACAGGCTCATGTGAGTTAAATAAAATCATTTCGTTCTCCACTGATAGTCCTAAGGTTTGAGCTGCAGAAAATCCAGCCTCGCTTTTCTACAATTCCCCCATCTCATTGCCTCTGGGACTTCAGGAGTACTGATTTATCTGGCCTGTAATTGCATTGGCTGATAAACCATCACCAAAATGTCACATTATTTAATAGAATCCCATCTGAGGTGGGAGACCAGCAGGATAAGGTAAATAAACACAATCTGGGGCTCTGAACTCAAATCACAAAGTCTTGAACACCAGACACCAATGTATCAAATACTGGCATGTACCACTCAAATCTTTATTTTCTCCCACTTGAGAAACAGAGGTGATGAAGCCTGCCTTAAAGCATTATGGAATGTTATTGGTTGTTGCTGCAGCACAATAATATTCAGATATTCCAGAGCAACAGGTGTGCCCTTAACTGCAGAGTTTTGAGATTGCTTGTGGCTTGTGCTTCTTTTTAAGTCACAAAGTTCTTCTGGAAGGTTCAGATGTGCCACAGATAATCCATTTCTCTTGGGACAGGCACAGGCAGGCTGAGGGGGAGAAAAATGGGCTTCTTTCTCCTCTGGCAGAAGGGGAATGAAGACCAGCTTAAGCAGAGAAAATTCCCCAGTCTCCTTGCTCCCTTTTTGCATTTGAAAGCAGTAGGAGCAGGCTGCCTTAGGAGTGGGATTGCAGCTGTCTGGGTGCTGTGCACAGAACACTTTCCTGGTGAGAGCTGGAAATGAAGGAGAGCTCCAGAAATGAATAAGAAAACCATAAAACCTGCAGTCATTAGGAGCTGACAGGCAGCAGATCTGCTTCAATGCTCTGTACCATGCACCATTATTTAAGAACATTTCCTGTGAAGAGACAATTCATTTGAGCTGAGAACTGCTGTGCAAGTTTGTAAATTAGATTTTTACCCTTAGCTTGATAACTCAAAATTATTATTTTAAATATTTACAGCTAGTTGCTCCATTATCTACCTGCTCTGGAGATTTGTGTTCTGCTTCTGATTCTGATGCAAGAAATGATACATTTGAATATGTTTTTAAACCTAAGGGAAGAAAATCACACACCTTGCTGCATTTTCTGACATCTGCAGTAATAACTGAAAAGGAGGCAAATTTGCTTTTTCTGGAGTTACTTCCTTGGCTCCAATTGTGCTGGAGAAAGGTTTGCCAGAGTCATAGGGAAGTCAGAGTTTAAACCCTGGCAGAAAATTAAAGGTGGCAAATCAAATATTTGCCTGGACCTTACAGCATTGTACAAAATCTGTATTTAATCCAGAAGGAAATAATGTAAAAAAGAAGTCCCCAGATTTCCATTTTGTGATGCCCTTCAAAACCATCCCTTTCCTCAGGCCCCTGTTCTTGTCCTGTACTTCAATCCACCAGCCTTGCTTGTGGTGATGAACAAGAGGAACATGAAGTGCTGGCTTGGAGTCACAGTTTGGGCTGAAAAGACCCTAAAGACCAGCAAATTCCAACTCCTGCCACAGGCAGGGACACTTCCAGTGCATCACCTGCTCTGCAATAACTTTTCACAGCAAACACGAAGCAACCAGCTCCTCTTTCTTAAACAGATTGCCTCGAATAACCTCAGGTTTGCTGTTGGGTAAACATGTGCAGGTGCTGCCAGCATCTCTCCCCCAGGGCAGGGAACCAGGAGGTGGATTCCCAGGGCAGGTAACCATGTGGTGCCTCTGTTGAAATCTGGCTCTGACAGATCTGAAAAGAGCCCTTGAGTGGAGTGAATGACTTTGGGGTGGGTTGTTCCATGTTTTACTCATACATGTGTTTGTTTTCACAGAAAAGCTGCCTTCCTCCTACACTTCAGAGCCTGGCAAGGTGCCCCCAGTGGTGGCATTAGGTGTGAGAGGGCCCAAAGCCCACGGCATCCTGCAGGACATCACCCGGGGCTCTGGCAGGGCGGAGCCCGTTGCGTCCCTGCCCCTGCCCAGCCGGGTGCACCGGGAGCTGTGCCTCTGGTTCGGAGGGAGAGCGGCTGGAATCCTGCCCCCGCCTTCCAGGTGATTGCCCCGGGTGGTTTGGAGCTGCTGAGGCACAGGCAGTGAGCCCTGGAGGCAGGCAGGCACTCAGGTCTCTGTGGCAGCCCTCCAAGGGTCCTGCAGCACTGGAGTGCAGGGGGAGCAATCCCTCTAATTGTGCATTTCTGAGCCACTTGTGCAGTCTGCAGAAATCCTTCTCTCTCCTGCAGCAGATATCCTGAGTGGGAAGGGTCCCACAGGGATCATCCAGCCCAGCTCCTGGCCCTGCACAGACACCCCAACAATCCCACCATAGGTACCCCTGAGAGCATTGTCCAAACCCTCCTGGAGCTCTGGCAGCCTCGGGGCTGTGCCCATTCCCTGGGGAGCCTGGGCAGTGCCCAGCACCCTCTGGGGAAGAACCTTTTCCTAATATCCAACCTGACCCTCCCCTGGCACAGCTCCAGCTCCTGTTCTCTCAGCTCCTAGATGTGTCAGGTGTGGGACAGTTGCAGCAGCTTCCCATTCCCTGTTCCATGGAATTTGGGCCCCTAATTCATACTCTTCCTGCAAAACTTGGAAACCTGGTGCTGGAGAAGTGCTGCAAGGCTGTGTGCCAGTGAGTGACCCTCTCCTAGGAAACCTCTGACTTTGTCCTATTTATCAACTGATAAAGGGATTCAGTAGGAAAAGGTTCTTTGGAGGATGATGAGAGAAGTGTGTGAAAATGAAAGGTGGCTTATAAACCTTGAACTGCATGAGAAACTCTGCTGCAGAAAGCTCAGACCTGCAGGTTCTGAAGAGGTTTTTAGGGATCCTGCCTAATCCTGGGGACAGGGTGGCACAGTCAGAGGCAGCAGGCTGGAGGTGAGATCCTCTGCACTGCTGTCAGTGCTTTCTGTGAGTGGCAAAGCTCAGCCATGTGGAATTAACCTGTGGATTGCTGTGGAGGATTATGTGTCAGAGTTCAGCTCTGCTATCAGGCACAACCAGCAACTCTCACCATTTTTATGTTTAAGATGTCAAAAAAAAATCAATTTGGTCAAGTTTCATTCTTTTTATTTGTTTATTTTCCTCAGGGATTCCTTTTTCCTCTTACAAAGATGATGAATTCTGCTCCTCTGGTATAACTCAGTCCGGAGCAGTGCTACCTCCTAAATAATGCACTTGTCTTTCTCCTAATGCTGGTAATTTGGTCTGTTGGGAGACAGGAATACAAACTGCAGCTCAGATTGCCCTTTTCAGATTAGACTTGCAAATGCTACGGGCTCCTGGGAGTGAGCAAGCAGGATGAGTTCCAGCCAGCTCCGTGGTGGTGGCAAGGGATGAGGCAGGTTTGCCTGAGCAGCCTGAGCTCACAGTCCCAGCCAAAACTGTTCCCAGACAGTCCCTGGCTTTCTACCACACCTTCTGTTCACCCTGTCCTGATTGGGTCCTTTTGGATGTGCAGGAATGTTGTGGAAGTTTCGCTGGCAGGAACATCCCTGCCAGACTGGATGGTGCTTGTTGCCTAACACGAACCCTTCAAACTGGTTAAACTCAGCCTAAAGAACCCAAAGTGAATAGCAACTAGGATGTGTCTGTGGGTGGCAAAAGCTCTGCTAGTGCAGCCTGACATATTTCTTGATTCCCAGATTTCTTTGCCAAGCTGACTACTTTGCATTAGCTACTTTTAATTGAACACAGAGAGCCTCAGGGGGAGTGATATGAAAAGATGTTCAGTCAGGGAGACCTTGATGCAGCTCATGTCACGGACAAGGGATTGAAATGGCTTTTCCAGTAAAGCAGTTTTACCAGAGAAGCTTCTGTGGCCTTGGATTTGTCACAGAAAGTATGTTTGAGTCAGAACCTTTTAATATTTTTCATTTAATATTTATCATTTTTCTGCAGCTCTCAGAGACCTTCACCAGCTGGGGCAGGAGCAGATGAAGAAAAAATTGACCTCCAGGGCTTGATGCTGCCTCGACCTCCAGCCATGCTTGTCTCAACTACCAAAGGTCAGTGTTAGAAAATGAAATTTGAGGGTTTACAGTTCTCCTTCACTGATAACACCACTTTACTCCAGCCCACCTAAGACAGTTCTGCCTCCCTGGATTGCTCAGGGCTGTGACCTGGCCAGTTCTGGAGGCAGGAATGAATTTCTAGTGGGACACTGTTGCCCAAATGAAGCAGCAGAGAAGTGGCACAGCCTCATCCCCCTCATGGGAGCAGCTGCTGGAGTCCTGGGGGCTGCTTGGATATCACTGAAGGGGGAAAAAAGAAAAAAAACCCTTCACAGGAAACCTCTGCCCAGAGGGACCTGTTCATCAAAGAAGCAGTCACATGAAGAGTTAACAGAGTCCTTAAACTGCTGGTTTATTGATCAGAGATCCTTTGCCTCTCCTGCTGAATATTATAATCAGGGGAATTAAAAGGTTAAGGCTTCATTTAGGGCAGGACTGACCACAGTCAGAAAGGAGAGCATTTTATGGGACAAATATCAACAGGTCACCACCTGGTTCCACTCACATCCCCCTTTTCCCTTTGTAGGAGCAGTCTTCAGCCCCTGAATTTGTACCTAACCAGCAGCAGACTGTGTCCCAGGGACACCTGCTAAGGGTCTGCCTGGCTAAAAGGTGTTGGGCTCCTGCTGCAAAGGCCAACATCCCCTGGAGTGGGCCTGGCACAGCACATCTGGGGTGCAGGGGGCTTTTGGCCAGTGCTCTTGGCTCATGGTTTCTGCTGGCCCAGTTGAAGGTGGGAATTTCCTTCACAGGAATGAAGCCTGAGGGGAGCAGAAGTTCAGCAGCTGTCAGGGAGGAGATGGCAGAAGGAAAGCAGGATTGGAGTGACAGAGAAAGAAGGCATGGGGAATTACATTGCCAAAGGAAAGAATCCATGAGAAAAGGATGGAAGCATAAGGCAGAAAGATGAAAAAGGAGTAGAAGGGAAGGAAAATAGAGAAGGGAGAAAGGAAAAAAACAATTTTGAGACAGTTTTTCATCTTTTGGCTCATGTTAACTCAGGTAGTTTGGCAGGCAGCCCTTGGCTCTGTTATTTGGGATTGGGATTGATGGCAGCTGGTGGCTACTGATGGAATGAGTCACATTTGCTGCCTCCCCTTCCTTTTATGGCCGTTAATGATTCACATTTGCTGTGGGCTGCTGAGTTCCACCACACCACGTTCCATCTGCATGGAGCCTCAGAAGTCACTGTCAAGCTTTGCTCCTCAGATAACTTTGCTCTGGCAAGAGGAGCTGAAACTCTGCTCTGGAAGCAGACACCCTTGGGGTTTTCAGAAAAAAAAACCATTCAGTGACTCCTTCCCTCTGGTCTCCAGCAGCTCCTCTTGGAGACAGGAATATTTACCCATGCAGAGCAGAGGTACTGCAGCAAGGTAGACCTGCCCCTTCTCAGTTATCAGAGTTTTGGTGACCCAAGCAGATATTCTTGTTGATTTGGGATATGTGTGTGCAAAAAATGTTTTTTAAAGTGTTATCAACTGGAGTGGAACCAAAAACTTTTCACCAACAAATTTTGATTAGATTTTGATTAGATTTTGACAGTTTCCATATAATGAATATAGGTAAAAGCCAGTGCTAAAGCCGTAAAGCCAAACAGAGATGTTAGGCAAAGAACCATCCTGCCTGTCCCATCCTTAGTGATAAATACAAAAAGGTTCCCCTTGTTTTGGTGCTGTTGCTTTGAACTACCAGGCTGAGCCTTGGCAGGACAGATATCCATATCACAAAATCTAGACTAAATATAAATATTCACTGTCCTATCCTCAGAATCAACTGGGACACAACCAAAAATCCTCCAATCTCATTAAATCTATTGGTTAAAATGACAAGAAATTACTGAGGCAGCGTAGAGGAAGCCCATGTAGAAGTGGTACTGAGGATTTGTCCTCAGAGCTCACTCTTGGCAGCTTATGGAGATCTGAATACACATTGTGAGGGATAAAAAAGCTGTGTTAGAACTGAGAAAGTATAATAATGGAGGTCATGGTAAAAACAGGGAGCTCAGGCAGGTCAGAGGCTTCAGGGAAAAGTTTTGAGCTTGTCTCACACTGCTTAAGATGTGGGGGGCTGCTCAGGAGGTCTTGGAGGCTCCTTCTCCTGAGCTTGCTCAAGGTTGGCAGGGAGCCTGGGATTCAGCTTGGAGAACAGGAGTCTAAAAACCCAAAGTTCTAACACGAGGTAAATTCCAGTTGTGTCTACAATCATTTGTACTGGGATGAGGAACTCCAGGAGAGCTCGAGCAGCCAGAGCTGCTGGAAGAGGATCAGGTAGGACAGGGCAGGCTGGTACCATTACCACGATGTCCAAGGGACCTGTGAGGCCTCAGAGGGTACCAAACCAAAGGTGAGACCACAGGTGGTCCAGAGCTTCAGGAGCTTGTGCCAAGTAAAGGTCTGGGATGAAAGTTAAAGGCAGGGACAGAGGAAGGAGAAGGGGGTGCTGAGCACCATTGCTGAGACCCCCAGTAACAGCAGAGAGGAATGAGAGCAGAGGAATGGCCAGAGCTGCTTCATGCTCTTTGGAATGGACAAATTGAGCAAGAACAAGTAGTTCTTGTTGCCCTGTTTGGTCACTCAGAGAGTGGTCAGGCCTACAAGGCTCAGTCCTGCCCTGAGTGCCGGGGGCTGCACGGGGACAGCTCCCACAGCCTGGCCAGCACCAACACACTGAGCAGCTCCCAGACCTGGGAGACAGGCTGGTGGCTCGTCTCATCTGATGATTCATAAAGATATTACTGATGATGCCATAAGCTTTTCCACTCTGGGCTGGCCTTGGATTGCAGTCATGATGAGCTGGATGCAGCAAACAAACCATAAAACACAGGGCGCTGCTTGGGATGCAGCTGTTTGCTTCGAGGTGGAGGCAGCTGCTGTGAGGGCTGCCTTGCATTGATACCACAGCTGCTGTGACAATAATATGCTCTTTTTCTTGCCCTTTCTTTGGTCTAGGGGACATCATTCTGCTGGTGTCACCTGTGGTACCTCCATGTGCCTATGGGGCTGTGCTTTCCGCCTGTGCCCGCCGGGGCTTTGTGCTGCAAGGACTGCGGCAGCTGCAGCTCTCAGCACAGCAGGGCCTCGTGCTGGGCCTGGCAGCAGGGCAGGTACTGTGCCCTTTGAGCCCTGGATCACCCCTTGCCCTGCAGCTCATGGTGCCAGCACTCCTCCAGTGAGTGCTCGAGGACACTCGTTCTCTCTTTTCCAGCTCTCCTTGTTCCTGTGAGTGGAGCTCTGGCTGCTTTCAGTGCTGCCTTTTTCCCTAGTAGGAAAATCCCACAAAGCCTTGGCCCCTCATGGAGAACAGGAGTGTAAATTCATCATCCTGCTCCTACTAAAACAAATGTGAATTTTGCCACTGATGTTAGAATAAGCAAGAGCTGGCAGTAGCCCCATGAACCAAAACACTGATCTGCAAAGGTGGTTCAGGAGAAGTCTTTACTAACAGCCTGATATTTGGTGATGTACTTCACAGTCCCTCTGGGCCCTTCAGCATGAAGTCCTCTACTTCAGTGCATTCCAGATGGGTTTCAAAAAGAGCTTTCAAAAATATCTTTTTTCTTTCTTTGAAGCTCTGCCTAACATGGTGATAGGTTTGAGGTAAAGTGCACTTGGCATTTTGACAAGTCAGCCTAAGAAAATGGTAATAATCACAAATGCAAGGTTGCAGTCACACTTAACATATGCAAGAAGTCCAGTGCTGCCCTTCTTATATTATAAGTCCCACAGGAATCATATGGCACCTCCTCTCACAAGGGAGTGGATCCCACACTTCAAGTCATCATGCTGAAGGTTCTTTGCTATGTCAGTCAGGAAATGCATAATTTTGCAAATCAAACTCTACAAATCCCCTCTTTTCTGCTTGTTCTGTGATCAGTCCTAAGGAATAACAATATGTCCCTGCCCATAATATTTTGTAGAATGAATAAAACCTATTTATGGAATACTACAGCCCAAATAGCCAGATATTAGGAGCATGTTGCTAAGTGACCATTAAGGAGTTAACAGCAGCAACCACTGCTCCAATGTGAAAATCATCCCTTCATTTGAGACTCCAGATAATCTTAGAGTGACTTATGGTACATCCACTTATGGTGGATGGTACACCTATCAACTGAGTTACAACTGCTGTGATTTTAGCCCAGCCCAGCTGCAGGGCAGAATGATTTTGTGTTAAGCCTCTTCCTTGAGTTTAAATTAAGTTTCTCTGTCTCAGGAAAAGATGACGCAGAGCACCCAGATATTGGAGTTCCTATGGCTCAGTGATGAGCTGTATCTTGTTGTGCCATTGTAATTTATCTATTTGCTTGAGCCCTGTAGTAATTACATCTGGATTTAGCAGTCTAATCTGCCCTTCATTATTTCAGATTGCTGTCTTTTGCCCTGGCAAGAGCTCAAGCTCACCTGCTGGTGCTGCAGGAGGAGAAGTCCCCGGTGGGCACCGCAGGCACTGCCTGGTGCTGCTGCTGAGGAAGGAGAATGCCACACATCACATCCCTGCCTTGCTGACAGGTAATGCTGCCCTACCAGCACCTGGCAGGGAGGGTTTGCATTTCAGTGGTTCCACATCAGCAGTCCAGCCACAGCTGTACAGTGCAGGGAATATTTATTGGGAATATCAAGGCCTTCTCGTGTTGCTGTAGGAATCTCCAGACCAAGGTGTGAATCAGTCACTACTACACATCCAGCAGAGCTGCCTGGCCTTTGCCAGTTGTTTGATCTTTAGCTCTGGAGTCCTCTTGAACTTAGAATCACCGAGTAGTTCCTGGTGGAAGGGGCCTCAGAAGGCCTCTCATCCAACATCCTGCTCAGCAGAGCATCAGCAATGAATTCCCTCAGGATGCACAGGACTTTTTTCTGTCAGGTCTTGAAAATCTGCAAGGACAGAGATTCTCCTCCCTCCCTGGGCCTTTAATCCATCATTATGGGAAACATTTTTCCTTTATGTGAAGTTGTAACCTCCTGTTTGGGTTTGTGAGCCTTGTCCCTGGACACTTCAAAGCTGGGCCTGACTTTGGCATCTCATACCCAATGCCTGGAGTGTTATTGGGGCCATCCTGCTCAGGGCCATCAGTTGGATTTCAAGGACCCTTGTGGGTCCCTCCCAGCTCAAGACTTGCTGGGATTTTATGGCCTCAATCACCTCCTCTCAGAAACTCTTTTTGCCCAGAGAGGTCGGGTAGCCAAAATCCAGCTGTGCCACTGAGCCTGAAGGCATCATCTGATCCCATCTACCTCAGCTTTGAATCCTGCACCCTTGTGACTTCCAAGCACCCAAAGGTGGAGAGACTGCCAAAACCCAGCCAAGCTGCTGCCTTAAATCTTCTTACTTGAGTTTCTGTTTTTTTAAGGATCAGTTGACATGGACTTCAAGTGGGGAAGATCAGAGGCAACAGCAAGTGGTCAGGAGGGAACAGAAATCCCTTCCCAAGAAGGGGTCACTGTGGGTGACCCTTCCATGAACACCATCCCACACAGCCCATTGTGGAGACATTCATGCCCAGCCCAATTGCTTCCTTTAATTTATCCACAATAGGAAAGAACATTCAAAGGTTTGGGAGGGGGGAAACAATGACAATTCAAATCCTGGGCTTTTTCTCCTGAGACTATCACAGAATGTTCTGAAAACATGTGCAGACACAGAGGATTAATCATGGCACAGTAATTACAGCCCCGTGTCACCTGCTGCCTCTGCACCCAGGGAAAGTTGCTCATTAAAAAGTGCAGTTTCTGCAGCTTCCCTCAGTGCCACAGATGATGTTTTGTGTTCATGTTTTGCACGGGGAAATTTCCACTAGAAATCCATAGGGGGGCTGGAATGAAGGGTGGTCTGGAAAGGTAAAATATTTTCCCTCATGCTACAGAACTCAGAGTTTTTCTCTTGTTTGTGACAGATTTTGCAAATGCCTCTTTCCATGTGTTCTGTGCTATTTTCATCAGTCCTGTACTGCAGAAAGACATCTTAGTCCATATTCCAGAGCCCTGGAGAGGGGAAGCTGATATTCTTTCCCCATAAACTTTGGATTGGCCTCTGGGAAGTGCAGAATAGCACTGAGGTTGGAGTAGGGTAAATATCTCACTAAGAAATTCTGCATTTGTAATCAATATGAAAAGCAGTTGTCCCTCCAAAGTCTCAAATGCTGTTCAATTTTCAAAGCAAGTTAAAATTTGACAAATACTCCTGAAACAGAGCAGATAAATAGGTGGGTAAGGATCTCTGTCTTGAGGTCCAAACACCACACATTTTTGTCCAAGCTTTGCTTTCTGCCATGCCCTGAATTTGAATAAACAGCAGGCAATACTGCTGGGACAGTGATGGCCCATTTTTGGTGCCTCATACCCTTTGAATTTTGAGGAGCAGGTGATTGTCAGTGGTACATTTGATATCCAAGGTTTGCCATCAGCCTTTAACACCAATAATCCATTTCCCATGCTCCACTGCAGTGCATTTTTGACAGGCTTGTACAGTAGGAAGCAATCAAATGTGTACAAAGTAATTTAAAAAATAACAAGCCTTTAAAACTGTGACCTGAAACATTATTACAGAAGGCTGAACTAATTGTTGTGGAAATGTACTGTATGCAACACCTTAATGCACTGTCTGTGCACAGCCCAGCTCTTTAGAGGGAGAATGGGAGCTGAGAGATTGTGGCTTTAAGCACTTAGTGTCTGTAAAAGTGGCGTGGAACGGGATATTTTCCAGGCTGGAAATCACAGAGGCAGAACATGATGTCTCTGTTCAGGTCTGTCACCCCAGCAATACCTCCCTGCCCACGAGGGCCCTGTGGGATGCAGGACTTTGGCCTCATGCCTGGAAGTGTGAGACACCTTGAGGGCCTTCTTGTGAGCACTGGGCTCAGATTCGGGACTCTTAGTCTAGTGGACACCACCTTATTTAAGATATTTATTCAAATTCAGGAGCTCTGAGGCAACATCTGTGCACTTGTTCCACCTTTCAGTTCCCAGCAGGAGTTAGAAGGGGATAGAAACACCTGGGTGCTGCTGAAAAAAACAGAGAAAGCTGTGGGCCAGCCTCAGTTTTCAAGAGCTCCTTGGCCCTTTTTAAGTGGCCCAAGTGATTTTGGGGAGAGGGGATGGCTCAGCTGTGTGTGGTGTCTTGGGTAAGCTCAGTCTGTAGCGGAGCTGTGGCCAGTGACTCAAACATTTGCCAGCAGAGTGTTTCCATGTCCAATGCTCACATTTGCTGCTGCTCTGAGCACAGGGCTGATGGAGGAGCTGGCAGAGGCAGGCCTTGGCAGCGGGCACAGCCTCCCCCCTGCAGCTGCTGGAGAGGAGCCGTCACTCTGCTTCCACGGGGCTCCGTTCGCCGCGGCCGCGCTGCGCAGCCTGGGTATGTCTGCCCCAGCCTGGGTGTGTCAGGGGCTCTGCCCAGCCTGGGTATGTCTGCCCCAGCCTGGGTGTGTCAGGGGCTCTGCCCAGCCTGGGCATGTCTGCCCCAGCCTGGGTGTGTCAGGGGCTCTGCCCAGCCTGGGCATGTCAGGGGCTCTGCCCAGCCTGGGTACATCAGGGGCTCTGCCCAGCCTGGGTATGTCAGGGGCTCTGCCCAGCCTGGGCATGTCAGGGGCTCTGCCCCAGCCTGGGTACATCAGGGGCTCTGCCCAGCCTGGGTACATCAGGGGCTCTGCCCAGCCTGGGCATGTCAGGGGCTCTGCCCCAGCCTGGGTACATCAGGGGCCCTGCCCCAGCCTGGGTACATCAGGGGCTCTGCCCAGCCTGGGTACATCAGGGGCCCTGCCCCAGCCTGGGTACATCAGGGGCTCTGCCCAGCCTGGGTACATCAGGGGCCCTGCCCCAGCCTGGGTACATCAGGGGCTGTGCCCCAGCCTGGCTTCCCCAGGAGCACACACCAGGCAGTGCCCTGGGCTGGAGGGACTCCAACCTCATCCCATGCCATGGGCAGGGAGCTGCCGCTCTCCCAGGCTGCTCCAAGCCCTGTCCAGCCTGCCCTTGGACACTGCAGAGATGGAGCAGCCACACTAACAAGGGATTTTCCTGGATAAAGCCATTAGGAATATGCTTTTGTCTGTAGGATCTCATTTACTGTTCTGCTGCCAGTCAATCACAGTAATTCTCCTGGAAGAATCAATGGAAATCAAAGTGAAAATACCTTTTTCAAGTAAATTAAAAGATACATGCAAAAAGAAATTATTGAAACTTGACACAGTAACATCCAATTAAGTCCTAATTAAGATAATTAGAAGATTAATAGGCAATCAATACGTATTTATTCCCATAGTTTCAAGAGAAGTCAAAATATTAAAATGAGATAAATTGGTGGTTGTGTGTAGAACTGGAATGTGCTGAAGTGATAAATGCTGGCAGCTATAGTTCTGTAGGTGCAGAAAAGGCACTTTCCAATTTCATTTTACTTGGATATTCTACATTTCAGTTTGTACAGTTGTATTCACTTTGGTAACTCATTCATTCAAAGCTGGGAGATTGATAGGATTTCAAACAGCAAGGAAATGGGTTTTCTGTTCTTAATCTATGACTCACATGGGTGAGTCTTAAACCTCCTAGTTCTGTACACTTGGAGTAAAAAAATCCCATGTTTATTTCATTAACTACATGTTGGGGGTTTTTATGTGTTCAGTAAGTTAACTTAGCTTAATTTAATTTAATTATTTGAAATTTTGGATGCCAGGACTCTGAGTTTAAATATATTGCTCTCCAAAACCAAACTGACTCTAAATCCTAAGGAAAAATGAAAATTAAATGCATGTAATTCATAATTCTCTCACATTATGAAATGTTATGATGTAGGAATAAGTAAGTAAATGAATGTTTATTGATACAATTGCTTACATAATTATGTAGTGAATCAGTATGGAACAAACAGGGATTTCTGATGGGCCAGGGATTCTCCAGGCTGTGCTGTTCCCAACAGGATTGGGATAGAAGTGCAGTGTTACAGCAATCCCCAAATTAGCTCCCAGTTTTGTGCCCTGAAGTGTCCTGGAAAGCAAAATGAGGTATTGATTTAATGTGAAGTCAGTCATTAGTTATCAACCCAAAACTGGTGCCTTAAATCATTTTGGTACAGATCTATCAACTCTGCCTAATGGTGTGAATAAGGATATCAAAATTACAAGGAAGGTATTTGCTTTACATGGCAAAATGTAATTCCAGGGAAGGACTGGGACTAATTAGAGGGACTTTGCTGTGTTAATATTCCTCATTCAGGAGGCTTTTCCTGAACTGCAATGTGAGGAGACAGTGAAATGCTGGTTGGGATTTATGCAATTCCTTCACAGCAGAAAGCCTGAGATGTGTTTTCATGGGGTAACAGTTTTGTTTGGATGCTGTCCCTGGGCAGGAGGAAACCTCAGTGCAGTGCCAGAGCCCCAGCACATCCCTCTGGATTTCCTGTGCCACCGAGCCTACGCTGCTGAGCCCGGGATGGAGCAGGTGGTGATGCTGGCAGTGGTGGGCATGCAGGCTCTGAAGAGTGCTGGAGAGCTCCTCCAGCACATCCTGCTGCCCCCAGCCAGGGATCAGGCTTGGAGTGCAGGTAACCCCGGAGCTGGAGACCTTGGGTTATCCTGAGTAGCTCTTTTTAGCAGACCAGGAACAAAATGGAAAATGTGGTGAAGGGGCCTCAGGAAGAATGGGTTTCTTTGTTAACCACCTAGAGAGCTGATGATTTTCTCTTGGTTTGTTATGGGCAATCACAAACAGCTCAGGTGGGCATAATTTGCTTCACAGAGCATCAAATGAGTTCCAAGTAGTGCTCGGGCTTGCAGAGCTTTTATGTAACACAGAGCATTGTGTCCCTCCCTGAGCACAGGGAGGTAAGGCTGGGCTGGAAGTGGGACAGGAATTTGGAAGTCACAGGCTCAGTTCTGTGCAGTGACAGCCTTGGTGAGCAGAACCAAAGCCCTTGATGGCTTCACGCTCCGCTTCCCCCGCGGGAGGAGCAGCGGGGCTGTCCCCATGCTGGCTGCTCACATGTGCATGAAAAGGGCTGTCAAGCCCTAGGCAGGACAGGGACTTTATGTAATTTCATGTGCAGGTTGCACTGAAGTGTGATAACACAGGAGCTGTAGGCACAAAGGGCTCAAGTCTGCCTGTCTTACACTGTGTTGTATCCAACTCACCCCAAAACCATCTTGAAATACTACTTGAAATCCTGTGAAGTTCTGTATCTGAGATCTGAGCCAACAGAAACTTCCAGCACTCCCGGACTGAGCCCTAAATACCTTCCTACATAGTCAGAAGACAACTTTACAACTCTGACAACATTGAAACTACTTTAGAGACAAGTCAGCATTCTGCTGTAGTTTGCAATTCTGCTAAACATTGCTTAAAGTGTTATGAGAGGTGCTAAAGGATCCATAATTATGGATTATGTTGTGCCAAGCCACATTGTTATTAGTGTACTCTCAGTGATTCCCTTTCAACTCTCCTCCATTAGCTGTGCTCTCTAATCAAATCATGGCACTTACTCCCTGTGGCTCCCTGTTGATTTCCCAGATAGCCCTTTTTTTGTTCTTCACTGTAATGGCATTTCTTAGAATTTGCATCTTGTGGGTTTTCCCAGTATATTCCTATATTTGCATTACAGTCCATTCTGGATGAAACAGAAGTCAGAACAGCATTGGAACTTGTGCAGGGACAAAATCCATGTGAAATAAAATGTTTGTGTCCAAAATAAAGCACAGCTTCTACAAAACACAAGCTGCTGCCTGGTGCTAAAAACATTTTTCTTGACTTGCAGCAGAGCCCAGTTCAGGACTTGAGCTCCTGGGCCTGAAGTGGCTGCCCCATCTCACTCGGTGCCAGGCCAGAGAAATGACCCCTTTTGAGGCTGGGGACACTCTCTGGCAGAGGAGCCTGGACACGCTGACGTGCAGCCCCGTCCTGCTGTGTGTGCTCCGGGGCATCGATGCCTTCCGAGCCCTGGGAGCCGCCCTGCAGGCATGGACACGGGACAGGCTCAGCACGGGTGACAGCCTCCCACAGGCACTAATGGCCTTGACCCCAGAGGTGACCTTCAGACAAACCATCCTCTTCTTCACAGAGGCAGATTTGGTAACTGGTAAGGCGCGTTTTTACTGTTTGTGTTCTCCTCAGCTGGAGGGTGTGTGGGAATTGATTGAGCCTGGGCAAAGGAATCCAGTGCTGGGGGTTTTCTCAGGCACAGGAAAATGTAATAATGTGGGGGTAAATTCTGTGCTTGGCTGGGTTAAGATGAGGCAGTGAACCCAGCAGGAGCCAGCTGAGGTCACCTGCAAGGTGGCTTATTTAATTAATATGGTTGTGCTTGGCCTGGTGCCCTTTCTGATGATCTTGAGGTACTCCGTAAGTACTAATTAGATATCAGAGCAATTGGCAGGATCAGTAAATAAAACCATGCATTTTAAACCCTCTCTATCAGAGAAACTGAAGAACAGAGCCCAAGAGCTCTCACACCTAAATGTGGGCCCCTAATTGTGGTGCCAGACTTTCAGCTTGATGCCTCAGCCTTGCCCTGTGCTCAAGGAGATTGAAGGTGTGACCAGACAGTAAGAAAACAGATTTCTTAAGAATTTCTTTTTATCCTGGAGGAGAATGAAGAGAGGAATGGAGACCTTTGCTGTCAAAAGCTTCTCAGAGTTCAGTGATGTGTGCCAGCATCGATCTTTCAGCACAGTAAATTTGATAGTTTCCTCCTGTAGCAGGAAATGTATAGCCATGCCTCTTAAAACTAAATCACTGTGCAGACTGTGGGGTTATTGATACTGGAAGGTTTAGTGCAGCAGACTACAAGCTCCCACTGTTTTCTTTTAATGTGAAATATTCAGAGAAGAATTGGGGCTGCCTGGCTCCTCACACCCAGAGAGAAACAGCTCTGAGCCCTGACAGTTTCTGGCAGGGAGTTGGAACAAGATGGTCCCTTCCAACCCAAGCCATTGTGGGATTTTATGATTACTCAGAAGCAGAGAGAAATCAGGGATTGTGGTAACATCATGCATCAGCTGAAGGGGAGTGATGCAGTCCCATAAGTGCATTCGTGCTTTGAATTTACAGCCCTTCCTTTATCTTTCCTTGGGGAAGAAAAGTCCTTTGTCATCAACACAAACTTAGCCACTTGTGTCAAACCCACTGTGCCTGTGTAGTGTGCAGTAACAAATTGGCTTTGCTGAATGCCACAAAGGAAGATTTGTCTGGGAAAAGATCCTGGGTTTAGGCTCACAGCAAGTTTGATTTGTCAGTGAACTATGGGGGTGTTCTCTGTGAGACTGGTGAGCAAGAAGAGGAGCCTCCAAAAGAGAAGGCATCAGGTATCCCAAAGTGGTGTCTAAAAGTCTAAAGAGTTCATGCACTGCAGCCCTTAATTAAAGTTATCTTGAGATGGAAAGGCAGGATAAGAGGAAAGCAGAGCTGTGAACTGAGTTTATTGAGGGAGGTTTTAATGGCAGTGCCAGCCTTTTGCACCAAAGCCACTGTGAGGAACAAAGGAGCACAGCTGAGGCCAAACTTCAGCATCCTGCACTGTCTCTTTTATGAGGGAATTCCATTTTTTGGAATTGTTGAGGAGGAATGGAGAGACCTCTGTGCTCAAGAACAATATTTTGTAGCAGGTTGAACATCTGCCCTGCTAAATAAAATTACTTTTGTCTCCCTCCTGCCCCAGACATTGAAGGTTTCCCATCTTGAATCCATAAAAACCCCTGTCCTTCCTTTTCCAGATGCAGAACACCGCCCTGCTGGAAAATTCCTGCCACCACCTGGCAGGAGCTCCAGGACTGCAGGGAAGACCACAGGTAAGCAACAGTTTTCTCTTGAAAAGAAAAACCAAGTTATTTTAGACTCTTAAATAGATTGAAGAAAACTGTGTGTTCTCTGTCAGAGCCATTGAAATGGGATTAGTAAACCTTTGGTTAGACATCCTAATCCCAGGCAGTTGGGGAGGAAAGGCCAGCTGGGTCCCCCCAGTGCTGGGGGAAGGTATGAGTACTGTCACATCATTTCCTCTCCACAGTCCTGAGAACCACCTGCTGAGGGATGGTGTGCAGAGTCAGCTGGATAAGTAATTAATGTCAGCTCTTTAGTAGCTTTTTTCGGGTGTAGATCCCAGAAATGCTGATTTTCATGATGTTTTAGAGAGGTGAAATCAGAGCAGAAGGTGCATTTCCTATGTCTCTGTCATTTACATCCCAGTGCTGCCCAGGTCACCATGGGATTCACAGATCCTGAAAGTCCTTTCAGGTAACTCCAGCAATAAGAAAAAAAAGCTGGTGCTGGGAGGATGAACCAAAAACTTATGAGACAAGGCAAGGACCTTAGGGCTGGTTTCACCTGTTATTTGTGCTTTTATTATTGCAACAAACGTGTGGAAAGAGAAAGAGAGCTCATTAGGAAAAAAAAAACCAACTCTTTGGCTAAATACCTTCCAGATACATAACTATGGAAAGTAGATAGACATGGATTTTCGACAGTAATACCAAAAAAAAAAAATAAAAAAGCTAATTCTGTTTTGACAAACAGATTTTAGTTTTTTCTTATCTACCTTGCATGTCACAGTGGCTAAACTTGCCAGTCACTGCAAAAGGAATTCTTTTATCAGTCTGATGCAGGATTCCCCTCAGTGTGCCCTAGATCTTGGTAACTTCTCAACTCTCATGAGCCTGAAGTACCTTGATTTTGCTCATCTCCAGGTCACTGCAGGTTTTACATTAGACTGAAGGGAACATTTTTCTGTTGGCTTTTGCCCTAAGTTCTGATTCCCCAGACTCCTTTCATCCTGCTCTGCTCTCCTGGAGAACCACTGGAGCAGCCACTCCTGGCTGGCTGGGGAAGTGCCAGGAAGGTTTTATCAGCAGCACTCAGGTTACACAGCACCTCTTTGTTTCTGAGAGAAAAAAAAAAAAAAAAAACAAAGAGAAAATCAAAGAGACAAAAAACCAAAGAGAGAATCAAACAAAACACCAGAAACAGGGCAGCATCTGACCTGACTGTGGAATGTTAGGAGCATAGTTAGGTTTAAAACCACTGTTAACCACTCCCTGAAATCCCAGAAAAGGTAACCAAGATCCAGCATGGTTTAGGACCTGCAGTCCTGCTCAACCTGTGCTCCTGGGATTACCAGAGAAGGGGAAAGTGTGACCCCTCCCAGGGTGTCCCAGGACATCTGAAATCAAGCCCAGTCCCAGTGTTACACCCTAAAATGTCAGTGTGTCACTGTAATATTGGCTGCTTTATGTAGAGATGATAGCACAATTCTCAGATTGTCTCAGAACACACAGAACTCACTCACATCTGCTTCTCTCCTGCAGTGGGTGAGAGCTGGAGGTGCCGAGCAGAATCCATGTTCTCCTTCCTGCAAGCAGGTGAGAGAAGAGCAAATGGAAAAATGTCCTTTGACAAGGACTTGGTGGAACTAAATCATCTGGATGTACCAGCCCAAAATAAGAAAAAAAAAGGATTATACCAACATTTTGCTTAGGCTGGAATCCAGCCTGATGCACTCTGAGCATGCCAGCAGATGTGCTATCTGCTTGTCTTGACTTCCCACTTATTTGAAGTCACACCTATCTGAACTATTATCTATAAATAACATATAAACTAAACTCTCTTTTCACTGTTAGGCTATGAAATCAAAACCTATGTAATAATTTTTGGGGGGAGGAAAAAAGGAAAGGGTTGTGAGGAATGGATCTAAAAGTATTACAAATTAGAGAAGCGTAATAAAGACCAGGAAAGGCTCTGAGCAGTCAGAACTGGAAATCAGGCAGGTTTGAACGTTGCCAAACAGGTCCCTCTGCTAATTCATGATCAGCAGAGATTGTTCCATTGGTAATTAGTGGTATTTATCTAGTTCTTGTTACTTGTAATTGCTTAGGAGAGAAAGCCAGCTCTGGGTGACAAGGTGTCTGAGCAAACCAAGCTGGCAATCCTCCTGAAGTGTCTAAAGTCCCTAAATATGCAGCAGGTAGTGACTCACACAGCAGAAGAATGAGAATATCTGCCCAAAAACGGAGCAGATGGTGAGGAAAACATCTGGAGGCCACTGAGTGCTTACATAACACACAGGGGTGAGGTTGCTGAGGTGGAGCCCAGCAGCTTCCTGCACTTCCAGGCTGTTGCTATGGAACCTTTCTGTTCAGGAATGATGTGAGGAAAACAGCACATCTGTAACAGGAGGGCTCCCTGCAGCACAAGGGTTAAGTTTCCATATCAAAAGGGGAGGGAATCATCTTGGTTTTTATTTTTGATCCTGTGTTTCTGTGCCACGTTCCTGCTTGTCACCTGGAAATAACAGCATTAAGTTTGAGGTAGCCTTGTTGATGCTTTGCTGCATTGACATCTGTGTAATTAGTACTGGGGTGTACAGAAACAGAAAATGACATGTTTTGTACCCAAACAGATCAGCTTGCATCAGTTTTAGCAGCCTGTAGGATGTTCCCCTGTGCTCGTGCTGATTGATGTGGTTCAGCACCAGCAGCTCCTGGGCCTCACAGACTGGTTCTGACACTGCACTTGCCAATAAATCTCCACAAGATGTTATAAGGATAAAATATTAACTATACTCTTGGTAGCAAGTACTTTAGCACGACTAAAAATTTGAAAATGCTGTCATTTAAAAATGGAATTTATGTATTTTCTGCCTTTAAATCCATTTCCATCAGACAGCAAAGCTTTCTTGGTCTGGTTTGTTTTCTGCTTCTCATAGTGCTGCACCTTCCTAGCAGCTCTGCTGGGAGAGCTGTGTCAGAAGCAGAAAGTTTTTCTGGAATGTCAATTTTGGTAAAGACAATTCAATTAATTATTGGTTTATGACATTAATTGGGACCTGTCAGCGTTGTCAGTGCCTCTCTGAAACAGAGCTCTAAAATACACAGAACACCAGAGTAAGAATGTAAGAGCTGCTTAAGCATCACATCACCATGGTTCACATGAAAAATGCAAAAGGGAATATTTTATCTCTCTTAAAACATTAATCTGTAATATAAAGGTTTGAGTCTTATCCGACAGAGCTGCCACAAGAACTTTTAGGACCCGGAGCAGATTTCCTTGATGGAGAAACCTCCAAGCTTGGACTGTTTCAGATACATTTTTAATCTGAAAACCCAACAAAGCGAACCCAAATCAATAAATGATCCCATATGCCCAGGTTTTTTATGGACTCATTTTGCTGGTATTTTTGTGAACTTCCTGCCAGGTTTCCCCGTGGCCAGGGTAGTAAACAAACCCCACTGTGTTTGTTCCAGGGGCACAGGTTCTCTGCACGGTGCTGCTGATCAAACCCGGGGTGTGGAGCCAGAGGCTGCCCAGGATCCTGCGGGATCTGCACCTGGAGAAATTCTGCGTGGTGGGAATGAAGCACCTGGAGCTGGGAGCAGCTGCTGCTGCTGCTCTCCTGCCCTGTGAGCTGCAGCAGGTCGGTGAAGGGAATGGCACCTCTGTGTGGGGAGGAAAGGGATGAGCTGTGGATAATCCATTCCTGAAAACCTCAGCAATTCCCACCCGGGGTTTCAGAGCTGAGCTGTATGGAACAATCAGATCTGCAGCTCATCAGCACAAAGTGAGCTGAGGGCTTCTTTTATCACATAAAGACAGCCCTGGTTTCTCCCAAACGAAACTTTGGGGAGGGGATGGGCAGTGCAGACCTCGCAGGAGTCTGTTCAGCTCTGCCAAACAGGTGTCCTCTGTTCCTTGCCCCAGGTCATTCCAGGGAGGGCACATCCAGGGAGCACGTGTGCCTGGCTTTATTCCATGTGGGTAAAGCTGGGACAGCCTCCTGCCTGCCAGGGAATGCACATCTCTGGGGTGCTGTTACCCGAGATTGCATCGCAGACACAGCTGAACCCTGGCAGCCAGTCTGTAAAAATCCCCTGCAAGGAGAGGAAATTGTCCTTGCTCGTGTCCAATAAGCAGTAAAGAGGGTTCTTAAATCTTAGGGCATTGTGGGGTTGATTAGCTAAAAATAGATGTTTGTTTCTGTTCTTTCATGGCATTAGAAACCTTTTCTTTCTCAACCTGACGTACCCAGAGTGTAAGGATACTGTGAAAGCCAGGGAACTGAACTCTGGGCATTTGAGAGGAGTTGGATAATTATTTCTTTACTTGCCTTGGGGAAAAACAATCTATGTTATTTGACTGCTTTCCTGAAGACATTTAACCACTTGACTTTATAAAAAACAAACGTTTATAATTGATATTGCACTTGGGTTAAGTTTGGAAAGTTTATAACATTGTCTCCTAGAAATTATTAGTAGAGACTTCAGAAGAAAACAGGCACATGCCAAGGCAGTGCTCTGGAACAATTAATATCTTCTGCATGGTAGCAGTGAGCACAGGCATCTGAGATTGAAATATTTATACTGGCAAGAGGGATATAGTGGCCATTAGGGTTGATGGGGATGTGCTTCCCAATGTTATTTAATCACAGAGCTAAATACAAAATGCCTTTTTGATAATCTGAAACAGAAAACATCTTTAAAACCCCAAACGTCCTCAGGAAGCAATGCAGATGCCTGAGGGGTAATTGTGAGGAGAGGTTGTTTCCTGAAAATTTCCTTGTTTTTGGAGTTCTCCAACACACCAGAGCAGCTGTTGAGCATTGATTCAGTTGCCTTGAAGAGCTGGTGACTAATGAGGATAAAAATTACAGACTGTTCATGAGGAAAAAAGCAGGGTTTGAAAGTGAGGAAGCAAAGAGAACAGTCTGCTTTTGCTGAAGGGGAGCAGACAGTGGGAAATGCTTCCTGCTGTCCAGGGGCCCCTGCTCCTTTTCAGAACAGCAGGAATGGCTCTCACTGGGGAGGGCTGGGGAAGGCTGAGCCCCCAAGATAAGGAGGGAGATTTGGAAAAAGCCTCAGCAGGCTCCAGGGACTGGGTTATTTACAAAATCCAGTGGGTAAGTGGCTCAATGGCAGCCATGGGGGCAGGGCTGTTTTTCCCAGCTAAATTCCATGTACAGCTTCTGGATGGGAGGAATGTTCATGATGGATCTGCTCCTCAGCCTGTGGCACAAAGGGGTGCAATGGTGGGCTTCAAATGAGACTCCTAAAATGGGGGCAAATTGCTGACATTTAGCAGGTGACAGAATCCCAGTTGGGATAATCCCAGCTGGGTTTGGAAGTGACCTCTGGAGATCATCCAGTCCCACCCCCCTGCCAGGGCAGGATCCCTGTATCCACGGGGATATATCCAGGTGGTTTGGGATGTCTCCAGAGAGGGACACCCCAAGCCCTCCCTGGGTGGCTGTTCCACAGCTCTGCCACCCTCCATGGAAGGAAGTTCTTCCTCAGGTGCTGGTGGAATTTCTTGTGTTTTAGTTTCTGGCCATTACTGCTCCTCCTGTCACTGGGCACTGCTGGAGAGAGCCTGGCACTATCCCCTGACACCCTTGGAAACATTTATATGGACTGATGAGATGCATGATGAAATGTCCTGCTGAAGAAGGTGGAGCCAGTGTGTCTGTCCCTGCTAGAAGTTCTGTCCAGGGCTTTTTCTCACTTCACCTGGAGCTTGCTCCAAAACCCATCTCTAGAGAACCCTCAAGCCACCTCCAAGTGCTGGTTTGTTATGTTTTGAGAGCAAATCTGGGTTTATTCACTGCAAACAAGACAACCTCACATCTCCTTTTCCTTTCTAATGTATTATTTACATACACTTGACAAATATCCTTGGCAGCACAGCTGAGCTCCGTGATTGGTTTTCCAACTGAAATATTCCCCTGAGCTCAGATAGGCATGTGGCCTTTGGAGCACGAGAAAAAAACACCTGCTCTGCTCTTTGCTGAGGTTATCGAGTCACAGGGGCCACAACAAGATGTTTTATCTGCAGTTTAATAATGATTACAGAAAATAAAGGTCATGTAAATAGAGCTGACATTGTCCTCAGCTTTCAGGCTGACCTGGTGGTGTGCAGCCAGGGAGGAGTGCCTGTTCCCAGGGGTTTCTGCTGGATCTCCCTCCCTTCAGTGCTCATCCAGCCCTCTGCAGATTGGCAGTTTGGGTTTTTGGGGCCTGATCTTGCTGTGGGGGATTGCCATTGTTGTATTGAGGACAGGTGAATAAAGTGACATCCAGACTCCAAGGTCTCAGAAGGCAAATGCCAGGTTTATTAAACACCACATTCTTTTTACAGACAGTTAGGATACAGCTGGACCTGACTGGTCCTCATCAACACCTCTCCCATCATTGGCTAATTAGGAACAGCACCCTTCTTGTAAACATCTTACAAGAAACAGCACATTCAAAACACCAGCTGCAAAGATTAAGGATTATTTTAATTTTTTTCTCTGAGCTTTCTCAAACTCCCCCAGGACAAGGCCTGGGAAAGTTTATGTGACTTTCTCTCTCTGACCAGACTTTCAGCCACCACAGGGGATGCAGCAGCAGGCCACTGGGCTCAGAAATTCCATGGATCCTCCCAGCCCCATCCTGTGCTGCCAGCAGTAAATGCAGCCGGGTAATTCCTCTGCTCTTTCATCCCCTCGGTCCTCCCGAGCCAGGGCACAGCTGGGACTTCCTCCTCTCAAGGAAACTGCTCCCTGAATCCCAGGCAGCTGCACAGGGCTGTGGAGCAGGATGGGAACGCAGGAATGCCAAGCCTGGGTGGTGTGAGGAGTGAGAGGAGCTGCCAGAAGCTCCCTGGCACCATCAGTGACCATTAGAAACAACATCACCTTCAACCCCAAGTCCGTGGATTTGCTGGGGAACAGCCAAAAGACAAAAGAGTTTTGTTATTTAGATCTGAAATCACTGGTTATAAGCTCTGGAACAAAATACTTTCATTTATTCTGGTCTGTTTGACAGAAACTGAATGTTTTCTTTGCAGCTGTTTCCAACCTGGATGAATATTGATATGTTTTATCAGTCCTTTTGAAAGTTGTCATGAAAAATATCACTGGTTTTTCATTGCCCAAAGAGAAAACCCATAGAAAAGTGGATTAAATCCATTTTTTTAACTAACAAAAATTTTCAAGCAGGAAGGGATTATTTTGTATTATACAGAACTGAATGAATGTCACCATTTCTCAGTGCACTGTGACAAGCTGCAATTCTTCATCCTCCTGCAAGCAGAGCTGTTGTCAGCAGAGAGCCCCTGAGTGACACACTGTGACCTGTGCCCATGGGGCAGGAGCATGGCAAACACCACACCCAACCCCTAAACACATCACCAGTTTAAGCACAGAGGGCTTTTCTCAGAAATATTTTGCCTTTGCAAGCAGAGGGGAGAATATCAGGCTTGAGCCTGTGGTTGTCAATTCATAACCTACTTCTCAGAGATGCAATTTAGGAGGCAGCGAGTGAGAGAAGATTTGGGTCAAAGGCACTGAATGGTTTCACGTGATAGAAAAGCAGAGAGGCCTTGAAGTGTTTTATCTCCATATTTTTAAATGAAATGATAGGATTTGCTTTTGGAAATGTTTTATCTAGAGAATTGCTATCCTCTGCTGCTTTTAGAAGATTAAAAAATAGAGGAATTAAAACCTCTGTGAATGACGTGATTCAGCTGAATCAAATGGTGTTTTTCCCCCCTCTTGTTTTTATTTCCTCAAAAACTGGGAAAAAAATAAATAGCCATGGGTTGATTCTGGCAGGAAGCTGGAGATGCCCTTGTTTTCTAAACTGGAGAGAACATTCAGCCCTAGCTGCTGCTCTGTGGGGTGCAGGGAGGCACAGCTGGATCTTCCTGCCACCTTGTTTGGATGGAGGGGCAGGAGGAGGCACAGCTGGATGTTCCTGCCACATTATTCAGCTGGAAGGGCAGGAAGAGGCAGAACTGGATGCTCCTGCCCTGTTATTCAGCTGGAGAAGCAGGAGGAGGCAGAGCTGCAGCTGCTGTGAGCACCCTGACCTTGTGCTCAGCCCAGACATCTGCAGCAGGCCTGGCTGCCCAAGGCTTTTCTTGATTAAAGCAAGCAGCAAGGCCAGAGAGCTCTGCCCCAGCTCTGCTGCCTCTTCCAGGGTCCCAGGGCTGTCTGTCTGTCTGTCCCCAGCCTCTCCTCACCAGTGCAGTGGTTGTTTCTTGTCATTTCCTCAGTGTACCATCCCAGGGTGTTGTGGGGTTCAGGGGTGCTCAGGGGTGGGCATGGGCTGAGCTGACCATGTGGGAAAGAAGCAAAGCTGGAGGAATTTGTTGTGGGGCAAAGGGCAGCAGACAAGGCCAGGAGAACAAACTGATTTCTTGCAGCCCCTGGTCTGACCCTGCTACTTTTGAGTTCTGTACTCCTGATCCCAGCTAGTGTTCACTCTTCAGGAGAGGCAGGGGGTGTGTGTGGGGGTGTGGGGCCATTTGTGAATTCAAAAAGCAAAGCTCTGGTATTTGTGACCCATCACTTTACATCAGCTGAAGAATTAAAATGTGGCTCCTCATCCCAGGGTATTTATAACCCTGCTGTTCTTGCTTGTGCCTGTGCTTCTTCCTGATCCAGATATCCCCCTGAAGGAGCAGCCCTCCTGTGACCTGCTGGATGTCACAGGAAGAGCTCCTGGTTAGTAAAACAAATGTACTTAGTAACAATAATGGTGGTCACAAATACACTGGCAACTCTGACTGGCCAAGGAAATCACAATTAGCACGAGGCACTGCTGATGGAAGAACATTCTTCTGTTCACCTCTGGTCAAGAAAGGTAAATTGAGCCTGCAACAGTCAGAGGAATGACATGAGGATGACTGGGGAAATGGAGAATCCTCTCAAGAGTTAAACCAGAACTTGGCTTGTTTGACCCAACACGACCCAAAGCTGAGAAACAAATCTGATTTCTGATAAACACTTCAGGGTAGGAAAGGTCAGAGGTGTAAAAAGAGCTACTTAAAATAAAGTCTAGATAATGGCACAGGAATAAATGGGCACAAAATGGGCACTGCTTGGTGTCTGAGCTCTAGATTTGGGAATCTTTAGTACACCAGCAGTGTATTAAAGGGGAGAGAAAACAAGGAGCAACAGCAGATTTGCTTACTCACAACTTTCCCTCCTAGCCAAAGGAAAGCTGGGATGTTCCCAATGCCCACCAGCTCCTCATGACCTGTTCATCTCTGATTTCTCCTCAGGATCCAGCTGCTGTGGAAGCTCACTGTGCCTACCTGACCTCGGGCACTGCCCTCGTGCTGTGCCTGCAGAGGCCCAATGCTGTGAAGAAGCTGATGGATCTCCTGGGACCAGAGGATCCTCAGCTGGCCCAAGCACTGGATCCACGCCTCTGGAGGGCTCAGTATGGCACCAGCACAGTCCAGAATGGATTTTATGGTAGGTTTTTGTAAAAGAAATTCCAAAGGCTCAGATGTACAAATATGTTATGTTTGTTCCCTCCTGTCACTAGATCTGTCACTACAGATCCAGCCTTGGCAGGCACTGCAGGCCATTATTCCCCAGAAAACTTCCCCTGTGTTCTTGGTGGCTGAGCTGAGTGTGTCTCAAGCAATGAAATATTCTCCCAGAAGATCTATTCCAAAAGGCTTCCTCCCAGAGCAGCCCAGCTCTGGCTTTATCAGAACAGATTTCCTTTGATCTCTTCCTTGCTTGGTCATTTTGTACTTTTAGCTTGGTTATTTTGGAATTAATCCCAAGAACCCATCTGTCTTCCCTGCTTGTGTGTCCCTTCCTGATGTCTCCATTACCCACTGGCCAGCTCCAAGATTTCACAGAGACTGCAGGACATCCTGTAACATCTCACAGTTCTGATGGCTGGCAGGAGAGAGGTGACCCAAACCTGCTGAGGCAAGCAGGGAAACTCAGCTGCTTCCCATCTGGACAGGCTCTTTCCAGCTGGCACACGGGCAGAGGCACAGGGCAAGTCAGCAGCCTTGGAATGCTGCCCCATCCCAGCTCCCCTGCCAGCAGGGAGGCACTGGCATGTGGGTAAAAGGTGGTGGTAAAGGATGGGAAAATGGGAAGTGTCCCTGGAGAGAGCAGAAACAAGGAGGGAAGGATGTCATTCCAAAATTCACAGGGAATTAAGGGTGGTCAGCTCCCTGCCTGTGTTTCTCCTCAGTGTTGCACTGATTTTGCTGTAATACTTAAAGGAATATAAAAAAATAAAGCAATAATTTCTGTAAACTCAGGTGAGCTGTGTGCCCAGAGTCCCAGAGGAACTTTCCTGACAAGATCCATTGGATTATTTGGCTTTCCCATTGTATCTGGGCTGTGAAGTCACTCTCCCTTTCCATCCATGTCTAGTGGGCTGCTGAGAACTGGCAGGGAGTGAAGGAGCCACAGCTTGGGAGAGAAAACCAAGCCCTTGCTGCAGAACCTGAGGACTTGGGAGAGATCCCACAGGATTTGTGGGAGTGACTGAAGAGCAGGATCTACTTATATTAAAAAAAAAAAAAGATCAGGGCTCTCCAGCCAATACTCTTCCATTGCCAGCAATGCTTCTCTTGCTCTTGAGATGAATGAATGGATTGTAAATCCAGATTGCTCTGAAACTCCTCAGGCATGGCTAAGAATGGGTAATACACATCCCAAACTTCAGATGTTTGCTACAGCTGGAGCATCCCCAGCATAACTCAGTGAAAACAAGCAAGGGGAGCTGAGTCTCATCCCATTTCTGTTGGGAGTTACAGGGAGCTCCCTGTGGGAGGGAGATCCTTGGGTGTTGTGGCTGCCTTCAGACCCTGGGCTGGGATCTGCAGTTGCTCTTGGGCTGTGGGCTGAGCCCAGAGCTGGCCCTGCCCCTGTGCCTGCTGCACTGAGCAGCACCCAGCTGCAGGGCTGCCCACAGAGCCCTCCCTGCCCTCATCCCAGGAGCAGGGATGCAGCTGTAGCATCTCATCTATCCATGAGGGAAGGAGTGTTCCTAACCCCCTGCACCTCCCAGAGCTTTTCCTTCCTTCAGTGAGTAACTGGGGGACTGTGCAAGCCCATCCTCCTTTCCTAGGAGGGAATTCTAGGCTCTCCTAGTTTTGCTCCAGCTGAGGAAGAACTTGAGTTAATGCCTGAAGCAGAGTAAACTCCTACTATTTCCTCCCAAAGTGACAAAGGAGATGCAATTTAGATGAAGATGGGGTTCCAGGGAGACTGGTGGACCAAGAAATGCAGCTTTAATCCTGCAGGGCTCAGCTGCAGAGGTGAAGCTGCACCCTGCCATCCCCCCTGGGCTTGGGAAGTCATTGGACTGTGCTTTTTGTACTTTTTCTTGCATCTAAAGAGCTCTTACATGTGCACCCTACACTGTCTTGTACCTTGAGCAAAGTGAGAGTAAAAGGCTCATTTGGGAGCATTTGTGTTCTCTGTAATGCCACCAATGATGGAAGCACAGGAGGTTTGGTGTGGAGGTATGGAAAGGATCCAGCCCAGCTCATACACTGGGATTTACACAACCTCAGGATTGTAAACTGCTGCCTTAAGGGCTCTGGCTGTACAAAACCTGGAATTATGGTGCTCCAACAGGGCTGAGTGCTCTCAGGTGGGATCCTTTGAATGGGCAGCCTCAAAGGTGGGAATATTTCAGAGGATATTTGTATCCCAGGAGCATGGGTCTGTGCCAGCACACTGACAGTCTAGCTAAACTCCAATAGAAATAGCTTTTCCCTCTCTAATATTTTCCATCCACAAATCTCCAAACATTCTAACACTGTTGCTTTATAGGGAAATATTCAGCTGCTGAGCCTGGGGCACCTCTCGAGTCACTGAGTTCAGTTAATTCCCTCACAGACTGCCCCATCACGTTTTCCCTTCCATGAGCACCCACCCAAAAGGATGGAAGTCACAGAGCCTTGAGAGCTAAAAATCTTCTTACATTTTCAAACTTAAATATAGCCACATGCACTTTGTGCCCATTTATTCCTGTGCCAATATCTGGACTTTATTTTAAGTAGCTCTTTTTACACCTCTGACCTTTCCTACCCTGAAGTGTTTATCAGAAATCAGATTTGTTTCTCAGCTTTGGGTCGTGTTGGGTCAAACAAGCCAAGTTCTGGTTTAACTCTTGAGAGGATTCTCCATTTCCCCAGTCATCCTCATGTCATTCCTCTGACTGTTGCAGGCTCAATTTACCTTTCTTGACCAGTGGTAAACAGAGTGTTCTTCCATCAGCAGTGCCTCGTGCTAATTGTGATTTCCTTGGTCATTCAGAGTTGCCAGTGTATTTGTGACCACCATTATTGTTACTAAGTACATTTGTTTTACTAACCAGGAGCTCTTCCCCTTCAGCAAGGGCAGCCTGGTGTGATCCAGAAGCAAGGGAACAACAGGATTTGGAGCTGGAATTGAAAGGTTTCACAGCCTCCTTAACATGATTCCCTCAGCTCCACTGTTAGGAAATAGAAGGAATCTTGTTTACACGAGGAAGCTGCTGAGTGATAGTAGGACAGAACCAAAATACCAAGGAGGCAATGGAACTATTCTAAATATAATGGTTTAAAATGTTTGCTATTACTGTACAGAACAGCTGGCCTTTAAAGCAATTACTGCAGTGAGTTGCACATCATCAATCTCTCCAAAAGATGAGTGTGAGTCTAGAGAATGTTTAATTCATGGCCTGAGAGAATCTTCTCATTGTGTTTCTCTCTCAGGCTCCAGATCCTATGCGATGGCAGTCCGGGATGTGAAGCTGTTTTTCCCAGAAGGGCTGTGCTGTGCCCAGTGGCAGCCAGTGCAGGAGCAAGAGGTGGGAATCTGCCCCTTCCTGAGCTTATCCTGCGTGCCACAGCAGCAGCTTTGGCCCTGCTATCCTGCTCCTTCTCTGCTATTATGCTGTAGATAATGCAGCTCTGGGTGTGTTTCCTGAGCTGCCAGGCTCCCCCGGTCCTGGGGATGTTCCTCCCCCTGCACTGAGCCCAGCAGCCTCGGTGGGGAGGAGCTGCTGCAGATCTGTTTGTTCAGCAAGCTCTGCTGTGAATTTGGGAGGGCTCAGGTCAGCACTGCTTTGGAAGCAGGGACAGCAGCCTCACCCTGGCTGCTGAGCACACTTGACCCAGGAGCTGGGTTTTTTACCAGCTTTGTATTGTTCAGGGAGGGGATGGCTGATGATGTGAACATGTTTGGGATGTGCTCAGCCAAGGGATGGAAAGGTTTGAGCTTTGCTGTGGCTCAGAGGTGACCCAGCTGAGATGGTCCTCCCAGGAGATTAGCTCTGGAAATGGCCACATCTGTAACAGGCTTCAGTTGTGTGGGTGTGCAGCTCAGTGCAGGGCATCCTGGCTCTGCCAGTCCTTTCAGGGACACAGGGAGCTGCTGCACCCAGCGTGGCACTGGGTAAAGCTGCCACACTCTCACAGGCTTTGTTTGAGCTCCTGGCCTTGAATACCTGGGAGTGGAGACTTTAGATTGATGGCTGGATATGGGACCTTGAAAAGGATGATGAGATGCTGCACTGAATTAAACCTCAATTAAAAAGAAGAATGCATGCAAAATGTTCTTGTATCTCCAGACAAGCAGGTGTTTTCTAGGCTGGCAATTACAGAAGTACACCACAACAACAAAAGCTTCACAGCTTGCCTGAATCAATACTTGAGGAGTGTTATCCCTCCTCATTAGGTAATGTGTTCACATGACTTGCTTCTCCCTCTCTCCCTGCCTTCCCTCCTGCAGATCCATAACCTGAAACACGACCCCATCCTCAGCCTGGGAATCAGGAAGCAGCACAAGATCCTAAGCCATGACCCAGGAAGACATCCCAGTGTCCTGGGCTCTGAGCAGCCAGGCAGCCCTGGTAAGGAAATGTAACTCCTCTTATGGATTGGAACTGCTATTGATTAATTGGACAGCAAGACAAACCATCTGGTGGCAGCAAGATTGGGTATTGATGTCCTTTCAGAAGGGAGAGACAGCTCTGAGCTGCAGAGAACAGCTCCAGGGGAGTCCAGCCTTTAACTGTTCACCTGCCAGCACTTCAGGGCTTTACAGACAGAGCTGTCCACGAGGGCTGACCTTAACAGCAGCAGCAGAACAAGCACTGACAACACAGCTGGTGTCAGGACAGCACATGTTCCTCTCTGAACCCTTCCCAGGTGTCTCAGCACAAGCCTGGTGGTTTGTGTCCATTCAGAGCCTCCCCTGGCGAGGCAGCAGGGCTGGCCAGGGTGAGCTGTTCTGTGCTGTGGGTAGATAAATATCACTTGGTGCAGGGAGTGCTGCTGGCAGCATGGCCAGAGGCCTCTCCTGAGCTCAGCTGAGAGCTCATTCAGCTCCCACTGCTGCTGAGCAGCTGCCAGCTCCAGAGGACTCCCAGCTATGGCCAGGCTGACTTTGATTGGGAGCTGAGCCTCAGCCAGGCTGACACTTGCTGGGCTGCAGCAGCTCCTCAGGGCCTCTCCTGCTCATTGGTGGCCATGTGTAAACACAGCTGTGCTGCAGGGGCAGAGATGGCTCTGACACCAGGGGCTGCTCCCTCCTTGGGATGCTGTGGATTGATCCCAAGCCCTTATAAACAAGCAGGGACCAGGTGAAGCATCCCTGTGGTGGTCCCTGGGGAACAGAATTGTTTAGAACAATTATTCCCATTCCTGTAGCTTCGGTTCTGATGTGACTGATGTGGGCAGCTCAGAAAATGTTCCTGTGCTACACCTGATCACTGCAATCCTTAATCCCAGCAGTGGAACTTCAGGATTGCTGTGGATGGGAGAGGAGCAGGATAAAAAATGACAGAATCACAGCCCAGCCCTGCCTGGCACAGGGCTTTGGGGGGGGCATTTTTCACTTACCAGCAGGTGCAGAAGTGCAAGGGGGGGTGGTAAATCACGTCCTCTGCTCCTGGGGTGAACACCAAGTCACTTTTGTGCAAGGGGTCTCTGAAGGAGGATTTGTCCCAAGGTATTTGGGAGGGTGTTTTCCCCATCATTTTAGTGCACAATGGGAAAGGAGCAGGTTTGCTGTGACCAAATCACTTGATTTGTAGAAGATATTGCATAGAACAAAATAAAATAAAAAACCAGCTTGTTGTGGAGAGAGCACAGGTATTCTGCAGGCTTTGCATGGCTCAGTGGCAGGAGCTAATCTCAAAATACACACCCCTAATTTCCTGCTACACGAGGATATCTCAGCTTTGAAGATGCCTAAGCAGAGTAAAAAGGAAAACAGTGTACAGCCTGATGTGTTTGTGTCTCAGAAAATGTATTTCAAAGAGTTACTGCCCTGGAAAAGCAAGCCCACGTGATCTCTGAACTGTCAGGCACGATCTCATAAGTGCCTCCAGCAAAGCAGACACATCACTCACGTTCTGGGCTCATCTTGGACACTAGAGGAAGCTCTTGCACACAAGGAAAGCTCCTTCCAGCAAATAATTATCACCAAGCTGCTGCCTAATGGACAGACAGATTTATCATGAGGAAAATATGAAATACATTAAACCTCACGTATGCTGAGCAGAATTACACTTGGGATTATAAAAGCAGCTGGATTAGCTGCTTGGCAAAAATGAAAATGGAGTAGTAGCTCCTGTAGCAAACCAGCAGTTGTCCTTGTCTGACTCCTGAAATGGGGTCACTCCTGCTGTCTTGTGATCTCCAGACAGGGACACAAAGGCATGCAGCAGCTCGGGATGGGCATCCCAGGGCACCTCCCAGGGCATATCCCTGGGCACATCCCAGGGCACCTCGCAGGACATCCCAGGGCACCTCCCAGGGCACATCCAGTGCACATCCCAGGGCACATCCCCAGGCACCTTCCAGGGCTCAGCCCAGGGCTCATCCCGGGCACATCCCAGGGCTCATCCCTGGGTACATCCCAGGACATCCATGGGCACCTCTCTGGGCACATCCCAGCGCCGTGGTGCCTCCGACTGCCACGCACGCATCTGTGCCAGGGCAGAGGCACTGAGAGGGCTCAGAGGTGCTGGAGAGAGAGACCAAATCAATGTCCTGCTGTTTTCCATCAGGTCAGGCATTGCTGGAGCAGCTCTGGCGCAGCACGTGCCTGGTGCTGCCCGGGATAATCCTGCGGGGCTCGGAGCCGCCCCCGTACGTGGCGCTGCTGGAGGAGCTCGTGGGCAGAGGCTTCGTGGTGACTGGAGCTCGCCTGGCTGTGCTGGACTCACCCCAGGCTCTCTACATCTCCCAGCTGCTCAGCAGGGCCAAGGGCAGTGTTGCAGCAAAGGTATGGAACAGCTGGAGCTGGGCTTTGCTTCCTTGGCACAAAAGAAGAGCTTTGTAATGCCTTGCTCTGATGTGCTGCCCCGAGGCTTTGGTGGTACTGTTGCAGCACTGCCACAGAGCCCTGGCACCTCTGGTGAGTAATGTGGGCACTGGGGACACTTCCTGATGGTCCTGCATCCCTGGGAGCCCTCATGGGAATGGTCCATCCACCAGTCATTTATAGAAAGTTTCATTCCAGTCAGCCATCACCCTGTTCTGTGTGCTCTGCTGCTGTCTCCTCTCTTGTTTCTCCATATAAATACAATTCCTATTTCCCTCTCTCTAATCACACCCCATTAATCCTCCTCTACAATGCTAAAAAAACCCTTCTTCTTCTTCTTCTTCTTGGACTGTGCCTTGGAGCCTGAGCCAGAGGTTTTCCCACCTGGGGTGCTGCCTCCTGCTCTGGGGCTCCCAGCACAGGAAGGAGCTGGAGCTGCTGGAGCCAGTGCAGAGGAGGCACCAGGATGATCAGAGGGGTGGAGCAGCTCTGCTGGGAGGAAAGGCTGAGGGAACTGGGATTGTTCACCCAGAGAAGAAAAGGCTTTGGGGTGACCTAACTGTGGCCTTCCAGTGTGTGAAGAAGCTACAAGAAAGAGGGACTGGGGACAATTCACAAGGGCCTGGAGGGACAGGACACAGGGAATGGCTTCCACTGCCAGAGGGCAGGGCTGGATGGGATATTGGGCAGGAATTGTTGCCTGGCAGGGTGGGCAGGCCGTGGCACAGGGTGCCCAGAGCAGCTGTGGCTGCCCCTGGATCCCTGGCAGTGCCCAAGGCCAGGTTGGATGGGGAACCTGGGACAGTGGAAGGTGTCCCTGCCCATGGCAGGGATGGGACAAGATGGGCTTTGAGGTCCCTTCCAACCCAGGCCATCCTGTGGCCCTCAGCAGGTGCAGCCCAGCCTGGGGTTTGTGCTGCTGGGCTGAGCTGACATTGCTCCACAGCAGCAGAAAACCAGGCCCAGGCTGTTTTCCTCTTGGTGTAGGAGAAGCCCACCCAGTCAGGAACCTTGCCTGGGCAGGGCTGGAAGGTGGAATGTGCAGGAAATGCTGTCAGCAGTGGAGTAAGCAAGGGGGGGACAGTAATTACAGTGGCAGTAGCAAACCAACAATCACCCAAGGGCTCTCAGACCACGGCAGCCCCTTCACAAAACACAAACATTTGGGCTTCCAGCTCTCAGTTCTAAGTCTTGGGTGTTATCTGTAATAGGAGCATGTAAGATCTTTTCAGGTTGTGCTTTCTAAAACTGACAGCATCCCTTTGAAGTACATCTGTATGGAACAGCAATTACATCTAGCAGCCAATTAGTATAAGCACTGCTTGCCTGTGCCCTGAGTCCCCCGAGGATCCATCCCTCTGCACAGGGAATGTGCACAGCTCTCTAGGAAGGACAGCACTGGGGGAGCAGAGCCACCCCTCCCTCCTCCTGTCAGAGATAAATGGCCCTGGGCAGAGCTGGTGTGCTTCCAGAAGGATCTGGCACTGCTGAGCCAAAGGTGAATGTCACAGCCTTTGCTCTCCCTCTCTAGGAGAGAGATGGGCTGCTTCAAGTGCTGAGTGTTTCTGCTAGAATGTCTCAATATTTACCTGTCTTGGTGTTCCTGCTTCCAGCAGAGGTGGGGACTGAATAACACACCCAGACACTCTGCTGGCTTTCACTCAGAGAGGGCAACAGGAATTCTGGAGGGTTGTGGGGGTCACAGCTCAGACATGGCACTGCCTCTGCCTGGGGGCATCTGCTGCTCTGTAGCTCCTGTTCCTCACATCAGCCAGACTTGGAGACTTGTTCAGGTGCAGAGCAGCACCAAAGCTCTGTTCCCCCCTCTCTTGCAGTGCTCCCTGCTGAAGGATGGGCTGTGCCTGGTGCTGGCAGCACAGTGGGACAGCGCTGTCACCTCCCTGGGCTCCCTGCTGGACAGGTAAGGAGGAGCTGCTGCCCTGAGAGGGGCACCTCTCTTCTGTGCTTCTCACTCCAGGGCAGCCTGTTCTGCACAGTCACCTTGCTCATGGTCAGTCACTGCTCAGGGAATTGTTAAGGTTGGGAAAGATGAAGTCCAGCCAGACACCAGCACATTCACCATTAAACCAGGCCCTGAGTGCCACATCCACACATTTTAACTCTCCCAGGGATGGTGACTCCACTGCCCTGCAGCAGTGCAGTGCCTGACCACCCTTTCCATGAAGGAATTCTCCCAATATCCAACCTAAACCTCCCCTGGCACAGCTTGGGGCCGTTCCCTCTCCTCCTGTCCCTGTTCCCTGGAGCACAGCCCGACCCCCACAGCTGTCCCCTCCTGTCAGGAGTTGTGCAGAGCCACAAGGTCCCCCCTGAGCCTCCTTTTCTCCAGGCTGAGCCCCTTCCCAGCTCCCTCAGCCCCTCCTGGTGCTCCAGCCCCTTCCCAGCTCTGTTCCCTTCCCTGGACATGCCCCCCAATGTCTCTTGTCATGAGTGGCCCAATACCTGAGAGTGTCCCCCAGTTTCCAAGTCATGTATCCTCTACTCAGGACTTTAAAAACCAAGTTGTGTCCTTTGCTAAGGACCTGCAGTGTCCATAAGGCTCAGCAGCCTGGTTCCATGAATACAGGGAATTCTCTGAAATTAGGACTCACATTGGGAATAGACCTGCTGAATCAATAAAATTCCTAGGAGAAATATCTTAGCAGATTTTATGTTTGCTGTGAAGAAAAAAAAAAAAAAACCACAAACAGAAAACCAAACCTTAAAATAAACACCAGAAAGCAAAATCAAAAATTAGCCTCTTAAATAAATCACCAGAAACGCTGGGTAGAGGATGTATAAGCCTGGAAAAACAAACAGAGCCCCTCTGCAGGGACTGATTAGTGAAAGAGAGTGATTAGCAGGGCAATTAACCCTGTGTTCCCCAGAGGGAAGGGCTCCCTGCCAAAGAGGGGCTGCTCTTTGGCACTGGCATGTGCAGCTCTCACACATGGCTCCTCTGGCACAGGAACCAGGAGTCAGGTCTGTGCCACATCCCATGGAGCAGCCCAGCAGCCACGCCAAAACCCATCCTGACTGTGGCTGTGCCCTCTGGAGCACTTCCAGAAAGTGCTGTCATGGATTCAGGGACGCTTGAGTTTGCAGCCTCCAAGGGATCAAAGCTGAATATTCCTGTATTTTCTGGGTGCCCCAACCAAGGCAAAGAAAGGAATCTGACTTCATGTTCTTAGAAGGCTATTTTATTATTATATTATATTATATTATATTATATTATATTATATTATATTATATTATATTATATTATATTATATTATATTATATTATATTATATTATGGAATGCTATACTAAAACTATACTAAACTATACTAAAAATACGGAAAGGATACAGACAGAAAGTTAGAAAGATACTAATGAAAGCTCATTATTCTCTCCAGAGCCTAGACACAGCTGGCCCATAACTGGTCAAAAAGTAAAAACAATTCACATGAAACCAGTGAAACAAACACCTGTTGGTAAATAATGTCCAAACACATTCCACAGCAGCAAAACACAGGAGAAGCAAATCAGATCATTACTGTTTTCATTTTTCTCTGAGGCTTCTCAGCTTCCCAGGAGAGAAATCCTGGGCAAGGGGATTTTTTCCGGAAAATATGATGGTGACAGAACATCCATGTGGCTGCACCTTAGAGTTCTCACTGTGCAGAAATGTTCCCAGGGCCACACCTGGGAGGAATGGTTGGAACAGATTCCATTGGTAACTTTTCAAAAATGTTTTTAAGCTACTGACAGCATTTTGACTTTACTTCCATTCATTTAAAATCACACCCTTGGGAGCCACCTCCCAAACCTTCTGCTCTGCAAGGGGAGACAAACAGCAAGTTAGCCAAGGCCTTTGTGGTGAGATTTCTCCCATCTTTCTCTGGTTTACAATGGAAAAAAGTGAACTTTCGGGAATCACTGCTGGAGGTAGTTCTGAGAGAGTCACTGAAGATCCCAATATATCTGTTTTCCTCAGCACCACAGCCATGGGTGCTGCTTAACAGCCCAGCACTCCCCTGTCCTTCAGGCTGGCTGTGATTCCAGGGCCAGTCCCAAGGCAGCCCCTCCAGAGACTCCCCCCGAGGCTTCTCCAGGCTCCCAGAGCCCCCGGGGCTGAGCAGGGACTGCTGCCAACCTCTGCACCTCCACCCCCTCCTGCTCCAAAGGATGGACTGCTGTGCTGAGCTCCAAAACACCCCTGTGCGACCTGTGGGGGTCAGGAGGCACTTCCAAAGGGCAGGACCAGCCCCAAACAGCAGCATCCACTCTCAAAGGAAAGGATCTACCCCCAAACAGCAGCATCCACTCTCAAAGGAAAGGATCTACCCCCAAACAGCAGGATCCAGCCCCAAACAGCAGGGTCCACTCTGCCTCTGCCCCCAGTGCCAGAACCAGTGATCACAGAGCCTTTTCAAACCAGCTCTAGAAAATAAAAACCAAAAAACCCCCAAAACAAAAAACAAAACAAAACAAAAAAAATAAAAACCAACATTTTTGCCTTCATGATGGAAAATGCCTGTGGAAGGGAGGGGCAGCAAGGTGTGCCCGAGGCAGGGAGGGAGGGCTCTGATCCGCAGGGAGATCAGGAGCTCACACCCTTTTTGTCTCTCAAGCTGTCGAACTTTTTAAAATGAGCCTGACTTCACTGGTGCCTCCCAAGGACACTTCATGCCAAGACATCTTCCATTGAAATAACACCAGAGGTTAATTACTCTCCCAGCTCCATCAGCCCTTTCTGTCCCGGATAAATCACTGGGTATTTATCTCCCTGTCCCTGCCAGGACCCAGCATTCCAACACCTGCCCGGCTCCCGCGGTTCAGCTGGATCCTCACCGCCACGAAGGGATTATTTTGCAGCCCCTGAGCCACATTTCTGTGGCTTTGTGCCACGGGGAGGGAGGGACGCTCCCGTGTGTGTGGAAGCCCGGCTGTGATGTCAGAGATGGGCTGGGATAAAGAGCAATCAGGTGTTGAGAGGAGCGATGTGGGCTCTGCCGGTGAAACTGCTCCTAGTCCTGAGCCTGCTGAAGCTTTCCTAAGCCAGCTCTGTCGAGGACAGCCATTCCCATCCTGTTTGGAGGCAGCCCCAGACCATCCTCGCTGTGGCTGCCCCCTGGACATCCAGGGCATCACTTCTGCACCAAAAACCACTGAGCAGGGACAAAGGGACAGAACAGTGCAGGTGTGGGCACAAAGGCAGCCTGGCAGGTTGGTGGGAGTGTGCCAAGGGGAGCTGACAGGGCAGAGGGGGTTTGGAACAGGTGAGGGAGCACTGGGGACCCCAGAGAGGGAAGTGAGCCCATCCTATCCACACACAGGGGAAAACCATGTGGGACTCACCTTTCTTGTTCTGTCAGCATCTGGATGGCTCAGGATAAAGCATCTGAATTTTCCCTGTCATAACTTGTTTTCACAGCCACATTTCCTGGCTGCAGGGTGGCAGAGGCAAGAATTTACAGCAGTGGATTCAAAGCAGCTCCTGGAAGGAAGGCATGCTCTGCTTTTTATGCATGACAAACCAGATTTAGCTGCTTTAAGAGGTGATGCTGGTTCCTCAGTGATTACTGCTCTATGGTTTAAGCGTTTAAAAAGCACTTTAAGATTGTCAGGACCTGTGTTGTGCACAGAGTTAGCAGCTCACCTGGTTAACTCAGCTCAGTAGGCAGAGTTTGGCTAAAGCACCCCCAAAACCGAGCTGCAGCAGGAAAATATTAGAGTTTAGGCCAGGCTTTGTGCCTTCCTGCCTTGAAACGAGGGACTGCAATCGGAGCAGAAGGCAGGAGCTGAGGAACTTAGCTGGATGTTTTTCTCTCTGATGAAACATTCTTACCAAGTGCTAATTGCTGCTAGCAGGGAGCGATGTTATCCCTGTAGGAAGCTCCTCCCGGGGAGCTTTGGAGGGGAAGGAGGTGTAGAAATAATAAAAATAAAAAAAAAAAAAAAAGAAAAGAAAAAGAAAGAGAAAAAAAAAAAGAATGCATGGGGTGTAAAATCTCGGAGCTGTTGAAAACCAGTGCAGGGAAAACTGTTGCCAAGCACAATACCTGGCTCTGGGGGAGGGAGCAGGGAGTGGTTTCCAAAGCCTCGGGGGAGTTTTCAAGCCTGAGGCTCCGAGTGTGCACAGAGTCCCTTTAAAAGGCATTTCTGAACTTGGTACCTTGCCTTTCCATTTCTCTGGAATACATTTTGAGGTCATGTGTGGCTTGAGGAGAGCCAGAGCAAAACCAGGACTGGTGAGGCAGTGCCTGCTGCTCCTGGCACTGGGGGAAACACCCAGATTATCTCAGTGGAGAGAAGCCCCTTGCCCAGGGCCAGGTACCCACATTTATGTGCATTTCTCACAGAACCACCCTTATGCAACTGGAGATGGCTTGTCCAGTTTGTATTTAAAGTTTCTTTGAAGGTTTGTATTTAAATAGTGCAAAGCCATTTACACAAAGCTTTGTAAAACCCAGGATTTAGCTGTGTAAAGAGGAGCAGCAGCAGATGCCTGTGGCTGGAGTGCTGGCACAGAGCTCAGACCTGCCCAGGACTGGGTTATCTCCCTCCCTCCCAGCTGACATGGCAAAATAACCCAAAATAACCCTGCTTCTCTTTCTCTTTGCCCCCAGTGCCTGCTGGCAGAACCAGTCAGTCCTGGACACTGCAGAGCATCTCCTTTATCCCCAGAATGAGAATCAGGCAAGTAGAGAAGTTTGTGGTATGGATATGTGCTCTTTGTGCTCCTGTGATGTAGGGAAGTTGTTAATATTGGTTGAAATCTCAAAGAAAATTATAACTTTTGTGAGTCAGAGGTGGTGACAGCCCCAAGCCTTGGCTTAGGCTGAGAGCCCAGAACATGGGGAAGGTGGAACCAAAATCCTGTCAAACTGTCTCCCACATTACAGTGGTGACACAGTTTTGAATCAAAACATTTGGAGATATTGATAAAGGTTCTATATTTTCCATAGAGATTGTGTTAGTTTTTGTGAAAAATCAACACTGAGAAAAATATCACAGAATTGTGGAATGGTTTGGGTTGGAAAGGACTTTAAAACCCATCCACTGCCACCCCTGCCATGGCAGGGACACCTTCCACTGTCCCAGGCTGCTCCAAGCCCTGCCCAGCCTGGCCTTGGGCACTGCCAGGGATCCAGGGGCAGCCACAGCTGCTCTGGGCACCCTGTGCCAGGGCCTGCCCACCCTCACAGAATCACAGAATTTCAAGTGTCTGTGATATTTGTCAAAAATAGTGACAAGAAATGTTCATTCAGCCCTATGGCCAAGCTGGCAGAGGTCCTGTGTTCTGAAAGTTGCATTTCAGAAGCCCAAATCCAAGTGGAAGAGGAGGAGTGAAGCCATTAGCCATTCCAGGGATGGTCTAGCTGAATATTTTCTCAGCAATTCAGCCCAAGAAAGGAAACACTGAGCTCCAGACATGTGGGCAGCTAATGGGAATAAACTGCATAAATACATTCAAAATTCGGGCTGTAATCATCAAAGTTAAGCTCGAACAAATGAGAGGTTTGCAGAGAGGAGGCAGAGCCTGAGGAGCTGGGATCAGATGTGAAGTCCTGGTGGAGATGTCCCTGCCCATGCCAGGGGCGTGGAGTGACACGAGCTTTAAGGTCCCTTCCAGCCCAAACCATTCTGTGATAAAAGACTTGTGGAGAGTGAGAAACGATAGCAAGTGGACAAACCTCTCCTCTGGATCCGTTTTTTTCCGCAATAAAAGCCCAGCAGGAGAGCGAGATGCGTTTGTAACCTCATCTAACACATCAGAGCTGCTGCCTTCAAGCACCGGCGCTCTAAGGACTGAGCTTGAAAGGCACCGAGCCCTGTTTGAGGTGTGCCTTGCTTCCCGAGCCCTGTCTGAGGTGTGCCTGCTGCCCGAGCCCTGTCTGAGGTGTGCATTGCTGCCCGAGCCCTGTCTGAGGTGTGCATTGCTGCCCGAGCCCTGTCTGAGGTGTGCCTTGCTGCCCGAGCCCTGTCTGAGGTGTGCCTTGCTGCCCGAGCCCTGTCTGAGGTGTGCCTTGCTGCCCGAGCCCTGTCTGAGGTGTGCCTTGCTGCCCGAGCCCTGTCTGAGGTGTGCCTTGCTGCCCGAGCCCTGTCTGAGGTGTGCCTTGCTGCCCGAGCCCTGTCTGAGGTGTGCCTGCTGCCCGAGCCCTGTCTGAGGTGTGCATTGCTGCCCGAGCCCTGTCTGAGGTGTGCATTGCTGCCCGAGCCCTGTCTGAGGTGTGCATTGCTGCCCGAGCCCTGTCTGAGGTGTGCATTGCTGCCCAAGCCCTGTCTGAGGTGTGCATTGCTGCCCGAGCCCTGTCTGAGGAGTGCCTGCTGCCCGAGCCCTGGTTGAGGTGTGCATTGCTGCCCGAGCCCTGTCTGAGGTGTGCATTGCTGCCCGAGCCCTGTCTGAGGTGTGCATTGCTGCCCGAGCCCTGTCTGAGGTGTGCCTTGCTGCCCGAGCCCTGTCTGAGGTGTGCCTTGCTGCCCGAGCCCTGTCTGAGGTGTGCCTGCTGCCCGAGCCCTGTCTGAGGTGTGCCTGCTGCCCGAGCCCTGTCTGAGGTGTGCATTGCTGCCCGAGCCCTGTCTGAGGTGTGCCTTGCTGCCCGAGCCCTGTCTGAGGTGTGCCTGCTGCCCGAGCCCTGTCTGAGGTGTGCCTTGCTGCCCGAGCCCTGGTTGAGGTGTGCATTGCTGCCCGAGCCCTGGCTGAGGTGTGCCTTGCTGCCTTTATCGCGGACAGGAGCAGCCCGGCTCCCGGGCACAGCGCATCCCGGCTCTGCCCTGCCTGCTGCCAGCGTGCCAGGCTGCTGCCAGGGAATGTGACAGGCCAGCGAGTGCAGGCTGCCTCCTGATTTGCTTTGAAAGGACATTCCATCTCTGTGCCTGACATAAAATCCCTCCTGCTTGCCGGCGCTGGGGAACGAGCCTATCAGGGAGAGGCTTAGAGGGCTTTTTGTGCCAGGGAGGAGGGAAAACGTGCTCAGCCCTTCTCCCTGCTCCTGGCAGCCTGGGGTGTGCAGGCTAATCCCTCTGGGAGCTGGGAGCTTCCAGCAGGAATGCAGTCCTGGGGCAGCAGCACATCTCCTGGGGGTACCAAAGCACAGCAGCAGCTCCTGCTGGCTCTCCAGTGGGCCCTTTTCTCCCAAGTTCAGGAATCACAGTGAGATCTGGGGTGCAAACCCACGGGGAATCTGCTTCTCAAAGGATGGCCCCAGGAATGATGTTGGAGCCTCTGATCTCCTGCTAATGAGTTTGTGAAATGTCAGCCAGGCTTTGCAGGGCAAAGCTAATGAGCAACAACACGATATCAGGCAAAGTTCAGGAGGGTTAAATGAACATGGGTTTCAAATCCTCGTGGTCTGAGCAGAGCTGCAGCCTTTCCTGGTGGAGTCAAGCCATGGAAGTGAAATGGAATATCATCCTCACTCCCAGTGTGATTTGGGATTAGGCAGCAGGATGAGAAATCAGCTTTCCAGACGTGGCCTGGTGCAGTGCTGACATCTGTGCCTCTTCTGCTGCACTCCTGGAGCACCTCCAGCTGCCCTGAGGAGCAGACAAATCCAGGCTTTGGAGTGCCTTGTTGCCCCCAGTGACCCTGCAGGGGCCAGGCACACTCAGCACAGCTCCCATTTGGAATGGCAGAGCCATGGTTTGTTGGTGCCACCATTAGGGGCTGGTGACCTTCCTCAGGGGTGTCCCAGATGTCCCTGCAGCTGGTCCATGCCCAAACTGGGATGTCTCCAGTGCTGAGGGAGTGATCAGGGAGTGCTGTGCTCAGCCTGGGGACTGGGATGTCCTGGGGGTGGACACTGCCCCTCACCTGCAGCAGTGGCTGGCTGGGAAGGGGCTGTGGGGACACAGTGGCTGTCCCTCGGTGACATCACTGACCTGCTGTCCGTGTCAGGGGGGTGGCACAGTCTCTGTCCCTCAGTGAGAGCCCACGGGGAGCAGCCCAGCCTCCCCTGGCAGCAGCAATCCCTCCACTGGAGCCACCCTCCCTGCAGACCCCTGAAACGTGGAACTGGAGCAGAGCAACACGGGGAAAACTCCTGCCAGCCCCTCGTGGCCCCTCCTGTCCCCTGAGCAGCAGGCAGGGGGCTGCAGTCCCCTCCAAAGCTGTGAGGACAGGCAGGGCTGGCAGGAGGGCCCCAGGGCTGGCTGGGTGGGTGGGGGGCAGCTCAGCATCCCCAGTGCTTTGGGGCCGGGGTGCCCATAGCACAGCCAGGATGGCAGGCTGGGCTGCAGCCCTGGCACCCCGTTGGCCTCTCAAACAGCCGTGCCAGGGGCCGGGCTTGGGAAGGACAGGCAGAGCAGCCAGGGAGGGAGGGATTGCCCACTTAGCACCTTGCTTGTTGCTGCTTCTCTTCAGTTCCTTGCAAACATAACTCCTGAGCATCACAAGGAGCAGTGTCCCTGCTGTGTGACACTCACAGCCACTCTGTGCTGGGATTAATGCAGCCCAGGAGCAGCCTCTGCACAAGAAACCTGCCTCTGGAAAAAAGTCTCTTTGCCTCTCACAGAAGTCACAGCTCTCATCCAACCCTTTCCTTGGTTTCTCCCCAGGCCCAGGAGCTGCTCTGCTGCTTTTTTGACTCCCTGACATCAGAGAGCATCCACCAAACTGAAGCCCAGCGTTGCTAGCAGAGAAGGGCACGGCCCCCAGGCAGCCTTGGATTCCCTGTGGAGATGGACACACAGGCACAGCCAGCCCTAAGAGCACTGTTTGTTGGGAATTAAACACAGAGTCTGAGGTGTTAGCGTGGGTCAGACAAATGAGAGTGGTGGAGGAAGACTCAGTGCCCCAAAACAAACCCCTGTGAACTGTGGCTGTGCTTGCCAGTGCAGCCCACCCAGAGACAATGTGCTGGTGTGCCTGGAGCAAGGCTTGGAGCACTCCTGTGGCTGGGAAACCTCAGGGAGCAAACACAGGGCCAGGTGCTCACTGCTGTGTCTCTCAGGTGCCTGAGAGGGGACTCCACCTCTCCCAGGCCCCAGAGACTTCATGGAGAGACTGCTTGCTGCTGCTCTGAGCCAAAGACAAACCCCCAGCAAAAGAAATGGAAATGGAGGGAAAGCTGCATCCCTGGAGGTTCAGAACACCAGGCTGAGCTGTTCAATAAGATTAAAGGCTGGACAGCTCAATGTTCACCTGCCTCTGCTCCAGCAGCCCTGTCATGGGCTGTGCCAGCCCACATCCTGCTCCCTGCCATGGGCACGGCCCTGCCTCCTCTTCCTCCTCCTGCAGCAGCTGCTGGTCCCATCGTCCTTTCTAGGAGCCCAGAGGAAAGGAAGCTGCTGTTAATGCAAACCCACAGCCTTCCTGGGACACTCTGGGGTCCTTTTCCCTTGGGAAAGACTCTTCTCAGCCCAGGAAGCCTCCTGTTCCCACCTGCCCTGCTAAGGCACAGACTGAGACTCTGCCTCACCCCTGCTCTGGGGCAGCTGTGGGTGCCACAATATCAGAGGGATCTGAAGCTGTTGGAGAGTGTCCAGAGGAGGGACAAGGGCACAGGAAGGGTCTGAGGAGCAGCTGAGGGCACTTGGATTGTTCAGCTGGAGGAGGAGACTGAGGGCAGAGCTCAGGGGGCCGCACCTCCTGAGGGGCAGCTCCAATCTCTGGGACAGGGGCAGGGAATGGCTGGAGCTGGGCCAGGGCTGGATTTTGGGAAAGGTTCATCCCCCAGAGGGTGCTGGGCAGTGCCCAGGCTCCCCAGGGAATGGGCACAGCCCGAGGCTGCCACAGCTCCAGGAGTGCTTGGACAATGCCAGGGATGCCCAGGGTGGGATTGCTGGGGGTCTGTGCAGGGCCTGGGGCTGGATCCATGATCCTTTTGGTGCCTTCCAGCTCAGGACATTCTGTCATTCTGTGCATTCTAGTTTCAGCCATGGCAGAGGTGGCAGGGACAGTCCCTGTGAGTGTCCCAGAGGTGAGGGCAGAGCAGGTGCCCAGCCCAGCTCTGGGTGCTGTGGGTGAGCCTGGCTGAGCCCTCCTCCTTCCCACTCTCACCAGCTGTGAGAGTGACACTTCTGGGATCTGTCCCTTTGCAGATGAGCCAGAAGTGCCCAGAGCTGTCAGAGGTGTGGCCCTGCAAGCTCTGCTTCCTCAGCAGGTACCAGTCCTCAAACAGCCCTGCCCCTCTCTAATCCTGGAACAGTAACAGAGATTGTCACAGCCAGCCAGGTGTGAGGGGGACAGTGACCTGGCCTGGCCTCACACAGCATTTCAGTCACAATCACAGAAACCCAGCCTGGTTTGTGCTGGAAGAAACCTTAAAACTCCTCCCATCCAACCCCTGCTGTGGGCAGGGACACCTTCCACTATCCCAGGTTGCTCCCAAGCCCTGTCCAACCCTGGAAGCTTCTCCCAACCTCTGCTCCCCAGCCCTGTTCTGCCTGCATGGGCTCTTTGGGCTCTGTAGTGGGACCAAACATCTCCAGGCAGGAGCTGGAGAGGGAGCAGGCAGCTGCCCTGGTCCCTGGGGAGGACGAGGTCCTTGGAGCCCTGGTGCTGGAGGAGCCTGCTCTGCTCCTGCAGCTAAGTAGGCCATTTCCTGCACTCCAGGCACATTTCTGTCATGCTTGTAAGCCCTGTATGGCTTTGAAACAAATGGAAATTAAAAGGATCCACCCCCAGCACTCGGGGAATTTATCTGGAAAAGGAATGGAATAAAGAGAGCAGCTGAGGGAGCAGCCCTGTGGAGCTGCACGTGAGGAGGGGACACACGGGGCAGCAGCAGCCCTGACCTGGCCAGCCTGGTGCCACAAGGGTCACAGAGCCCTGACCTGGCCAGCCTGGTGCCACAGGGGTCACAGAGCCCTGTCCTGGCCAGCCTGGTGCCACAAGGGTCACAGAGCCCTGACCTGGCCAGCCTGGTGCCACAAGGGTCACAGAGCCCTGACCTGGCCAGCCTGGTGCCACAAGGGTCACAGAGCCCTGACCTGGCCAGCCTGGTGCCACAGGGGTCACAGAGCCCTGTCCTGGCCAGCCTGGTGCCACAAGGGTCACAGAGCCCTGTCCTGGCCAGCCTGGTGCCACAAGGGTCACAGAGCCCTGTCCCTCTCACCTGGTGCCACAAGGGTCACAGAGCCCTGTCCTGGCCAGCCTGGTGCCACAAGGGTCACAGAGCCCTGTCCCTCTCACCTGGTGCCACAGGGGTCACAAAGCCCTGTCCCTCTCAGCTGGTGCCACAGGGGTCACAGAGCCCTGTCCCTCTCAGCTGGTGCCACAAGGGTCACAGAGCCCTGTCCCTCTCAGCTGGGCCCTCAGCCCTGGGGACAGGAGCTGGACATCGTGAGGGGCTGCTCTGGTGAGTGCCAGCAGTCAGCCTGGGAGGTGACATCCCAGTGGGACACCCCCAGCCCACTGGGCTTGGCAGGAGCACTCCCAGGAGCTGAGACCAATTAATTCATTAATTAATAGAATTAATGAATAAAATCAGAGAATTGTGAATGGTTTGGGTGTGAAGGGATCTTTAAGCCCATCCCACCCCTGCCATGGGCAGGGACACCTTCCACCATCCCAGGCTGCTCCCAGCCCTGCCCAGCCTGGCCTTGGGCACTGCCAGGGATCCAGGGGCAGCCACAGCTGCTCTGGGCACCCTGTGCCAGGGCCTGCCCACCCTCTGAGTAAAATCAATTCACTGTGTAACAAACCAGGGCCTGGCACACAACACATCCCATTTCCCATCCCTGCTGGGGCTTGAGCTCTGTGAGCTCCATCCATCAGCAAGCAAAGCCCTGTGCCTCAGTTTCCCGCCTAGGAAATGGAGGTGGCAGCTCTGCCACATCCCCCAGGCACAGCAGCACTGTCCCAAAAATGGGGCAGCACCCAGATATCTCTGAGCAAGGAAGTGCTGCAGTGCTTTGGGTTCCTATTTTAAAGCCCAGCTAATTAATCTCAGCGTAACAAACTTGCACACCCTGCGCAGAGCAGGGGAAAGCATCATCCTCTGGTATTTCCAAAATGCCAGCATGCCAGAAATAACCCTGCCAGCCTTTTCTCCTAAAGAATACCCCACTTGTCTCTGGAGAAGTGACAACCAGGAGCACCACGAGCCACCAGGACTCAATCCCTCCATGGATGGGAGCTGCAGCTCTTGCACCGTTTTTCCCTGGAAACTGCCACAAGGCAGCCAGGATTAGCTAATCAGAGCTGAGGAGCAAATTAATGATTGAAAGAACCAGGAGAAAGGCAGATTTGATCCGAGATTGCCAGCTTTGCAGCTGGCTCCTACTTGCAAACAATTCATTTAGATTATGAAAGCAAGAAATTGAGTACAAAACCCCCTAGATTGTTTGCTTCCTGGAGAAAGAAAAGAAAAGAAATGGAATTTAGATTAAAAATTATGCAGAATAGTATTAAATCCCCACCCTCTTGTGCCTCCCCTCTTGCTGGAAAACCAGAGCTAATCAGAATTTTGCATTGTTCTGCTGCCAGTGTCAGAGCTGCCTCAATGGAGGAGAGATAAAATACAGGAGGTGGCATTTGCTGTTAACCCCTTCGGGTCCTGCCGTGGCCAGAATGGGAGCACAGTGCCTGCTGCTGAAATCCCAGCTCTCTTTAGGGGCGGGTGCTGGGGGCAGAGCAGCTCCTGCTGTGCCCCGGGTGGCACATTGTGTTCATTCACCACTCGGAGCCTCAGGGGAGCCCTTTGTCCCTCCTCGGGAAGGATTGGTGTCCCAGGAATGTGCAGCTGCTGGTTGCTCTCCCCTGTCCAGGGCACAGGCAGAGCCACACTCCTGCTGTGGCTTTGTAGCTCCCCTGTGCTGAGGACGGATTTAATTAATTAGCACCCTGGTAATTGCTGCCTGGCTGTCCAGGGGACACTGACACCCCAACAGGTGATCGAGGGGACCAGACCACTGCCCTTGTCAGCCTGAGCAGGGCAGGGGCAGAGCTGGCAGGAGCTGCAGGAGCAGCTCGTCCCCACTGGGCACAGCCTGGCCGTGCCCTCCTCTGCCTGGCTGTGACCAGGGCCAGCACCCAGGCACTGCTGGGGGAGCTGGGTGCCAGCTCTGCTGACCTCTGCAGCCACATCGGCTGCTCAGCACTCTCAGCCTGGCCAAACTTGACTCTTTCACCCCAAAAAAGGTTCTGCTTCAGCCCTGTGCCCATGAGCCCTGCTGAGCCCTGGGAATGTCCTGTGTCACCTCCCAGAGCCACCAGGAATGACAGCCAGCAGGATTTGCTGCCCTCCCAGCAAACTCAAAATTGGGCACTGGGTTTCATCTCCTGAGGTCCATGGCTGGCTCGGGAAGCAGGAGGAGTTGATGGATCTGCTGGAGCTGTCCTTGGATCACCCAGACTCACCAAACTCGATCATCCTGTGCCAGGCACCTCCCATGCCCACAAATATCTGCCTTGCTCTGGCTGACAGAGCCAAAAGCACCTCTCTTGGCCAAGAGCCACTGCTGATCTCCAGGGACACCTCAGAGCCCCTGCCAGGGCCTAAAGGGGCTCCAGGAGAGCTGCAGAGGGACTGGGGACAAGGCATGGAGGCACAGGACACAGGGAATGGCTTTCCACTGCCAGAGGGCAGGGCTGGATGGGATATTGGGAATTAGGAATTGTTCCCTGTGAGGGTGGGCAGGCCCTGGCACAGGGTGCCCAGAGCAGCTGTGGCTGCCCCTGGATCCCTGGCAGTGCCCAAGGCCAGGCTGGGTAGGGCTTGGAACAGCCTGGGACAGTGGAAGGTGTCCCTGCCCATGGCAGGGGATTTGGGTGATCTTTAAGGTCCCTTCACACCCAGCCCAACTCTCCTTCCATGCCTGTGATGTCACAGGGTGGTGGCTGGTCCTTGCCTCACCCCTGTGTCCTGGGGTGGGACCAGGACCTGGGCTCCAGTCCCAGTTCTGTCCCATGGGACAGGCAGTGGCCCTTCCCAGTCCCTGACCTCCCCCTTCCCAGGGCACCATCCCCAGGCTTGTGGCAGCAGGAGCTGCTGATTAATCGGTCCCTGGCACTCCCCTGGCTGGAGGAGCACAAAGGGCGCTTTGTGTGACAAAAGGGATGAGTCACTGCGGGGAATGAACCCAGGGAGGGATGCTCAGCCAGAGCAGGCACAGGAGCCCACTGCAGCCTCTAACTGGGTCACACAGGAGACCCGGGCTGGCTGTGCCTTCTCTGGGCCCTCCTGGCATGGCCACGGCCATGGCCCAGCAGCAACACCACTGCCCGTCACCAAAAGTGACCACTTTGAGCCAGTCAACCGAGGCAGAAGCTCTGCCAGGACAGTCTCACACAGCGTGAGGTCAACTGGGGCTGCTGGGCCTACAAAAACTCCTGGGGAACTCAGCTGAGGGGATGGAGGGTCTGTCTGTCTGTCTCCATCCCTCCATCCATTTGTCCATCCATCCAATCACCATCCATCATCCATCCATCCATCCATCATCCATCCATCCATCCATCCATCCATCCATCATCCCTCCATCCATCCATCATCCATCCATCCATCATCCATCATCCATCCATCATCCATCCATCCATCCATCCATCCATCCATCCATCCATCCATCATCCATCCATCCATCCATCCATCCATCATCCATCCATCCATCCATCCATCCATCCATCCATCATCCCTCCATCCATCCATCATCCATCCATCCATCCATCCATCCATCCATCCATCATCCCTCCATCCATCCATCCATCCATCCATCCATCCATCATCCATCCATCCATCCATCCATCCATCCATCCATCATCCCTCCATCCATCCATCATCCATCATCCATCCATCATCCATCCATCATCCATCCATCCATCCATCCATCATCCATCCATCCATCATCCATCCATCATCCATCCATCCATCCATCCATCCATCCATCCATCCATCCATCATCCATCCATCATCCATCCATCCATCCATCCATCCATCCATCCATCATCCATCCATCCATCCATCCATCATCCATCCATCCATCCATCCATCCATCCATCCATCCATCATCCATCCATCCATCCATCCATCCATCATCCATCCATCATCCATCCATCATCCATCCATCCATCCATCATCCATCCATCATCCATCCATCCGTCCATCCCTCATCCATCTGTCCATCCATCCATCATCCATCCATCCATCCATCCATCCCTCATCCATCCATCCATCCATCCATCCATCCATCATCCATCCATCCATCATCCATCCATCATCCATCCATCCATCCATCCATCCATCCATCCATCATCCATCCATCCATCCATCCATCCATCATCCCTCCATCCATCCATCATCCCTCCATCCATCCATCCATCCATCCATCCATCCATCCATCATCCATCCATCATCCATCCATCCATCCATCCATCCATCATCCATCCATCCATCCATCCATCCATCCATCCATCCATCATCCATCCATCCATCCATCCATCCATCCATCCATCATCCATCCATCCATCCATCCATCCATCCATCCATCCATCCATCATCCATCCATCCATCATCCATCCATCATCCATCCATCCATCCATCCATCCATCCATCCATCCATCCATCATCCATCCATCCATCCATCCATCCATCCATCCATCCATCCATCCATCCAGCCCTGTGGGGATGTTTAAGCCTGAGCTGGGGCTTTGCTGAGCCCTGTCCTGAGGCTGAGCTTGGCTGCTCTGCCAGGTGAACAGATGGATCTGACCCCTGGAGTCTCCTCCTTGCACCCCTGTGGGATGTTGGCCATTTCCTGGCCATCAGGAGCCTCCTGACACCTTTGTGAGCTTTCAGAGATGATTCTGAAGATGAAAACGTGTGTCCAGCAAGATCACCAAGATGCTGCAGGTGCTCAAGCCCCCCAGGTGGCTCCAGTGGGCCTGTTTGTGACTGGTTTGGCCAAAAGAATGGTGAGGGGTCTGGAGCACCTCCTTGTGAGGAAAGGCTGAGGGAGCTGGGGCTGCTCAGCCTGGAGAGGAGCCCCAGCTGAGAGGGGCCTCAGCCCTGGCTGTCCCTGGCTGTTCCTGGGTGTTCCTGGGTGTTCCTGGGTGTCCCTGGGTGCAGGGAGGGGCAGGGCAGGGCCCAGGCTCTGCTCAGGGCCCAGCAATGGGCAGGAACTGATCCCAGCAGTTCCATTTGGACATGGAATCATTAGGGATGGAAAAGACCTCCAAGATCAGCGAGGCCAAGCTCTGAGCATTCCCACTAAACCACCAACACGGGGAAGAATTTCCAGTGACCGAGCATGGCCCGAGGGGCTCTCGAGGCTCCTTCCCTGGAGATATTCCAGAGCCATCTGTCCACAGTCCTGAGCACGTGCTCTGGGGGACCCTGCTGGAGCAGGGTGGGACCAGGTGAGCCCCAATGGTCTCATGCAAGCAGAACTGTTCTGGAATTGTGATCTGGATGCTGTGATGTACCAGCTGACCTACCTGGGAGACTTCAAATGGCAGAAGGAAGGAGGGAGCAGGGTGGGGTAGGATGTCCCTGCTCCTCTGCCTCAGCTGGCAGCCACTGCTTGGAGACTGGAGAGTGCTTCTGGCTCCCAGGAACTCCCAGAGCTCACAGGAGCTCGTGGGGCTCCAGAGCCCATAACAGGCACAGCTCTGAGGGGTGACTGCTGTGGGGCTCCTCCTCTCCTGAGCTCTGGCAGAAGATCCTGAGCTGGTGGTTCCTGACTCCCTCTCACAGCAGACTGGCCAGTGACTGCCCCTGAGGGCTGTGGGGCAGCGAGGGGCCCCCAGGAGTGGTGGGAAGCTGGGCAGTGACTCGGGCTGGAGGCCTCGCCCTGCAGGGAGGTCACTGTGACACAAGTGGGATTGTTGGGCTGGTCCCCAGGCCTGTCCTTCCCCAGGACCCAGCCTCCTTGGGAAGCTGGATGGTGTTCAGCTCCTGACAGAGAATCCTGGCTGCTGTCAGCCCTGGGGTCTTGCAGAGCTACTCCTTCCCCCACAGGGGCTATCCAAACACAGGGGAGTGATTGAGGTGCTCTGGAGCAAACTGAACACCCCGAGAAGCTCCTGACCACTAAAGCACCACAGCCCATCCATGCTGAGCTGCTGGGCTCCCACACAGCCCCAGCCAGAGCCCACGTGCAGCCCACAGGGCAGGCAGCCTGGCACACCCCAGTGACCCTGGCCAGCCTTGTGGGGCAGACGTGACCCAGGAGCTCTGCAGAGCCAGCCACGCTCACAGGGTCCAGGGGGGCTTTGGAACCAGACCTTGGTCCTTGAAATGGCTCCTGGCACTGCTCCTCAAGCCAGGCCTGGCCCTCGAGTGGCTGCAGAGGTGCCACAGACTGGGGTGAGGCTGAGGGAGCTGGGGCTCCCTTGGGATGCAAGGAACTGAAATCCCTGTCTGGGATTATCAGACGTGGGAGCAGCCTCAGCCAGGGAGGGGCTGCTGGGCTCCTGCCAGGAGGGTGGGGTAGCCCCAGCACAGGGACCCCGGGCCAGCTGCGGGGTTTGCCCCCTCCCAGTGGTCCCCAGTTCCCACCCCCTGATTCGTGACTGGGAATGGACAGGGCACATCTGGCCCTCCCTTGTAAACTGCCCTTGCTTCGTTGTGGCCCCAGCCCCGGGGCACTCAGGTGTCCCAAATTCCTCTGCCTGCCTTCGTGCCAGGGCTGCGGTGGGGGAACTCTTGTAAATCCCCATATCCCGAAGCAGTGGGAGGGGTGAGGTCGTGCCCAGGCTCACCTGCAGCCTTCCCCCTAAGATTCCCTTCCCCTGCGGCGTCTTCAGGGCTTCAAGGTGATTAACATCCCCTTTCAGCGTGTTCCAGCCGTGTTCTGGATGCCTTTAAGCCCCCGGGGTGTTACACATGGCTTACAAGTTGGGCTCCATTAGCGCTCCACTCGCTGTTTATTAAAACCTCGATTAATCTCGTATTAATGCTCTTCAAATGCGACTTTTGTGGAGGTGCAGCAGCCTCTGAGAGGAGCTAAGCTTCTCCCCAGCCTTGTGCCACTGCTGTCAGCGAGGAATTAGCTCAGGATCTCTCCGGGCTGAGAGCTGAAGGGTTGGGAGGCTGCAGAGAGCAATGATGAGGATGCCCGTGAGGATGCTCTGATTAATGGGGTAACACCAGCCCAGAGACACCCCTGGCTCTGCTGCCCCCAAATCTGGGCCAGCCGGGGGAGCAGGGTCCAGGATCTGGGAGCCCACTGCCCACTGTGTCCCCCCCAGAGAAGACAGGAAGGTGTGGGGGCAGCCTGGGGGATGGATGCTCTGCTTGCCAGGACCCCACAAATCCAGAGCAGGTGGAAGGGTCTGGAATGGGAAGATCCACATCTGAAAAGCAGAAATCCCTCCTGCCCCTGGCCTGGCAGCCGTGTGGCTCTGGGAGGGCTGTGCAGAAGGAGGAGCCCTCAGAGCCAGCAGGAATTGCACCTCGTGCTCCTCCGTGGGTTTGGGATGCTGCCTGTGCCAGAGCCAGAGCCAGGGCCGGGCGAGGCGCTGATGGGATGGAGGAGATTTCCCATCCCTGCCAAGCTGGGATGCTGCAGTTGCCATGGCAACGTGGGAGGCCTGCGAGCTGGATCCCGCAGCCCACCCCGCTGGGTGCTCAGGGCTGGGGGTGCTCCCAGCCCCCTCTGAGCCCTGCCCCTCCCGCACCCAAACCTGCCCTCAACCCCCTCCTCCCAAAGCTGGCACCCCACCCCTCCCTCAGCCAAAGACCCCGCTGAAAACACTGCCTGTGCCACGGGGAAACACCTTTGGGGGGGAAACAGCATTTCCTGCTCCCCTCGGGCCCGAGCCCAGATCCGCGGGGGCCGAGGCTGCAGCAAGGGCAGCACCCCCGGCAGGGCCCGGCCACCACCAGCCGCTCCCCTGGGATGCTCCAGGGCTGCTCCCGGCTGTGCTGCGAGCTGGGCTGGGCTGGAGGAGCAGCCAGCTCTGCTCTCCCGGCTCCCAAAGGTGCCAGGGCCATCACACAAGGTCACCTCTCCCTCCCAGCCTGCTGAGCCTTGCCAGGCAGCACAGGCTGCGTTTTTCCCCACCTCGGGACAGATTTTGCTGTCTGTCTCGGCCCTGACTGACATCTGTCCATCATCCCTGACAGCTGGAACCGCAGACAGCAGCGGGTCCCCGCGGGAAGGACAGGCAGGGACGAGCCCGAGCTGCGTCCCCTCTGCGAGCATCTGCTGCCACAGGAAGAGCCTCGGGATGCCCGGTGGCCGCTCCCCTCCCGCCGCATTCCCGCATTCCCGCATTCCCGCATTCCTGCCCGGGCGCCCGCCCGGTTCCGCCGGGGCGCCGGGTGGCACATGAGTCACACTTCCTCCCCACGCCCGTTCCAGCGCGGGGCCGCCGCTATTTTTGGAAGTTTTGGAAAGCGGATCAGCGCCGAGGAGCGCAGCTCGCGGACGCTCCCCACGCCGGGCTGGCGGCCCCCCGTGTCCCCGAGCCCGGACCCTGCCTGCCCGGGATGCGTGGGAGCTCCCTCCTCATCCCACGGCCCCTCCTGAGTCAGCAGCCAGCCGAAGCACCATCCCAGTGGCAAAATATTACCTTTTAAAGGGCTTGTTTGCGATTGGGGTGGGACTTGTGCAGTGCCAGCTTGGCGTTGATCGCTGTGCTCCCAAGGAGCGGATCACTCCCGGTTATTTTTACTCCCAACCCCCAATGTTTTAGCTGGGGCTGCAGTGCCTCACAAAGTGTCTGTGAGGAAAACCGGGCACAATGCAGCTCCGGAATCGAGGGGTGGATGAAATCCGAGGCAGGACCAGCAGCTGAGCCGGGCCTTCCTGGCCTTCCCCGCTCGGAGGGATCTGGTTTTACGGGATGCTGCACCCACACCATTCCACACCTGCCGCCCCATCCCCCTCCCTCCGCTCCTCCGGGACCTGCCCGAATGGAGGATTGTTTTCCTTTCAGAGCAGCGATCGTGTTGCTCATCCCTGCCCAAGGTCAGGGCCGTGCCCCGGGACCATCCGGCCACGCTCCCGGCCAAAGCGGGCAGGTGACACCTCTGCCGGGGAGGTGACACCTCTGCCGTGCAGGATGTGCCCTGGCAAACTTTAGCTCCGTTTTCTGTGGCTGGAGCTTTTGCCTGGAGACAAGCAGCTCCTGCCCCGCCGGCGCTGCCGGGCTCGCAGCACCCCGACCTTGCCGGGATAAAATTAGCCCCGTTTCCCTTTGGATTAAAGGCAGCTCCGAGACGTCAAATGGCAGCGATCCCTTTCTTGTCTGCGGAGGGGAGGGGAGAGTCCTGCCAGCCAGCGCCTGGTGACAATGACATTGATTTCCTAGACTTCTCGGCGTGGCCAAATCTGTATTTTTAGCCGGGGAACAGAAAAATACGAATCACGTGTCAGAGCGATGCTTTCCGTGCCCTGGGGGAGGGAAGGAGCCGGGAGCCGCCGCTGCTGGAGCAGGGATGGGCAGGACCCGCTGCCCGCTGCCCGGAGCGGGGCTGGGGATGCGCCGAGGATCCATCCCCGGCCCTGCCCCAGCCGTGCCCACAGCCCCGGCCCCTCCCCGCTCCCCAAGGATCCCGGCCGGCCCCTCCGCATCCCCTGGGCCCGTTCGTCTTCCGGGGCAGGCGCTGCCTTCATCTCTGCTTCCCTGCCGCCGCCCCCTCCTCCTCGCTCTCCCCCACCCCGTTCTCATTTCCCCAAGAAGACTTTAATGAAATCTGCCCTTAATTAAATCCACATTCATTTGCATAATTACCAGGAAATTGAAATTAGCCTGCGGACGTGGCTGGAATACAATTGGCACCCGGCAGCCCTGGCTGTTTGGGGGGGCTGCACCGAGGGCTGCCGGGTGCCCCCCACCCCCAGGTGCTGCTCCCACATCCCTGCCCTCCCTGCCCGGGTGGACGTGGTGACAGGGTGGAAGTGGAGGGACAGCCACTGCTGAGGCCACGGCAGGCACAGGCCGTGCCCCCACCCCACACGGGCAGCATCATATTAGTCAATAATTGAAAAAAAAAAATCTTCACCGCCATTGAGAAATTTTTTGTTGCTTTTATAACTATGTATTTTGTCATTTTTTATGGTTTCAGTTGTGGTTTTTTTAAATCCTTTTCAACAGTGACAAACTGAGGTAACGTCTGTGACACTACAGCCTCTCCTACGGGAAGAAGGTCCGAAACCCGACAGCTGAGGGAACTGGAAATAAAAACCTGACAACCTACGGACACAGCGACCTCGACGGGGACAGAAATCACACCGGGCACCCCCGGGGACACAGCCCGGGCGGCGCCACCGAGCCCTCCCGGGCGGCCGGGATCCTTATCTACATTATTGCACGAAAGATCGAGGACATCGAGGGACCTAAGGCAAAGAGGAGTAAAACCGGTGCCTAGCTCTCTACGTGGGGCAATGCTACGTCTAACGCCGGGCCCGGGGCTGCTGGGGACGGGGCACGGCGGGGGCGGGGGCGGCCCCTGCTCTGTAAACTGCTGCTGCTGCTGCTGCTGGAAAGCGTTATAGCCCTTTGTGGGGAATTGGGGCACCGGCGCTGCCCCACGGCACCCGCCCCGTGGGAGGGAAGCCCGAACCACAGCAGGGTGCTCTTGGGGTGCCCCCACAGCTTCCCCGCTCTGCTGGGTGCCCAAATCCAGGAGGGAAGGTGTGACCTCCACGCACACCCCAGGACCTTGTCACGAAGGGGCCACCAGTGGCTGCTCCACCACGCCCTGCCTCGCCGCAGCCAGCCCCGGCAGGGTCTGGCCCGCTGCCGCTTCCCCGCCAGCCCCAGGGGAGGGTGACAGGTTTGGGAAGGGGTGACAGCAAGGAGGGGTGATGGGGACAGCACAGAGAAGCAGGCGGGCCCGCGGGGGCCGCTCGGAGCTCCCTCCCCGCTGTGCAGGGCAGCCTGGGCTGCCCCGCTGCCACCTCCTGCAGTGCCTGGGTGCAAAGGGTCTGCAGAGGGGCCGCGGGCACGGCTAGCCCTGCTGGGTGGCCGGCACCGGCCAGAGGGGACCCGGCCCTCCGGCAGGGCCTGAGCCCTGTGGGGCAGGGCAGGGGACAGGGGCTGCCGGGGGCAGCGGCTGGGACACACAATGACACACAGACAGGGACACTTGCTACATCAATGGCTGCCAGCACCTCCCACGGCAGGGAGGCAGCCGGGGCTGCCGGGGGTCCGGGGCTGCTGGCAGCCCCCCGGCTCCCCGTCACCCACCTCCCCATGCCCTCCCAGTCCCCGGCAGTGCACAGGGACCGGTGGAAGAGGGCAAATCCCCACCCACCCACACCTCCCCAAAGGCCTCCTCCACGGTGCAGGGTCATCGGCCTTCCCGCTCCCGGGCGGGGTCGAGCACGGGGTGGGGCAGAGCCGGTGGGTCACCCGCTGCCCGCTGCCCCGACTCTTCCTCCCCGCACTGGGAGACCCCTCCCCACGCCCCCCGGGGAGCCTTGGAGGGGCAGCACAGCCGTGGCAGGGCTGTGGGTGCCCCCAGCCTCCCCAGCACTGAGCGCTGCCCTCGGCCGGGCTCCGGCCACCGGCCTCGCCCAGGCGGGGCGGGGGATCGGCATCCGCGGCGCTACAGAGCGCTAACAGTTCTGTCCTTTCCTCTTCCATCGTGTTTCTTTTCCTTTTTTGTTTTCCTTTGGGAAACCCAGAGCCCGGGCCCGGCTCGTGCCGCCACCACCACGATGTGCTCCCCCATCCCTGTCCCGGGCGGGGGACGGGGCGGGTCGCGCAGCCGCCAGCCGCCGCCGTCACACGCAGATCTCTATTGCTGTGGCCAGCACCATCTGCCCCTTGCCCTTGTCCTGCCGTCCGTCTGTCCTGCTGGCCGGGCCCGGGGCGGCGGCGCCAGGCTCGGGGCCGCGCGCTCCGCTGCCCTCGGTCAGGACGGTCCTCTTGAGCGGGGCGGGCGTGCAGGAGCCGCTGGCCTCGTGGCAGTGCGGCCCGGCCGGGAGCTTGTCCCGGGCGTGCTTGCGGGAGCGGTACGAGGGCCGGCACCGCACCTCGGCCATGAGGTCGCACTTGATGAAGTAGAAAACCTCCTTGACGGGGCAGCGCTTCTCGGGGTCGAGGGCCAGCAGGCGCTGGAACATGCGCAGGGCGCTGTCCGTGAACCGCCGCCACTGCGAGGGCAGCCCCGCCAGCCGCCCCTTCTGCCACCGCACGAACTCCTCGAAGAAGGCGTCGGACGCCACCGCCGCCTCCCAGGGGAAGTTCCCGGTGAGCACGCAGAAGATGAGCACCCCGAAAGCCCAGACGTCGATGCTGGTGTCCACGGCGAAGCCCTCGGCCCGGCCGGCCTGGCACACCTCGGGCGCCGTGTAGGGGATGGTGCCGCTGATGCGCTTGACCCGGCAGCCCACCTTGCGGGTCATGCCGAAGTCGGCCAGTTTGACGCGGCGGCAGTCGCGGTCGAAGAGCAGCACGTTCTCCGGTTTGATGTCCCGGTGCACCAGGCTCTTGCTGTGCATGTAGTCGAGGGCCAGGCCCAGCTGCTGCACGCAGCGCTTCACCAGCTCCTCGGGGAGCCCCACCTGCGGGGGGACACGGCGTCAGCCCTGGGGGGACCCGCCCAGCCCGGGCACCCACACCTCCATGGTCTGATGGCTGTGGGTGCTTTTATCTGGGTGCTCTGAGGCAGGGGATGGTGGTGGGTCCTGGGCCACCCAAGAGATGGGTGATGGGTCTCAGGGTCCCCATAGGATGGTTTGGGTTGGAAGGGACCTTAAGGATCATCCAGTTCCACCCCCTGCCCTGGGCAGGGACAGCTTCCACTAGCCCACGTTGCTCCAAGCCCCATCCAACCTGGCCCTGGACACTTCCAGGGATCCAGGGGCAGCCACAGCTTCCCCAGGAGATGGGTCTCAGGCCATCCTAGGGATGGGTGATGGATCTTAGGCCACCCAGAGGATGGGTGATGGGTCTCACACTTATTTAGGTGCTTGTGGTCAAGCCCAGCCTAGATGGGGGTGCCCAGTCCCTGCACCTGCACCCTCCCACACGGGCACAAAGCACAGGGGCAGCTTTGCTCAGCACCCCCTGAGCCCCCACATCCCACAGAGGCTCCCATGGGAGGTGCCGGGGTCCCACCTGAGGCGGGATGATGTCAAAGAGGTCCCCGCCGGGGGCGTACTCCTGAGCGAAGACGTAGCAGTCCTCGGTCTCGAAGACCACGTCAAAGACCTTGATGATGAAGGGGCTGGAGGAGAGCGTGTTGGTGATGCTGAATTCCCGTAGGAAGTTCTTCAGCTTCGTCTTGCTCTTGTTGACGAACTTCAGGGCCATCTTGGTGCCTGTGGAGGGCAGGGGACAGGAGTGAGCCCTCGGCTGGGACAGAGCCGGCACCCCGCTCCCGGCACACGCCCCGCTGGCCTCACCTGTGCTTTTGTGGGACACCAGGTCCACCTTGCCGTAGGTGCCCTTGCCGAGCTCGCGGATGAGGTCATAGTGCTTGGTGATGTCGGTGCCCGAGAGGGTGCGGATGGCCAGGGACTGCATGTCCTCGGTGATGAGGGGCACCCCGCAGCAGCCCAGCTTGCGCGACGGCTCCTGCTCAATCGAGCCCGCGCTCATGGTTGCGCTGCAAGGCAGAGGTGGCACTGCTTCCGTGGGGGCTGCAGGGCCACTGTGTCCCACCCCATTCCATCCCATCCCACCCCATCCCATCCCATCCCATCCCACCCCGTCCCGTCCTGTCCCGTCCCGTCCCGTCCCGTCCCGTCCCATCCCGTCCCGTCCTTCCCCAGGGCTCCAGGGTGGTGCTGAGCAGCCCCCACTGGGTGCCACCCCTCTGTCCCCAAGGGCCACCAACCCAATAGCACTGGAGGGGGTGCTCCAGCCTCCACAGGGGCTGCAGCCATGTGGATGTTTGGGGGCAAAGGGAGGGGTCCAGGCATGGCAGAGACGGGGACAAGGACACACATGGATACAAGCAGGGACACATACATGAACACATTTTCTCAGGCCTGGTGTGTTCCCAGCCACTCTGCAGGACAGGAGCCAAGGCCCTTTGGGGGTCTCTCTCCTGCTGTGTCCCCAGTGGGGCCCCCAGGAGCCAGCCCTGTCGACTCCAGTACTGAGCACCTCCAGAGCTGAGCCTCACCCCAGCTGGGGAAGCTCCAGAGTGGAGCCAGGACCATGGCCTGGCACCAAGGGGGACACGATGGCTCTGCAGCAAATCCCTCCCTCACACCTCTGACCACCCACCAGCACCAACTCCTGGCCTTCGCCAGCCAGGGTGCCAGACAGGTGTGGAGAATCCCAGAATCCCAGACTGCTTTGGGGTCGGAAGGGACCTTAAAGCCAGTCTTGTTCCATGGGAAGGGACATCTGCCCCTATCCCAGGCTGTTCCAAGCCATGTCCACCCTGGCCTTGGGCACTGCCAGGGATCCAGGGGCAGCCCCAGCTGCTCTGGGCACCCTGTGCCAGGGCCTGCCCACCCTCCCAGGGAACAATTCCTTCCCAACATCCCATCCAGCCCTGCCCTCTGCCAGTGGGAAGCCATTCCCCTTGTCCTTTCATTCCAGGCCCTTGTCCAAGTTCCTTTGCAGCTCTCCTGGAGCCCCTCGAGGCACTGAAAGGAGCTTTAAGGTCTCGCCAGAGTCTTCTCTGAACAATCCAAATTCTCTCAGCTTTTCCTCATAGCAGAGGTGTTCCATTCCAATAATCATCATTGTAGCTCCTCTGGACTTGCTCCAACACATCCATGTCTGTCCTGTGCTGGGCACCAACAGCTGGATGCAGCATTCCTGGTGGGATCTCACCAGAGCAGAGCAGAGGCCGGCCCAGCCAGCAGCACATGGACACCAGCACCAACATCCCTCACTCCCAACAAACCAGGGATGGTTTTCTCCTCACTCTGACATTCCCACATGAAGATCCAAGCTCAGAGTCACCCACCACAGCAGTGAAACCACCCCGGCATCTTCTCTGATGTCTTCAGAGCACTCCATCACAGCAGAAGCCCAAACCCCGGGCAGCCAGGGATGTGGGAGGGCACTCGGTGCCTGCAGGCGGGTGAGGATGGGCAGAGAGAGCCCAGGCGGTGCCCACGGGCTGAGCCCCATGCAGGGGCTGTGACAGCCACCCCAAATGGTGCCAGACACTGCATGAAGCACCTGCAGCACCCCACGGTCAGGTTCACACACAGGGATCCTCCCAGCCCCTTCCCAATAAGGCTGAGTCGGATCTCCAACTTTTCCTTCCTTCCTTCCTTCCTTCCTTCCTTCCTTCCTTCCTTCCTTCCTTCCTTCCTTCCTTCCTTCCTTCCTGCCCCCCATCGTGCTGCCTGTCATCCCAAACCAAAGCTCAGCTTCTTCACTTATTATAGTTATATTTTTTTCCCTGGTAAGTTGGGGAAAAAATAGAAAAGGAACTTCAACATCATGATGTTCCAAAAATGTAACAGTTTGACTCATAAGATCTCCGAAGCGGCTCATCTCCATAGTGTTTCATTGGCCCCCTGGCAGAGGAGCACCATCTCAGTGTCTGGGTGCTGGAGGTGGAGGTGGATCAGCAGCAGCTCGCTGGAGGCAGGACTGAGAACAGCCCCCAGCATCCTGCACGAAGAATTCCAGCTACGCTTGGATTTACGGCTGCCTTCATCAATGTCCCTTAATTAACCGGCGTTGAAATGCAATTATTCAAGTCGGGAAGGTTGGGTTTGAGGAAAAGCCCTGCTGGTTGGATGGGAGAGAGGAGAGGGAGGGCTGGCAGCTTGTGGAAGTGCTCTCCAAGTCAAGGGCTGTTTGCTTTCCCCCTTGGCTCAGCCTGTTGGTGTTTCCAGGTGTCTCCTTCCCAGCCAAACCGAGAGCATCCATGGGAAGCAGGGATCCCGCCGAGCCCGGTCCCGTGGGCTGGCACAGCTGGCACCGGGTGTGCTGCCAGGGATGGGATGTGCTGGGATCCTGCCGCAGTGGCACGGCCAGCCCGAGCAGCCACCCCGCCTGCTCGGGGGGACACGGGGCCATCGCCGCTCCCAGGAGGAGCCAGACAGCGGCGGGGACCAAAGCACCGACACGCCGAGGGCACGGAAAGCGTAAACACAGAAGTTTTCATTAAAAATTGAAAGGCTTTTGGGAGCATGTCGGGTTTGATGTGAGCAGCGAAGCGGGGCAGCAGCAGGAGGCAGCCAGAGCTCCGTTCCAGCTCCGTGCTCTCCCAGGGACAGCGGGGATGTGGGAATAGCGGGGCACGGAGGGATGGCAGTGCCAGTGTGGCAGGAGATGCCACCAGCATGGCAGGGGCCGGGGTTAAGGTCCCATATCCTTCTGCAGCCAGGCCAGTCCCACCAAGGAGCACCTGTGCGGCCACACACCAGACTGGGTCACTCCAGAGCCACAACGGGGCCTTTCCCAGCACCCCAGCTCCTCTCCCACCCCAAAACTTTGGAAGGGAGTCAGCGCCACGTCCGAGGGGGGACAAACACACCCTCTCCAGCTCAGCTCCAGTGTTCCTGAAGGAGCTTTCCCAAGCAGGGAGGAAGGATGAGCATCCCAGCCGAGTCCTGGCAAAGCCCCCAGGGCTCAAGGTCCCGGAGTGACAGAGGCAGCCCCGGGACCTGCCGCTCACCACAGGCGGTTCCTGCCGTCATCTCCGCATCCTGAGCCATTTCTCCTACTATTCAGACTAAAATTGTTCTGTGTTTAAGCTTCAGAACCGTTTATCTCATTGAGTGAGGAGGATAATCCACCCACCTCTTCCTTGCTCCCTGGCAGGTATTTATAGGCAGCCACTCGTCTCCCGTCGGCAGCTGCCGCTCCTCTTGCCCAAGCCCAGCACCGCGGAGCACATCCCGGAAGGACATTATCCCACAGCCCCAGCATCCTGCCGGCAGCCGAGCCTGGCACCGCCACTCCTGCCCAGCGCTCTTCCCTGCCCGGGGATGCTCTGCCCTGCTCTGCATCCCGCTGCACATCCCGCTCCGCCCTGGGCACAGCGGCTCTGCCGATAACTAATTGCAAACTCATTAGGAGCTCATTGAGAGGAGCAGAGGCCGCCCGGGAGAGTTGCCCCAGGCTCCCGCAGAGAAGGCTGCTGGAGCAGCGGCTGCTTGGAAATTAAGAGGGAAAGGGGGAAAAAAAATCCCTCTGGCCACATCAGAGAATGACAGAAAAACAACCCAGTTATTGAGGGAGGTCACAGGAAAAGGGCTTGGGCTGAGCCTGATGCACGGTTGAGCACTGGGGGCTGGGACTCGATGAAGGGAAAATCTATGCAGGGCAGGGGCTCTGCAAAACCCAGATTCCTCTTTAAAGAGGGGAGAAAGGTGAAATGCAGCAGTGGGACGGGCACAGGCACACGCTGCTCTGTCCCTGCACTTGGCAGAGATTTGATTCCCCCGTTTCCCTTCCCCAAACCCTCAGTTATGAGCAGGTAACACCAACTCCCATCCAAGCCCAGCAGGCTGGAGTCCAGGGCATCTCTCAGGAGTGACCTCCCTCCCTCCACACCCAACCAGCGTCCAAACCTGCCCTGTTTCCCCTAAAAAACACACTGAGCCAGCAAAGTCACACCCTGGGCCCCACCAGAGCCATCCCCTCTCCCAGCTCTCCACATGCCAGCACCACCCTGGTCTCACTGGACCCAGGGGCCAGCGGTGCTTTGGCCGTGCCCCACACTGAGCCACTGCCTCCCAGAGCCCCACTGGATTTCCAGCCCCTGCCACCTCCATTCCTGCCTGACCCCGTTCCAGGGACATCCTCTCCTCTCCTCCATGCCCCTGGGACCTGCACACCAGATATGAGCTGTGCTTCCCGGGGGCTGTGGCACGCTGGAGCCCAGGGAGGGATCACAAAGGCACCTTGGCCTAACGGGGACACCGTGGCTGTGGGGACAGGACAGGAATCTCACCAGGGCTCGGAGCCACCAGCACCCACCAGGGCCAGGCAGCTCCAGCCAGGCTGGCCACCACCTCCCACCTCACCCAAAGCAGCAAAACAGGCACAGGGAAAGGGTTCCTGCATCCATGTGCCACCCCAGGGCCACGCAAAACCCCTCAGGACAAGCCGAGTGTGTCCGGGAGGTCACACACAGCACGGGGACATTGACTGCTGGCAGTGGTTTGGGGACAGCCCCTCTGCCATCACCCCTCAGCCCAGCAGGAGCAGAGGTCTCCATGTGCACTGGCTCCAGAGCAGCAGGACAGGCCGGGAGAGGCTGGAGCACCGCGGGCACGGCTGGATCCAGCCCCAAACCTGCCCCGAGGCACCCGCAGCCATGGCACCCCCAGTGCCCCAGCACAGGGCTGAGCTGGCACTGGACTGATCCGGCAATCCTCATACCAGTTCCCTGCCCAGAGCAGAGCAGCCTGCCTGGCAGCAGGATTCTCTTCGGCAAAGCCGATGAACGCTCAGCCCAGCGCGGGCTCCCAGCGGCAGGAGCTGCTCTCCCAGTGCAGATGTTCCAGATGCAGGGCAGGGTCAGGCCCTGTCACAGCCATCCGTAGTGTCCCCCGCTGCAGGAACCATCTCCCATCCTGGCCAGCAGCCTGTGACAAGCTTCCTCAGCCTTTGGTCCCAGGATTCAGGTTTCACAGAGCGATTCGGGAAGAGCAAACAAAGCCAGGACTCTCCTCCGCCGGCTCCCCGGGGAGCCGCCGCTCCTCCCTCCTGCACCGTCCCCTGCGCCCTCCGTACTGCTCTCCCGGAGCTGCCAGCAGGATTTTCCTGCCCTCCCGCACACGGGGCCGTCTCTGTCCATCGGCCCCGATGACAGGACCTTGGCCGCCTCTCAGTGCTTCTGCCTCGCGGGGTTTTTGCTGCCGAGCAGGATGGCTTCCTTAGGACCTCCGCTCCTCCAGCCTGCAGCTCCTCCCGCCTTCGCCGCCAGCACCGGGGACTTGTGATTACTTCATTGTTTGATTGGTTTCATCAGCCTGTCATCATCTCCCTCCCAAAAACTCTTCCGTCAGCGCCGACAGCACCGCACGGTTGGGATCTGCAAAGACAAACGCCCCGAGCGGCACCTGCCCGACCCCGGCAGGGCCAGCCGGCCCTCGGCCCCGCTCGCTCCTGGCGACAACAGGGACACGTCCCTCTGCCACAAAGCCCAGCCCCGGCTCCGCTGCAGGGCGCTTTGTGTGCCCCAGCCCAGCCTGGATGCTCCGTGCAGGAGGATGCGCCCAGCTCTCCGCGGTCCCCTCCCGCGGCGGGCGCGGTGACACGGTGACACCGGGCGGCGCGGGGCTCGGCACACGGACAGCCAGCTCCGAGCTGGTCCGCGGGTCCCGCACAGAGCCGTGCCGAGGCCGGGCCGCCCCGGTCCCGGTCCCCGAGCTGTGCCGGGGCTCCCGGCTGGCGTCGCCCGCCCGCGGCCACGGCGGCAGCGAGGCCGGACCGGGAGGAAAGTGGGTCACGCTCCCCCTGCCCGCTGCGGCCGGGGACACGCCGGGCTGGGCTGGAGGCCGGCCCCGCGGCCCGGGGACAGCAGGGGACAGCAGGGGACAGCGGGGCAGGTGAAAGGGGAGCTAGGGGAGGCGGTGAGGGGACACAAGGAGACAGCAGGGGACGTGGTGAAGGGATGCGAGGGGAGACAAGGAGAGATGACGAAAGGAGATGACACGGGGAGATGATGAGGGGACAAGAGAGGACACAATGAGGGGAGACAATGAGGGGAAACGAGGGGAGATGATGGACGGGGCATGAGGGGAGATGGCAAGGGGACATGAGGGGACACGAGGGGAGGTAACAGGGAAGACAGGAAGCTGGTGAGGGAAGACAAGGGGAGGTGAGGGAAGACAAGGGGAGATGAGATGGGGAGGTGGTGAGGGTACACAAGGGGACACAACGAGGGGACGCCAGGGGACACGGCCTGAGCTGCCCCCGAGGCCGCCTCTCCCTGCTCTCCCCTTCCCCTGTTCCCAGCTGCCTTCCAGCTCAGTGCACCCTTCCAGACACCCCCAAACCCGCCGGGAGCCCCCGGGGAGCAGCCCCGCGGCCCCAGCACCGCTCGGTGTCACTCACGCCCCTCGGTCCCCGTCCCTCCCCCTCGCCCCCCCGCCGTACCGGGGCCGCCCGGGGCGCAGGTGCCACCGGCCGCAGGAGGGACCCGGGGCGGGGGGGGCCACCGATCCCGGGGGCAGCGCCCGCACCGCGCGGTGCCCACCCCGCTCCATTCATCCCGGTTGTACCGGGATGGGGGTTTGTCCCCTCCCCGCGCCGTGCGGGCAAACAAAGGGCGGCCTCGGTACCGGGCGGGCAGCGCCCCCCGCGCCCCCATCCCCGCATCCCCATCCCCGGATCCTCATCCCCGCACCCCCGTGCCCGCGCCCCATCCCCGCACCGCCGCCTTACCGGAGGGGCGAGCCGCCGCCGCGCCCCGTCCCCGGCGGGAGAGGAGCCGCCGCCGCCGCCGCCGCCGCCGCGCTCCGCCCGCCCCGCCGGGCTCCTCATGCCGCGGCCCCGCCGCCGCCGGAGGAGCGGAGCGGAGCCGAGGGAGCGGAGGGAGCGGAGGGAGCGGAGCGCGGCGCCCCCCGCAGCCCCGGCAGCGCCCGCCCCGCGCCGCGCTCCGCCCGCACCGGCACCGGCGCCGCCCCGGGGAGGGAGCGCGGAGCGGGAGGAGCGGGAGGCGCGGGGGGGCTCCGCCGCCGGCCCCGCGGGGATGGGGGATGCGGAATGAGCGATGCGGGGCGCTGCCTGTCCCCGCCCCCCGATGTAGCCGCGGGAGTCGGTGCGGGAGCAGCCCGGGAAAGGGGGGCCGGGGCTGAGCCGCCCCCTCCCCGCCGTGCGGAGCTCCGGTAGCGCGGGCTCGGCTCGGAGCAGGGCGCTGGGGACAATGGGGACGGGAGCGGTGCTCCGCAGGGGGCGGCTTCACACCCGAGCCCACCCGAGGCTGATCCGGGGTCACCAGCACAGGACCGAGTCCTGCTTCCCTGGGCCCTGCTGTCCTTGAGCCCTCCCAGGCTCTGTGCCCTCTCCTTTGGCATGGGTGATGCCCCCGAGGGTGGGTGGTGCCCACCCTGGGACAGGGAATGGTTTGGGTTGGAAGGGACCTTCAGGATCATCTTGTTCCAACCCCTGCCATGGGACACCTTCCAGGCTGCTCCAAGCCCCATCCAGCAGGGCCTTGGACAGCTCCAGGGATGGGGTGGCCACAGCTTCTCTGGGCAACCTGAGCCACCATGGCACAGGTGATGCCCACCATGGCACAGGCAGCCCCCCAAATGCTGCTCCTCAATGTGTGCAGGACATGTGGCTTCCCCTGTGGCTCATGAATGGTGGGAACGTTCAGGCCAAGCCAGGGAATGCCAGATGAGGCAAACACATCACGGGGGCTTCCCTTCAGGTGCCTTAGATTTGGCAACACTTTCAGCAAGTGGTGCTGGAGCTGGGCACCAGGAGCTCCCAGGCACCCCCAGCCTGGGGGACAGTGACAGCTTTCCAGGAGGAAGGCGAGGGGTTGGCACTGTGCTCCCTCTTGGAGCATCCCTGGACACACTTCGTCTTCCCGGATTTCCTTCTGTGCCCACCAAAGCCAAGCAGGGATGTTTAACACTGGCCAGGATTTGCCTTGGCACGTCCTTGTCTCTCAGCTGGGTGCCAGGTCCCTTGGCTCCTGCACTGTCACTTTAAAGGGACCCACAGAGGTGGGGCTGCCCCACCCTCCGAGGGGGACAAGGACTGTTCCCGCACATCCGCTGTGCCCCCGCTGGACCGAGCCGTGCCGCTGCCCCCGAGCCCGCAGCAAGCGGGGAGGGCCGGGAGCCGCCGGCTCTGACTCACGGATGGCTCCGCTCCGCTCTGAGCATGCAGAGCAATTAAGGCTTTTCATGAATGACTTTAAGGCAAGAGGCTGAATCACACTCCGACACTGCGCTTTCATTTGTGCCACTGTCACCCTCTTCCTGCCCCGGGCAGGGCGGCGGGGGCGGCTGCGGCTCCCGGTCCCTGTCCCGGTCCCTGTCCCTGTCCCTGTCCCGGTCCCTGTCCCTGTCCCTCCATCCCCCTCCGCCCGGGTCCCGCCTCAGCTCCCGGCTCCCGCGGCTGGGGCGCTCCCAGGGTGGGCGATTCCCGGCGGGATGGAGGCATCGGACGGCGCTGGGAGGAGAAATGCCGGAGCGCGGTGCCCGGGCTGGGCTGGGTGCGGGCTGGCACGGGGCTGGCACGGGGCTGGCACGGGGCAGGAGGGCCTCTGAGCAGTGGAGGTGCGCGAAAGAAGGAAAAGGGGGAGAAGGGCAGAGCTGGGCTCGGTGTCACCGCAGCACACACGGGCCAGGGAGAGGCACAGCCGCCCGCCCCACCATGGGCCGATAGGGACGGGGTGGCTGCAGCCTCCCCTCTCCCCCCGTGTCCCCTGCCTGTCCTTGCGGTGCCATCCTGGCTCCCGCAGCCTCCCGCTCGCGGCTCCTCCGAGCTCTCTGGCAGCGCTCTCCCTATTTATAGCTCGCGGCTGTTTCTAGGTCAGGCGGGAGGTGCCGCTGCCCGGGGAGCCAGCCCGGGGCCCACGGGGAGGCTGCAGGGACACTGTCACACGCCCCACACGTGGGTCAGCCCCCAGTGTCACCATCCTGGTGCTGTGCCCTGGGTACACAGGGGCTGAGCTGGCACTGGGACCAGCTGGGCCTGGCAGGGCCCCGTGGCATGCCGTGGGACTCCGTGGGGCTCTGTGGGACCCCACGGGGCTCAGCAGGTCCTCATGGGACTTTGCAGGGCTCAGCAGAGCTCCTGGGGACTCCATGGGGCTCTTTGGGACTCGATGGGGCTCTTTGGGACTCCACGGGGCTCTGTGGATCTCTGTGGGCTCCCTGGGGCTCAGCGGGGCTGTGTGGGGCTCCATGGGGCTCAGCAGGGCTCCATGTGACCCCAGGGGGTTCCACGGGGCTCCGTGGGGACAGTCAGGTCCCTCTGGGGCATCCCTGCCCCTCGGTGGCCCGCACACTGAGCCATAGTAACACCAGTTGTACCAGGGAGAGCCCGCACTGAGCTCGTGGTCTTCAAAGCACTCCCGGAATATTAATAACTAATTAAGATTAACGAGATGAAAGGAGCCAGATCAAACATGTTTATCACCTCGTGCAATCCCAAACCGTGCGAAGAGCCCCCGCCTCCCCGCGGGACCACGAGTGGGATTTGTGCTCGGAAAGGGAACACCCGGCTCGTCACACCGAGGGATGGGCTCGGGCAGGGTGGGCAGCGGGAAATGACCCGGAAAGCCCAGAATATTCCCAGCGTGCCGAATCCCCTCGGAATTCAGCGAGAAGGTCGCTTGTCCCTTGGCCGCGGCTCGGCCAGAGCGGAGCCAGGGGCTGAGCCCCACACGGCCGCGGTCCCACGGCCACCCGCGCCTGTCGCGCTCCGGCGACAGCAGCCAAAGCTGCCGGGGATGCTGCGGGGATGCTGGGAAGGAGCAGCGGAGGGAAGCAGGGAGGGAGGGAAGGCGGGAGCGGAGCACGCCGGGAGCCGCAGCCCGGGCGGGGGGACCGCTCCCCCGGGGGCTCCGGCGTGTCCCGCCCGCGGGGCCAGCAGCCCCCGCCCGGCCCGGGGACACCGCCCGAGGGGCGCCGGGTGTCCCCTGGGTCCCTGGGACAGAGCCCACCCACGGGGATTCCCAGGGGAAGGGGCGGCGGAGCTGCGCGGGGCTCGGAGCCCCCAGCTCGGTGTCCCCCTGCGCGAGCTGCCACCCCAGGGGTGACAGCCGGGGGTCCCGGGGGCTGCCCCCAAGGTCAGGGAGGGGCCGCGGCCGGAGCCGTGGGGCAGCCCCGGCGGTGATGGGCACCCCGAGCCCCTGCCAGGGGCTCCGACCCCCGGGGCTGCCCCGGCCCGGGGCCCGTCCCGAGCTCCCGGGGCTGCCAGGGACCGAGCGCGGCGGACACCGCCACGAGGGATGGATCCCGGGCCGGGCAGCACCGGCCGCAGGCGGGACCTTGGCAATGGCGCTGGCCCCGGGGCACGGTGGCGGCTGCTCAGCACCGGGACGGAACGGGACCCGAGGGGCTCTTTGGGATGGGCTGCCTGGGGAAAGCAGCACAACGGGTTTCTTCCAGGGGAAGGAGGGGCTGAGCTGGGGGCACGGGGAGAGCCACGGGGCCCGTCCTGGCACGCCGGTGGTGCCCCGGTACCCCCACAGCACCCGGCACCGCCCGGCCGCCGCCTCCGCTCGCTGCCCGTTCTCCTGGCACCATCTAGAGGCTGCGGGAACGGGCACGGGGGGACGGGGACAGGGAACGGACACGGGCTGACACAGGTGAAAAGACATGGGGACAGACACGGGGGGACAGACATGATGGGGCAAACCCGTGGGGACAGACATGGAGGACAGACACACTGCCACAGCACCCACGCGTGGGGCCCACGCAGCGCCCCTGGCACTGGGGACAGGGTCAGGGAGTGCCAGGGGCGGTGACAGAGCAGGGAGAGCCTCTGGCAGCACCTCCTGTCACCCCGGGGAGCCCGCTCCGGTGGGGCTGTGCTGGAGGTGACAGGCGATGGCAGCTGTGACCCCACGGGATGGAGACAGACTCGGGGACAAGCTGGTGACAACCAGGGGGTGCTCAGGAACCGGACACAGCCCCACCCCCAGTGCAGCCCACCCTGAAGCAGGGCAGGACAGGGAGAAGCCTCAGGGCACAAGCCATGGGTGTCTGTCCCTCGCCGTGCCCCATGCAGGGAGGGGAGGTCCCTGCAGCCACCACACGGGACCCTGGGCCACCAGAGTGCCACCCCGGGTGCTCCCTGCCTGGCTGAGGATGCCAGGCTCGTGCCACCTGTGGCCTGGCATAGCTGGCACTGCTGGTCAGCTCTGGGCCCGGGCTGGGCTGGGACAGGAGCCCAGGAGTTCTGTGCACGCCCTGGCCAGCAGCACCCTCAGCCAGGCCCTCGCGACCCCTGTTCCCCACCTGGGCACTGACTCACAGGAACTGAGCTCCAAACCCTCATTATTTACACCAAAACAAACCCCACAGCTTCCTGCCACCCTGAGGAAGGCCAGACTGCCTGGGCTGATCCAGCTGCTGGCCCTGAGGCCCCCAGACCTCGCTGGGGACACCAGTGCCTGGTGGGGACAGGCAGGGGCTCTGCTGGGGGCTGGCAGCGTGCGACAGGAGCCGGCAGTGGCTCCGTGCCACCGAGGAGCAGTTGGGCACAACATGTGCCAGCACTCGCACCTCGCATCCTGCCGGCTGCCCGGCTCGTTCCGGCTCCGCACATTCTCCTTGGCTGTCGCTCAGGAGAGGAGATTTCGGGAAAGGGGGAGGCGAGCGCCGGTGCTGCTGCCCAGAGGGACGGGCCCGGGGAGCCTGGGGCTCTCCTGGCGGAGCCCCGGCTGCGCTGGGCCCCGGGCCCGGCCGGGCAGGAGGAGCAGAGACCGCCCGGGCCCTGCTCCGGTGAGCGGGGACGGCTGGGACGGCTCCGGGATGGAGCGGGGGCGGATCTGGGACGGCTCCGGGGGGCCCTGGGTGCACAGGATGCTGCCCACAGCCCCGCTGCCCCCATGGGCACGGCAGCACCGCTGAGCTGGCACGGCACGGCACGGCACGGCACGGCACGGCACGGCACGGGATGCCCAGCGGGTTCCCGGCTGCCAGGGAAGCACATCCCGGGCGGACACACGTGGACACAGCACCGGCCCCGGGCTGCTCCGCCGGGAGGGGACGCGCCCGCTGCCGAGGAAACTTTGGCACGGCCCGGCTCGGTGCCCTCCCGGGTCACGGCGTGTCCCGGCAGCGCTGTGCCCCCGCCGGGGCTGTCCCGGGCTGGCACTGACCTGTGCAGGTGCAGGGGCTGCAGCTCCTCTCTCTGGAAGCAGACGAAGCAGAAGGAATCCATCGCTCGGGTCCGGTGGCCACCGCGCCCGGGCGAGGGCGACCGCAGGGCAGGCAGTGCCGGAGCGGGCTGGCATCTTCTCCGTGCCCGCGGTGCCCCGAGGCTCACGCCGGCCCTGCCGGGGCCATGGAGCCGGCCAGCCCGTCACACGGCCCCGGCCGCTGCCCGGGCACGGAGGCGGCTCCGGGCTGTGCCCTCACGCCGGGACCGGTGATGCCCAGCGCCACCCCGGCACCCATGGCGCTGCCAGCCCTCAGGGGGTGCGAGCAGGGCCCGGGGGGGGCATCAGCGGCACCAGGGCTCCGGCGGGGGCCGAGGCACCGGCCGAGCCCGGCGGGGCTGCAGAGGCCGCGGGCAGCGGCTGCCCCTGGCACCGGACAGCGGGGACGGGGATGGCACCGGCAGCAGGTGGGCTCCGGCGGGCTCTGACGGGACCCAGCGCGGTCCGGAAGGGTCTGGAAGGGTCCGGCGGGGCCCGGCGGCCGCACACACCGACGGAGGGGCAAAGTTGTGCCGTCGGGGAGCGGCGGCTCCGCGGGGCTCGTCTCACCGGCAGAGCAGCCGCTCGCTCTGACAGCTAAAGCGGCGTGCGAGTATTAATAGCTCCCGACTCCCGCGGCGAGGCTGGAAATTAACTCCTCCAATGCCGCCTGCCCGGGCTCCAGCCGCCCTCTCCCGGTGCCCGCTGCTGCCTCCGGGCTCGCCAGCACGGGCTGAGACCGGGCAAACCCAGCCCGGGGCACCGGGAGCCCGTGCTGTGTCCCCCGACATCCCCAGGCTCCGGCCAGCCCTGGCACAGGGGACGTGGCACAAACAGGGGGAAATCTCTTGGCCCGGGGGCTCGTGGGTGGCCCGTGCCTGCTGGTGGTGGCAGAGGTGCCCTGGGAGCCACCCCTGGGTGGCACGGGCACGGTGGGACAGGGCACAGCACGGGAGCCCCAGGGTGCCTGCTGAGGGGTGTCCCTGCCCCACTGCAGTGTCCCTGTGTCCCTTGATGAGTGCCCTTGTGCCCCTTGATGGATGTTCCTGCCCCACTGCAGTGTCCCTTTGCCCCCACATGAGTGTCCCTGCCCCACAGCAGTGTCCCTTTGCCCCCAGATGAGTGTCCCTGCCCCACAGCAGTGTCCCTGCCCCACAGCAGTGTCCCTTTGCCCCCACATGAGTGTCCCTGTCCCAAAATGGACCATTGCTGAGGGCATTGTCTGGCTGCTCCCTGGGGATACACCAGGCCAGGCTGGGTCAGGACCCCCAAAGTCACACAGCCCTGGCGTGTCACTGTTCCCCATCCTTTGGGACTGGCTCAGGGACCAACACGTGTCCCCCAGGTCCGTGGGACAGAATCCTGGTCGCTGCCCCCAGCCTGTACCCAGTGTCCAGGGCCAGCAGCAAAAGCCGCGTCCTTGGGAAGGTGAGCAGGAGAACAGGCAGAGGCTTCCCCAGCCTGGCCCTGGGCTTCGTCATCTCTGCCTGAATTATTCAGTGAGTGGCTCTGCCTGTGGCGTCTGCTCCGGCCACACCCCTGCTAATGGCAGAAATCGATGGCTTTTTAATTCCTCATGGCCAGAAAGCTCCTGGCTGTGCTGCTCTGGGTCCTGTCCTCCCAGGAGACTCTGATGATCCCAATTTTTGTCTCACAGACTCTTGGAATCTCAGAATGGTTTGAGTTGGAAGAAACTTAAAAGCTCTTCTCATTCCACCCCAGCCCCTGCCATGTTCAGGGACACCTTCCACCATCCCAGGCTGCTCCAAGCCCTGCCCAGCCTGGCCTTGGGCACTGCCAGGGATCCAGGGGCAGCCACAGCTGCTCTGGGCACCCTGTGCCAGGGCCTGCCCACCCTCCCAGGGAACAATTCCTAATTCCCAATATCCCATCCAGCCCTGCCCTCTGGCAGTGGAAGCCATTCCCTGTGTCCTGTCCCTCCATGCCTTGTCCCCAGTCCCTCTGCAGCTCTCCTGGAGCCCCTTTAGGCCCTGGCAGGGGCTCTGAGGTGTCCCTGGAGCCTTCTCCTCTGCAGGTGAGCACCCCCAGCTCTGCCAGCCTGCACTGGGGCTCTGCAGGGTGTTTGCAAAGATCCTCTGTCCATGCTGGGCCTTGGGAGGAGCAGCAGCAGCATCCCCCAGGCAGCACTGGGGAGTCCATGGGATCAGGTCCCCAGGCCCCCTGGTCCCCTGGTGCCAGGGCCTGGCATCCACCCAGGCACCCACTCACCAGGAACACGCTTCAGGAGCAACAAAAATGTTAAAGTTTAATGCCTTGGCTAATGGGCTGAGCAGAGTGGAGCAGAAACCTGGAGAAAAAGGGAAGAGGATGAGAGTGCCCAGTGTCTCATGGCTTCTCCCTCCACCCTCTGCTTCCTGGAAAAAGAGGACACCCCTCTTGGCTTATGGGACACTCCTGCCTCACTAAATAAAATCCACCACAATGTTGGACCAAGGGGCCAGTCACAAATCCCTGTGGCTGCTGGTGGAGCCCCACAGGAGCTCCTGGTGAGGGACAGACCCTCAGGATGAGACCCTGCCCATGGGAACCCGGGTTCCATCACCCCCCTCCAGCACCACCTGCAGCTCTGCTGGTGTGTCCTGGGCTGGAAGATGTGGCTGGGGTGTGGATTCTGTTCCCAGCTGTCAGAGCTGGGGCAGTTCTCCTCTGTCCATGGGGCAGTTTTCTTTATCTCTCCCACAGCCCATCCTCCCTCCAGGAGATCTCTGCTGTCCATGGCCACTGAGTGTCCCTGCATGGCTGATCAAATTCCAGCATCCCATGGGAGATGCTCTGCCCAGGGCAGGAGCCAAGCATTCCTACCTGGATCCAATCTGAGCCTGGAACAGCACAGCAGCCTCTGCCCCCTGCATTCCCAGAGGAGCAGCTTTCCCCTGCCCTGCATTCCCAGAGGAGCAGCTTTCCCCTGCCCTGCATTCCCAGAGGAGCAGCTTTCCCCTGCCCTGCATTCCCAGAGGAGCAGCTTTCTCCTGCCCTGCATTCCCAGAGGGAGAGCAGGCCCATCTCCAGCAGCCCTGGAGCTGCAGAGGAAAACTCCCCCCTTGTGCAGGATCCCTGCTCCAGCAGAAGCACAGCTGGCACTGCAGGAGGGCTGAGCCCCCATGGGATGGGACTGTGCCACCACCCTGACCCACAGGGCTCAGCTCCTGCTCTGACTCTGGCAGTGGTTTGTTTTCTTTTTTTGTACTGTTGCATTTGTATTTTTAGTTTCCCTAGTAAAGAACTGTTATTCCTACTCCCATATCTTTGCCTGAGAGCCCCTTGATTTCAAAGTTATAATATTTCAGAGGGAGGGGGTTTACATTTTCCATGTCAGGGGAGGCTCCTGCCTTCCTTAGCAGACACCTGGATTTTCAGATCAAGACACGGTGTCCCCCAGAGCCGTGGGATGCTGAGAGCAGGGAGAGGCACAGAAGGGCAGCTCAGGACACCCTGCTGTGCTGTCTGGGTGGATTTGAGATCAGGGAAGAAGGCTGGGACAGACTGAACTTGGTGGAGGTTCAAAAGAAGCCGAGTCCTTTCTCCCCACCTGCAAGAGAGCAGAGCGGGAGAAGTGTCCTGGTTCCAGCTGCTCCTCTGCCTCTGGAGCTGCTGGGAGGGCTGGGTTGAATTTCCAGGGCTCCCTTTAAATTCTCTCCAGCCCTCAGACCCACAAAGCCTGGCTGGAGCTGGCTTTGCTGTGCTCCCCTCTGAGTCCTGTGGGGACCTGCCCCGTCCCCATGGGCTCCTTCAGCCAGGCTGGGAGCAGCCACCCTCCCGAGGGCATTGGGAAGCCATTCCCAGGGTGGGATCAGTGCCAGAACCCCAGAACAGTCCCACACGAATGGCAGGAACACCTGGCCAGGACCAGCGTGGCCACAAAGCCACAAAGGTCCCTCAGCCACCCCGAGCAGCGTGCCCAGCTGAGCTCCCCACCCCTGGGACACCCAGGCAGGGCCCAGCCCCATCCCAGGGAGCAGCTCCCTGTCCCCAGGCTCTGCTGGGTTCGTATCATTAATTATCCACTTCTGCACTTTCCTCGGGAATTTGGACTCAGGAATTTTTACCTGCTGGGTTTTTACAGCTTGCTAAATAAGCAAATTCCTTGCCAAGGAACTTGGGAGCCGTGGGGAGCCGTGGGGCTTTGTGGACAAAACTTTTCCAAGCTGCTTTATTGGACTTATAAAACAGAGTTTAACCCTTTTCATCAGACTGCTTTGCATGAGGTGGCAGGGCAGTAAAATGCTCATTTCTCCGTGGCATTCCCAATGAGCTGCAGCTCGGTTTGTGGCAGGAGCAATGAAGGAGATGGGAGCAGAGGGGAGGGATGTGAGGGGAAGCACAGCCAGCTGTGTGAGGCTCAGACTCACCCTGAGGGCAAAACCCAAACGCTGCAAAATGGGAATAAAGCAATTAAATGAGATGAATATTTGGATGTAGGATTGAAGGGGCTGGAATCAAGGCTGGAGCAGTGCAGGAGGCTTGGAGAACAGGCATTTCAGTGCCTGCTTGTAATAAAAATTGAGAGATAAACCATGTGGTAACAAATTATTTTCACAAATCCTGTTCCCTTCATCTCCCCAAGCAGCTGTTCAGCTCCATGGCATTTCCATTCCTTCTGTGTTTTTAAAACATAAAGTTAGCAAATAAATTCAGAAGAGAGGTGGATGGCTTCTCCAGCCTGGGGGCTGGTCCAGGCACAGTCCAAGCCCTGCTGCTCCCTCTTCAGGGATGGAGGAGCCCCAAACTGAAACAAGGGCTGGCACAGACACTGGACTGGGGGGCTGCTGATTTTCTTGGAGAAATGGCACTTCCAACAATGGGAAAAGCAGGCCTGGGGCCTGGCATGGCCACATTCCCAGGACTGGCTCGTGCTCCAGTGGTGCTGGAGGCTGATGGGGAATTCCCACCTTGTTTTTTCTTGGATCAACAACAACAGGAGGTCCCTGACAGGGCCGTGTGAGACCTGGGGTTTCCTGTGTGGGGCCAAGGACACTGGGGACACCTGGATGTGTCTAAAGGGGGCCTGGAAGGAAGATGGGCACAGACCTTTAATAATGGCCTGGAGAGCCAGGACACAGGGAATGGCTCCCACTGCCAGAGGGCAGGGCTGGATGGGATATTGGGCAGGAATTGTTCCCTGTGAGGGTGGGCAGGCCCTGGCACAGGGTGCCCAGAGCAGCTGTGGCTGCCCCTGGATCCCTGGCAGTGCCCAAGGCCAGGCTGGGCAGGGCTTGGAGCAGCCTGGGACAGTGGGAGGTGTCCCTGCCATGGCAGGGGTGGGATGAGATGAGTTTTAATGTCCCTTGAACCCAAACCTTTCCATGCTTTATGATTCCTTTACCTTGGGACAGATGTTTCTAAATCAAAGGCTTGAAGAACTCAGCCTCACATCCCTGTTCCACGTCCTTGTCCTTTGCAGGGACAAATGGGATAGAGAAGTGTCCCTGTAGGGATCCAGGAGATTGGCAGGAGGTTCCCATCAGCTGCTCCATCCCTCCCTCCCTCCTCATCCCAGGCATCCGAGCTGCTTCTCTTTCAGAGGCCCCAGAAGCCCACCCCCACCCCAGCGTGGTGGAAGCAGCAGGTCCTGGCTGGGGAGGCTCAGGAATCCCTGTCCCTGCTGTGCCCAGCCCCTCAGAGCACGTGTCCAGGCACAGCCCTGCCGGGATGACAAACGCTGATAATGGGATTATCCTTTAATGGTCACCATGGCAACGAGCCCGCTGACATCCCATGGGAGCCCTGCCGAGGGCAGCTCCAGCCTGGACCCACACGGACACCTCGGCTCAGCCGGGGGCACGGAGAGGTCACGGAGTGGGTTTGGAGCAGGCAGAGGAGCTTGGAGGTGTTAGGGAGATTTTGGAGGTGTTGGAATGGTTTTGGAAGTGTGGGAGAAGTTTTGGTGGTGCTGGGAATATTGGGGAAGTTTTGAAGGGGGTTTGGAAGTGTCAGAAGAGTTTTGGAGAAGTCAGAGGTGTTCTGGAGGTTTTATAGAGATTTTGAAGATGTGATGGTTTTGGAGGTGTTGAAGAGATTTTGGAGGTGTTGTGATGGTTTTGGAAGTGTTGGAGAACTTTTGGAGGCAGCTGAGGCTTTTGGTGCTGTTGGGAATATTGGGGAGTTTTGGAGTGGGTTTGGAGGTGTCAGAGGAGTTCTGGAGGTGTTGGAGAGGATTTGGAGATGTTGGAGAGATGTTGGGAGTGTTGGAGAGGTCTTGGAGGCATGGGAGTGTTTTGGTGGGGAAGGAAATGCTGCAGAGATTTTGGAGAGGTTCTGGAGTGGTGTTTGGAAAGGTTTTGGAGGAGTTTTGGGGATTTTGGAGAGTTTTTGGAGGTGCTGGAGGGGTTTTGGAGGTGTTGGGAATGTTGAAGAGGGTTTGGAGAGGTTGCAGGTGTTTTGGAGGTGTCAGAGGGGTTTCGGAAGTGTTTGTCAAAAATGCTGGAGGAGTCAGAGGGGTTTGAAGGTGTTGGAGGAGTTTTGGAGGGAACTGAAGATTTTGGAGGAATTCTGCAGAAGTTTGGAGGTGCTGAAGAAGCTTTGGAGGTGCTGAAGATATTTTGGAAGTGTTGGGAGATATTTGGGGGTGTTTGAGGGATTTTGAAGGTGGCAGATTCTAGAGGGTTGGCAAGGGACTTGGCAAGTTTCAGTGAGGTTTTAGAGATGTTGGAGAGATTTGGGGAAGGCTGGAGGGGTTTTGCAGGTGCTCAAGGGATTTTGAAGGTCTTTGAGGGGTTTTGGAGATATCAGAGACATTTTGAGGGTGTTGGAGGGTTTTGGGGGAGTCAGAGAAGTTTTGGAGGCACTGGAGGGGTTGAAAATATCAGAGAGGTTTTGCAGAGGTACTGGAGACATTGGAGAGATTTTGGAGAGTTGGGAGGGGGTTTGAAAATGCTGGAGAAGTTTCAGAGAGGTTGGAGAGGTTTTGGAGAGGTTGCAGGGGTTTTGGAGAGGTTCTGAAGGTGATGGAGAGGTCCTGGAAGTGTTGGAAGGGTTGAGGAGGTGTTGGAGAGGTTTTGGAGGTGATGGGGAGGTTTTGGAGGGGTTGGAGAGGTTTTGGAGGGATAGGAGGGGTTGTGGAGGAGTTGGAGAGGTTTTGGGGGATATGGAGAGTTTTTGGAGGGGTTAGATAAGTTTTGGAGAGGGTGAGGGGGTTGTGGAGGTGATGGAGAGGTTTTGAAGGAATTGGAGAAGTTTTGGAGGGGTAGGAGCATTTGTGGAGAGATTGGAGGGGTTGTGGGGGGGTTGGAGAGGTTCTGGAGGGGTTGGAAGGGGTTCTGGACTGGTTGGAGGGGGCTCTGGAAGGGTTGGAGGGGTTCTGGAGGGGTTGGAAGAGGTTCTGGAGGAGTTGGATGGGTTTGGGAGGAGTTAGAGGGGTTCTGGAGGGGCTCTGGAGGGGTTGGAAGGGGTTCTGGAGGGGTTGGAAGGGGTTCTGGAGGGGTTGGAAGGGGTTCTGGAGGGGTTGGAGGGGCTCTGAGGGGTTGGAAGGGGTTCTGGAGGGGTTGGAGGGGCTCTGGAGGGGTTGGAGGGGCTCTGAGGGGTTGGAAGGGGTTGTGGAGTGGTTGGAAGGGGTTCTGGAGGGGCTGAAAGAGGTTCTGGAGGAGTTGGATGGGTTTGGGAGGAGTTAGAGGGGTTCTGGAGGGGCTCTGGAGGGGTTGGAAGGGGTTCTGGAGGGGTTGGAGGGGCTCTGAGGGGTTGGAAGGGGTCACAGGGCATTTTCAGGTCCGGGGAGTTTGCAGGTGATGCAGAGGCAGGTTTGGGGCCGGGGCTGTGCCCGGGGGTGCCGCAGGACCCAGGGGCACCTCCAGGCCGTGTCCCCTCAGCTGCCCCTCCCCGTGCCAGGCCCAGCAGCAGCGTCTCCCTGCAGGGATGAGCAGGACCAGGGCTCTGGGGTCAGCGCTCTGCTGAGAGAGGGAAATCAAATCCTCCAGGATGGAAAATCCTGCTGCAGGCCCAGGGGAGCGCTCGGCCCTGAGCTCTGGGGGAGCTGGCCCCACAGATGGATCATCCCCCTCCTGCCGGGGTTTAATCCTCTGAGGGAAGTGCCAGCCCTTGCAATGTCCCCACAGGGCTGCTGTCCCCTCTAAAGCCCGTTAAGCCACCGGGCTGAGCCACTTCTGTCACTGCAGGTGCCACAGGAATTTGGGAGGCACGAGGAATGCTTTGAGCTGCATCAGCCTCTCAGGTCTGGAGCTCCCGTGGGAAGGAATGTGTTCTTTGGTGGTGGAGTAACAAAATTATCTTTTGTTTCTTTAAAAAAGAAAAAAGCTTAAACGTTTTTCTTTCTTTAGTTAGGTAAAAAGACATTTAAAGACTTTAATCTTAAAGATAGCTAATTAGATAAAAGTTAAACATTTTTGTTTAAGTAAATTATTAGAAAAAGAAGAGAACAAAGAAACTAATGGCTTTGTGAAGTTTTACTAAGAATTTCTTACCTTAGTTCAGTTTTTTCTGCAAAAAAATTTATTATTTTGCCTTTTATTAAAACTTTTCTGTTTCCAACACTACCACAAGAGCCATCCTGCTAATTTCATGCCATCCAAAGCAGCTAAGCTCTCTCCAGTGTGATATAGATCCCCAGGAGCTCATAAAACCTGACTCAAAGTCACCCTCATATCACCAGTGGCTCCCAGCTCCTGGAACTGGGGAGGCAGCAGCTGGGGCCTGCGTTTCCATTGCCCTGACATTCATCCCTGGATTAATGGTCTGGGATCTCCTCACTCCTGGCCAGGCCAGGCAATGGAAAAGTGATGGAAAAGTGACGGGAACCAATGGAAAAGTGATGGAAATCAATGAAAAAGTGACGGAAAAGTGATGGGAAGAATGGAGAAGTGATGGCCACAAGGAGCTCCAGGCTGAGGCAGCCCCGGGACGTGGAACAGCCAAAGGATTCCCTGCCACGGAGCTTTGCTGTCCTTGCTGGGAGGGCTGGGGTTTGCCTCGCCCTGGTTTGTTTAATTGCTTAATTACTTCATTAGTTACAGGGGCACAAAGCCGGGAGCCACATCCAGAGCCCTGGGAGCTCTTCCTGGGGCAGGAGGCAGCCCTGGGGGATGGCGGGGCCAGGGCTGGATCCAGGGACAGCTCCGGCTCCAGCGGCAGGATCAGGGCCAGGCCCAGCCCTGGCTCCATCCCTCTCCCTATTCCTATTCCTAAACCCATCCCCAATCCCAATCCTATCCCATCCCCATCCCCAATCCCTATCCCATCCTCAATCCCATCCCATCTCCAATCCCACCACATCCTATGCCATCTCCAATCCAATTCCATCCCATCCCCAATCCCATCCAATCCCAATCCCCCTCCCCAATCCCACCTCCAATCCAATCCCAAGACAGTCCTGTTATGAATAAAAAGTTATCTATTTATTTTTAAAGTTGCAGAGTTAAAACAGATTGGATCAGTGCTGTTAAGTTAGCTTCATTGTTAAGAGTTCTTCTTCAATTACCTGTTAACGGCTGGTGATTAACCATTGTCCCCCTGATGCTTGCCAGGGACCCTGCAGGTACCAGGAGAATGGGAGTGGCATCAGAGCCAGTGTGCAGATGAGAAATGCATTGCACCAAATTTTGCAGTTTTCCAGGAAAACCCCTAAAAATAACGAGCCAACATAGAACTGAGTGACCTAAGTGATGTCTAAGGATGGGAGCGTAGTCCAGTGCCTGCTTGGATCCTTTTTGCTTCTCACCCTAACCTGAAGAGATGTTGACTACAGAGACAACCCGAGGTGTTGGACCGGAAAGGCGGAATCTCCTAATCTCTCGTGAGGACGGAATCCCCAGCTCTGCCTGCAGACCAGCGGACCAAGCTGCATCATCCTCCTCCTCCGTGCCACGCCTGGGAGCAATGGCGGCGTGGGCGCGACCCGTCGATTTCTCCCCACCTGAGCTGATTCTTCTTAATAAAGGCATTAAAAAGGAGAAAGATCTCCTGCCCATTTATCCCAATCCCAATCCCAATCCCTATCCCACCAAGCCCCGCCCACGGGAGGCGTGTCCACTCGTAGCCACGCCCACCCCGCTACAGCCCAATCACCTCCCACTTCCGGCCGCGCGGGAAACATCCCTCAGCGCATGCGCAGTGCTGCGGGGGCGGGGCCGAGGCGCAGCTCCGGGCGTGCCCTTCGCTCAGCGCCCCGCAAAGCGCCGCGCCCTTCTCCAAGATGGCGGCGGGCAGCGCTCTGTGCCGCCTTGCGCATGCGCAGAACCGTAACCCGGCTCCGATTGGCTGCCGGCGCCGGTGAGCGCTTCCGGTGGGAGGGCGGGGCGGGCCCGGGATGCGCCTGGCGTAGCCCCGGCACCGCCGCCGGCCCCGCTCCGCGCCCGCCGCGCCCGCCGCCCTGCCCGCGCCCCGGGGCTCCCCGTCCCGCCGCTTGGGGAGGCCCGGGGGCTGGGTGCCCGCAGCTCTCCGGTGCCCGTGCTGCGCGGCCGGCGGGGGCTCGCCGGTGCACGGGCGGGGGGGCCCGCCGGGCCACCGCCGGCCGTGAGATGAGCAGAGCGCGGCGCCCTGCCTAGAGCCGCCCCGGGGCCGCCGCGGCCATGGTGAGCTGGGGAGCGCGGCCGGAGCGCCGCGGGGAAGGGGGGTTGTCCCGCGGGGCCCGGCACCGGAGCTGCGGGGCGGGGGGCGGCGGCACCCCGAGCCACCGGGGGTGGGCGGCCGGGAGGGCGCCGATCGCTCCTGGGAGCGCTGCTGCCCGGGGCCCTCGGGAATTCCGGGTGTTACGGCGTTACAGCGAGGGGTGCCCGCAGCCGGGGCTGCCCCGGTCCCTGGCGGTGCCCGGGCCGCGGAAGGTGGCCCCGGAGCGGCACGGCTGGCCCCGGAGCGGCACGGCTGGCCCCGGGTGAGCCTCAAGGTCCTTCTCACCCAAACCTTTCCGTGATTAAATTCTCCGGCGGCAGCCGGCTTGCCCTCGCGGCCTGCAGCCTGCCTTGGGCGAGCCCGAGCAGGGAGCTGGGGAGGGACATCGGCCTCAGCTGTGCCCGCCGTGCCACCCGCGGGCACGGGGACACGGGCAGGGGCAGGGCCGGCCCGCGGGGTCCGCACGAGCCGCTCCTGCCCCGATGAGACCCCCAGGGAAGGTCTCGGGAGGTCTCTGCTCGGTGGGTGCCGCGGGGCTGGGCTGGCAGCTGGGGATGGCACCGGGGCCACCCGCGGGTGCTGCCCGTGCTCTCACCGGGTCACCCGCTGTCCCAGTACTGCTGTCCCCGTGTTCCAAGGGCAGGCCCAGAGGAGCCCTTTGCAGCTGGGCACAGCGGGCAGGTGCTTTCAGCAGCCCTGGCTTTGCCCCTGGGGTCCTGCCCTGGCTCCCAGGCTGCAGCTCCTGGCCTGGTTCTCACCCCACTCTGGCTTAACCTGCCTTCGGGGGTGTAGGGTCAGGCTGTGCACCCCTTTGCTTCCAGGATTTGGGGTCCTGGTTGTGAATTTCCTCACCCAAGAGCTGAGGTAATCACGTGGCTCACTGTGTGATGTGCTCCTGGTGCATGATTGGTGTTTTATTGAAACTTTGGTCTCTGTAGCCCCTCTAGGCCCTTGGAGAGGCTTTGCTGCTCCACCTGGGATGTGCTGGGGTGGGACACAGTCTTCTCAGTAAAATATATATAATGTTTATATATATAAATACTGGTAGCATTTTTATGGCAGGGTGCTCAGGGTGGGCTCCTGATGTGCCTGCCACGTGTCCCAGCTCTCTGTGGCTTTAGCTTCAGGCAGAGGGTGATTTTTGAGGTGGATTCTTAGTGAGCAGGTTTAAAAAGGTGAATAAATGGTTTGCAGGGTTTGGCAGGCCAGGGTGTGCACTTCACAGTGCAGCTGGCAGAAGAACTCCTTAGCTCTCCCCTTGCTTCCCTGGACACACACATTTATCCTCCTGAATTACCTCGTTTTCTTCTTTTTTTCCCTTCAACATCCACTGTTTGGCTGCCTGTGGAAGTGGAGCAGCAGTGCCTGGGCTGTGCTGCAGGCTTTACTGTTGTAACTCATCATGTGACTCCTGGGCAAGGTTTTCCTCCTGTTCCCATTTCCCTGGAGCCTCCAGATGGGCATGTTCTGCTGCTAGAGCAGCCTCCTTCCCGGAAACAGTTGGGAAAGCGTGAAGAGGAGCTGCTGCAAGGCACACAGGGAACAAAGGAAACAGAATTAAACTCTTCTGCAGCACAGCAGGCTGCTGGGAGCAGGTTTGCCTCAGCGGGGCTGAACTGGGTTGGTGTGGAAGGTAATGAATTAGAGCTTGATTCACTGGGCAGGGATTTTGGGAGGAAGTTGGGAAGGCAGGAGGGAATGCAGTGATGCACAGGGAGCTCAGGCACTGCAAATGTTGTGGGACAAACTCCTGTTTGCTGGGCTTGGTTGCCACTCATGGCTCACAAATCTTAATACCACTCAAAAGCTGGCTTTAGAGGAAGCTTTAGTGTTTGTTTGCCTCCAGAGGTGTTTGCAGAGAGCTCTGTGTGGGGTTCTTGGGGCTGCTCCTGCCTGCTGCGTGTGTAAATGCTGCTTGTGCACTGTTTTGGGGCCCCAAACTCCAGTTTGGGGCTTCCTGAGGGAAAAGAAAGGTGGTGGTGCTGTGGTGACTCTGTAGGGAAACAGGATACTGCAAAATCCAGCTGGGTTTCTCTGGACACACAGAGCACATCCAACTTCAGGCTTTGCTTCCACACACCACAAATTATTGCACTGTTTCCTCCTCACCTTTGAGGATCCTTTTAGAGGATTTTATGAACAGCTTCAAAGTAAATATTGTTGATGGAGCCGTCCTTGGAGGGATTTGTTTTCTGTCCAAATTAGCCATGTCTTTGTCTCATCACCCTTTCCTTCACCTTTGTTTCTTGCACTGGTGAAGATGAACCATCTTTGAAGCCCTGGGAGCTCAGCTGGGACCTCCTGAGCAAACCCCTCACCTGGGAATTGCATTTGCTGCTCCCATGTGAGGCTGGAATTTCAGTGATTGCCTCCTGGGAAATACGTTCTTCACTTCTGTGGGATCTATATCCTGCCAGCAACCAAAAGAGCTCAGGAGCAGGGACTTGCAGGAGCTGCTGCTGTGTGAGGTTTGGGATGCAGAGATGCTGGAGAGCTGCAGGCAGCTTCTCCCAGAACAAATCCCCCTTCCCCCAGGTTGTCCCTGGGCCTCCAGGCGAGCAGCCAATGGAAGCTCCCAGCTCCAGGGAGTCTCGTGTCCCTGTGGTGTGTGAGGCACTCTGAAATGGGAGCAGGCAGTGGGCGTCTGCAGCTTGGATGTTCCTGACTTTCCCACAGCAGCATCTTGCCTTTCATTCCACAGCCTCCCTTCCCACCTTCCCGTTTTTTAGCAGTGAGTGCTGTTGTTTTCTTGTGCCTGAAGCTGCCTGGTGGTGGTTGCAGCCTTCCATTGAGGAAGGAGTGGAGTGTGTGTGGATTGCAGCTTGTCCTGCCAGGTGAGGCTGGTGAGCCCTGGCTTATCCTGGGGCTCGTGGTTGCCAAGGAGCTGCTGCTCAGTTGCCAGAATAGCTCCTGTTTGTTCTGTGTCAGCCCTGCTGAGCTGTGGCCCTGAGGCTGGCTCAGGCCGTGCCTGGGAACCAGAGCTGCTTTGGGAGGCACTGCTGCTCTTTGCAGGTGACCCAGGACATTGTGACAGGAGGGAGCAGCAGCTTCTTGCTCCTGCAGAGCCCCTTGGCATGGCTGTCCCATCCCCTGGGGACACTTGGGTCCTGTGTGGGCTGTGCCCTGGCCCAGGTGAACTCAGGGGTGCTGTGCTGCTGTCCCAGGTGAGCTCAGGGGTGCTGTGCTCCCTGTCCCAGGTGAGCTCAGGGGTGCTGTGCTCCCTGTCCCAGGTGAGCTCAGGGGTGCTGTGCTCCCTGTCCCAGGTGAGCTCAGGGGTGCTGTGCTCCCTGTCCCAGCTGAGCTCAGGGGTGCTGTGCTCCCTGTCCCAGGTGAGCTCAGGGGTGCTGTGCTGCCTGTCCCAGCTGAGCTCAGGGGTGCTGTGCTCCCTGTCCCAGGTGAGCTCAGGGGTGCTGTGCTCCCTGTCCCTGGCCCAGGTGAGCTCAGGGGTGCTGTGCTCCCTGTCCCTGGCCCAGGTGAGCTCAGGGGTGCTGTGCTCCGTTCCCAGGTGAGCTCAGGGGTGCTGTGCTCCCTGTCCCTGTCCCAGCTGAGCTCAGGGGTGCTGTGCTGCTGTCCCAGGTGAGCTCAGGGGTGCTGTTCTCCCTGTCCCAGGTGAGCTCAGGGGTGCTGTTCTCCCTGTCCCAGGTGAGCTCAGGGGTGCTGTCCCTGTCAGGACATGGGGATGCTGCTGCTGCTGTCCCAGGCAGGAGGTGCTGGCACATGCCCAGGTGGGCTCAGCTTCACAGCAGGTTTTGGGATGAAGAGGGAGCTGAGGGTGTTGTCCCCTCCCTTGTCCCCAGCAGTGCCAGCTGAGCTGCAGCATCACAGCCACACCCCTGAGGTTCTGCCTGCTCTCAGTGCATCCCCTCATGAGCAGTTCCAATAAAATCAAGCTCTCTGTAGAACCCTTCTGACTCAAACCAGAGAGCAGGAACTCGGAAGTTCCGGCCTCAGCTCCAACATCTGGCTTCCTTTTTTGGCCAGCAAGTCATAATGTGACTTTGTGTGCCCCCCAGTTATCTCCCCTCTATTAAACCATCAAACTGGAGATGCTGATTAATGCTGATGAACTTTCCCAGCTCTGCAGCGAGGCCTGGGTACTCTGGAGATGAAGCAGGAGTGGGAACTGAACTCTGAGAGCTGAACTCTGCTCAGATGCTTCCTCCAAAAGCAGAGCTTTTTCTCAGAAGAAAACAGCTCATTTAGCAGAATGGTTGCACATAATCCCTTTCAGGACCTATAATAATTCCAACACATCCATATTTCAAAGACCTGGCTAGCTAAATGTAGGCTGCAGGAGGACTAAAAGCTATCAAGGCAAAATTGTTGAGCCTCCAGGTTCACTAAATGAGCTTGAAAAGCTCATTTCCACTGGCTGTTGCTGATGGATGGGTGGTGGTGGCAGTAATTATTTCAGCAGAAAAGCATTAAAATCTGGCAGGTACCACAAAGCTCCTGCCATGGGGTTCAGTCCTGTGCAGAGATCACTCCATACCCAAAAACTCCAAGAACTTTGGGTTCACTTGGGTGAATTAATTGCACATTGTTAGGTGGTGTCATGTAGGAACCAAGTAGTTGCTGTTAATGTTGGATTTATACATTAGTGTATGCAAAGTAGAAGGAAATGTAGCTTTGAGGTGGATAGGCTGATACCTGCCTGTCCAATGTGCCCTAAAATCCTTCCAGATCATTGTCCTCTGGCAGACAGCAGATATTTCCTCTTAGGAGCTATATTTATATTTGGGTCACTGCTACCTTGGCTCTCTCTGCATCCCAGGTGTCAACATGACAACCTTCTTCTTTGAGAGAGAGAAAAGAAGGTGTTTGCTGCTTTGTTTTATCAAAATAAAGTGTTTAGGCTCCCACTTGTATAGAATAATTTTTGGGATCCCATTTCCAGCATTTATGAAGTGTGCAGCATGTGCCTGTTCTCCCTTCTAGGCCTTGTTGTTCCAACCAAAATGTAAATATTGATATTCTGGTAGAAGAAGAGCAATTGGCTTTTCCCCTACTGATCCTGATGGTCAAGGAGTTTCCTACTCATCCAGGCAGCCCCTGGGGTTTATTTGTGGGTTCTCTGTTCTCTGGAATTTTGGGATGATGCAGCTTCTCCTGGGCTAAGAAGCTCCTACAGCTTCTTATGGTGAAGCAGCTCTTTTCCAATCCTACCTTCCCTCCACACACATTTGATTCTTTCCTTTGTCCGTGTTTCTCTTTTCTGTTTACGCTCAGGATACTTTCACTCCACCAGAACTATTCCAGGCTCTTCTAGCAACACCACAAATTCCTTTTTCTTTTTCCTCCCCTGATCTTCCCTGACCCTTCTCCTATGTGGATCATGCCCAGAATTCCATTTCTTTTCCCATTTCCAACCCTTTGCATTCACGCTCCAAATTATCTTTTATTTGTTCCAGCATCTCCAAGCTCATGGCTGGATCTCTGCATGTATTTTTAGCATTTTGACTTAATATTTTATTAGGGCTTTAATTGCAGCGTGGAGCTCTTCCCAAGAGGGATTGTCCTGGTTCCTTTTTGTCCCCTCTTTGGAGAAAGGAGTGTGCTCATCTGTTTTGTGTACTGGCTTGTCAGGGTGCCAAAGCCAGCAGCTTTCTAGAGGGGAATGAGGGTTTTTTTTTTTTGCCTTTAAAGAGATGCTTTGCCTGAAAAATCTGTGTTGTGCTCAGCTGGTTCCCTGCTGCTTCATTGAGTAAGAACAGAGTAGGTTTCTTCTCCATGGCAATTCCACCTTTTCTTTGGGATGAGGAGCAGTTTCTTCCATGGAGGTTTGGCTCAGAGCTGGTTTCCCTGGTGTTCAAAATCAGGGTCTGGAGAGGATACAGCAAAACCAGCCCCTGAGCATGGCTGCATTTGTTGTTCCTCATCCCCTTCCCTAACCCTTGGGTTATGTGGGATAAACCTGTATTTTTTACAGTTCCTTGGCTTTCTTTTTGCAAGTGTGAAGGAAACCAAGAGGAGGACAAAGTGCTCCATGAGCTGTAGGCTCAGATGTGGAAGTGTGGGCTCAGTGCTCAGGAGGCAGTTCCTGCTCCCAGGAGCTGCTGCCTTTGGGCTTGGGGAAAGCTGCAGGGGGAAAAGGCAGCTTTGCCTTCCAAAAGCTGCTTTTCCTGTGTGCTGCTGGTGTTTGAAGGAGCTGGGTGGGTCGTGGTGACCCTCAGGGTCCCCCCCTGGCCCAGCAGAGCCCCCTGTTGTGGGCAGGGAGCCTGGAACCCCCCAGGGCTGGGACACCCAGAGCTGCAGGGGTGAGCAGCAAAGGGCAGTTGTGAAATCCCCCAAAGTGCAGCAGCACTGCAGATGTCAACATCTTGTTTTTCTTTAATTGGACTGGATGTTCTCCCTGTGTGAGCTATCCTTTGAAAACATTTTAATTAACAAAAATCTTAGTTATTCCCATGGTGTTTCCCATGGTGGTTTCATTACACACTCTTAAATGCCCAACATAAGTTTTAATGCTCTTGCCAGGAATAAAATTTAGAGTTTCACAATATTTTTTTCTTTTCTCTGACAGGGGGTGAGGGTCTGAAAATTCCATATTTTCATGTAGTATAATCACACCTCCTTGGAAACCAGGTCTGGCTCCTGTAAGGTATTGGATCAGGTATAATCCTGCCCCCAAGTTTGCCCTAAACCTTGCACGTTGTGTAGCCAGGTGTTGGGACAGCTTTTCCCCATGGTAACGGGCTTAATCCTGCCAGGCAGAAGTGGATGTTGGAGAAAAATCAGCAGGATTTGCTTGCTGGAGCTGGAGTTGAATCTGAGTGGAGGTACCCCTTTAAGAAATATGCTGAATAATTGTTTTTTTCTTACATTTACTTTCTTTTTTTGCTTGCCCTGGTGCTTCCCATTTCCAGCTCTGCATATGTGCATAATTCCAGAGACTCCTTCACTTGGGGCTACACACAACTGTGATTCAGAGCCTTCCCTGGGTATTATTGGGACTTGTCTGGAGGCTGAGATAAATAAGGGTTTATTTGTGGCTCTGCTGACAGTGAAGGATTTGAGAAGTGTGTTTAAAAATCTCTTCATGCATCTTGGACTCCTTAGAGCTGCTTCACAACCACACCAGGTTCTCCACTCCTGTCACTTGGGCATCTTTCCTTGGCTTCTCTCTGGTCACAGGAGCTGCTACCTTTGTACAAGTGGAGAGGAGCAAGGGTTTGGCATTTCTAAGTGTTAAATTTTCACCTCTAAGAGCATGAAGAGTGTTCTCTGAAGAGTCATTATAACCACAGGAAGGATGTGGAGCTCCTGGAGAGAGTCCAGAGGAGGCCACAGAGATGCCCCAAGGGCTGGAGCCAGGCTGGCAGAGCTGGGGGTGCTCACCTGCAGAGGAGAAGGCTCCAGGGACACCTCAGAGCCCCTGCCAGGGCCTAAAGGGGCTCCAGGAGAGCTGCAGAGGGACTGGGGACAAGGCATGGAGGGACAGGACACAGGGAATGGCTCCCACTGCCAGAGGGCAGGGCTGGATGGGATGTTGGGCAGGAATTGTTCCCTGTGAGGGTGGGCAGGCCCTGGCACAGGGTGCCCAGAGCAGCTGTGGCTGCCCCTGGATCCCTGGCAGTGCCCAAGGCCAGGCTGGGCAGGGCTTGGAGCAGCCTCGGATAGTGGAAGGTGTCCCTGCTATGGCAGGGGGAGAACTGGATGAGCTTTAAGGTCCTTCTGGGCCAAACCATCCCATGATCCTGTACTGGGTGTGGGGTTTTTAAACAGACTTCAGCTCTGAAGGCTGTGCTGGGTACAGTGTGAGCTCATTTGCCACTGCTGCTCATCTCCTGGATTCTGCACCATTGGAGTGAGAGGATGAGGGCATTTTTCTCAACACCTTTTACAAATACTTTTTATAAGGAATTTTTTATTCCCTTCACAAATACTTTCCTCACCAACCTACTCGTTTCCAAAGGACTCCTTGGGATCTGTTTTCCACCTGCCTGGTCGAAGTTGGGTTCCTTCCCCTAAACCTCTGGAGGAAGTGTTGTCTCAAAAGTGAGTGAAGTTGCATTTGGGGCAGCCCTGTGGTCCTGCCTGGTTTGTTTATGTAGAGAAAAGGGAAGAGATTTGTTCCTTGTGCCCGTGCTCCTGGGGCTGCTGCACAAGCACTGCCTCTGTGGGAAGGATGGGATCTCCCTGCGAGGGGTCACAGGCTGGGCTGGAGTGTGGGGCATCCTGAGGAACCCAGCAGAGGGAGAGTGTGAAGTGAAAGGAGGGATGCAGCTTCAGAGGTGTGAGTTTCTAGACTTCACTGGGGCAATTTAAGTGAATTCTGAACTGAGACAACCAGAGTCACCTTGCAGTGTTTCCACTTCTGGAAGCAGCTCCTGCCCAGCCAAGCACCCTTGGCAGATGCTCAGCTGTGTCTGAAGGGCAGATTTTGTGTGGCTGGTTTTGCTGATAACCCACAAGATGAGAAGTTATTACCATTGATGGCTTAAAAAGTGGTGGCCAACAGCTGAGAACTGAGTGAGCCAAGTGTCTGCTGAGGAAGGGCTGATGGCTGTGGCTGTGTTGTCAGGTTTGAGTTGCAAGTCCAAAAAGTGGCTCCAGAGCCACCTCTGCCTGCTGTTCTTTGGTGATTGTGCAGGGTATTGATCTTGAGGAATCTGCTTTGGGTCCTTCTGCACTTCTCAGCTGTGTATTGTTATTTTAGCAACTGCTTGTTTGGGAAACTACTGTGTTGCTGAGCCCTTTCCAGCAGCTAAACCACAAGAAATCAATTAGGAAGTCAGCAGCACGTGACCAGCTGCCTTTCCTGGGTGTCAGGGACTCAGAAATTGCTCTTGGGCTCGTCTTCAGCAAGTGTGGCTTGAGACAGCACTGTGTCTAAACCACCCTTTGCTTTTTCCAGCCTCCTGGGATTGTTTTAGTCCTTTGCTGGGTTTCTGAGAGAGTTCCTGGGAACTGCTGGGTGGAGGACACACTGCAGGCTGGGCTTGGTTATGTGGGTTAAGAGTTACTGGGTTAGAAAGAATCAGACTCAGACACTTGAGCCTGTTAATCAAAGTTCAACCTTCAAACCTGATGCCTGGTTAAGTGAATCTGCCTGTCCAAGAGGGTTTAAGAAATCAGATCCCTTGGGTATTGAAAAAGGTGCTGATTACTCGTGGAGCAGGCAGTGTTCCAGGTAAGATGATCTCTGGTGCAGGAATCAGGTTGGCACTGCTGGCTCTCCATGGCCTGTTCCACACAGCTCTGCTCAGCCTGGGGTCCTCCTGAGTCCTTAGGTGATATTTAAATTAAACACTGCTTCCCAAAGTGCAGCCAGGTTCCTGAAGGGACGGTTGTCCAGGCAGGAGGGCTTTGAGCAGCTCTGGAGCTGGCCCTGAGCTTTGGGATCTCAGGGACACGGAGGGGAGCGTGGTGCCTTTGCTCCTCTGCCAGCTGCCTTGAGGTACAGCAGCAATCTGTGACTTTTATCCCACAACTGAAGCAGAAAATCTGCTATAACAAGATTGCAGAATCTCCATGTTGTTAGTGACGTGCTGAAGTGGTGGTCTCTGAGGTGGGAGGGGGAGCTCTGCAGGCAGAGTTGCCGTGCCACGGCCCCAGGAGCTGAGCTGTGCTGGGAGCACAGAGGGGGCCCAGTCTGCTTTCGGTTCTGGAAACCACAAAAACATCTCTGAAGTGCAACAAGGAAAGAAACTGAGAATGAAGGCTGAGCCCTGTCCTGATAGCATCAGCAGAGCACTGCTGGGGAGCACGTATGCTGCGGGCTCCTCGTGTCAGACCTCTGGTGAGAGACCCTGGAATGAGGGTGAACCCCCAGATTGTGCAATTTTTGGTGGGAGGGATTAAATATAATTAGTAAAACTGCTTTTGAGCTCCCAGCTCTGCCTCCCAGTAGCATGTTTGTCTTTTCTGGAGGATGTGTTGGGTGTCCTACAACTTTTTTAAAAATACTTCAGAATTCTGCTTTTCTTGCTAAAAATAATAGTGTGCTTCTTCCATGAATTTTACTGCCCTGACTGACCCTGGGCTGTCCCAGGGGTTCTCCAGGGTTTTGTGAGCAGGCTTGAAATGACCCACAAGCTTTCTGAGAGTGCTTTCTAATTTACATGTTCAATACCATGTTGTGTTAGGGCTGGGGCAGGGAGGGGCTCTGAAAGACACCCTGGTAATCCTTCAATGAGTAAATTACTACCTCAGTACGTAGAGATGCAAGTGTTGTTAATACTCACCATGCATATGTGCGTCATTAAGTTAGGCTGGACAATAAATAATAGAGAAAGAAGAAAATTCAGCAGCTGGAGTGTGGTTGTTTGTATTTTTAGACGTGTGACTGTGCTGTTAATTAACTGCACAACACTGGGAGCAGAAGGCTCCGAGGTGGAAGAGGATGGGACATTGCAATTAGCAACAACAGGGTGATGATGAGTTATTTTATACAGGTGCTGTGGCTGAAATTTCTTGTTCCTTGTCTGGTTTTTTGTTTTTTTTAACTCTGTGCATTGGCTTGTTGGTGGCAATATAGCAATTCTCTGGGAATTTTTCCATCAGCCAGGATTCTCCTTGTGTGCTCCCCTGCAGTCCCATCTCTCCTGGAAGAGCTGCCCACCAGCTGGTAGACGTAGCTGATAGTGATTTTAGCAGCTAAATGTGATAAAAACTGAATCCTGATAGCTGGGAGGAGGCTGGGCTGTGTCTTGCACTGGAAATGGCAGGAGAGGAGGGTGGGTGGGTTTGGGATTGGGATTGGGATGGAGAGGCAGGCTCCAGAATGAGGAAGCTGCAGAGGGATCTGTGTGTGCTCAGTGCAGGCGTGGGGGCTTGGAGGGCTGGGAGTGCTCAGCAGGAGCAGGGACTGCAGGCAGGGATGGACAGGGAGGGCATCAGACCCCAAAGCAGGGTGGGTGCAGGGGGTGGGAACAGCTCCCCCTCACAGCTCCCAGCTGTCAATAAAGAGTGGAGATGCAGAAGGGGAGTTTGATGTGCTCTGGGGGCTCCTGGGGTGCAGCAGAGCCTGGGCTTTTCCTCCCTGCCCCTGGAGGAGGCGATGGGAGCTGGTGTGGTGGAAAATCCATCCTTCCACATCGGGAAGGTGCTGCCTGAAGGATGAAGTCACCTCTGTAACAGTGCAGCTGCAATTAACATCTTACTAAAAAAAGCTCTGGAGAGGGAATGCCTTAAATTTGTCTTGGAGTGGTATCCATTTGCAAACACATTAGGGAAAAAGTGAACAGGCCTAACCCTTCTCCCAGTTGTCATTAGCCCGAGTTGCTGTATTTAGAGCATCGTTTGTGTGATGGATGCTCTAATGGCAAACATTACAAGGTTAACAGCTTGTGTTTTTATGGCAAAGCAGTAGAGAAAATCTTTCCCCTCAACAAAAAAAAATCCCTTCAGAGAGCATAAAATGAAATTAAAAAAAAAAGAGGAAGTGAACTCTAAATGAAAGTGCTTGTGGAGAAAATGGCTTTAGAAAGCACTTCCATGTCTTGCAGAACGAGCAGGAGTTTCTTTAAGGGCTGTGGTTGTGTTTGGTGATATGCAAACTAAAATTAGCATTGTATCTGCTCTTCAAGTGCATGTGCAGTGTCTAAAGTGCAACCCAAGGATGGCTGCTCTGCTGTTTGCTGGAGCTGCATGAGTAATTCCTTCTACCCCAGTGCTTTAGTCATAGTCTGCATCTGAGCTTGTGATGGAGTCAGCAGCAGGGTACAAAGATTTTGCTTCTCCAGAGCCTCACTGAGGTGCAGCTGCAATATTGAACAGGCTGAAAGGCAGGAGGTTGGCAGCTTTTTTTCCCCCTTAATCAGCAGAAATCAGTTAATGACTCATACAGTTGAAAATGTAACTGGAGGATAGCCCTGAAATCAGCTGGTGGGATGGGTCCTTCTTGGGGTGCTTTGGTGGATGGAGAATGTTGTTGGATGTGCAAGTTCTTGGTAGCAAATCTTGTGTTTTCTGTCAGGAAGAGCTCAGTGTTGGAGCTCATTTTCCTGGTTGGAGGAGGGCACAGAGGGTTGGAGTCCAGAGGTAACTGGAATGAGTAAGCAGCTCCACCCCTCATCTGATAGTGGTGTGGAACACCTTCAGCAAACTAATGAGGGAAAGGGATGGGAAGGACACAGGCTGACAGAGGCTCTCCCACCCTGATCCACAGCAGGTCCTGCTCAGATCACAGGGGACACTTCCAGGAAGGGCAGAGCTGCTGCTTGCCTGGTCTGTGTGGTGTGGACCCAGCTCTGCACTTAGGGACACCCATCCTGGGGACAGTCACCTGTGACACACCTCCCAGAGATGCTGTTTTGACCCAAATTCCACTCAAAGTGTGGATGTGCTGCTGGAACAGGGGACTCTGCAGCTGTGGCTGTGCTGGCTTTACCCTGCTTGCTTCCACCTCTCACTGCCTTGTTCCCCTGAGGGAGCTGTGACAAGGACATCACCTTTGGCCCCAAGATCTGCTGAATTTGGCAGCCAGGACCCTCCCTGTGGGTCAGAACTGAGCCATGGTGTTGAGGCAGTGGAGCATGGGTGGATGGTGACGTGGCACATCTTATCTCCCCTGCTTTTTGGGAGCTGCAGAGTTATCTCTGCATGAGGAAAAGCTCACTTTACCTGCTCTGCAAGCAGCACTTGGAGAACTGAATATATTTTCCTCTCATGGTTGGCAAAGGAGAGAAATGGTATTTTCTGATGTTTGATCCAGCCCTGGAGGCACTAGGGGTGAGAGGGTCAGGTTTGACTTCTGAGAGAGTGGGAAGTATTTCTGTTTCAGTGGTTGCATATTTAGTAATGCCTCATGGAGGTGAGGCAAACTGCCAGCCCTGACGTGGAAAACTGGGGTAGATTCTGTTACTGATGCTCCACACTTTCCTTGAAAAACCTTGGAATATGAAATCTGGGCATGACCCAGAATTTCAGACCAGAACCTGAGCCCAGCACTGCTGGTTCTGCCTGTCCTCCTCAATGCAGAGCAAACAGGGAGCCCTAAAAGAAAGCAAACAGCTTGTTAAGGTGGGAACAAGGCAGGAAATATCACAAGTACAGCCCCAGGTGCTCCAAGCAGCTGGACTTTGATTGGAGTCTCACTGATCAGCTTCCCAGGTGTCTGGGTCCAGGTGCAGCCTGGGGAGTTCCCAAAGTTTTGGGGATACCCAAAGGCATCAGCAAATGCAGGTCCTTGCTAAGTCCAGCCTGGAGTTAGAAGAGGGTCCTGAGCTGGGCTTTGGTTACCTCAGACAATTTTTCTTTCTCAACCTTCCTTTGGCCAGACCTCCCCAAGTGCCACAAGAAGTCAAACAAGAGCCCAGAACCATCTTGGAGGTCCCACTGTGTCTTGGTGGCCTGGGTGCTCTCCAGCCTGGTCTTTTCTGCATGAAATCCTCGTGTTGTGCTCTCTGGTTTGTTTTTTTTTCCTGCTTTTGATATGTTGAACATTGTGATCGTGGTGTTCTGCTTTGGAAGATTAACTGTGTTCCTAAGGAATGGGATCCTCAAATCTCAGTGCTGAAGGCAGTGGAGGACAAGGCAGACACTCAAGATTTATAAGAACTCCATAATTTATTTCCAAAAGCAGGATATAAATCATGAATCTTGGAAGAAATGTACTTATGTCAACTGCTCTTGCTGAAGAATTGCTGAATTAAGTATCCAAAGACATCTGAGCCCTTCCACCCTGTGAAGAGCCAAGAGTTTTCCATGGATTGAGGAGCTATTGGTATTGGATAGTAGAAGCTGCAGTGGGGAGAGCAGTGCTGCTCTGGGAGGAATTTGCACCAAATTGAGATTGTAGACTCATCTTTGGGGGTTTGGCACCAGAAACTGCTGGTGAGACTCACTCTGTGTCGAGAGCAGAGGAGGAAGGTGCAGGGATTTAGGAAAATGCTGGATTTAGGAAAATAGTGGATTTGTAAGTGTGGATCTGCCTGGGAGGAGCTTTGGACAACTTAGCTCCCACAAATGGCAGTGTGGCCACATCCTAAGTCATTAAGGATGCCAATTAGATATTTCTTTTTAAAGTGAGGCTCTTGTCCACAGAGGTGCTGTTACCTGGGAATGGTGACTGGCAGGAGGCTGATCTGTGGCTGAAGGGAAGTTTGCAGCCCAAGCAGAAATGGATTAAAGCTGGGAACTTGAGCTGCAAACATTGGATTGGAAAAGTTGGACTGCTCTGTCTGGATTGTTGGTTGTTTTAAGCCAATTTCCCACTACCAGCATCTCCTGCTGAAGTAGTCCTTGATTTCTAGAGTAGGGCTTTAAAAAGCAAGAAAAAAGGAACAGGCAGGGCAGGAAGAGGAAAGGTAGGATGGAATTCAGCATTCCTTTGTAAATGGAAATGCTCAGTGTCCTGCAGAGCATCCACTTCCAGCTGCTGGGGAATTGTTGGTGCTCCTGGGGGTTAATCCAGTGAGGAGAGGCTCCTGCTTGGCCCTTGGGAAAACTGCTGTGCATGGAAATGGGAATTAGCAGCAGCCTGGAGTGTTTCTGCTGGATGTCTCACATGCTCATCTCTGCAGGAGACTGCCAGGCACAGCTTTTGTTTCTAGTTTGGGGGTTTTTTTTTGAGGCAGAAATATCAGTTTTGTTAAATGTTTACTTTGTTCCTGTACTTGAAGATCTGGGCTTGAATCTTGATGCATTTATTATTGATAGCATGGGATGAAAACACTGGGGGCACAGCAATGGCATGGTCTGTGCTGTAGCAGGACTGTTTCTGAGGCTGTTACCTTGCCAGAATAAAATCATTCCAACTCCAGAGTGCTGCAAAACTACAGCTGGATGCTAGTCTTGATAATTTCTTTAGGACGTAAAACTGTAACTAATGATTTCCAAGAATGAAACCTAAATGGTGGGTGGGTGTGCTGTTCTTCTTGAATCAGATTGCTGAATATTGGTATGTACTGATATATTGCTTCTTAGAGTGCTGGAAATTCCTTAATTTTTTGAGCTTCCTGAGCAGCAGGATGGCACCAAGGCAAAGACAGGAAGAGGTGTCAGGGGTCACAGGATCATGGAATGATTGAGGTCAGAAAAGACCTCCAGGATCATCAAGTCCAACCTGTGGCCCATCCCCACCTTGTCCCCAGCCCAGAGCACTGAGTGCCCCCTCCAGGGGTGAGGACTCCACCACCCACCCAAGCAGCCCATTCCAATACCTGATCACCCTTCCTGGGAAGAAATTCTTCCTGATGTCCAAGAGAAATCCTCTCAGTTTTATGAAGCTTTATGCATCCCATGACAGGATATTTACTATTTCTAAACATCTGAAAACATCTTGATCTGAACTTGCTGTCTTTGTGAGAATTATTTATTCCCTTCAAATTCCTGAATGCCACCAAAATAAAGGAATTCTGTTGTGTTCTTGTCCTTATTAATGGAGCAAATGATCCTTCATGTCAAAGCTTCCACTTGCAGTTCACAAATCCTGCTGCTCCTTTCCACCAGTGAGCAGTTTGAGCTCCCAGTTTGCCCCATCCTGGTTCTGCTTCTGTTGGATTTTGGTGCACGTGTGCTGTTCTGATGCCCCCCTCCTGTGTCAGAGTGGGAATGAGTTTTCTCTCTTTCCTTCCATGTCCTTCCCAGGCATCAGAGGAGGCCTCGCTGCGGGCTCTGGAGAGTCTGATGACGGAGTTTTTCCACAATTGCACAACAAATGAGAGGAAACGTGAGATAGGTGAGTCCTGCCCCTCCAGGGCTGCTCCTGCTGCTGCTGCCCAGCACAGGGGGCTGGTGCTGTCCCACACAGCTGTGCCTCAGCTGGCTTCTTCCCTCTCCTGCTTAGCTGGGACAGCTTTCCAGAGCTGGGGTTCCAGGGGATCTGTGGCAGCTCCTGGGGATGATGAACCAGCGAGGTTCCTCTGTACATTGCTGGGGTGTGTGTCCTCTGCCTGGAGATGGAGCACAGCCTTCAGTGTTAGGAATGCAAAGCAAGGCTGTCCCAGTTCATGTGGAATGACAAGCAGGAAAACCAGCAATTCCCTTTGGGTGGGGTTATTAAATGTGTCCTGAAAGGCAGCAGATCCTGCCGGGTGCTCACGGGGAGCTGCTGGTGGTTGTAAAGGGACAGATTCCTTCTATTCCCAAACAGCCACAGGGATGCTCTGAGGGCTTGAACTCCTCTGGGGCCAGGCTGGCAGAGCTGGGGGTGCTCACCTGGAGAGGAGAAGGCTCCAGGGACACCTCAGAGCCCCTGCCAGGGCCTAAAGGGGCTCCAGGAGAGCTGCAGAGGGACTGGGGACAAGGCATGGAGGGACAGGACACAGGGAATGGCTCCCACTGCCAGAGGGCAGGGCTGGATGGGATATTGGGAATTAGGAATTGTTCCCTGGGAGGGTGGGCAGGCCCTGGCACAGGTGCCCAGAGCAGCTGTGGCTGCCCCTGGATCCCTGGCAGTGCCCAAGGCCAGGCTGGAGAGGGCTTGGAGCAGCCTGGGACAGTGGAAGGTGTCCCTGCTATGGCAGGGGTTGGATCAGGGTGATTTTTAAGGTCCTTTCTGACCCAAGGGTGGTATGGGATAAACTTTAGGGTCCTTCCAACCTCAGCCATTCTGGGGTTGTTCTGTTTCTACCATCTCATGCCAAAAGAGTGATCAGCATGAAAGCCTTGCCCCAGAAATGCTGTAGAATAAACAGCACAAGGTTTTTGTTGTGGTTTTTCTGACAGTGATCTCCTGCTGTGCAAAAGGTATCCCTCATTTTCCTGCTTAAATTGCAGGAAAGAAAGCAATTAATGAAGCCTTAAACTTGCTTAGCCTGTAAAGCAGCCCTTGTGGCTTTTCTCTTTGTCACATTGTCACCTCATGAGAGATGACCACATCTTTCCCTCAGCGTTCAGGGAGGTTTCTGACCCCCTGAACTTCAGCAAGTCAGCAGCTCTTGGAGTTGCATTAAAAGAAGGTGGTTTAGAACATTGTGGTCTGAAATGCTCCTACTCTCTCACAATGACCTGAAATCCCAGCATTTCGCTTTTACAGATAAAATAACAGTGCTTATAACACAATTGCTGTGTGATTTGTTTTAATATTCACCTCTTATCTGCTGCAGTTATTTATGTCAAAACTGATTCGAAAATGACACATCAGTTTTGTTTTCATTAAAGCCTGTGGTTACATTGCTTTAAACACTGTAGAATGTGATTTTATTATATTTTTTACCCTCCTCCAGGTTGAGTCATTCCCTGAACACAGGGTCTCTTCCCTGCTCAGTTGCTGTGCTATCACTATACATTGTTATGGCTTTGTTTACAGCTAAAGAACTTTAATGGAATATTTTACATCGAAGTCAAATTAAAACTGAAGTACTTTTTCAAGTAATTTATGTACTTTTATGTTTTTGGGTTTTTTTTTTGCAGAGGAGCTTTTAAATAACTTTGCCCAGCAGATAGGAGCCTGGAGATTCTGCCTGTACTTCCTGTCCAGCACAAGGAATGATTATGTGATGATGTACAGCCTGACAGTGTTTGAGGTGAGGCCTCAGCTCCTCCACTGCTCTGCCTGGTGCAGTTTTATCTGGCAATTGATTTTTTGGGGGGAGATGTTTGTCTGAAATGGCATCCCTGGTAAGTACAGCGATGAAGGATGCTTTTATTGCTCTCTGCCTTAATAGCAGGCTCAGAGTGGGAGAATATGAATCTTTGTACACAAATTGAAGAATTCATTTCCTGGCATCTCTAAGCACAAATTACCTCCAGTTTCAGAGGCTGCTTGAGTTTCTGCACGATGCTTTTAAGGGTGTTATTGCTTTTATGCTGTTTTTATGATCAGAAATATGGGGGTGATTACCTGCTCCTGGCTCCTGCAGGCTTTGAGTGCTGAGAGGGAAGGCAAACCTGCTTTTATTTCTCTGACATTTTGTAGTTGTGGTTGCTGCTCTTGAACTGCATCCTGCAAACTTGTGCTGGCTGGAGAGGTGAGGTCTCTCTTAGTCATATCCCACTCTTCACCTAGTGTAAAGTGTAAAATTTGGGTTAAAAGGCTTGATATTGATCTCTGTGTCCTGTGGAATAAGCAAAGGTATTCTGTGGACAGCACTGCTGTGTCACTGATTTCTCAGTGACCAGTGCAGTGTCTGTCCCTGAGGATGTCCTGGGGTTTGGTCAGTGTCACTCCTCAGCCTGGGACATTTGTGGACTGTGTCATGTCCTTAGCTGGGTGGGCACTCTGAGCTGTGCCCCTAAATCACAGGGGTTTATAGCCTTAGCTCTGAAAGGGCCACTTTTCAGATAAAATACATGTTTAGGTAAAAACTCTGCTCTTAAAGTTGTGTTGTTTTTACAGATTATCTACATCATTGTTGATCTCTTCTCTTAAATATTCATTTTACTTATTAAGGATTGCAGAGGGAGTCTGGACCCCATGTGCAAACTGAATCTGCTTTACCTTCCCCTCAAAAAGGGGTGATGATGGCAAGTGCTGTGGGACTTATTCCTGCTCAGGGGATGGTGTCCCACTGATTTTCCTGACAAGTAAAACAAGTGCAGGGCCAGGAAGTGGATTCAGTGATCCTTGGGATCATCCTACCAGCTCAGGATATTTTATGGAGTTTGGTTACTGAGCCTCTGCTTCCCTGGAGGGGGAAAAAGTAGCATTGAAAAACCTGATTGTGCCCAGAATAAAGAAATCACTGTGCAAGTGCAGAGGGAGGGACAGGAGTCCCCAGCCCAGCTGGGAGATCAGGATCTCTCCATGGAGGAGCTTGAATTCCCAAAATTAACTGGTGCAGTGCTGGACATTCAGTGGTGCCCAGAGCCAAGGTCTGTCCCAGTCTGCAGCTTCCCCAGCTGTCCTTGGCTACTGGATCAGGGGGGTGTGAACACAAGGATCATCCCCAAAACTGCCCAAGGACGTGGACCTCCCAAACTGCTTAGGAAGGTAGCAGTGGATTTGGAATAAAACTCTTCCTGACCCACTTCCAGATGAATGGTTTTCACCTCCTGCTTTTTGAAAACGAAAATATCTTCCCAAAAGCATTTATAGGGAGAAAGCTGCTGCTGGCAGGTGGAGGAGTAGGACAGAACACAGTGGGCTTGAAAGGATGGATGTTAAAGCTAAAATATCTTCCAGTTTTGTTGGAATTCTGGACTTGCATCAAGGAACCCTCAGCTGCTTGAGCCATTGTTTTCAAGCAGTAGTTGTGGATTTTCTCTGCTAGGAAACACCAAAAACAACTTCTTAGAGGAATTTCTGTATAAATATCCCTGTGTAGCTCTGCGCTGGGAGCTGGTGTCTGTGTGCAGTGCATGTCCTTTGACCATACATCATCTTCCAGTTTGGGATATTTGAGGTTTCTTCCAGGCTGTGATTGTGATCTTCAGCATTCTCTTTCTGCAGGCTGAGTGCTGCAGCTGGGCACAGACCTTCAGCCTCCCCTCTGGGTTATCCCAAGAGATTCAGCTCCTAATGCTCCAGAGTCCTAAGTGGGATCAGGGCAGAGAAGCAATTCTCTCTCTGCTTTCCTTTGGATTTTGTCTGCCTTTAAGTGGGCTGAAAGCTTTCTGTGCAGTGATGCTTTGTCACTGCCAGGCAGTGCCTGCTCCAATGACCTCCCAGCTCAGCTTCAGGAGGCCTGGGTGGATCAGAGGCCTGGAAAACCAAATCTCCTTCCTGTTTTTTTTTTTTTTTCCTGCTTCATCCCAGGCTGTACTTCACCCTTTAGAGGGGAAACCCTTGGTGCCCAGGGTTAAAATGTGGAGGAAATTGTTCTGTGCCTGCCATTATAGCTCTGCTTAACCCAAAACCAGTTAAACCAGTAACTTCAGCTCCTTTGTGGCACTGCCAGTCCTGGGCCATGAGGTGCAGCAGCTCTCTCTGCCAGATGCTCTGTCCCTGCTTTGTTGTTCAGCCTGGAGAAGAGAAGGCTCTGAGGAGACCTCAGAGCTCCTGCCAGGGCCTAAAGGGGCTCCAGGAGAGCTGCAGAGGGACTGGGGACAAGGCATGGAGGGACAGGACACAGGGAATGGCTCCCACTGCCAGAGGGCAGGGCTGGATGGGATATTGGGAATTAGGAATTGTTCCCTGTGAGGGTGGGCAGGCCCTGGCACAGGGTGCCCAGAGCAGCTGTGGCTGCCCCTGGATCCCTGGCAGTGCCCAAGGCCAGGCTGGGCAGGGCTGGGAACAGCCTGGGACAGTGGAAGGTGTCCCTGCCCATGGCAGAGGGTTGGAACAGGATGATTTTTAAGGTCCCTTGTGAACCAAACCATTCTGACATTCCAGATTCTCTCAGTGTGTCTCTCATATCCAAGATGAGCTCATTTGGGATGTCCATTGCTTTTGCAGAACCTGATCAATAAGATGTGGCTGGGGGTCCCATCCCAGGACAAGATGGAGATCAGGAGCTGCCTGCCCAAGCTGCTGCTGGCTCACCACAAAACTCTGCCTTACTTCATCAGGAACAAGCTCTGCAAAGTCATCGTGGACATCGGCCGCCAGGACTGGCCCATGTTCTACCACGACTTCTTCACCAACATCCTGCAGGTGAGAGCTCTGCCCCTGCATGGAGCCAGCTTTTTCCCTTAGAGGCATCTTTTTGTTTCCTTGAGTAGGGATTGCTTTTGGTGAAAATTAAATAGTAAATTCCTTTTTAATTGTGTTGTAACTCGCAGCTTTTTTTCCCGTGTTACGTTTCTCTCCAGTGTTAAAAGTGTTTTGAGGAAGGAACAATACTGTGCCACAAGAATTCACTTTGAATTTTAAGTATTATGGGCTAGTTCTTGAAAATACAAGGAGTATGGGTTGTTCTTTAAACAAAACAGAAGTCAGTAAAATTATGGATGTGTCACTGATTCTAAAAAGTCAGTTTCTTAATGGGGCTGGTGCAGATTTTTCACCCAACAGCCAAAGACACCCCAAAATCTCTGGTAGCTCATCAGTAAGGTCACTAATGGGATGTTGTTGGCCTGTTCAGGAGGGCTCCTGCAGGAAGGCTCAGCTGTGAACTGGGGATCCTGACTGAATCCATGTCATTAGCTGGAATGTTGGGTGCAATCAGCATCCTTACAGGGAATCCTGAGCCAGTCTGCTGCTGGAGCATCACCAAGCTGGTGCAAACCTCTTTTTGTTGGATTATTTTGTCTCCAGTTCCCTTAAAATTGTTCCTAATTGGCTTAAAGAGGCTGAGTGTAAACTGAAGTGCTGCACAGGCTTTTTCTGCTGACATAATTACATGATTTGAATGCAGCAAAGCCCACGGCCAAGCCACAAGGCAGTTACTGAAATCCAAGTCCTTGAGTGGCAGGAGTTTATTTGTTAAGGCAAATGGATCTAGTATTAATGGCAAAATTTTTAAAAATTCCTGTCTTGGCTGCAGAGCTCATCACTGGCTGGTATAATCACTTTTCTGACTGTTCTGGAGTGGGACATGCTGCAGTTCTGGCCTCAGTTGTCAATTTGACAAGAAATACTTGGAGATAAGTGTGTCCATGTGGAGTTTTGCCTCTCATTTCACCTGGATGTGAACTGAAAGGCAGCCTGGGCTCTCCTGGCCTTTCTGGCACTCTGGGGTTATCTTAAGGCATTGCAGAGCTCACTTGAGGAATCTATTTTCCCTTAAGCCTCTCCTTGTGAGCTCAGCAGTGGAGGGAAATGTTTCCATAAATTAATTTATGTGGCAGACACATTCCTAAAATGTTCAGAGAAAGTGGAAGAAAACCAGTAATGCCGAATTCCAGGGCCTTGACAGAAGGCAGAGTAGCAGAGGAGCAGAATGATTTGCTGTTAGAATTGCAGATGAGCTGTCTCAGGACTTTTTCTGAGATCATTTGCAGCATGTTCTTTGTTCTTCAGCATTAAATTGTATCCCAGTACTCTAAGTAGTCTCTAAACATTTTACTGAACCACTGGAGGGCTGAAGAAGAAAGGTAAATTGGGATATTGTATTGTCATTGTGAAGAGCCAGTAATTCTACATCAAGTACTGCTTCCTTAGAGGTTTAAAATTTGGTTAGTTTGACTGAGGTACCAGTACCTGGTATTGCTAAAATTCCCTGGGTTTGTCAGAAAATATCCTGAGAGATGATTTTCAGTCCCTTCACAATTTACCAGCAAGTTGGATGTTTCACTGAGTTCTTTGCCATCTACTCCTGAGTCTGGGACTTCCTTTTCAAAAGCCAAGATGAAGAGCCCTTAGATGGGCTGTTTTCTCCCCAAATATTTCGCCAAACTCTGTGTTTTTAGCAGTGTTAACTCAGCCTGGCCCTCCTTTGGAGAGTCAGGGGATCAGGAGCAAAGCCTGTATTGCAGAATTATGGCTTCAAGGATTACTTGTAGCAACTGGGATTGGCTTTGGACTTTTTTCTCCCAGAGGGAGCAGTGCATGAATCCCTGTGGATGTGTCTGTGGAGAGCAGTGCTGTCCTTCAGCTGGAAACAGAGCTTTGCCCCACCTGAAGAAGTCTTTAATAACCCTGTGGCTGATGAAGGCACAAGTCAGCTCTTTGTGCACTCCTGTTCCAGCACGGGGCAGAAGTTACTCTTTTTGGGGGAAATGCAATTTCCAGGTCGAGATGCAGTGCAGGTGCAAGGGGAAGTCACATCCCTCAGGTGGCCTCTGCTCCTGGCTGCAGCCTTTGGGCCCTGTGGGAGGGGGGATTTTTGGGGACACGGCTGGGCTGTGAGGTGTGAGCTGCTGTGCAGGGAATGCAGCAAGCAGAAGGGACAGGCTGTTCTGTGGCCGTGCTGGGACACAGAATGTGTGCAATGACATTATGAAAGCTCTCCTGAAGGCCCAAGGATTCCCACGGGGCTCGAGCTGTTGCAACATGAGAGACTCACGTCTGGGGAAGTCGAGCGCGTCTGTGGGTGCCCGCAGTGGTGAAGCTGTTGTAAACTCGGAGCAGTGTTGCTAATCCCTGTCTGTCAGTGAGTGTTGTCATCACGCTGCTCTCTGTGCTCCTCAGCTGATCCAGTCTCCTGTGACCACTCCCCTGGGGCTGATCATGCTGAAAACCACGTCGGAGGAGCTGGCGTGTCCCCGCGAGGACCTGAGCGTGGCCCGCAAGGAGGAGCTGCGCAAGCTGCTCCTGGAGCAGGTGCAGACGGTGCTGGGGCTGCTCACAGGTACGAGCCAGCCTTGTGCCACTCACCTGGGTGTCCCCTCAGCACCCACAGCTGGGCTGCCACTCCTGGGGCTCCCTGGGGCACGGTGGGGTGATGCTGCTGCACTGTGAGCACGCAGCTCTGCCCTGCAGCACTTGGGTCAACTTAATGTGAGCCAACTGGTGCAGCAGAGCTGCTGAGCTCCCTCCATGGAGAGGGATGGGGATTGTCTGCTCTTGGTGAGCCCAAAGCTGCTATGGAGTGTTTCTGTCCCTCCCAAAGCACTCGAGCTGTGTTCTGCCCAAGTTCTCCTGCAGTCTGTGCTGTGTTTGTTGGATCAGTGTGTCTTTGAGAAGGCACTTCTGAAAGGTCTCTCTTTGGCCAGGTATTTTGGAGAGCATCTGGGATAAGCACAGTGCTACTGCTGCTACTCCACCACCGTCCCCGACTTCAGGAGAAAGTGGTAAGGAAAAGCTACAAGATGGGATTTCTATGTACTTTAACCTACAGTGTCAGGCACAGATTCCTTCCTTTTCTGTCTAACCTCTCCTAATAACCCTTTCCCAGAGCTTTTCACAAGCCAACAAATTCCTGATTGGAAAGAAAAACCCTACACAAAGAAACAAATTGCACTGTGGGGATGCCTCACTGCAAATGTCATTAAAATGTGCCCACAGAGCTGCTTGTTGTCCTCAGATGGCAGAAACCTCCCTGAAGTTTCACAGCAAAATTCTCTAATGACAGTGAGTTAAAATCATGGAATTGTTAAGGTTGGAAAAGCCCTCTAAAGTCATCAAGTCCAGCTGTTATTCCAGCACTGCCAAGGCCACCACTTAGCCATGTCCCCAAGAACCATATTCACAGCTTTTAAATCCTCTCAGGGATGGTGACTCCACCACTGCCCTGGGCAGCTGTGCCAGTGCCTGGCCACCCTTTCCATGGAGACATTTTCCCAATATCCAATCTGGCCCTCTCCTGCCACAGCTTGAGGTCGTTCCCTCTCCCCCTGTCCCTGTTCCCTGAGAGCAGAGCCCGACCCCCCTGGCTGTCCCCTCCTGTCAGGAGCTGTGCAGAGCCACAAGGTCCCCCCTGGGCCTCCTTCTCTCCAGGCTGAGCCCCTTTCCAGCTCCCTGAGCTCCTCTTGGGGCTCCAGCCCCTTCCCAGCTCTGTTCCCTTCCCTGGACATGCCCCTCAGTGTTGGGAGTAGCCCAGAACTGGACACAGGAGTGGGGGTGCTCCAGCAGTGCCAGCACAGGGGACAGTCCCTGCCCTGGTCCTGTTGCCACCCCAGTGCTGGTCCAGGCCAGGTGCCATTGCCCTCTTGCCCCCCATGGCACACTTTTCCACTGAGAACTTTGCAGCCCCTCTTCCCCAAGCCTGTGGCCTTGCATGGGGTTGGCCTTGTCCCCTGAATTCCAGCTGTTGGCATTCCTTGAATTCCAGCTGTTGGCACATCAATGCCAGTGGAGCAAAACTGAATCCTGCCTGTGAAAAAGGAAAATGAAGGTAGCCAAGTCTCTGAAATGGCACAGGGTGCCCAGAGCAGCTGTGGCTGCTCCACCCCTGGCAGTGCCCAAGGCCAGGCTGGATGGGACTTGGAGCAGCCTGGGATACTGGAAGGTGTCCCTGCCATGGCAGGGGTGGCACTGGATGGGTTTTAAGGTCCCTTCCAACCCAAACTGTTCTGTGATTGTGAAACTTTGTTTTCTCTCTATTCCTGTTGGAGTTTTGTGTGAGTGCTTATCTGATGTTAACCCTTTGACATCTCTACTTCTTACCTCCAAAATGGAGAACACATTTTTGTGTCCTTGTCCTTGGCACACATTTCCTTGTCCCTGGGACCTTGAGCAGTTTCCTGGGAGCTGCAGATCACTTCCTTGTGGCCAGGTTGCAGCAGGCAACTCCAGACTGCTGCCTCTGATCAGCTGTTGGCAGTGGTTTGCTTAATGCTAAACCTTTCACATTAAAGTTTGAGCAGCATTTTGGGTGCTCCTTTCCTGTAGAGGAGCTTAAGATATTTCTATATTTATATACAAACCACAAACTTTAATGGGAAGAAATATTCCTTTGGGTTGGCAGGGGGAGAGTGGATTTTGCTGTAGCTGGGAAGAGTTTGAACAGGAAATATTTACAGAAAAGATCAAAGATTCTGGTGTCAGTTGTTAAGAATGGTGCTGGGGAAGGGCACTGGTGGAACAAATTCTGGGCTGGCTGTCATGGAAGCCTTTTGGAGATGTCCCTCAGTCCCCTGGGGCTTTGCTGAGGCAGCTTTCATCCACCTGTGTGCTGCCCTTGTGACTTGGGATCGTGTTTCCCAAACTGGAAGTCAGCTGCACTTCTGTGCTGGGCTTTTCCTTTCTCCCCTCTCAGGGAAAACAAACAAAACTTTTCACACAGTGTTTTGTCAGGATAGTTGCTAAGAACCAGGACCACACAAGCAGGGCCTTTAGAAGTTTCATTTTGCCTGTGCAAACTTGTTTGTGTGAAACTCTCTCAGTTTTATTTTTCTGTGCTGTGTCTTTGCTGTGTCCATGTTAAAATTGGTTGTGCTTCCACTTCTTGAAGTCACAGAATCACTACAACTGGAAAAGACTCTAAGACAGAGTCCAACCATTAACCAGCACTGCCAGAGCCACCACTAAACCATGTCCCCAAGTGCCACATCCACATGGCTTTTGGACACTTTCAGAGGTGATGATTCCACCACTTCCAAAAGGAGCACCAGGTGCTTCCCTCTGATCCACTGCTTGCTCATTTTGTGTTCCCTGAGACTCAGGTCCTTTGTACTGGTGACTCTTGAATGTTTTCATTGCTTAAGTGAGGCCACCACCCTTTAGCCTTTCCATTCAGGTGAGATTAAAGGTGTTCCAAGAGGCAAAACCAGCTCCTGAGTCCCCATAAATGTTTTATATCTTCCATCAGAGCCCAGCTCCTCTTTAGGAATTGGAAAACCTCTGCTTCATATTTTTCATTTGCAGAGGGAACTGGAGTGAAATGGTTATTTGCAAGTCTTGCATGGGTTTTAAATAGCACTTGAAGACAACATTAAACTCATTTCTCATATCACTTAAGCAAAGCAAAGCAACTCTGATAATGTCCCAAGCTGGACAACATTTGAGTTATTGCCATGGTGTAGGATTTACTCAGCAAGAGTCTCAGCCTCCAAATGTTGTCTTTGCATGATTTATAGCACATTTCCTGATGAATCCCTTCCTCAGGAATATTATGGCAAACAAATGAGTAGCAGGAGTATTTGTGGCTGCTCTCCTGCTGCAGAGCCAGTCCCTGGGAGTTTTGTGCTTTGGCATGAATGCAGCTGATGCTGTGAATGTGTCACCTGTTTGCAAAGACACTGAAAATCCCTGAACCTCAGAGCTTCAGTGACTGAACTGTGTGCAAAGCACTTGAACCAGCTGCTGTGAGTTACAGGAGTGTAATTGAGAGTTTCTGCTGTGGATGGATTAAAAGATGAGAATCTTTAATTCTCATTGATTTTTGTGGAGTTGACTGAACTGAATGTTTAAAAGAGTAGCAATAGTTGGGGTTGGAAGGAACCTTAAAGCTCATCCTTCCACCATCCCAGGCTGCTCCCAGCCCTGCCCAGCCTGGCCTTGGGCACTGCCAGGGATCCAGGGGCAGCCACAGCTGCTCTGGGCATCCTGTGCCAGGGCCTCAACACCCTCACAGGGAACAATTCCTGCCCAATATCCCATCCAGCCCTGCCCTCTGGCAGTGGAAGCCATTCCCTGTGTCCTGTCCCTCCATGCCTTGTCCCCAGTCCCTCTGCAGCTCTCCTGGAGCCCTTTAGGCCCTGGCAGGGGCTCTGAGGTGTCCCTGGAGCCTTCTCCTCTGCAGGTGAGCACCCCCAGCTCTGCCAGCCTGGCTCCAGAGCAGAGGGGCTCCCCTGGACTCTCCCCAGCAGCTCCAGGTCCTGCTGCTGTTGGCCCCAGGGCTGGGGCAGCTCTGCAGGTGGGGGTCTCACCTGAGGGGGCAGAGGGGCAGAATCCCCCCTCCTGCTGCCCACACTGGGGCTCAGCCCAGCCCAGGGGGGTTTCTGGGTGCTCACAGCCAGGACATGTGCAGTTCTCATCCTCCAACAGCCCAAATCCTCCCCCAGGGCTGCTCTCAGTCTGTTCCCTGCCCAGCCTGGATTTGTGTTTGGGATTTCCCCAGCCCTGGTGCACTTGGCCTGGCTGAGCTTCAGGGGGGTCTGTAAAAGCACAATCTGAGCTGTACAGATGTGCCCAGGTGTGAATGTCCCCACAGGGGGTTCAGTTCTGAGACTGAAGGGCAGGATTGTCTTGCTCAGCCAGAGCCATGTGATGCCTTCAGTTTCTGGAGCACAGGAGAAAGAAGCAATGATAAGGCTTGGCAGGGAATTATGAATTTAGTGATGTAAGACATCAATCTTGGTGAAAAATGAGGACTAAGGAGGGATGTGTTCATCACTCAGGCTCTTGTGTACGTTGGAAGTAGCTCAGTAAATCATAGCTGTTATTTTGGCACTGCTGGTGTCAGGATGTTTCACTTCCATAAAAAATCACTCAGATTCTCTAAGAACTTCAGATTCTGTAGCCCAGCAAGTGCCAGATTTTTAGAGATGGAAAGGTTATTAAAGATGAAGTACTCAAGGAAGAGAAGTGTGTTGAGCAGCTTGGGGAAGGCGAATAGCTTTGAGCAGGTGGAAGCCTGGAGATTGTGGGCAGCACCTGTGGGAAAGGCAGCCTGGCTTGGCTTCCAGAAGCTTTGGAGGAAGCAAAGGCCACCAGGGCTAAGGGAATCTCTGGGGTGTTGGTGCCTTGGTTAGAGGTGGCACATGGAAGGTGAGTGCCTGTGGCTTCAGAGCTTCTCCACGTCATTCTGCAGAGAACTCACAGCAGCAGCAGTCAGGAATAATTCCCTGCCGTGCTGCTCTGTGGAACTGATGCCTTAAGCAGCTGCCACAGAGGTTAAACAGAGTTAAGGGGAATAAAGAGGATATTTATTAGAAGACCCTTCAAAGGCCACGCCGTGGCTGTGCCTGGATGGCTCCAAGATGGAAGCAAAAGAGGGCTTGGTCACAAGATCTGACATTTTTGTAAGTTTTGGTCTTTTTGCATATTGCAGTTAATTGTCCAATTACAGCCCCAGCCCATGCAGTCCCATCCTCCTTGTTTTTCCCTCTTCAGTCCATGTTGTTTATGCTCTTGGGCCTGAAATTTGGATCATTTGTCCTTGGTCCCCAGCTAGAGAAGGAATTGTTTTGTCTTCCTGCTCTGTGAAGAGAGCTCACCATCCCTTAATATGAAGCCCTGACCCACACCTTACTATCCCCTTATATGAAACCCTGACCCCAAAACCAAAGCAGCACAAAAAAAAAAAAAATTAAAAAAAAAAAAGCAAAAAAAAAAAAGCTAAAACCTGAGGTATCAGAACTGAGGCTCATCTGCACCCTGAGTGTTGGCTGCAGTTCTGCTCTTTCAGTATCAGTAGGTGCAGAGGAGCAGTAAAGGCTTTGTACAAGGCCACTAAAGGTGATTGGAGGGGTTTGAGTGGCTTCCCCTAAGTAACAACAGAAGTAAAATCTTTCTGTCAAAGAAACTGAGAGGAACTGTGTTAGAATCCTACTGACACAAAGAAAGTGAAAGCAGGGATTGTTTCTGTTTCCTGTTTGGGTAGAAAGTGAAACCAGCAGCTGGCATACCCCAAACAAAGCAGCTTCATGGTGAAGCTGTGGAACTATGTCACAAGATACTGCAAATATTAACTTTCTGTGGCGTCAGTTGGAGGCTGGAGGAAGTCATGGAAGACAAATCCTGAGGCTGTGTCCAATTTTTCAGCATCCACCTTTCTTAGGAAGCCTTTGTCATGTTGTTGGGGGGCATGGGGATGTGATCTGTGCCTGCCATGGCATTTGATCCCTGGGAAGAGGTGCTGGCCTGAGTGAGCTTTTTGGGGACATCTCCACAAGTGTCACAGGCCAGCAGAAGCCTTTGTGATATTCAGCATAACAGGGATGTGCCAAGCTTACATCAAGGATGCTCAGCCTTGTTGGGGGGATAGATTTTTATAATAAATTCCTAAAATACACCCCATGGCCTTGCATTTGCTGAAATACCATGAGAGCCCTGCCTGGTGAGGCCAGAAGGGCTGTGTGAGGCTAATTCCCAAGTACAGAAATCACCAGTTCCTCTCAGCCAAATTACCCACTGAATCACAGGATGTGCTGAGTTGGAAGGGAACCACAAGGATGCTCAGAGTCCAGCCCCTGGCCCTGCCCTGGGCTGGGCAGCTGGGATTCCATGCAGTGCCTGACACCCCTCTGTGGTATTCACATGCTCTCTGAACAGAGAGAAGGTGTGAGAGAAACAGAGAAAAGAATGATCAAAACAATTCTTATCTCAAATATATCAAATTCTTATTTGCTGCTCCTGCGTTTTTAAACATGTGGAATGTGTTGGAAGATTATTTACCTGAAGGGATTGCTTGATTGGATCCTGGTGATGGTGTTTTGATTCATGGACCAGCTAGATCCACCTGTGTGTGTGTGGGAACTGTCGGCAGACAGCCACCAGTTTTTCAGTAGTTAGAAGTAAATGTATAATGTAATATAGTTTTAATAAAGTGAGCATTCAGCATTCCAAAGCCTTAGATATCAATCATTTTCTGCATCAGGGGTTGCCTACTTTTCCTATCCCCCCCTCTCCCCAGGTGACCTCCTGAGCAGCCTCCTGCAGAGCCCCAGCGCGGCCAAGCTGCTGAACCAGCCCATCCCCATCCTGGACACAGACAGCGAGTACATCTGCTCCCTGGCCCTGGAGTGCCTGGCACACCTCTTCAGCTGGATCCCTTTGTCCACGAGCATCACCCCGTCCCTGCTCACCACCATCTTCCACTTCGCGCGCTTCGGCTGCGACACGCGCGCCCGCAAAATGTCCGCGGTGAACGGCAGCAGCCCCGGCGCGCCGCTGGGCCCGGAGCGTGGCCGCCTGGGCGTGCTGGCCATGGCCTGCATCAACGAGCTCATGTCCAAGAACTGCGTGCCCATGGAGTTCGAGGAGTACCTGCTGCGCATGTTCCAGCAGACCTTCTACCTCCTGCAGAAGATCACCAGGGAGAACAACGCGCACACGGTGAAGAGCCGCCTCGAGGAGCTGGATGAGAGGTAGGAGCGGCTCGGGGCCTCTGAGGGATGTGGGGTTTGGTTTGGGGTCCTGCATGGTGTGTCTGATGGCCTTTCTTTCAGAGCACTGAGCCAGGGCAGCCGGGCAGAGAGGTAGGTGTGCCCAGGTAAGGGCTGGGTGCTGAGGGAGCTGCTGGCCCAGGTTTGTGTCCCTCGCTGTCCCTTCCCTCCCCTGTCCCCGTTCCTTGCTGTTTGACTGCAGGTCTGAGGTGGCACCAGAGCTGAAGCTGTTGTCACAGAGCACAGAAGAGGCTTAGGAGGTAAAGGCACTGCAGTGTCCTCTCTGTCCCCTCTGGTATCTTCCATTCTGCCCAAAGCACACAGAGTGGGGACACATCCTGTGAGTCATGACCCGGGAGAAGACAGCAGAAGCTTCCTACCCTTCACTGAGCCATGGCCATTTCTGGTTCTTCTTTATTTTTGCTTTTTAAATTTATTTTTAAACAGCACCAAACACAGCTTGGGGAGTTCTGTTCATTGGTGAAGGCTCCACTTCCAAGGCTCTCCACAAGCTTGGCTGGAGGCAGCAGGGAAGCAGCAGCACCTTGGGAAGCTGTGTGTTCTTTTTCCAGGGTGTTACTGCCACCTTTTGTTCCCTGGGACAGCTCCACTCTCTTATGTCAGATATTCCTACTTGTAGGGATGAGTGAGACTCCTCCTGCTGTTGTGTTGAGTGGCTAAGCCTGGGTGTTGGCAGGGTGGTGACTTGGTGCTGCCTCTTGTCACAGGGCTGCTGGCAGTGGCAGAGAGGTTGTAACTGTGTGAAAGTGCTGAGTATCTTACTATGGGTACACAAGGGTGGGAATAAATTTCCACTCAGGAGAAAAAAACATTTAGGAAAAAAGCTGTGTCCATTTGTAGAGAGGACTTGAACGTTTTTGCTGCACAATTCTCCTTTTCAGTATCCTTAGATGAAGGCATAACTTTGGGGTGGTAAATTCAGACTCCCAGGGAATTCTGCTGCCCTTTTTTTGCTAGCTCTGACTTGTGTCACTCTCTGCCTGGAAGTGAGGCATGTGAGGATGGGACACCTTTGCTTGCAGGGCACAGAGAGCCAGGAATTCCCCTCTGGATTCCAGAAAAGCTCTTCTGGAAACCCACAATCCCCTTTTTAACTGTTTTTAATTTTATGGACACTATCCAGCAGCCTTTGGGGCCAGCTTCCTTGGAGGGTGTGGAGCTGTGCTGGCCTGGGCAGAGGTGGTGCTGCCATTCCATGACATTCCTTAGACCTCTTATCCACAGGGACTGCTGGTGTCTGGAGTTGGGAGAGTCCTTTATTCATTGCTGAGGTCTGAAATGGGATGGGACCAAGATGTTCTGGAGACTGCAAAATCCAGCTGGCTTCTGGGGGAGTGGAGCTTTCTTTTCTCCTTGTCTTTTCTGTGGAAAAGGCCATGAGGATTTTCCTGTTGTCACTTAAGGGCACAGCTGTACTTTTTGTGTCCAAAACTGAAGGACTTTAGTGCATGGAGGTGTCATCCTGGCTTGGGCTATCAAAATCCTGAAGGAAAGGGGCACTGAAGAACCCTTCAGGGTGTGCTCAGAACCTGCATGCCCTGGAGTCCTTCCTTGCCTTCCTCTTGTGCTGCTGGTTATTTTTGTTCTGTTAAAAGTCAGTCTGAACACTTTGAAAAGTCCAGGAAAGAGTAAGTTGAGATTACCTTTTGCTTCATTTGTGTTTGGCTTTGAAGATCCCAGAAGATGGGAAGTGCTGGTAAGGATCCAGGCAATGGCTCAGTGGTGGAGAATGGGGCTGGTGGCCAAGGCAGAATTTCACTGCTTTCAGGTCAGAGCCTGTTTAGAAAATAAAAGTTAAAAGGATGAAGATGTTGGAGTCTGGACTTCTTTTTTTAAATTTTTTTTCCCCCGGCTTTGATTTTGAAGTGTTTGATCTGTGCTCACGTGTGCTCAGTGATCTCCTGTGATGTAGGCAGTGCCAAATAAAGAAGAACTTCATCTTTTTTGCACGTTCAAAGCAGTGTGTGGATTTGAAGGCTCACAACAGCCCCCAGTGCTACAGCTCTGTCAGTTGGCAGTGCTGCTGGTCGTGAGGGAGTTCTTGTTAGAAAGACTGGGGATTCCCAAAAAAACCCCCAAATCCCCAGAGTCTGCAGCAGTGCAGAGCAGGCAGTAGAGTAAAACCAGGCTGCTCATGCCTGTCTGAAACTGTGCTGAGCCCAACTTTTTGTTTAAAATACAAACTTAAGTAGTTTCATGCATTTCAGAGCTCTGGGCATGAGGGAAGGCTGGCACTGCCTGTGTGTGGTGCTGCCAGCCCTCCTGTGGCTGGTGGAGTGTTTAACCCTTGCTGCACTGGTGGATCTGGAGATGAAGCTCGTGCTGTGCAGGGTGTGTTTGCTCCCCAATAAAAGCTCACCCCACTGGGAGCTTTGCCATTTCCCCCCCAAGAACTCTCCCTGCTGCACCGAGGTCGTGCCCTTGCTGCAGTCCCTGAAGATCTGGTGGCAGATTCCTATTGGGAGCTACACTCTGTACATTCCCTGAGGAGCCCCATGCTTTACAGGAAGATTTCTCTTTCATTTCCCAGTTCAGGCCCAAGCCTGGGCTCAGCTCAGAAACTCTTGGATAGCTGATCTCCACTGCAGGAGGAATTTTCCTTTCCAGCTCTCAGCTCCCTGGCTGTCCCACTCCCTCCTGTAAATGTAACCCCTCTGTTGCTGATTCCTGCATTAACCTCCTGCTTGCAGCTGAATTCCTCAGGGCTACAGTAAATTTCACTAATCCTATCTCCATCACTACAATGACCTCTGCTTTCAAATGGTTTCTGCAGGGTGGAGGGGGTTGTGTTTTCATTTGCAGGCCTAGTTGAACTCAATATTTATCTGAATATTAAAGTTGCTTTTGACTAGATTGTCTTTTCTGCTGTTTCAGGTGTTAATGGAGTGAAGGGTTGCCCATCCTGTAGGTAATTGTTGCAGGGCTTTATATTTGATTGTTCTACTGATGGTTAATTGTAACTTTGCTTTGAATGAGAAGATTTTGAGTGGCTTTTACCACCATTTCAATGCAATTGCTTTCCCTTGGGGCACCTTTGCTGTTTTTTCTCAGTGTTTTCTCCTTTCCTTTGTAGCTACATTGAGAAGTTCACAGATTTCCTCAGGCTCTTTGTGAGCGTCCACCTGCGAAGGATCGAATCCTACTCCCAGTTCCCCGTGGTTGAATTCCTGGCCTTGTTGTTCAAATACACTTTTCATCAGGTACAGCCCCACATCTTCATTTTTCCCAACCTGTTCTGTTGTCCAGGGCTAGCTTGTTTGCTCCAGTCAACCCGAAAAAAGAGCATTTAACTGGTCTTACTGGCACTTCCCAGTGGTGCTGGGGACTTGGAGATGGCTTCGTGTGCTCTTGGATTTAGAGGTCACAGGTGGTCACTCTGCAATCACAACTTTGTCAGATGTTTAACTCGGCTTCTGCTTTAATTTTTCCAGTATTTGGAATGGACAATGTGTGGAGAAATCTCTCAGACTTGCTTGGTTTGTGTTTGGGGATTTTATTCTTTGTCCTCAATCTGTGGCTTTCTTGTAGTTTTTAGTTTTTGTATGAAAACCCCCAAGCCCTGTGGCTTTAGGTTGGTTTTACCTTGCTGTAGAAGCTGTCAGTGCAACTCAGGCCCAATTACACAGGAACAATGACAAGGAAACAGCTTTATAATATCACAGAATCACAGGATGGTTTGGGTTGGAAGGGACCTCAAAGCCCCTCCAGTGCCACCCCTGCCTTGGCAGGGACACCTTCCACTGTCCCAGGCTGCTCCATGCCCTGCCCAGCCTGGCCTTGGGCACTGCCAGGGATCCAGGGGCAGCCACAGCTGCTCTGGGCACCCTGTGCCAGGGCCTGCCCACCCTCCCAGGGAACAATTCCTAATTCCAAATATCCCATCCAGCCCTGCCCTCTGGCAGTGGGAGCCATTCCCTGTGTCCTGTCCCTCCATGCCTTGTCCCCAGTCCCTCTGCAGCTCTCCTGGAGCCCCTTTAGACTCTGGAATGCTGGAAACTGGTGTAGCAAGCCATGAGATGGGTTGACACTGAGACAGCCTTGTAATTCCTGGATTCCTGCCCTTGTACAAAAGCTCTTTTTCACCTTTTGCCAGCTCTGAATCTCTCCAGTGACATCCTAGAAGTGTTTCAGTAAAGCAAGAAGCTCTTCCCATGGATTGAAGTGGATGTTAACTCCTGTTTTCACTCTGTGAAATCCATCTTGCCATAGCTTGTGGTACTCACTGGCAATTTTGGTGTCTTTCAGCCTACACATGAAGGTTACTTTTCTTGCTTGGACATCTGGACACTCTTCTTGGACTATCTGACCAGCAAAATCAAAAGTCGCCTGGCAGACAAGGAAGCAGTGCTCAACAGGTGAGGGCTGGGGGCTACCAGGGTGGGACAGCTTGGAATCATGGCATTCCAAGGGGTGGGGTGAGGGACCTTAAAACTCATCCCTGCCATGGCAGGGACACCTTCCAGTGTCCCAGGCTGCTCCAAGCCCTGCCCAGCCTGGCCTTGGGCACTGCCAGGGATCCAGGGGCAGCCACAGCTGCTCTGGGCACCCTGTGCCAGGGCCTGCCCACCCTCACAGGGAAGGATTTTTTGCTACAGCAGCAGAGACTTTGTGGTCACCATGGAAGAGCTGTCAGAAATAAGCTACTGCTTACAGAAGCCTCCTGTGTGGTTGAGTTCTTTGTTTTTCTAAAATCATGAAGTATAAAAAGCATAAAGCTCAGTGTTTCACACTCATTCACAAGAATTCAGACTGAGCAGGTTTGGGTAGACAGACTGGCACTTACATATGTTGTGTGTGAACCTTGCAGGCAGAGGAAGGAAGCTTTGTAGTCTAAAATAAAACTGGAGCACATTTTAGCACAAATTAGAGGAGGAAACTACCACACAAGTTGTTTACTTAGCATTCACACAGCTCATACAACTAATTAATGAATTAGGAAACAAATTTTATGTAATTAGGATTTAAAATTTCCTCTTTAAATTGAGGATGTGTTTCTGAGAAGTACAGATGAGACTGGAACTCAAAAGTTGCACTTGCTTGCCTACTGTGTGTATTAGTTACAACAGTGGTTGGCAGCTCTTCCTTGGCAGATGCTGACCCTGAAAGGGGTGGGTTTTGTTTAAGAAGAGTCTCTTTGCTGCCACTTTAAAAATCTGGTGAATATCCTGGTGAGTTGTTTGGGTTTTTGAGGTTTAAAAGCACCATGGTTTGTGCCATGTTTAGTTCTGCTGAGTGCAGAAGGAAGGTTCTTTTTCCCTTGAGCACCCTGAATAGCAGCAGTTGGTTTTGTAAAGCCAGCCTGGCATCATAACCACAAAGAAAAGTGGAACTATGTAGAGCACACAGCTCCTCCTTTCAGCATGGGAACTGTGGGGTTTGAATTTCTCAATAAGTAGATTTTGGGTTGGAACTTCATGATTTGCTCCTGTACCTGCCTAACGTGCATGTTGTGCGTGTTGTCCTGGTGTCACTCAGCTTATGATGAAGAAGACTGTAACAAAAAGCTGTCTCTGGGTCTGCCAGACTACAAAATCCTAAATAAAGCTTGTGAGTGGTTGGGGCTGTGCTGTTTGTCCCCAGTGGCAGCTCTGACATCTCCACATCTCTGCACGCCCTGAGCCGTGGGAACCCTGAGCTGGGTAGTCTGGGAGTGGTGACACCGCAGCGGCACAGAGGACATTTCCTGTTCTGTGCTTCAGAAACTTTGCATTTTGTGCACAGTGCCACTTCCACCACTGGAGAAGTTGCCAAATGCAAGGTTACACCACCTTGCCCAGAGCTTGCAGCTGCCTGGCTGGTGGCACAGCTGACTGTCACATCTGACACTTGGCTTGCGTCATGATCTGCGTCTGTTACTCTTTAAGGCCTGTTTTTCCAACCTGATTTTCCCTAGAAAAAAACCAGGATTTTTTAATGAGACCCCAGCTGTTTTGAGAAGGAGGTTTTTCAAGGCAAAATCAAACTAACCCTGCTTGAAATCCCTGGACTTTGGTGCTGTGGCACCAGGAGTGTGCTCTGCAGGGTTTGCAGCTTGGCATTATTTCTGTTGGCTCTCTGGTGTGCTCTGTCCCAGCTCCCTGGCTCCCAGAGGTGCAGGGACATTTCAGTGACATGTTACAGGGCAAACAGAAAAGGGGCTGGCTTTGTTTCAGGGGAGAAGGGCCAGAATTTCAGTGTGGGAGAGGAGACAGCAGCACAGAGAGGCTGAAGGTGCCACCTGAGGCAGCCACAGCCACCCTGGTTCCTCTGTTCCTCGTTCAGTGCCCAGAGCAGAGCAGCAGAGGCTGCTGAGGACAGCCCAGGCTGCAAGGAGCTCTTGGTGCCTCCTCTTTGTGGACACCTGGTGTTGTTCCTGGCAAGCTGCTCCTGCTTTTCCTGTTTTGAACTCTGGGGCTGTTTCTATTGCTGACAATCCTCCCTTTCCCTTCCAGAGGCAGAGGGATACTGGGTTTTGCCAAGGCTGTTTCCTTACAGCTGCCTTGTGACCTGAAATGAGCTGATACCTTGAATCCCAGGAGCTGCTTGGTGTGACTGCTCTGTTTTAGATTGCCCTTGCTGGCAGGCTTTTACCCAGCTCTGTGTGTCTCCCTGGTGGCTGCAGGTACGAAGATGCCTTGGTTCTGTTGCTGACAGAGGTGCTGAACCGGATCCAGTTCAGGTATAACCAGGCACAGCTGGAGGAGCTGGATGACGAGACCCTGGATGATGATGTAAGCTGGACAGGACAGGGCACTGTGAACCCCTGCACTGCTGCCACCTCCAGGGGCTTTTCTGGAGTCTGGGCTAAACAGCTGCTTCTCCCCTCCCTTCTCTGTGGGGTTTGAGCTGTAAAACAGCTTCAGATGCTTTTTACAAAATGTCATGCTGGAGATGTAACCTTTGTGTTTAACTTGGTTGTTATTGGGGGAAAAAATTAGATCCTTGTGTTCTGATTGTCAAAGGTATTAGATGTCCATGTCTAAACACCTTTGGAATTTAAAGTGTTTAATTAGTTTGGAATTAATTTGCTGGTCACTTGGGAATTTAAATGCTAAAATATCTCTGAAGCAAAAGCTTGAAACTGTGTCTTGGTGCTTGTGTTTAAGCTTGTTTCTCCTAAGTTGGTATTAATAAAAATCACCTTGAAGCTGATAAATGTCAAAGTGGAGCAGGTGGCCAAAATGGGTGGGGCCAGAGCCCTGGAAGGGCAGATCAGCTGTCACAAGAGGGTCAGTGAAGGAGCAGGGGGAATTTTATCACAAATGGCATCAGATAGATTTTTAAACTCTGGGGTGTTGAGGGCTGGTCACATCACAGCTTCTGAGCTTGATAGCAGCACCATTTCATAAGCAAAGTAAATTATTTTCTGGATTCATTTGACACTTGTGTCATCTGGATAATTAGCTGCCATACCCCTGTAAAGACCATGTTGATGTTTGGATGCCTTTCCATAGTGATAATAATGTCACAAATAAGGGTATAAATTATCTAGAGCAGTCCTGATGAAGTTGTCCTTATGCTTCCAAAAGAGGATGGAAAATGATGATGCTTGCAAGACTTCAAGCTTTTGGTATAAAACTTGAAAAGGGTTTTAGTTCATTATTTAAATTGAGTCAGGATATGGTGCTGTTGATTCTGTTGCTCATGTTGCTCTGTGTGTGTCTGGTTCCATTTGTCCCTTCTCATATTAATGGCAGCTTTGGGCTATGATGGTAGCAGGCAGCTTCTTTCTCAGTCACCTGTGTAGCTGAGCATGGAAAGAGTCTTTAACTGTTAAAATAATAGTTTAATTCACCTTTAAATTTAATGTAATTATTTAATTCACCCATCAAGTTATTGCCACTCTTTCCCCTCCCTTCTCCTGCACTGTCCCCTGTTTTTACCAATTCTGTATGAAAACAGAACTAATTCTTTGTGAAAATAAGTTTGAGTGGAGTGTGAAATTGCATTTCCCTAAGATGCTGTTTTGGGGGGCTTTCTCCCTCCTGTCCCTCCCTTCCCAGGGGAACACAGAGCTTTTGGGACACGGGGAAGGGCAGTGCTCACCCAGTGTCCTTTTGTTTGCAGCAGCAGACGGAGTGGCAGCGGTACTTGCGCCAGAGCTTGGAAGTGGTGGCCAAAGTCATGGAGCTGCTGCCAACTCACGCCTTCTCCACACTCGTAAGTCCTGCCCCAGGCCCCAGTGCCACGTGGAATCAGCACCAATTGCTGTAGATTTTTTTTGACAGATGCCTCAGTGCCAAAAAAAAAAAAAACCCAACCAAAAAATGAGGGAAATTTGGGGCTGGATGCAAAACTTGGCAAGGGGAGATTAGAAATTGAAGAGGAAGAATTGTTTCTTTGGCTTTGTTGCATTTCTTGGAGTGTTTTGGAGAGTGGTTCAGTGTCTTGGTGGACACTCCTTAGAAATTCCCACCTCTCAAAGTGTAAACATTTGGCAGCAACCCCTCTGGGCTGTTTATCTTGGCCTTTATCTTGGAGGCAGGGCTGTGAATTGGGCAGATAAGTGTCATTATTAAGGCTTTAAAGAGAGTGGAATCTTTATTTTAATTAAATGCTAGATAAAAATGCTGGAGAGAGGCCTTGGACTATTGGGAAGCAGATCTGCTCTGGATAAGTGCTTCTGTTCAGCTGCTGTCACTACCTTTGGTTGTATAAAAGTTGTCTGGGTTTGTAGCATCCTAGCAATTTTGAGGAGGAGATCTTGAGGATGGAAGTGTGGCCCAGAATTCAGAGCAGCCCAGGTGGAGTTTTGCTGGCTGAGGAGAAAGGGAAATAACAGCAGTGGGATCTCAGCAAATGCATTAATCCTGCTGGGAACACTGCACACCTCGACCTCAGAACTGAATTCCCAAGAAGCAGAAAAACTGGGCTGCTGCAGAGGCAGAAGATGCCTGACCTGAAGTGCCTTTGCAGTTGCTGTTTTTCTTTAAGCAGGGAAGCAGAAGCCTGTCACTAGAAGGAGGGAACAAAGCAGAGGCTGCTGTGAGTCAGCGGGAGGAGCAGAGCAGTGTTTCAGGGAGCAGATGGATCAGATGGAGCAGAGCATGTGGCTTCCTTGGAGTAACACATTCACATGAGGAAGGCTCTGTGGCTTTTTAAACTCCCCTCAGGCAGTTATGCAAAGACACTCCACTGCTAATTAGGCACAGCATGTTGGAAGCTGGGTAGGGAGTGCTTTCCTGAGCCCTGCATTGTTCCTTCTGCTGGACTGGGGAATGTGGGAGGCTCTCCAGCAGCTCCCAGTGCTTTGCCCAGTGGCTGCAGGGCTGGTGGGTGCAGTGGTTAGTTTAGGAGTTTTAGCAGTGGCAAATAATTAAAGCAGTGGACAGCAGCTGCCATGATCCATCCCGTGCTGGGCAAGGAAAGGCTGCAGCTCCTTCTGCTAATGGGTGAGAGAACTTCCCTCAAACCAACCACCAATTTCAACCATTTTCCCCAACAGAAATTAAACAGAGCTGTGCCAGGCTGAAGGGGTTGAGAAAAATTCTTCAGCTGAAGCATGAGCAGGACCTGGCATGTTTGCTGTCACTGCTGAGAGATGGAGCTGGGCTGACACTCTGCTCCCACACCAGGGTGCATGAGGACTGTGGTGTTTATTCCTTTGGCTGTTTTCCCCATGGAATTTCACTGCTGCAGCCTGCAGCTTGCTGCCAGAGTGCTGCACTGCTTCTCTTTTGTACCCTGGTAGTGGCACTGAACTCAACTTTGTGGTTGCATAATATTTAGGGAGATTTTTAAGGATCACCTTTTGAGAAAGTGATACTGGCAGGTGAGGTGGGTGAGCACAGACCTCCTGCACTTCAGACTCTGCCACTCCTCTGCTCCTTGGCCTGGGTTGTGCCTCCAGCTGTGTATTCCTGGTGCTGTGCCCTCTCTTGCACTGTCAGACCATTATCTTGTCAGGCTGATTGCTGGGGTTGGGAGCAAAGGAGAGCTGCCACAGGAAGTGCCTCTGGGGAGTGATCTTTGTTTTCCTGACAGCTGTCAGGACCTGGGAAGTTGTGGGATGCAGGATCAGCCTGAAGCCCATCCTGCCCTTCTTCCAAATGCCTGTGTGAAGGCACTGGGGAGAAATGAGAGCACTCTGCTCTGGCAGAGCAATCAGTCATTGGGTGTTACTGTCTGCCAAGCCCCAGGATCACAATCCATTCTTCTCTCTTCCAGTTTCCCGTTCTGCAGGATAACCTGGAAGTGTATCTGGGGCTCCAGCAGTTTGTGGTCACTTCAGGAACAGGTAATAACCACCCTCTAACACTGTGCTCCTCCCTCTTTCATCATTGCAAATCCACTCCAGACCTGCTTTGGTGTTGTTTTTTCTGTATTCAGTTGATCCAAACCTGTGTGGTGTCTCATGGCTCAGTAGTTAAACTCCAGCAGCAGACAGAAATCTCATATTATGATTTATTCTTATTGGCTTGGTTCTTCCCTTGTTCTGGTATTTGAAATGAAGATCCAGAGGTGTTAAGAGCAGGTGTGCAGCACCAAATACTGCAGCTCCTTCCTGAGAAACAAGGGAAGCAGCAGTGGTGAGATCTGCCTGAGGGGAGGCTGTAGTTTAAGGTAATACTGAAATTCCCTGGTGTGAGCAGGAAAGGAATCTGTCACATCTGCAATGCTGCTGGACATGGCAGAATGGTGACTGTTGTATAGCCAGTGCTAGAAAAAATATTCCCAGTTTAAGGATCATTTCAGCCCTAGGATAAGCAATGTGTAGGGGTTTAGTGCTGTGGCACCAGCCTGTGTTAGAAGCTGTCCTGGGGGCTGGATCAGCAGCAGCTTGGATGCAGCTCTGGATTGAGCCCTGGGTGGTGGCACAGAATCCCAGAAAGGGTCTGGAAGGGACCAGAGTGAGCCTCTGATCCAACTCCCTGCTCATCCCAGAGCATGTGGCACAGGATTGTGTGTTGGTATTGATGGCACAAAATGGAGACGCTGCTGAAAGCTTGATCTGATATTAGGTACAGTCAGTGGAAAGAAAATCTGATTTTCTTCAAAAGGTGGTGTTGCAGAACATATTTGCTATTTTAATAGAAGCTCTGGAATGTTTGAGCCCAGGTGTTCACACCTGAGCAGCAGGAGGATTGTGTGGGGCTGGAAAACCTCATTAGCAGTTTGTTTCTTGTACCTGAGAAACATGGAAGTGCACAACACACCTCACCTCAGAAGGGAAGTCACAAATTCTCTGTCCCAAATCTGCTGCTGGATCACTGGAACTGCAGCCAGGAGAGGGAGTGTGGAAAGCCACCTTCTCCACGTGGAAAACCACCCTTGTCCATGTGGAAAACTGCCTTCTCCAGGGCTGGGAATGCTCCTGATGGAGCAGAAAACAGTAGGGCTCCTGTTTGTGGAGGAATTAACACCATACAGAAGAATATAAAGGTGTAAAAAGGCTGAAATAGTCGTTTACATCTTTATCAGCCTTTGAAGTGTTGTCAGAAGAGCTGAGTTTCCTTTCCAAGCTGGATTGCTGCAGTGCCTTGGCCAGTGCTGCCATCTGACCTGTGACCCAGTGCTGAGCTACTTTCACCATGGAAATAGAACAAACTTGGCACTTCCTGGCACTTTGTCACCAGGTTTCCCATCCCCAAGAGCCACAGGGATCAGTCACAGAGCTGTGGGGCTCTCCCCTTGCTCGGGCAGGAATTTCCAGCTCCGGGGGCAGCTGATAGAGAAACTCAGCTTTGTGGCTGCGTTGCTGATGGGCCGTGCTGTCCCTGCAGGGCACAGGCTGAACATCACAGCAGAGAACGACTGCAGGAGGCTGCACTGCTCGCTGAGGGACCTGAGCTCGCTGCTGCAGGCCGTGGGCCGCCTGGCCGAGTACTTCACCGGGGACGTGTTCGCCGCCAGGTTCAACGACGCGCTCACCGTGGTGGAGAGGTGGGTGCAGCTCTGGCTGTTGTGCCTTAATCAAAGGGATGGGACCAGGATCAGACTAAGAAGGGATGCTTAGAGAGCATCGTCTCAAAGGCTGTGGGGTTTATAAGACAGCAAAGTCAGCCATAGTCTGAGATGGTCCCAAGTTCTTTAACTTCCTAATCCAATGGACACTTGCTACAGAGTGTGTTTGGCTTTTCTGACCTGTCACCTTTACTTCTTTCTACTGCAGTGTATCCACATTATCAATGTGGATACTTCTGCCCAATAAGGTCTGATTACATCTACACATATATGTCTCTATTAGAATAGTTACACATGTCTCTTACAACATCTACACATATATGTCTCTATTAGAATATTTACACATATGTCTCTTACAACATCTACACATATATGTCTCTATTAGAATATTTACACATGTCTCTTACAACATCTACACATATATGTCTCTATTAGAATATTTACACATGTCTCTTACAACATCTACACATATATGTCTCTATTAGAATATTTACACATGTCTCTTACAACATCTACACATATATGTCTCTGTTAGAATATTTACACATGTCTCTTACAACATCTACACATATATGTCTCTGTTAGAATATTTACACATGTCTCTTACAACATCTACACATATATGCCTCTATTAGAATAGTTACACATGTCTCTTACAACATCTACACATATATGTCTCTATTAGAATAGTTACACATGTCTCTTACAACATCTACACATATGTCTCTATTAGAATATTTACACATATGTCTCTTACAACATCTACACATATATGTCTCTATTACAATATCTACAATTACACAATATCTAAACTCTCAGCTTGTTCTATATAATTCTATATTTATACAGTCACATTACTATATTCCTATACTATAAAACCCTTCATCACCTTATCTAATACAGTTTCTTACTTAAAGCATATTCTTACTTACAGTTATAGAAACATAAGTTTATGGTTTTTCTGTTCAGTGTCTGTACCTTGCTTTCACATCAATCTAGGCTTCTTCTAAGGCTGTAAATCAAACTCTTCAGTCTGTGAAGATTTCTACCTTTCCAATTCCCACATGCAGCCACTGCCAGTCTGCTGGCACAGGGACAAACAGGGCTTCCTTCTGCCTCCCCCTGGCCTGAGGAGATGGAGGTGTAAGGATTTGGATGGGCAGAATGTGAATTGTAAAGTGTGTGCTGGGCTGAGCTCCTGGTGTGGGCTGCAGGGGTTGGGGTTCTGCCCCTGGCCCTCTGCTCAGGTGAGACCTCACCTGCAGAGCTGCCTCCAGCCCTGGGGCCCAGCACAGGAAGGACATGAATCCAGAGGAGGCCACAGTGCTGCTCCAAGGGCTGGAGACCCTCTGGGGCGAGGCTGAGAGAATTGGGATTGGTTCAGCCTGGGAAAGAAACAGTTCAGGGGTGACCTGATCGCCCCTTCCGGTAACTGAAGGAGCCATCATTTACAAGGACCTGCGGGATGGGGGGCATGGCTTCCCACTGCCAGAGGGCAGGGCTGGATGGGATATTGGGAATTAGGAATTGTTCCCTGGGAGGGTGGGCAGGCCCTGGCACAGGGTGCCCAGAGCAGCTGTGGCTGCCCCTGGATCCCTGGCAGTGCCCAAGGCCAGGCTGGGCAGGGCTTGGAGCAGCCTGGGACAGTGGAAGGTGTCCCTGCCCATGACAGGGGGTGGAACTCACTTGGAAACATTGAGGGACTTGTGTTCCAGCATGTGCATTTGTGAGGCAATGAAATAACACGTAGAGTTTGATTTGAATTATGTCTTCCAAAACCTTTGATGGTTGGACTTTGTGATCTTCAAGGTTTTTTCCAACCTCCATGATTCTTCTCTTAAATGAAAAGACCAGTGAAAGCTGAAGGAGCAGATGTTTTCCTCTTCCTCTCCAAGATACTTAATTAGCACATAGTTACAAATGGGAGAATTTCAGGCCTTTACACAGATTTTGTGTTTTCATTTCTGTGCAGGAGCATCTGACTTGTTCCATTTTACCCCAAACAGTGCAGGAGGCTCTGAATTATTTTAAGTTAAATGGTCAAAATCTCATTTGTGTATCAGCTATATATTGATCCAGACTGGGGAAGAGCTGCCCTAGCTCAGGTGCTGGAGCAGATTTGTACAATCCCTTTGCTGCCATGTGTGTTTGCACCTGCAGGCTGGTAAAAGTGACGTTGTATGGATCCCAGATCAAACTGTACAACATCGAGACCGCCGTTCCCTCCGTGCTGAAACCTGACCTCATCGACGTGTGAGTGTGGGCTGCACCCAGACTGGGCACTCACGGGGTGGGCAAGGCTTGGGTCTGCTGCTCTGACCCTCCTTGGCAGATCCTCTGGGAAACAGCCTCTCCAGCTGTTGGCAGCTCCCCAGGAAAGCACCTTTTTCAGCTGATGAAAGTCAAGGCTGCTGCCAGCATTTTGGACCAGTCTTTCCTCTAATGGAAGTACCCAGGTCATTTAAGGGAAAACATGTTTGTGCTGAGAGGGAAAAATGTCCCTTAAATCAGCTCTGAGAGCAAACTGGGATTGTGCCTTGTGCTGGTGGCTGTAAAAGCGTGGTAATTAATGAGGAAATAAGTGTTATAACAGTGATATTTTAAAGAAATGGATCCACTGTGTACTGTGTAGTTTATTTACAAATCCAGCTGATGGATTTTTTGCTACCAAAGTCAGATCTGTGGCTCAGGTAAAAGAGTTTTTTCCCAGCTGAGGGTTTCAAATCCTTGTCTTCCAAGACAAACATAACCCTTGCAGCTGTGCAATCCATTTCTGGGACAAACAACTGCCTGCCATCCAGGCACTGCCATTCCGTGTGAAATCTTGGTGCTGCTGGTCACAGATCTCCTCCCTCTGTGACAGACTCCTAGGGACCCTCCCTTGCTGAGGCTGTGCACACAAACCTGTTCCCTGCCAGCTGGAGTTCTGTGAGCAGAATCTAAGGTTTGAACACTTGTTCTGGTTTGTAATTGCACCTTCAGCAGCTCCTTGAAGAACCCCTCTAGATTTTACCATACCACTGTATTACTAATGGGATTTCTCCTATTAGTCCCAAGTTAGTGGCACTGAAATTAGTGCAAGTGATGTTGTTGTAATGGTTTTTCTGGTTTACAGTAACTGGGGTGGTGTTTTCCATGACCTGTCAGCAGGTTCACCTTTTCCCCTGTCCCTGATGAAACCTGTGATCCATTTTTTAATGCTTGCCCCCCACATTTGGGGGGCACCTCTCTGAAACTGAGGGACACCCTGACTCAACCTTCACCTGGTAGAAGTGTGATTATCAGGTGTGGTTACAGTCAGGCACCAGTTGGTGAGAACTTGGCTTTATCAATTTGCACCTTTGCCTTGGTGGGTCCAGAACCAAAACCAAACCAGAGTAAGGATTTTTTACAACCCCTGCTGCCAGGTTTGCCCGAAACAGCAGCCCTGTGTCCTGTTACACTGCTCACTGTGTCCCCTGCTGTCCCCAGGCACGCCCAGTCCCTGGCAGCCCTGCAGGCCTACGCTCACTGGCTGGCCCAGTTCTACAGCGAGGTGCACCGGCAGAACCCCGAGCAGTTCATCTCCCTGGTGTCCACAGCACTGGAGGCCATCACCCCCCTCATCAGCTCCAAGGTACTGCCCCCCGAGGGCTGGGGGCTGCACTCTGCTCAGCTGGGGTGGGCTGGGAGCTGGGCTGTGTCCCAGAGCCATGGGAAGTGTCCTGACAGCACTGCGGGTCAGGCTAACGCAAGCATAAGCAACTTAACTCAGTCTAATGATTTTATGGCTTGAAAGCAGAGAAGTGTCTCTCTGTCTCTCTCTCATGGTATTAAGGGAACTCAGCTATGCTCTGGTTGACAAATAGATCATAGAATTGTTTAGGAAAAGCTCTCTAAGGTCAAGTTCACCCATTCCTACAGTACTGCCAAGGCCACCACTATAAGTGCCACATCCACCCAGCTCTTAAATCCCTCCAGGGATGGGGACTCCACACTGCCTTGAGCACCCTGTGCCCGACCACCGTTTCCATGAAGAGCTTTTCCCAGTGTCCAATCTAAACCTTCCCCTGCACAGCCTGAGGCCATTTCCTCTCATCCTGTCCCTGCTCCCCCTGGCTGCACCCCGCAGGTCCTGGCAGCTCAGTGAGCTGCCCCTGGCAGTGTGTGCTGCTGGGACTGACCCCCCGTCTCCCTCAGGTGCAGGAGAAGCTGCTGCTGTCTGCGTGCCACCTGCTGGTGTCCCTGGCCACCACGGTGCGCCCGGTGTTCCTGATCAGCATCCCGGCCGTGCAGAAGGTGTTCAACAGGATCACTGACACCTCTGCCCAGCGCCTCCCCGACAAGGTCAGTTGGTAACCTCAAAAATCAGCAGCAATCTCTAGATTGTGGATATCCACAAATGACAGTGATATTGTGTGTAATTAATGATCTATTTTGAGGAACAGCACAAGGAAAAAACAGAATTGCACCTCTTAGATCTGATTCTTTTCTCATTTGTTGACATTGTCCCCAGTTCTGCATCATCTTCACAGTACAGGCACATTGATTCTGACCTACACAAAGAGTTTTTTGTGAAACTGAAGTACTTTTATTGCAGAAGCAATGTAAATAATATAAATGTATTCCATTTATAGCACTGAAAAGCCACAGTGCTGGGATATGGTTGTGTTATGTGCTGGCAAGGAAGCACAAAGTGCTGCACAAGTGCAGAAGCTCAGCATGTAAACCAGACAAGGAGTAATGAAAGTAAAATCATCTTTGTTTTTACAAACACCAGAGATTTACTGCTGCAGGGAGGGGCTGACAGAGCTGGGAGCTGCTTCCAGGCCTTAAATCTTGGAGCTTTGCTTCTCTGTGTCTTTGCAGGGCTGGTAGTTTTCACTTGGGCTCGTGTTCTGCTGTTGAACAGTGAGCACTGCTGGTGTCTTGGACAGCCATAAAATATCACTTCACTCCAGGCTTGTGCTCTAGCAAAAGTTAACTTGGGAAAAAAGTTAAAACTCTGTCTCTTTGATTAATGTTGCCCAGAGAAGTTGTGGCTGCCCCATCCCTACAAGTGTCCAAGGGCAGGCTGGACTTGAAGCAGCTGGTCTGGTGAGGTGTCCCTGCCTGGGGCAGGGGGTTGGAAGTTTGTGACCTTTAAGGTCCCTTCAAACCAAACCATTCCACGATTCAATGGTTTTGCTGTCAGTCCAACCCTGGCCTCTTGTGGGTGGCTTTCTGCTCCCACCTCTCATTGTGGGTACCAGGAGCTCAGGGTTGCTATCCACCTGTGTGGGTGTTTGGGGAGCTGCAATCCATCCTCAGTGTCCAAGCAGCTCTGCAGAGCTCACCCCACACATCAGAGACACACAAAGCAGGGGTGTTACACGATGAGCTTTGTTGGAACCCAGAGCATCTCTCTGGATGCCCTGGATGTCTCAGAGCCCTGGCAGGAAGCCAAAGACACCTGAAGGTGAGGAAATGAGAGAATTTCAGGCCTGAATGGTGAGGGGATGATATTCACTTGATAAAACTTGAATTATAATACACTGTACAGGGGGGTTTTGTATGTTGTACAGGGGGGTTTGGAATTCTGTGCTTGGGTCAGGAGTCCCAAGATGGAGGAATTTGGGTGTGCCCTGTCCTTCTTCTTTCTTCTCCTTGGCATCCATGTTCAGGATGATGTTGGCATGTATGGATTGGTTCATAGTGAAGGTGCACTTGCCAACAAGGGCGAAAAGTATTGGAAATTGAAGGTAAATATCTTATATGTAGTTTTTAATATAAAAGAGACCCCGTGGGCGGGAGAGAGTGCCCTTGGCTGTCTTGCTGATCAGACCTCGGCTGGACAGACAGAAAAACTTTGTAGATAAGGAACAATAAACTCAACTGAAGACCAAAAGCAAGAGTCCAGACTCCTTCTTCAGAGCGCAGCCTGCTCAGAACCACCTTTTCCTGTGCTGGGGCAGAGACCACTGACAGCCGACCCCGGCAGGCTTCACCCTCCCTTCCCACCCAAACCATTCAGTGGCTGTGCTTGCTGTCCCTCGCAGGCCCAGGTGCTGGTGTGCAGGGCCCTGTCCAACGTGCTGCTGCTGCCCTGGCCCAACCTGCCCGAGAGCGAGCAGCAGTGGGCCGTGCGCTCCACCAACCACGCCAGCCTCGTGGCCGCCCTCACCCGCGACTACCGCCAGCTCAAGGCCACGGCCAGCCTGCCCCAGAGGAAGGTGCAGCTGGAGGACAGTAAGTGCCAGTGTCCTGCTCGCTCCTGCTGCACTGCGGAGTGTCATTTAGCTGATTTGACAGTGATTAGTTTGGCTGAAGAGCTGTTTTGCATACGGGGAGGGTGGGAAAGGAGTGGGTTGGGTTTTCTTTCTGTTTTTAGAGGCTTTTCTGCTTTGTACAGAACACTCCCATCTCAGAACACCTGTAAACTCTTCCAGTAGAGTGCTGTGTTCCTAAGAAGGGTGGGGATAAAAGTTTAAATAGTAAGGATTGCATTAGGAATACTGAACAGCCTCTTGTGTAGTATTAGAAAACTGGCTAGAAGCACTATTAACAAAGATAGTGGTTGTAAAAAGTGAAGTGGGACAGTAAGAATTTCTTCCTTGGGAAGTACTAGAGAGGGTTTGTTTATATAGGAGGAATGCAAGGAAACTCCTGGCAGGGGTGCAGGGATACTGCTGTATATGCTTTGGGGTGATTTTGGTTTTTTTTCATTGAGGATCACTTTAGAAATCATTCTGAAATCTGCAGTGTCGCATGTCAGTTGTTTTAATTACTCTGTGTGTGAGCTTAATTTCTGTTCCTCTTACCTGTGAGCAGTTTTGGCACATGCAAGAAGCATCACTCCTCTTGTTTTGCAGCCAAAGTGATCATCCACCAGACACTGAGCGTTCTGGAAGACATTGTAGAAAGTGTCTCTGGAGAATCCACCAAGTCCCGGCAGATCTGTTATCAGTCGCTGCAAGAATCCGTGCAGGTCTCACTAGCCCTCTTCCCAGCTTTCATTCATCAGTCAGGTATAACCTCAGGCCAGGGGTCATGCTGTGAGTAGCTTTCTGAGCTCCTGGTGACACCCAGAGCAGCAGCAGAGTTGTGGTGTGGGTGTGGAGTGTGTGGGTTTCTGCGCCTGGGTGTGCTGGGAGAGCTGGGCTGAAGGGACATCCCTGCCAGCCTGGATCCAGGCAGGATTGTCACAGTTTCAAAGAGGAGCTGGTCCTGAGCACAAGAAAAAAAAAAACCAAACCTTTAAGATACCCCCTCTTGCTGTATTTGCCATTTACATTCTCTGTAGAAGCTTGAAGAGTAAGAGGAATAGTTGTCATCGGATTGGGTCAAATTATGTGGGATTTGGAGATTATTTTTTTTCCCCTGAGATGGAACCAGGACTGTCACTTGGCAGCCTGATGGCCAGCAGCTTGCATTTTGTGTCACATCAGGTGCTTCCTCCTGTTCCCCTTGGGGCTGGGTGGGATTTTCTCAGTGGTGGGGGTTGAGAGGAGACAAAAGCGGTGCAATGCAGAGGATCCAAGGCAGCAGCAAAGGTGCTGTGACTCCAGGGAGCTGTTGTCTTCAGAACAGGCTGGCAGCCTCATCAATTGCAATTTATTGGCCATCAAAGGCTGTGTGATGAGGGAGGAGCTGAGCAGCTCCAGCTTGGTTATCCAGTTTTTATTGGGATGGGTGAAGGATCAGCGGGTGCTGATCAGCTCACTGCACCACCACGTGCTCACTTCTGGGGCTAGAAGGGTCTTCTCAGTTCCTGCCAAAAAAACAAGCTGGATTCTGTCTCCTCCACCCTGAGATCTATGGATGTTTTGGATTTCCTGGTGTTTCCTGTTAACCCTGTATGAGCAGTGAGAACTGCAGCTGCCCCTGAGCTTTGTCCCAGCACTCTGAGCACACTGAGGCCTTGCTGGCAGGATTTTGGTTGTTCTGAGGGGTTGGGTGTTGCCTGTGCTGGTCATCCCTGGCAGGTTTTGGAAGGGGATGAACAATCCTGAAGCCCTGTAGGAACCAGCTGATGGTTTCAGTTTCTCAGACAATCCTGTTGGTAAATTCCCAAGAGTAAGTGGGGTTCCCTGAACAGGAGGAGCACACTTCAGACTTAAACATAAAAGACTTGTTGATGCACTTGGATGTTTCCTTAACATGTTCTTGTTGCTTTTCTCCTCTCTCAGATGTGACAGATGAGATGCTGAGCTTCTTCCTCACCCTGTTCCAAGGCCTGAGGGTGCAGATGGGAGTGCCTTTCACTGAGCAGATCATACAGACCTTCCTGAACATGTTCACCAGGTACTGCCCAACCCTGGTCACTTCTTTCTTACCCCTCAGGATGGTTTATCTGAGAAGCTGACAGCTGGTCCCTGTCCCTGAAGTGGGCTGTTTCCAGCCTTTTGTCACATCCCAGGGCTGAATCTGAGGAAAACATTTCCATGTCTGGAGAGACCCAGTGCATGCCCATCAGTCATAGCTGCCTTTTTTTTTTTTTTTTTTTTTTTGCAAATCCCAGCTCTCCCACAGCCTTCCTGGCTCTGTGGGGTGTTGCACTGGACTCTCACATTCCCTCTTAGCTCCTGCCCAAGGTCTGAGAGTGTCCCCTCACTCATCTTTTGCTGGGGAGGGGGTCTGTCAACCCTCAGTCAAACCTCCCTCCCTTCTGTGCCTTCACGTACTTGACCAATAATAATGGAGCACTTGAGAGGGATCACCTATTTTCCAGTAAGCCAGGTGAGCTTTTGGATCCTGGGAATGTTCCTAATGCCTGTTTGTGTCCCAGGGAGCAGCTGGCAGAGAGCATCCTCCACGAGGGCAGCACGGGCTGCAGGGTGGTGGAGAAGTTCCTGAAGATCCTGCAGGTGGTGGTGCAGGAGCCAGGCCAGGTGTTCAAGCCCTTCCTGCCCAGTGTGATCTCCCTGTGCATGGAGCAGGTCTATCCCATCATTGCAGAGGTACTCAGCTCCCAGGGCAGGGCAGGGGAGGCATTGCTGGGGGTTGGTGATGCCTTGTGGAGCTGGAACAGAGGCCAGGTGGAGTTAAGAGGAATCAAGTGGGTATTTATTGAAGTGCCTTCAAAGGCAACAACCTGGCAGTACCAGAGCTCAGGTCCTGCCTGGGCCTGTGCTCTCTGGCCATGGCAAGAGGTGGGAGCTGTCCTGGGACTGCTTTTGAGCTACTCAGAAGTCCAGGTCAGGATTTGGGGGTTTGTGCCACAGCCTTTGTGTGGCTGGAATGGAGTTAGCACCCCCCTGGTACTGGGAACTGGGAATGGGAGGGATCCCAGCTGCAGTCAGGCAAAGGCTGGATGTGTTCCCTGCTCTGACAGTGAGGGACAGCAGAGGACAGGAGTGACAGTGAGGTGTGTCTGGGGAAGGAGCAGCTGGACCCTCAGTGGCTCAGTGAGTGCCTGCAGCATTCCCTCCTGGGCAGCTGCAGGTGTCTGCTGTTCCAGCTCACTGCACTGGGAGTCTCCATCTCCATGGACCCATCCTCCAGAGTTATGGCTCTGCCTGGGGGGCTCCAAGATGGAAGCAAAAGAGCTTGGTCACAAGATCTCACATTTTTATAAGTATTTGTCCATTGGCATATAGGAGTTAACTGTCCAATTAATAGCTTCAAATTATGAAGTTTCATCCTCCTTGCTTGCCCGCCCTCCTCTTTTCATGTTGTTTATGCTTTGGGCCTGAAGTTTGAAGAGATTGTGCTTGAGTCTCCAGCTAGAATAGGATTGTTCTGTCTTCACCACCCTGTGAAAAGATCCTAGTAACACTTAATAGAAAACTAAAGCTGCACACCAAAACAGAGCAGAAAAACCCCAAGGTATCAGTGGCAGCAGTGAAGCTTTGACTTTCCAAGAGCTGCAAATGTGGAAAGAAAACACCCTGGGGGGAGCACTGGGATTGGAAGCAGGGTGGGTGGAGGATTTTGTCAGGGATTTCAAGAGAAGCTAAAATTAGGGAGGAGGTCAAAGCAGGAGGTAGAGCTCAGAGTCAGGGATGTGTTTTCAGCCTGATCCTACAGCTGCTGGCTCTGGTGCTCCCCTGGGAGTGCTCTGATGCTTGGCTGCACAGCTCTGGGGGTGGGACACCAGGGTGGGTGGGATCCCAGCAGAGGAGCCCCCCTGATCTCTGTCCCCTCTCCTGGCAGCGCTCGTCCCCTGATGTGAAGGCAGAGCTGTTTGAGCTGCTCTTCCGGGTGCTGCACCACAACTGGAGGTACTTCTTCAAATCCAGTGTGCTGGCCAGTGTCCAGAGGGGAGTGGCAGAGGAGCAGATGGAGAATGAAGCCCAGTTCAGTGCCATCATGCAGGTAACTCACCTTTCCCACACTGCCCAGGACCTGTCCTGCAGGGGAGCACTAATCATGGGATCACAGAATCCTCAGGGTTGGAAAAGCCCTCTGAGATTGAGTCCAGTCATTCCCCAGCACTGCCAAGGCCACCACTAACCTATGTCCCCAAGTGCCACATCCATGTGGCTTTTAAATCCCTGCAGGGATGGGGACTCCACCACTGCCCTGGGCAGCTGGGCCAGAGCCTGACCATCCTTTCCATGAAGGAATTCTCCCAATATCCAACCTAAACCTCCCCTGGCACAACCTGAGGCCTTTTCCTCTCATCCTGTCCCTGTTCCCTGGGAGCAGAGCCTGATCCTCCCGGCTGTCCCCTCCTGTCAGGAGCTGTGCAGAGCCACAAGGTCCCCCCTGAGCCTCCTTTTCTCCAGGCTGAGCCCCTTCCCAGCTCCCTCAGCCCCTCCTGGTGCTCCAGCCCCTTCCCAGCTCTGTTCCCTTCCCTGGACACCCTCCAGCCCCTCAGTGTCTTTGTTCTTGTGAGTCCCACCTGGTACCTGTGAGTGATGGGTTTAGATGAGCTTGAGTGAGGTTTTGCCTCCCCAAACTGCTGAAAATGGAAGTTGCTGAGGAGTGACCCAGCTGCTGAGCTCACAAGGCACAGAGCCATGCAGGCATGAGGAAGGAATGTAAATTCCTTTGCAAGCCTCATCCTGCAATAAAAATACATTACTGCCCCTGCCCCATTTAATTCTGAGTGTTGTGATTGGCACTGGGGAGAGCTGCCAGTGCAGGGAGGTTTTCCTGAGGGTCCTTTGCTTTCCATGGACTTGTTGAGTGCTGTACCCCGGGCCCTGGTGGGGAAGGGTCAGGGGGTGACACCTGACAGGCTTTGCCCTGGGGAACAGAGAATCATGGAATGGTTTGGGTTGAAGGGACATGAAAGCCCATCTCATCCCACCCCTGCCATGGCAGAGACACCTTTCCCTATCCCAGGCTGCTCCAAGCCCTGCCCAGCCTGGCCTTGGGCACTGCCAGGGATCCAGGGGCAGCCACAGCTGCTCTGGGCACCCTGTGCCAGGGCCTGCCCACCCTCCCAGGGAACAATTCCTTCCCAATATCCCATCCAGCCCTGCCCTCTGGCAGTGGGAGCCATTCCCTGTGTCCTGTCCCTCCATGCCTTGTCCCCAGTCCCTCTGCAGCTCTCCTGGAGCCCCTTTAGGCCCTGCAAGGCAGGAACAGAATGTGCACAGAGCCAGCTCCAACCTTCTCAGGTTGGATATTGCAATTTTTGAGAATAGCAGGCTGTTCCATGTGCATGTTCCATGTTCAGACTGTTACTTCAGTCAGAGCTGGCCAGAGGAGTTCCCTTGCAATTCCTAGATCACCTTAGACTGCAGGTGGGAGGACTTTGGGAGAGTTTCCCCTGGTGGAGTGCCTGGAGGAACTGGGTCCCCTGTGGTGCTATGTGGAGAGGGAGCTCTTGCACTGACATAAACTGGGCCATGCTTCTGCCCTTCCCTTCTCCTGCCACCTTTTGGTGTCACTGAAGCCCAGGCTGGTTCCTGTGCAGGGCTGTCCAAGCTTCTCTTTCACCTGTAGCTGTGTAACACTTCCAAACTCTTTGAATGCCTCATTCTGGAAGATATTTATGTAATTATCTCAGTTCAGGCTGGGTGACAATACAGCACTGCTTGTTTCACTCCTTGGCTCTTGTTGCTGTGGTACAAAACTCCCATTTAATGCTCTGTAAGTGTTCCCACAGCCAGGGCTTTGTGTGCAGGATATTAATAGTTTGTATGCTGATTTCCACCTGAGATCTAGGGCCAGAACTGGCTCAGTCTTGATGGGATCTGGGTCATTTTTGTCCATTTGACAATAAATGGGTCATGTGGGAGAATAAACCCTTCTGCTCACAATGCCTGGAGGAGGAGCTGTTAAAATCCTGCTGCCTGTCTCTGCACAGAGCTGACCTCACCAACTTCATCCCTTGTACAGTGTTTTGGAGGTGTTCAGGCTGGAAAAGATGTTTGATCACACACTGTGCAGCCCTGCCAGACCAGCAGGTTTTGTTCTGGGCTCTTCACTGCACAGGCTCCCAGGGCCCATCTCCAAATCCTAAATCAGGGCAGTGACATCCGCTTGGGCTCCTGGCTGAGACTGAGAGCCCAGCTGGGCTGTGCCCTGGTCTGTTCCCCCGTGCTGGGATGCCTTAGGTGACAGCCCTGGGGAGCAGCCCTACCCTTCCTGAGCAGCCTGGCTGCCCAGGGAGCTGGGCTCAGCATCCCTGGCCCTCTCCAGTGCCAGCTTGGCCTGCCTGTTCCCAGAGGAGCCAGCTCTGCAGGGATATGCCCATGTTCCCACCAAAATGTCATCCCCGTGCATCTGCTGGCAGCACAGGTGATCTGACCTGCCTGTCTCTTGTGAGCTTGCTGCCCTGGGGCTTGTCCTGGGGTCAGGGTGAAAATACTGTTGTTTTGCCTGGCAGCTCTGATGCTGGTGCTGCTCTCATGCCCTTCCTCCCACTGTGCTTTGTTCCCAGGCCTTTGGCCAGTCTTTCCTGCAGCCTGACATCCACCTGTTCAAGCAGAACCTCTTCTACCTGGAGACACTGAACACCAAGCAGAAGCTGTACCACAAGGTGGGTCCTGCCTGGGCCTGTGCTCTCTGGCCATGGCAAGAGGTGGGAGCTGTCCTGGGACTGCTTTTGAACTACTCAGAAGTCCAGGTCAGGATTTGGGGGTTTGTGCCACAGCCTTTGTGTGGCTGGAATGGAGTTAGCACCCCCCTGGTACTGGGAACTGGGAATGGGAGGGATCCCAGCTGCAGTCAGGCAGAGCCTGGATGTGTTCCCTGCTCTGACAGTGAGGGACAGCAGAGGACAGGAGTGACAGTGAGGTGTGTCTGGGGCAGCAGCAGCTGGACCCTCAGTGGCTCAGTGAGTGCCTGCAGCATTCCCTCCTGGGCAGCTGCAGGTGTCTGCTGTTCCAGCTCACTGCACTGGGAGTCTCCATCTCCATGGACCCATCCTGCAGGCCCTGTAACCCATCCTTGGCTGCTGGACTAAATCTGCAATCCATGGAACCTGGCCAGCCTGGGAAAGCAGAGCTTGCAGTTTCTCATCTCTGGTCACACCTGAGGGGCAGCCCTTTGTGTTCACAGGTGTCTAAGGCAGATTTCAGGCCCCTGGCCACATTCCCTGGCTCCCAAGAGCACTGTGCAGGGAACACCTGGCTGGAATTGGAGTGGGACTTGATACTGGTGGCTTTGCCAATGCTTAAAACTTGGGTCAGAGCATGGAATCATGGAATGGTTTGGGCTGGGTGGGACTGTAAAGATGATTTATTTTTAACCCCCTGCCATGGCAGGGACACCTTCCACTGTCCCACGGAGTTCCAAACCCTGTCCAGCCTGGCCTTGGGCACTGCCAGGGATCCAGGGGAGCCACAGCTGCTCTGGGCACCCTGTGCCAGGGCCTCAGCAGCCTCCCAGGGAGCAATTCCTTCCCAATATCCCATCCAGCCCTGCCCTCTGGCAGTGGAAGCCATTCCCTGTGTCCTGTCCCTCCATGCCTTGTCCCCAGTCCCTCTGCAGCTCTCCTGGAGCCCCTTCAGGCCCTGGCAGGGGCTCTGAGGTATCCCTGAAGCCCCAAACCATGAGGTAAGTGTGGCCAAATTCAATGTTAACTCTCAAGCTGATACTATTTGAGCTTATTTTGGCCTTTTTTGATCTGGCTTGGCTTAAAAAATCATCTCAGTGCTCACCAGGGTGTGCAGATGCCGCTGGAGCTGTGGCTCCTCTGTCCTTGCTGGATTTGTCCTCCTGTGGGAGGAGTGAAGTCCCCTAACCCTGAGCCCCTGTCCCCGTGCAGAAGATCTTCAGGACCACGATGCTGTTCCAGTTTGTGAACGTGCTGCTGCAGGTGCTGGTGCACAAGTCCCACGACCTGCTGCAGGAGGAGATCGGCATCGCCACCTACAACATGGCCTCGGTGGACTTTGATGGCTTCTACTCCGCCTTCCTGCCCGAGTTCCTGGCCAGCTGCGACGGCGTGGACTCCAACCAGAAGAACGTGCTGGGGAGGAACTTCAAAATGGACAGGGTAAGGAGGGGCCTGCAGCACTGTGGTGCTGCCAGGGTGCACAGTGCTCCCCCAGAATGCGCTGGCGATGTTTCCAGGCAGTGCCTTTGCTCCCAGCACTTCCATGCTCAGCAATCCCCAGCCATGGGGTTCTCAGAGCAGGCAGCAGAGCTGCCATCACCCCTCAGGCTGCACGGTGCTGTGGGAGTCAGGGAAGGTGTTTCCTGGAGGAAGGTTTCACTGCACTGGGCTGATGCTCAGCTCCTTGCCTGAATCTTGATCCAGCTGCTGGCCAGATGTTTGAGGGTTACAGTAAGGACAGCAGAGTACCTGCACAGGCTCACAATCCCTGCAAACCCCTCGTGTGTGGGAAGGAAACGTGTGGAATATCATGGCAGAGCAGCAGGTTCTGGCTTCCATTGGCTGAGGGTTGTCCATTGAGTGCTCCCTGTCCTGAGGGAGGAGATGGGAATTTGAGACCAAGGGGGAGGGTAGGAATAGAGCCCTGGGGGAATTGGTTGCCTCTGGAAGGTAACTGTTCTTCAGGAATACCAGCCCTTGTTAGGGAGGGTGTGACACCCAGGAGCCTTGGCAGGAGGGCAGCAAGGAATTAGTGCTGCATCTGGCCATGGAGCCAGGATGGGAGAGCTGGGGGAGAGATGGATCCAGGGAGAGCTCAGAGCCCCTGCCAGGGCCTAAAGGGGCTCCAGGAGAGCTGCAGAGGGACTGGGGACAAGGCATGGAGGGACAGGACACAGGGAATGGCTCCCACTGCCAGAGGGCAGGGCTGGATGGGATATTGGGAAGGGATTGTTCCCTGGGAGGGTGGGCAGGCCCTGGCACAGGGTGCCCAGAGCAGCTGTGGCTGCCCCTGGATCCCTGGCAGTGCCCAAGGCCAGGCTGGGCAGGGCTTGGAGCAGCCTGGGACAGTGGGAGGTGTCCCTGCCTCATCCCTCCCTGGATGAGTTTTAAGGCCCTTCCCAGCCCAGAGCATTCCATGATTCCATGACCATTGCTCTGGGCCTCGCTGCACCGTGAGAAGCCGGAGATGGGAGCAGAGCCTGGATCCCTGCAGTCGGCTCTGAAACCATCTCTGCCCCAGAAGCTGCAGCTCCCTGGGCTCAGACTGAGTGGGGTGGATCTGTTCACTGTGCACTGGGTGCCTGCCCCTCTCTGCTGTCCCTTCCCAGCAGTTTTTTCTCTCCCTTGCAGGACCTGCCCTCGTTCACGCAGAACGTGCACAGGCTGGTGAACGACCTGCGCTATTACAGACTGTGCAACGACAGCCTGCCCCCGGGCACTGTGAAGTTATAGTGACCGCCCTGGACTGCCCCTGCCGGGCACGGCCCGTCCTGCCGGGCGCCGCCGGGCTGCACCGCGCTCCTCGAGTGCTCCCTGCCCGGCCGAGGCCCTGGAGCCGGCAGGATGTGTCTTAACGCCCGCCCCGGGCCGTCCCGACTGCCGGGAAATCCTCTCCCGGGGCTTTCCCTCTGCTCCCGTAGCACTTTGTTGCATCTGGAGGTGTCTGGAGACATCGTGTCCGTATCAAACGCGAGGCAGAAGCGCCAAAGACCACTTCAGACATTCGTACCTTCGTGTCATTCCACCTTCCTGCCCCGCCCAGCTCTCGGAGGAGTCTCCTGGCGTTGGGACTGGTTTGGCACTTCTGTCACTCCCTTTGTTTTTAAATTGCCTTGAAAACCTCCCCGATGTTGGCGGGGATTTAGAGACTTTTTTTGGGTTTTTTTTTAAACGTTTTCTCATCATTCCATTGTGATACTAAAACAACATGCTTAATGGGAATAAAGTGCTTACTTTGTTGTTTTAAATAACTGGGGGCTGGGTTTGTTTCCCTCTAGGTCATTTTGTAGAAATGAACAGGCAGTGATCCACAGCTTTTCCCAGGATCAGGAATGAGGAGCAGCCAACAAGGATCCCAACAAGTCCAGCAGCTCCTGGAAGGTGCAGATCAGTGGTGGCTTCTTCTGCTGTCTCCTCATTGTTCTCCACCTGTGTTTTCTGTCACATGTTGTGGTGATCCATTCATCCTCTCCAGCACACGTGTCTGAATGGAGCATGAAGTGCCTGCAGGAGGAAATCCCCCATTCCAGGGAGCCTGGAGCTGAAGTTCACCCTCTGCCCAGTGCCCCAGTGGTGGCATCTGTCTGGTGAAACTGCAGACACCAGTCAGGCAGGGACAGGTTGTGTGGGGCTTGTGGATCTCTGATCACGCAGCTGGGAATGATTTCTTCTCCCTGAGGTCTCTGGTCAGGAAGCAGTATTATATCAGTCCTAATTTTTATGTTTAATAGATTAAATTTGAGAAGCATGGAGTGACAGGACAAGGGGAAATGGCCTTAGGCTGAATGAGGGCAGGGTAAGATGGGATATTGGGAATTAGGAATTGTTCCCTGTGAGGGTGGGCAGGCCCTGGCACAGGGTGCCCAGAGCAGCTGTGGCTGCCCCTGGATCCCTGGCAGTGCCCAAGGCCAGGCTGGATGGGGCTTGGAGTGACCTGGGACGGTGGGAGGTGTCCCTGCCATGGCAGGGGTGGGATGAGCCCTGAGGTCCCTTCCAACCCAAACACTCCATGATTCTGTGGAATCATTCTTAATTCCCTGTGTTTAAGTGGGCAGCTGCAGTGGCAGGAGCAGCAGCAGGCTCTGGGAGGGGAGCACTCCTGGAGATGTTCTGGGAATGTTTGGAGATGTGTTGTGGCTGCACCTGGACAGCTGGGAGGTGTCAGGGGTGAGCTGCAGTGGGGCAGCACTTCCTCCATGGTTCCTGTGTTTCAGTTTGTGGACAGGCCCCTTCCCTGTGCCCGTTTGTCATGGGGAGATGATGGATGCTGTTGGATTATCTGTGCCTTCCCTGCATCCAGGCTCTGACCTGGATGTTTGGGCTCCCTGCCCTGGAGCAGTCCGGATGCCCAGGATGTGCCTCACTGCTGCAGCCCGGGCAGGTGAGGGCTGAGCTGCCTCTGGAGGGCTGAGGGAGAAGGGAGGAAGGGGGTGATGGCTGGGCCCAGCCTTCCCAAGCTCCCTGCCAGCCACACCTGGAACAACACTCGGAGTGCCCCTGTCTCCACTGAGACTTGGAGTCCTTGCTGTTCCTGCTGGTCACGGTGCACGAGCACCCAGTGCAGGCTCCAGCCCTGGCCCTGCAGCCTGGCCCTGCTCCTGAGCTGCTCCTGGGCACCCTCAGCAGCTCTGCCCTGCCCTGGGCTGCCCTGGGGGCACGGGAAGCTGGCAGCCACTCCTGCACCTCCTGGCTGTGGCTCCCCTTGGGCTGAAGGGATTTCATCCCAGTACAGCTCTCCAGGCCCATGCTGCTTTTTTCTTGGCTTGACACAAGGTGAAAGTAGATTTTCCCTTGGTCAATGCCAGCAGCTGCCAGGTGGCCAAAGCCCAGGCTCCCATCTGCCACCCCTTGTCCTAAAACCTCTTCCTCTTTGCCACCCTTCTGTCCCATTGCCCCTGGCCTGGCAGACCTGCAGAGGGGCCTTTCCCCACCCCCAGCCCCTTGTTTGGGGCCAGAAAAGTCTCTTTTCCACAGCCTATTGAATCCCTTTGCCCATGGGCTGGCACTGGGGTGTTTTTTTGCCATGGTGCTGAGCACAGCCAGTCCCCAGAGCCCCCCAGGCTGTGGCAGGGGTTTTGTCCCCCCCTCCCTGTGCCAGGGTGGTAACAGGGACAGTGGGATCAAGCCCAGCCCTCAGGATACTCCTCAGTCCTTCAGGTCAGCACAGATGTGGGAGACAGGCTCCAAGCAGCCAGGCTTTTCCATGAGCCTGTCAGGCTGCTCTCCCATGAGGTGTCTGAGTGCGGGGAAGCCCAGTTCAGAGTGGTTCCCCACACTGGGGTCTGGAATGGGCCTTGAGAGGTGATCAGAGGCTCCCGCCTGGGCAGTTCCTCTGCCCCCAGGGCCTTGCACCCCTTCCCCAGCACCCCCTGTGTCCAGGGCAGGTCTGTGCCCACAGGGGACACTGCCCTGGCTGCTCCAGGGCTGGGCTTCCCTTGTGCCCCAGTTCAGCCTGGCATGGGCTGACCTGGCTAGACCCTGCAGAGGCAGATTTGGGTCCTGGCAGGGTCTGAGCTCCCACCCCACAGGGCTTGGGATTCCAACCCGGGATGTTCCGTGTCAGGATGCTCCGTGCTGGAATGCTCTGGATGGGGAGGATGCTCTGTCCCGGGAGGTCCCGAGCAGGCGCGGCGGCCTTTAAGGGGAGGGACGGAATCCTGACCCGTCCCCGGGCCCTGAAAGCCTCGGCAGACCGACCGAGCCCGGCTCCGAGCCGCCGGGGCCGCCATGGGCTCCCTGGGGCGCTGCCTGGCCCGGAGCCTCCCCGGGCCCCGCTGCTACTGCTCCGGTGAGACACGGCCCCGTCCCTGTCCTGTCCCGGGGACCCTATCCCACCCTCATCCTGCCCCTGGGGACCCTGTCCCCATCCCTGCTCCAGAGAACCCGGTCCCCATCCCTGTGGGCCTTCAGCCCCTTCCCTGTCCTGCCCCTGGGGACCCTTTCCTCATCCCCGTCCTGCCCATGGGGACCCTTTCCTCATCCCCGTCCTGCCCATGGGGACCCTTTCCTCATCCCCGTCCTGTCCCCTGCCGGTGCTGCCCCTCAGCGCTGCTGTCCCCTCGGTGCCCCATCCCCTCGCAGTGTCCCCGGTCCCCCCGTGCCGGGCGGGTGGCGGCTCACGGGCTCCTGTGGCCCCTTTGTGGGGCGAGTCAGTGCCAGGCGCTGCTGTCCCCAGCCCCGTGTGCCGGGATGCGACAGAGGCCGGAGCTGGCGCTCCCTGAAGTCCCAAGGGGTTCAGTGTCCCCAGGGAGGTGCTGGAGGGACCGGGCAGGACCCTGGCAGAGCCAAGCCGTGCTCAGCAGTGCCCGGCTGAGCTCACGGGCTCGGTTTGTCCGGCACCGGGGCCACCCGGCCCCGCAGCCCGGGACGGGTCCCCGAAGGCATTGGCAGTGAAGTGTCCGCTCCCTTCCTCCTCTCCCCCTCTCCCTTCCCGTCCTTCCTGTCCCCTCTGTCCCGCCGGCGGACGGGATGCGCTGTCCCCTGGGGCTTCTGTCCCTTCCTGCGGCGCAGCCGCGGCAGGGCCAGCGGCGGGGTGAGACCTGCTGTGCCTCGGGTGACAGCGGGACCGGGACCGGACCGGACCCTGCTGTGCCTCGGGTGACAGCGGGACCGGGACCGGACCCTGCTGTGCCTCGGGTGACAACGGGACCGGGACCGGACCCTGCCGTCCCTCGGTCCCCGATTTTCCCCTTCAGCAGCGGAGCGCTGTGACCGGGCCGCGGGAAGGCCCCGGGGCCGGGCAGGGGACAGTCCCCAGCACGGGGACACGGCACGGACGTGCCTGGCTTAAAGGCTGTGTTTCCTGGCCACGGACATGTCCCCAACACCCGTCAGAGCTTTGTGACACGTCCCCTGGGACCCCAGCAGCCTGAGAGGCACAGCTTGGCCAGGGGACACGCCCCGGGATGGGATGGGATGGGATGGGATGGGATGGGATGGGATGGGGACAGGGGGGGGGACAGCGATGGGGACACGGATGGAAACAGGAACGGGGACAGTGATGGGGCCAGGGATAAGTACAGGGATGGGGGCGGGTTCCCATCGGCAGCCTGGGCCCGAGTACAGCCCGTGGTGCCGCGGGGACAGCTCGGGGCCCTGCTGCCGTGTCGGGGGGTCCTGTGTCCCCACGCGGGGTGACAGCGGCCCGCGGCCCCGCGCAGCCCCCGCGGCGCTGCAGGAGAGGACGCTGCTGGTGGCCAAGCCGGACGCGGTGCAGCGGCGGCTGCTCGGGGACATCATCCAGCGCTTCGAGCGCCGCGGCTTCCAGCTGGTGGCCATGAAGCTGCTCCAGGTACGGGGCCCGCGGGGAGCGAGCGGGGCTGCCCGGGGGCACGGCCCGGGTGTCACCGTCACCGCCGCTGCCCAGGCGGACCGGAGCCTCGTGGAGCAGCACTACGAGCAGCTGCGGCTGAAGCCCTTCTACCCCGCGCTCGTCGCCTACATGACCTCGGGGCCGGTGGTGGCCATGGTGAGGGGACAGCCCGGGGGGCGCGGGGGGCTCAGCTGTCCCTGTCGCTGTCCCTGTCCCTGTCCCGCAGGTGTGGGAGGGCTACAACGTGGTGCGGTGCACGCGGGCCATGGTTGGGGACAGCAGCGCCGTGGGGACAATCCGCGGGGACCTCAGCGTGCACATCACCAGGTAGGGCCGCGGGGGCGGGCCCCAGGGCGGTGGCACTGTCCCCATCGCTGTCCCCTCGCAGGAACGTGGTCCATGCCAGCGACTCCGCCGAGGCGGCCCAGCGGGAGATCGGCTTCTGGTTCCGGCGGGACGAGCTGGTGGCCTGGGACAGCAGCGACAGGGACAACATCTACGGGCTCTAGGGTCGGGCCGGCCGGGGGCACCCCGCCCCCAATAAACCCCGGTGTCCCCAGCTCTGAGTCCAGTCTGCTCCCTCGGATGTCACCAGGAAGCTCTGGGAGGCACTGGGATGTACTGGGAGGCACTGGGTGATCATGGAGGGCACTGGGATGTCCCCAGAGGGCACTGGGGTGGTACTGAGAAGCCCCAGCAGACCCTGGGCTGTCCCTGGGGAGTACTGGGCTGTACTGGGAAGCTCTGGGATGTCCCTGGTACATCCGTGGAAGGTACTGGTCGGTACTGGGAAGCCTTTTGAGGCACTGGGATGTCCCTGGGAGACTCTGAGGAGCTCTGGGTGTCCATGGACTGTTCCTGGGGGACACTGGAGCTGTGCTGGGAAGCTCTGTGGGAAACTGGGATGGTGCTGGGAAGCTCTGGGATGAGCTGGGATGAACCCTGGGAGCACTGGAGCCGTACTGGGAGGCTCGGGAAGCCCCTGGGATGCCCCCGGGAGCACTGGAGCTGTACTGGGGGGCCCTGCGAAGAGCGGGGCTGTGCCTGGGGGCGGCAGGGGCTCTGCAGGACATCAGGGTGGGGTCTGAGCTGTGAAACTGGGAACTCCGTGCGGCACTGGGAACCGCTGGGACACCGCTGGGTGGCACCGGACACCGCTGAGAGGCGCTGGATGCCACTGTGAAACGCCGAGACACCACTGGGTGGCACTGGGGCCGCTGGGACACTGGGGAAAGCACCGGGACACCGCTGTGTGTGGATAGCACTGGGAACACTGGGAGAGCTCCGGGACAGCTCTGGGACAGCACTGGGAGCTCACTGAGATAACACTGGGATCTCTCTGGGATCTCTCTCTGGGATCTCTCACTGGGATCTCTCTGGGATATCTCACTGGGATATCACTGGGATATCACTGGGATATCTCACTGGGATCTCTCACTGGGATCTCTCACTGGGATATCTCACTGGGATATCTCTCTGGGATCTCTCACTGGGATCTCTCACTGGGATATCTCACTGGGATCTCACTGGGATCTCTCACTGGGATATTTCTGGGATCTCTCACTGGGATCTCTCACTGGGATCTCTCACTGGGATATCTCTGGGATCTCTCACTGGGATCTCTCACTGGGATCTCTCACTGGGATCTCTCACTGGGATATCTCACTGGGATATCTCACTGGGATATCTCACTGGGATATCTCTCTGGGATCTCTCACTGGGATATCTCACTGGGATATCTCACTGGGATCTCTCACTGGGATCTCTCACTGGGATCTCTCACTGGGATCTCTCACTGGGATCTCTCACTGGGATCTCTCACTGGGATCTCACTGGTGGCCCCTCGCTGCAGTTCCCGCCGTGGCCGCTCGGTGTCGCTGTGTCGCGGGTCGCTCCCCGTTGCCAGGCGACGGCGGCGTTGCCCGCGCAGGCGCAGTGCGCAGCGCCCGCGCCGCCATGGCCGAGGCCGCCATGGCCGTGCGGGTGCCGCCGGACGAGGTCGGGGACGAGTGTCTGCGGCAGTACCGGCACCTGCTCAGCCCCGACCTGCTCGCGTGAGTCCCGCCGCTCGGGGGGCCAAGGGGCGCCTCCCGGGGCCGGCTCTGACCGTGCCTCTGTCCCACAGGGGCCAGGTGGCTTTCATCACCGGCGGCGGCTCCGGCATCGGCTTCCGCATCGCCGAGATCTTCATGAGGTGCGGGCCCCGCGGCGGGGCTGCTCCTTCCTTCGCTTCGCTTCCCTGCTCCTCCCTCCTCTTCACCCCCTTCTCTTCTCTGTCCCCGGTCCCGTCCCTGTCCCGCTGCGCTGCCCGGCCCTGCAGGAGCCGGGGTGCGGCCCGGGGGCTCCGGGGCCGGGCCCTGCCTCTCCGGGCCTGCGGGCCGCAGCGCCGCGGTTCCTGCGGGTGCCGCCGGGCCTGCGGTGACCCCGCGGTGCTGCTGCGGAGCCCGGCCCGTCTCAGCGGCGCCTTCCCTGCAGGCACGGCTGCCGCACCGTCATTGCCAGCAGGAACCTGCAGCGCCTGACCGAGGTGAGTCCAGCAGCCTGCGAGCCCCGAAATCCTGCTCTCTCCCGGTGGGGCCGAGCCCTGGGAATAGTGCAGTACGAGGAATGGCCTCCCAGTGCTTCCCAGTGCCTCCCAGTGCCTCCCAGCCTGCCAGCCCCGGGCACTCCGGCGGTTTGGGGCTGCACCCACTGCACAGCTGTGTTAACCTGGAACCTGCATTGTGGGGGCTATTCCGTGATCCTGATTGCTTTCTGTGGGGGAGAGAGACAGAAGTGGGCTGTGGGGGAGGTCTGTCAGCAGGACAGAGCCCAAGGTTGGACTGAAAGCTCAGTGTGGAGTGGGAGCAGACCCAGGGGCAGTGTGGCTTGTGGGTCGCACAGGTATCCTGTGTTTTGAGCAGAGGGGAGGGTGCAAGGGGTGGCTGTCATTTCCCACCCCCTCGTGCTCATGTGCCAGAAGAAGCTGGCTCAGCAGGTTTTTAGTCCTCAGGGGCCAGAGTCTTCTGAGGCCACAGAATCTGCAGTCCAGGACTCCAGCTGCTCGTGCACCTGTGTGCTACTGGGGTCCAAGACCTCTCACAGAGCCAAAAAAGAAGTTGGAGCAGCTCTGGGTGTTGTGTGGAGTTGCTGCTGAGCCTCTGTGTCCCCTGTGCTTAATTTGCTGGGGAAAATGTTGTTCTTAGTGAGCCATGGGGGTGGCTTGTGACAAACCCTGAGCTGCAGCGCTGGTCTGTCTCACAGCCTGACGCCTGGCTGCTCTGTCCTTGCCCTTTTGCCCACTGACTTTTTGGATCTAAAGGGCGATCATGCCTGGGCTCATGCCAAGAATGCTTTGCTGGGGTCCAACCTTTGTGCTTGCCCTGCAGAGATTGGGCTGTGGGCTGTGCTGTGTCCAGAGCAGCCCGTGCAGGCACCTGGGCTTAGCCAGCCCATGCATTGTGACTGGAATGCACCAAGCAGGAGCTTTCCCTGGCTACCCCAGGGCTAGCAGGGTGCAGCCAGGCTCTCTCAAGGGTCTCTGTGTTCTTTCAGGCCTCGAAGAAGCTGGTGGCAGCCACAGGGCAGCAGTGCCTGCCCCTGTGCGTGGACGTGCGGCAGCCGCAGAGCGTCGCGGCAGCGGTGGACGAGGCGCTGCAGGAGTTCAAGAGGATTGACATCCTCATTAATGGTGAGGCTGCACAGGGCAGGGCTGGGGCTCGCTGCTGGGCAGGGTGATTTCCTGGGAGCACAGAGGAAGCAGAGATCTGTGTGTGGTGCATGGCCATCCCTGTTTGTCTAGGTGTGCATCATCCCTCGTGCTGGCTGTGCTGCCGGGCACCCAGAGCCACCAGCTTATCCCTTAGCAGGGCTGTCTCCGTGTGCTCTCCAGCATGCAGACATTGTTCCTCACCCTCCCTGTCCCAGAAGGGCCCTGATGTCTGTCCCAGCCCTGTCTTGCCTGTCCCTGTGGTTCAGGTGCTGCGGGGAACTTCCTGTGCCCAGCCAGTGCCCTGTCCTTCAACGCCTTCAAGACAGTGATAGACATCGACACCATGGGCACCTTCAACACCTCCAAAGTGCTCTTTGAGAAATATTTTCAGGTAAGTGGCACAGAGCCAGGGGACTCTGAGGAGAGGCTCTTGGAGGCAGGGGGTAGTGTCAAACCACACTGTGCTCCTGGGGAAATCAGGGAAGTGCAAGGACCCAGAGCCTCCCTGCACAGATCACTCTGTTCCCTTCCAGGGATCCCAGCCCTGAACTGGGGCTCCTCCTGTCCCTTGCCCTGGGGCTTTGCGCTGTTGCAGCACCTTTCCATGCTGTGTCACCTGGAGAAGCTGATCTCCTGCTCCCTTTCCAGCTCTGCCACTTTCCCTTGGCCTTTCCTTGTACCCTGCATGTCCCACCTCTCAGCAGGGCCCTGCTGGCTGCCCCAGCCCTGAGATTCAGTGGGTAGAGCTGCCCCAGTGATGGCTTGGCAGTGCCTGTGGGTGACTGTCCCTCCAAGCCCAGCTCTCCTGTCCCTCAGAGCCCTCTGTGACCGTTTGTGCTGCTGCCTGCCTAACTCCACATCTCCTTTCCTCCCCAGGACCACGGCGGGATCATCATTAACATCACAGCGACCCTGAGCTACCGAGGGCAGGCCCTGCAGGTGCACGCTGGGGCTGCCAAGGCTGCCATAGGTACCTCCCCCCACCCTGCTGGGGCTCTGAGCCTCGTGGGGCCAGGAAAGAAGACAATTCTTCCTCAATACTGTCATGGAAGATGCTTTGGGGAGGGGCAAGGGTGTGAATTGGTGTGGTTACTGCATGCCTGGGTTTGGGATGAGGCTCTGTGAAAAAAAAGCTGTGGCTTTTTTTTCCCCATCCAAAGAAGTTGCTGGCAGGGCTCTGCTCCTGTTTCTCACTGCTGTTGCAATCCCTCCCCAGATGCCATGACCCGACACCTCGCAGTGGAGTGGGGACCCAACAACATCCGTGTGAACAGCCTGGCCCCCGGCCCCATCTCGGGCACCGAGGGCTTCCGACGCCTGGGTGAGGCAGCCTGGGCTCACAGCCCTGCTGGGAGGGCACTGGGAGGGACCCCCAGTGCCACACAGCTCGTGGGGGTTGCTGCTGGGCACGGCTGTGCTTGGCTTGGCTGGCACAGCTCTGTGGGAGCAGCCCTTCCCACATCCCTGGTACCTCCCAGGGCACTGGTTTGGCAGCAGTTTGGGCTCTCTGGTGCCATGATGGAATGTGCTGTCCCAAAACTCAGCCCTGCCTGAGGGGTTGGCTCTTGTAGTCCATCAGCAGAGTGCTGGTGCAGCCCCAGAGGATGGGAAAGACCTGGAGCTCTTAGAGTGGGTCCAGAGGCCATGGAGATGCTCCAGGGGCTGGAGCCCCTCTGCTCTGGAGCCATGGAGACCTCAGAATCCCTTCCAGGGCCTAAAGGGGCTCCAGGAGTGCTGTACAGGGCTTCCCACTGCCAGAGGGCAGGGCTGGATGGGATTCTGGGAAGGAATTGTTCCCTGTGAGGGTGGGCAGGCCCTGGCACAGGGTGCCCAGAGCAGCTGTGGCTGCCCCTGGATCCCTGGCAGTGCCCAAGGCCAGGCTGGGCAGGGCTTGGAGCAGCCTGGGATAGTGAAAGGTGTCCCTGCCCATGGCAGGGGAGTAGAAGGAGAGATCCCCCCCAACCATTCCATGGTTCTAGAGCTTTCTGAGGTCCTTGAGCTCGCTGTGTCAGTACAAAATCCCTGCTAGGTTTGAGCTCCCCTCCTTTAAATCTTGCCAGGTTTTTATCCCAGGGCTGTGCCAGGATCTCATCCCAGTTCCCTGGAGCACTCAGCCAGCCCCATGGGCAGTGCTGCAGTGCCTGGCCAGCCCTGCTGGTGGACAGTCCTCCCATGGTCCAAACTGACTCTTTCCTGCTCCTTTTAGGTGGGAAGTTTGCTGAGCAATCCAACCAGTTCTCCGTGATCCCGCTGCAGCGCGCGGGGAACAAGACGGAGATCGCGCACAGCGCGCTGTACCTGGCCAGCCCCCTCTCGTCCTACGTCACCGGCACCACCCTGGTCGTGGATGGGGGCAGCTGGCTCACCTCCCCCAACAGCTTCTCTGCCTTGCTGGGTATTGCCTCCTCCTCTGCTAAACTCTAGGTGACTGCATTTCCCCCTCGTGGGATTGGAGCAGGGCTCCTCAGGGAAACGCTGCTTTTCCCTGGGCACGGGGCACAGGTGCTGTGAGGAGCGGCTGAGGGAGCTGGAAAGGGACTCAGCCTGGAGAAAAGGAGGCTCAGGCGGGACCTTGTGGCTCTGCACAGCTCCTGACAGGAGGGGACAGCCAGGGTGTCAGGTTCTGCTCCCAGGGAACAGGGATAAGACAAGGGGTAACAGCTTCAAGCTTTGCCAGGGGAGGTTTAGGTTGGGTATTAGAGAAAATTTCTCTGTGGAAAGGTTGATCAGGCACTGGACAGCTGCCCAGGACAGTGATGGTGTCCACATCCCTGGGGGTATTTAAAAACCATGTGGATGTGGCATTTGGGGACATGTTTTAGTGGTGGCCTTAGTAGTGCTGGGGGAACAGTTGGATTTGATGGTCCTAGAGGGCTTTTCCAGCTTAAACAATAATTCTTAACCATGATTCTCCTGGGGCATGGCTGCTGGAGCAGTGGGTACAGCATCCTCCTGGACAGTCCTTGGGATGAGCAGAACCTGCTGGATTTTCCCTTTGAGCCTGGCTTGTGACATGGTGTCTTTTGGACGCTTGTCCAGACACCTCTGAGATTCCCCCAAAGCAGCTGATGCCCATTTTCTGTGCCCCAGCAGCAGGATTGAGTACAGAGCATCCTAAGAGCCTCTTTCTTTCATGGATTCCTGCAGCCTGGCAGGGGCAGGGGTCTCCTGCTTTCCTCTCCTCCCTGCCTGTGTCCCACCTGGCTGGGCAGGCCCCAGCAGGGCTCTGTCCCCACCTCCACCCTCTCTTGCAGATGTCTGGGCTGCAGGAGCAAACCAGCCCCACTGATGGACAGCCTGGGACTGACCGACGGACAGACGTGACCCGGGACACCGAGTGGGGACATCTCCCAGAGGCAGAGCTGACAGCCACAGCCTCTCCTTGGCCCCTGGTGGTAGTGGTGACACTGCCAGTGCCGTGTGTGCCTGGGGGACACAGCTCTGGGGTGCTGGGTGGGGACCAAGCCCACCCCCATTGTGCCATTGCTGCCTTCTGAGCTGGTGTGCCTGGGGGTGCAGAGACAGCTTGGGATGAGATGGTCACTGGCCCTTTGTGCCTCCCTCCAAGCTGCTCCTGTGGCCCTTCCCAAGCCCCAAGCAGTGCCACCCATGGGTACCCATCCTCTCACTCCCCTTTCCCCTGTCTTAGCCTGAGAACTGCACAGGAGCCCCAGCAGCAGCAGCTCCTTTTGGGAGGGGGAGCAGCTCAGCCTGCCTGGGGTTGGGGTCACCCAGCATGGGGGGCCCAGTTCTGCCTTGGCAGCTCCTGGAGGGGAAACCCTGCCTGGGCAGGTGGCTGTGTCCCCTGAGGGGTCCTGGCTGGCACAGTGGTCCTGGGAGGCTGCCAGGGGTGCAGCTGGGATGCCCCTCCTGGGAGCAGAGGTGGTGTGAGGGCAGATCCCCCAGGTGCTGCTCTGCACTGCAGGTGTCAGTGCTCTGTCCACAGCCATCTGTCACACCAGTGTCACGCTGTCCCAGACACTCAGGCTGAGGCTAGTGAAGGGCTGGAACTGGAATGCAGCCCTTTCCTCCTGCTGGGCTGCACGGGTGGTGCTGCTGGAGCCAGCCCTGTCCCTGGTGCTGGTGCCCCGGGGGACACACACTGCTCCTGTGCACTCTCCTGCTGCTGCTGTAGTTTTTAGGCTCACCCTGGATTCCATGAAGCTTGTTCTCCCACTTAATCGTGTTTCCTACTTGATTGTAGGCTTGCCAGATTTTACTCCTTCCTCCAGGCCACAAATAAAGAATTTGCCCCCTGAAGCAGTGATGCCTCTGTCTGCTGCATGAGCACCAGTGCCCTGCCCAGCTGACTGCTCCAAACTGGGCACTAAGGGACAGGAAGAGCCACTGCTCCCACTGCCAGGGCCTCGTGTGGCTCCAGTCCTTGGCTCTGTGGTGCTTGGGGACCTGCCAGCTCCTCAGCCCCAGGGCTCTGGGAAGCTGGTTCCAGCAGCAGAGGTGGTGGGGAGCTGCTGAGGGCTTTGGTGAGAGGCTCAGCCCTTCAGGGGGATGGGGATGCTGTGCTTGGGCTGGGATCTGGCTGGATCCTTTGCCTGGGCCCTTGGGATTTGGCTCTGGCTGCAATATTCCTCCTGCTGGGTCACAGGCTGTGTTTTCTCCTGGAGAGGGTTGTGTGGTTGTGCTGGCTCTCCTGCCCAGCTGCAGCCTGGTCTCTGACCTGCAGCCCTGTTCTGGGGGGCTCTGTGGATTTCACTGTTCCACCATGAGCAGGTGCCTTGGGCACTGCCAGGGCTGTCCTGGCTCCTTGGCCACCCCAGGAGGAGGGAGCTGAGTTTGGCCACGTGTCCCCAGCACCAGGGGAGGGCAGAGCTCCGGGCCCAGCCTTGGAGCTGCAGGAGCCCACCCAGGGGCACGGAGCTGCCTCCCAGCACCAGGCTGTCCCCTCCAGCCCTGCAGGCTCCTCGCTCCCTGCCAGCAGGAACCTAACAGGAACCCTGGCTGCTCGAGCTGTCTGAAAACCGGGAATTGCATTGCCTGTGGGATTTTGAGGGGATGGCTGAGGCAGGTGCAGCTGTGCTTCCCCCGTGGGACTGACCCAGGAGCCCCTGCTTGCCTTTAGGGTGTGCTGAGGCAGGGGATTTGGAATGGGGGTTTCCATCCTTGCAGCACTGGGCTGGCTGGGCAGGGGTGACATCGTCCCTGGGGGTGCTGCTGAGCTCTGGCTCTCGGGGTGAGTGTGCTGGGGGCACATTGTGGCCCAGCCAGGCTGCTCCTGAGATGTCACACACATCCGTGGCCTGGGCAGGGTCACTGGGGCCAGGGATGCTCTTGCTCATCAAGTTTGCTGCTAATTATACCCAGGGGCTGTAATTCCACCCTCTGGGCCAGCTCAGGGCTGTGTTAGTGGGGTCATCCCGGTGCTCAAGCTGCACCGAGCCTGCAGGCTGTGAGCCCCAAGCACGGGCATTAATTAACCCATTGGCATGGCCCCAAGGGTGTCCCGGTGCTCAGTTCCCCCCTGGAGCAGCTCAGGCATCCCGGGCACAGCGCTGTCCCACCGGGGCTGGGGGTCCCGGAGCACGGCTCATCCCCCCGGAGGGATTCGGGGCTCGCACCCGGAGCAGCGGGCAGTCCCCACAGGGGCTGGGGTCCCGGTTCCTCAGCGGGGGGATTTGGGGGTTTGGGGGTTTGGGGTCCCCATTCACGGTGCCCCACGTGCTCGAGCTCCGCCTGGCCCCGCCCCCTCCGCCGGCCCCGCCCCCGCCGCGCGCGAGCCGGGCTGGGGGCGTGGCCTCGGCACGGGCTCGCGCCGCGGAGGGGCGGGGCGAATCGGGCCGGCAGGCGAGTGACGTCACCGCCCCGGCTACTGCGGCGCGGCCGGGCCGGCTCTGCCGCTGTCCGGGCGGGCGCGGGGCTGCCCTTCCTCGGCGCCGCCTCCCCTCACCCCCGGTCCCGGGCAGGACCCGCCGCCCCGGCCTTCGGAGCCGCCGCTCCCCGGGCAGGGCGGGACCGGCGGGGCCGTCCCCGGTGTCGGCGGGCGGGGCCGGCGTTCCTCGCACAAAGCCGCGAGTGCCGCGGGGACCGCACCGGCACCGGCACCGCCCCGATGTGAGCGGGGCATGGCCGCGGGGCATGGCCCGGGGCGGGCGGCGGCGGGCGCGGAGCGCCGGCGGTGAAGATGGAGCCGCGTCCGCCTGGGACCGAGCCCCCGCTGCCCCGGGGGCCGGGACCGGGGCCCGAGCCGGAGCTGGAACCGGAGCCGGAGCTGGACCTGGAACCGGAGCTGGAACCACAGCCGGAGCTGGACCTGGAACGGGAGCTGGACCTGGAACCGGAGCTGGAACCACAGCCGGAGCTGGACCTGGAACTGGAGCTGGGACCAGAACCGGAGCCAGAGCTGGACCTAGAACCCGAGCTGGACCTGGAACCGGAGCCGGACCTGGACTTGCAGCGGGAACCGGAGCCAGAGCTGGACCTGGAGCCGGAGGTGGAACCGGAGGCAGAGCTGGGCCCGGAGCCGGAGCTGGATCTGGACCTGTGGGCGCTTGAGCCCGGCGCTCCGGGCGCGGCGCCGCCGCCCTGGTGCCCGGGGCGGGCCGGGGGCAGCCCGGGCCCGGAGAGCCCCCCCGAGCCCCCGCCCGACGAGGAGCCGCGCCTCCGCCCGGTCTTCGACGCCCTGGACCGCGACGGCGATGGCTTCGTGCGCGTGGAGGAGTTCGTGCAGTTCGCCACGGCCTACGGCGCCGAGCAGGTGAGCACCGGGCACCGGGCACCGCACCTGCCCGCCGTGGGCCGGGCCCGGGACACCGGGCAGGCGGCACCGCTCGGTGCCCGGTGGGCCCGCGGCCCCAGGGTGATGGTGATGGTGGTTTCTGTGCCTTGGAGAGCGGCAGTGTCGCCAAGGACAGCGCTGCCGCCCCCGGTGAAGGGCACCCGGCCCGAGCGGCTCCCGGGGGGAGCCGGAGCCGCCGGGCTCGGGGAGCAGCGCCGCCGGGAGCCGCGCTCTTTGTTCTCCATCGCTGCCGCCCCGGGGCTCGGCTGGCCGGGGGCAGCCCGGGCCCTGGGGCTGCTCCGTGCCCCCGTGCTGACCGTGGGTCACTAAGGGAGCATCCCTGCCGGTGGCAGGGACTGGAGCGAGGTGATCCTGCGGGGCCTTTCCAGCCCAGGCCGTTCCCTGCTACCTCGCCCGTCCCGGCTTTGACAGCCTGGTTGTGTATTTTTCCCCTTTTCTGCTGCTTTGTGCCCTGGCGAGCCGGTGTTCCCCTGCAGCAGATCACGGGCGATGTAATTTGAAGCTGCCTGGGCTGACCCAAAATGGAGCAAGCTCCGGCAGCGCTCACCGGGGGATGGAGATGGATCTGTTGGTGCTTCATGCGCTGGCCCGGGCTGGCATCGCTACCAGGAAAAGAAGATTTATTGTTTTAAGGAATGCAGGTATTGCTGTGAAGTTTCCCTGTGCCTGCCCGGCTCTGCTCTCGCTCTCCATCCGTGGCTGCTGCGCGGGTATTTAAGTGCCATGACAAAGCAAATCATGTGTGAAGGAGGCTTTCGGTGGAGGAGGGCTTTTTGTCCCTGTCCTCCTGCTGGAAACACCTCTCCAAGATAAAACAAAGGCATTTATTTTAGAAAAACAGCCCTGCAAAGTGGGGACAGGGAACTTCTTTGTGTTGCTGAGGGGGCACTGTGTGTGCAGGGGGTCTCGAGGTGTGAGCTCGGGTACCTCCTCTGCCTGTGCCAGCAGAGAGGTTTTTATTCCTAAATCCTCTCTTCTGCCCTGTCCTGCCGCGGGCCGGGCTCCCTGTGTCCCACTGCTGTCCCCAGCAGAGGAGGCAGGAGCAGACTGCACACGCTGCCACCTCCCCGGGGACTGTGCCTTGTGTCCCTCGGCGTGGAGCAGCCCAAGGACGCGGGGAATGGGGACAGGAGGTGGCCTGTGTGTGGCAGGTGGCTCTGGGGGTGCAGCTCAGCCTGGCAGTGCCCGACGCTGGTGTGGGGATGAGCCAGAGCTCCGGAGGGGCCTCACTGAGCCTGGAAAACACCTCAGAGCACGGCCTGGGAGTGGCTGTGGGCTGCGAAGGTCACTCGAAGCTCAGGGGGTGTCCCTGGAGGTTTGTGCCATTGGATGGTGTCTGTCCTCATGGATCTGTCTGGGAAGGGGCTCTGCGGGCTCCCTGTTCCCTCCTGCTGAGCACAGCCAATGCTGCCTGTGCTGCCATGAATGATGCTTTGGAAAGCCATTTCTCTTCAGCCAGAGGCTGCTCCAGGCAGCTCCTGGCACTGGGACAGCGGGTGCTGGGCACCTTGGGGTGGCTGGTGTGGCACTGCCTGGGCCAGCAGGTCCTGGGCACTCCAGGGGTCTGGCAGAGGAGGAAAGGTGATGCCTGTGTGTGCAGGAGGACTTGGTGTGAGTCTGCAGCTTAGAAAGGACCAGGGCACACTGAGGGAGGAGGGGAAGGGGTTGGGGATTGGGTCTGTAAGCTCCCAGCAGATCCTATTTGTTCCTCATTCAGTGCCCTCTGTGATTACCCAGGCACAGGAGAACCATCACAGCCCGACCCCTCCCTCACAGCACCCCAGTTCTGGTTGTGGCACAGCCTTTATTTACACCTTCAGGGTCCCAATCAGGGGGAAGGGTCCCACAAGTGTCACTGAGTCCAGCTCCTGGCCCTGCACAGACACCCAACAATCCCACCCTGGGCATCCCTGGGCATCCCTGTCCAAACACCCCTGGAGCTCTGGCAGCCTCGGGGCTGTGCCGTTCCCTGGGCAGTGCCAGCACCCTCTGGGGAAGAACCTTTCCTGATCTCCAACCTGAGCTCCCTGATGTGTGGAGTAATAAAGGGAGGAGCTCTGGGGCAGTTCCTTGACCTATTTTTTGTGAAGCAGCTGGAACTTGGGCCCAAAGTGGGGCTTCTGGACAATGGAGATCTGGCTCAGATGGGAGTTAAAGGGCAGGAGCATCCCCAGTGGGTAAAACTGTGCTCAGGGGACTAAAGGGACCCTCGAGGTGTGAATAAAGCTTGTGCCACAGCCGTGATTGGGATGCTGGGAGAGAGGGGTGAGGTGTGATGGCTGGGTAATCACAGAGGGCAGTTAATGAGGAACAAACTCCAGCCCCTTGCTGCAGGTACCTGCTTCCCTTTCTGCTGCCCTCCTTCCTCCTGCCCACAGGGGTGGCTTCATGGTGGTGGAACAAATGGCTAAATTGAAGCCCAAGCAGCTGATTGCCAAGGCTGGAGAGCCTGTGTGTGTGTATCCACATGGCTGAGGAGCTGGGGAGCAGCAAGTGTTGTCTTTAGCGCTCAGTCAAACACCAGAGGCATTCATGGGCTGCTGAGTGAGCACTGTCAGCTCGTTTGGCTGCAACAATTATTAGCTAAATGTCAAAGGGAAGGCACCAGCTGGCGTTTATTCCATAAACACCATGGGATTGTGGGTTTCTGGCCGGATGAATTGGGTGTTTTTCTCTCCATGGGGATAGAAAATGGGGTTGGGATGGGGTTTTGCTTAAGCAGCTTGGAGGGCTGGCTGGGAGGGCTCTGTGGCTGTGCTGCTGGCATGGGGCAGGGATCCAGGCAGAGAAAAAGGCAGTTTGTGTTGACCTGCAGTTATAACAGCTGATAGGGACTGAGCTCTTGCCAGTGCCTTCATCTTCAAAGGCGTGATGGGAGGGGGTGCTGGGGGTGACACCTGAGCCAAGGGTGGCCTCGAGCAGGGAGGGACAGCCTTGGGATGGCCCCCACAGCCTGTCCCGGGAGGGGGCTTGTCCAGCATGGATTGTTCTGCCACTTGGAAGGTTCTCCTGGACCCCTGTTATGCTCCATGGATTTACAAACAAGATGTGGGACAGAAGGGTCTTGAGGACAACTTGACTTTCCCTGAGAACCACTTGATTTTTCATCCAAAACCCCTGGACTGCTCCCAGACCACCTGGGAGGCAGCTGCCAGTGGTGCTATGTTGTTATTGTCTCTTTCCTCCCCCTTTTCCCTGCTTTTCTCTGGGATCTGCTGCTCCCTGGAGCCGCTGGCTGGGGCAGAAGGATGGAGTAAGATTGGCTTAAACAGCGAGCAGGGAGGTGGGGACACGCTTGATGTCACTTTTGTGTCACCTTGTAAAGCAGGAGGGGTTGTGTCTTGCACTTGTGGGGGTTGCACAGACCCTAAGGCCATTGTGCAGCCACCTTTGGTTTAATTTTTTTATTCCAAAATTAACTTTTCTGTGTCCTGCCCACCGTAGCCCTCCATGTGTCTGGCTGGCTGAGGTGACAGAGCCCAGGGCTTTTCTCCCTGGGTTTATTTCCAGCAGGCTCACAGGAGAATGGATTGTTTGTAAGGCTGAGGACAAGCGTCCTGCTGGCACCTAGGGTTGTTTTTCCTTTTCTGTTGTGATCTAACAGACAATTGGAGAAGGAAAAGCCTCTTGCACCACATGATCTCACTGCCTTGGCTCAATTAAGAGAAATCCCAGAGTTTGTCTTGCTCACTTCCAAAGGCTCCTATTCCAAGGGATCTTCAGCCTTTTTTTTTTTTCCTCTTGATGATCAGTTTGAGCTTCATTCCAGTGGGATTTGTTTTGCTTTCTTAAACATTTCCATCCCTCAATACCTGTCCTGCCACCACATCAGCTCATCCTCAGCTGAGCTCTCTATGTTCAGCTTTTAACTTTCCCTCTGGGGATGGTTCCTGAGGGGTTTTATCAGGTTTTTGTACTTTTCTCAGCCTCTTGGAAGGGGGTGCCCAGCCTGAGAGCTGCAGAACAAATCCCATTTGGGGGTTGGCAGGGATCACTCCAGACAGCAGCTGCAAAGAATCCTGCAGTTGGTTTTTATTTTTGAATAAAACAATCTGAAAACCTGGCAGATATTTCCTGTATTGAAGTCTGGACAGTGTCAAACTGCAGCTTTTTAGAGGTTCCCCCTGTGGTGATGCCAGGCTGGCTGTTCCTGCTCCCCTCTGTGGATCCTGGGGAGCTGGGGACCTGGACCCAGGGCTTCTCCTTCCATCTGCCCTGGCCATGCTGACCTGGCAGCTGGTTTGGGATGTCCTCCCTCTCCCCTTGGTTTTCTCCCTGTGAAATCTAATGATCTCTGTCATGAGGAAACCCCTTTTTTGTTTCTTTTTTTTGTTTCTTTTTCCATTTTCTCATGGTTCTTACCCAGTTTGAGCAGAGGAAATGCTGCTTTTATGAAGAGATTTCTAAAATTACCTCTCATGGTTTCACAGGCCAGTGAGGCTTAAATTGCCTCCAACTGTGCTGCTGTACCTTCCAGAGGCTTTAATTGCTGTTTAACTACATGGAATATCCTGGCCTGGAAGGACCACCAGGTGCAGCTCCTGGAGTTTGGTTCTGCAGTGGAGAGGGGCTGGGCTGGCAGTGGGGATGCTCTTGGTGTGCAGGAGGTGCCTGTGGATGCCCCTGTGTGCTTTGGAACAGCAACAAATCTGGAATATTTTGCTTGCTTTGACCAAGGGCCCAGTTTTTTGCCCCCAAAGAAAATCATGGCAGGAAATTTGTGGGTTTTGGGAGATTGGGTGGGAGCCCTTTCCTCTCCTCCTCCCTCCTCTCCTCCCTCTTCAAAGGGCTTTTACCACCATCAATAAATAACAGGTCTGTGTGCTCCAGGAGCTCCAAGACAGGAGTTTTTCTTTCTCCCTCAGAGAGGAAAATGCTTCCAAGCCAACATATTTTGGGTAATTTTGGGCGAGGTAGTGGCTGCTTTGCAAATTCCATTTTCAGCTCGCTTGATTCACTTATAAATATCCCCAAAGCCTCCAAGGAAGAGATGATTCCTGTGCTCCTGGGTTTTTTTAGCTGCTCCTGCCTGGGTTTGGCTTTAAGCTCCTGGGAGGCCTCCTGGGAGTGGTGGGGAGGGCTGGGAGCAGATCAGAGCTGGGCAGAGCTCTGGTGATGTGTTTGTGGCTGGGATCAGATGGAGGGATGGCTTATCCTGGAGGGATGGAGCCTGCAGGGCTGTGAATGCTCAAAGCCTGGGTTTGTCTGCAAGGGCTGGCAGGAGGGTGCTGGTGGTAATTTTATCCCAGCTCCCAGTTTATTAAATCAACCTTTTATTCTGCCTGGCTCCTGCAGGTTGAGAGTGCAGTGAAGGTGGAGTGGGGCTGGATTTTTGGGAGAGGGACTGGGGACAAGGGATGGAGGGACAGGGGATGGCTTCCCACTGCCAGAGGGCAGGGCTGGATGGGATATTGGGAAGGAATTGTTCCCTGTGAGGGTGGGCAGGCCCTGGCACAGGGTGCCCAGAGCAGCTGTGGCTGCCCCTGGATCCCTGGCAGTGCCCAAGGCCAGGCTGGGCAGGGCTTGGAGCAGCCTGGGACAGTGGGAGGTGTCCCTGCCATGGCAGGGGTGGCACTGGATGGATTTAGAGTCCCTTCCAACCCCAGCCACGCTGTGATTTGCTTTGATCAGGGTTAGATGTGTTCCTCAGGAACTGGAGTTCATTCCTGAAAAGAAACCCCGATTGTCCAGGAGGAGGAGAAGCATCAGTCCCAGCTTTGCAGAGCTGGCACGGGCTGAGGGAGCAGATCTGGGGTGTGGGTGCAGCACCAGCTGCTCTGGGGTGGGCACTGCCCCAGGCTGGCACAGGAGCCCCAGCAGCAGCAAAGGGACCATCTGAGGGTTTTCAGGGTTGGGCTGGAAAGACTAAAGCCCATCCAGTGCCACCCCTGCCATGGCAGGGACACCTCCCACTGTCCCAGGCTGCTCCAAGCCCTGCCCAGCCTGGCCTTGGGCACTGCCAGGGATCCAGGGGCAGCCACAGCTGCTCTGGGCACCCTGTGCCAGGGCCTGCCCACCCTCACAGGGGAGAATCTCTCTGTAATATCCAATGTAAATCTCTCAGGTCAAACCTTTCCCCCTTCTCCTGTCACTGCCTGTATAAAATTCCTTCTCCCTCTCTGTTTATAAACCCCCTGTAAATACTGAGAGAAGAGAGGTGGATTCACAAGAAGCTTCCTCTCAGGAGAAGAGTATTTCCTGAGGCTGTGATTGATTAAAATTGGATTGGGGTCACCATAATTAACTGGAATATGATAGTGCACCACAACACAGGGCTCATTTCAAGCTGCTCTTGCCCACAGAGGCCTCTCCCAAAGCATTCCCAGGCTGCTGATAGCATTATGTAACTCAGCCCAGACAATAATTGATAATCATTACAATTGCCCACAGAATTCCTCTCCACTTTATTCCTGTTTGACTTTCGTTTGCTGCTCATCATCAGAGGAATGATCTGCTTGGAACCCAGGGGCCTTTTTTTTTTTTTTTTTTTTAATTCCTGGCTTTGGAATTTTGCAAAACAAATTACTTCCCTTCAGCCTCAGCTGCTTGGGCAGGGAGAGTTTCTGCTGGGCCACCCTCAGCATCCCCTCTGCACTGGCACCAATATTTTTCCTAGGAATGGAACCTGAACAACAATGAACCAACATTGTTCCAGCTCTAGGAACCTGCTGGCAGTGAAGCATGCCTTGCTTCTCCCTGTTCCTCATGCCTGGCTCCATCTTTCCATAATTCCTGTGTGGGTTCCTGGCCTGGCACCCCAGGCTGGTCCCTGGGGGAGCAGTGGGAGCCCTTCTCTCTCTGTGGCTGTGTAAATTCAGGCACCCGTGCAGAATGGAGGTACAAAGCTGCCAGACTGGTTCTGCAGGGCTGGGAGTCAGGGAGGCACTGGGGAGCTCTGGGATCACTGAGTCCAACTGCTCCATCCTTGCCAGGGCCACCACTGAAACGTGTCCCCAGTGCCACATCCACGTCTTTTGTGAGATCTTCCAAGGATGGGGAGTCCACCACTGCCCTGGGCAGCTGTGCCAGTGCCTGACCACCCTTTCCATGAAGGAATTTCCCCAATATCCAACCTAAACCTCCCCTGGCACAGCTTGGGGCTGTCCCTGTTCCCTGGAGCAGAGCCCGACCTCCCCAGCTATCCCCTCCTGTCAGGAGCTGTGCAGAGCCACAAGGTCCCCCCTGAGCCTCCTTTTCTCCAGGCTGAGCCCCTTTCCAGCTCCCTCAGCCCCTCCTGGTGCTCCAGCCCCTTCCCAGCTCTGTTCCCTTCCCTGGACACCCCAGGTGTGTTTGTCAGGAGGGCCCGGGGCAGATCCTGGGGGTGCTCACAGGGGCTGACCCCAGGCCGTGTCCCCACGTGCACACAGAGTGACTCTGCCCTCGGGGATTTGTGCATTTTGTGTCTGCAGTGGCTCTCCCAGGTGCCAGAAGCATCCCCAGCTCCCCTCAGCGTGCAGGCCACGCTCTGGGTGTGCTCTGAGTGCTCTCCTGACAGGGTTTTTGGGACACGTGCAGTGCTGCTGGTGCTGAGCCAGCCCAGCCTGCTGGACGTGGTGCTCCCCTCGTTGTCCCACGTCAGGCAGAGCCCTAAAGCTCCTCTCACTTTCATTTTCCACTTTCAAATCTTTGCATCTTTCAGTCCCCTTCCCACACGGGGGGTGGTGCTGGGGCTGCTGCTTTGGGTTCAGGCCTGAGGCCTCCCAGCAGAGACAGGGCTGCAGCCACAGTGGAGAAATCAGGGCTTTCCTCATCTGCTCTCAGAATCACTGCATTTTCCTATCTTTGTGTGTCTGTGCTTTGGATCTTCCAACATTTGGGTGGGAAGGGATCTTAAAGCCCATCCAGTGCCACCCCTGCCATGGCAGGGACACCTCCCACTGTCCCAGGCTGCTCCAAGCCCTGCCCAGCCTGGCCTTGGGCACTGCCAGGGATCCAGGGGCAGCCACAGCTGCTCTGGGCACCCTGTGCCAGGGCCTGCCCACCCTCCCAGGGAACAATTCCTGCCCAATATCCCATCCAGCCCTGCCCTCTGGCAGTGGGAGCCATTCCCTGTGTCCTGTCCCTCCATGCCTTGTCCCCAGTCCCTCTGCAGCTCTCCTGGAGCCCCTTTAGGCCCTGGCAGGGGCTCTGAGGTGTCCCTGGAGCCTTCTCCTCTGCAGGTGAGCACCCCCAGCTCTGCCAGCCTGGCTCCAGAGCAGAGGGGCTCCAGCCCTGGATCACCTCCATGGGCTCTGGAATGACTCCAGCTCCGTGTCCTTGTGTTGGAGGCCTTTGCTGTGCTGGCAGCAGCAGAGAGCTCCAGGCTGAAAGAGAGCTCTGTGCTCACAGGGGAGTCACAGTTCACACCAGTGCTACCTGGCAGGAACCTTGTTTTGAGATCCCAAAACTTCCAAGGCTGAGGAACAGCCCTGAAGATGCCATGGAGCAGTGGCAGTGCCAGCCTGGCCTTCCTGCACGGCTCAGAGCACAAGTGGTCTCTTCTCCCCAAATTTTGGGTTCTGATGAGGCTTCCCCTTCTCTGCAGAGCTTTTGCTGGAGCTGGTGGGGGCAGAGGAAGTTATTAATGGTCCTGTGGGTTGTGGTGAGGGAGGAGGAGGGGACATGATCACGGAGAGCCATGGGGACAATTCCTGCCAAAGTGCCACTAGTGCTGAGCTGCAGTGCTTGGTGCTGGCTCCGTGGGGAGAGCAGCTGGAAGAGCCCAAATCCCTGTGAGTGGTGGTGGATCCTTCCCTGGCACAGCTTTTGGGGCTGGGCTGGGCTTTTCCTCCGGGGAACTGAGGATGTGAGAGCCTGTCCTGGTTTGAAAATCCAGGTGTCTGCTAAGGAAGGCAGGAGCCTCCCCTGACATGGAAAATGTAAACCCCCTCCCCCTGAATTATTATAATTTTGAAATTAAGGGGCTCTCAGTCAAAGACATAGGAATAGGAATAACAGTTCTTTACTAGGGAAATTAAAACCACAAATGTAATAGCACAAAACAAAACAAAAAAACCCAAAACAAAACAAAAAAAACCCCACCAAAACAAAACAAAACAAAAAAAAAAAAAACCCAAAAAACAACAAACGACAAAAAAAACCACAACAAACCCACTGCCAGAGTGAGAGCAGAGCTGAGCCCCTGTGGGTCAGGGGGGTGGCACAGTCCCATCCCATGGGGGCTCAGCCCTCCTGCAGTGCCAGCTGTGCTTCTGCTGGAGCAGGGATCCTGCACAAGGGGGGAGTTTTCCTCTGCAGCTCCAGGGCTGCTGGAGCTGGGCCTGCTCTCCCTCTGGGAATGCAGGGCAGGAGAAAGCTGCTCCTCTGGGAATGCAGGGCAGAAGAAAGCTGCTCCTCTGGGAATGCAGGGCAGGAGAAAGCTGCTCCTCTGGGAATGCAGGGCAGGAGAAAGCTGCTCCTCTGGGAATGCAGGGGGCAAAGGCTGCTGTGCTGTTCCAGGCTCAGATTGTATCCAGGTAGGAATGCTTGGCTCCTGTCCTGGGCAGGGCATCTCCCCATGGGATGCTGGAATTTGATCAGCCATGCAGGGACACTCAGTGGCCATGGACAGCAGAGATCTCCTGGAGGGAGGATGGGCTGTGGGAGAGATAAAGAAAAAACTGCCCCATGGACAGAGGAGAACTGCCCAGCTGTGACAGCTGGGAACAGAATCCACACCCCAGCCACATCCTCCAACCCAGGAGAGAGCCTCAGTGGGGCAGGGATGGCTCCAGCACTGCTGGCACCAGGGCTCCTCGTGCCTGTGGGCTGGGTCCAGGCACTTCATTCCTGATTTTGGTCAGGGTTTTTCCCTCTCTAGGGAGAAAACTGTTCCTAAAGCAGGGAATTGTGGAGGCTGCTGGGAGACTTCTCCCCATCCAGCTCCTTCTGGTGCCACAGCAAGTCCCCTTTCCCAGGAATGCCAGTGATTAAAGTGCCTTTGCTCCCTGTTCCCACATTCTGTGATCCTCTTGAAGCTGAAGCACTGAGGGACAGTGGTTTTTGCTGGGAATTTGTGTTCTGGATGAAATGACATGAATTCCTGGGTTCTTTGTGTGTCCTGGTGTGTCCCAGCTCTGGGTGGCATGGGCTGGTGACAGCTCTGGGGATGTCCTGTGTCCTGTCAGTGTCCCAAGGGGGGTTACAGCTTTGTTTCCAGGCTGTTTCCCTGTTTGGCAGCGTGGTGAGCAGCCCAAATTTATTTATTTTTAATAACACATTGTAGATTTCCAGAAGAAAGAGCTCCTGTTCCCTGTGTGCAGTGTCCCGTGGTGAAATGCCAGTGCTGTTACGTTGTGTTTGAGTCACTGCTGCTGCTGGCAGGGCTTTTCAGCCTGTTCCTGCTTCCTCCTGTCCCCTGAGGAGGAGGAGGAGGAAAGGCAGAGGGAGAGGAGCTGCTGTGGGAGCTGCGTCATCTGGCTCTGGAAAATCCCTTTGCAGGATCCAGGGGGAAGCTGAGCTCCAGCAGAACGTGCACAAGTCCAAGGAGCCCAAACCAGCAGCTTTTAGAGAGAGGAAGGGGAGGAAGATGAGGCAGGAAGCAAAGGGTGAGGCTGCTGTGGGCACAGGGCTGCTCTGCCATCCCACAGTCCCAGAAAAACACAGAATAAAATCCCAAGCAAACACAGAAACCAGGGGCTCTGCTTGCAGAAGGGGTTTCTGCATGGGAATGACCTCCAGTCCCAGCCTGGCTGCAGAAGCTGGGGGCTTTGAGGCTGCCTGTGGCTGGGCAGGGGTGGAGAGGCAGCTGTTCCCTCCCTTTTGCCTGGCCACATTCCCTGTTTTTTCCAGGGGAGTGGCTGTTCTTCACCCTGCTCACTGGGTGTGTGTGTGAGGAGTTTACAGCTGGGGGGAAAAACAAAATTTGGCTATCCTTGTGGAATTTTTTCCCTGTGCTTGCTAAATGGATGCAGCAACCAGCTAATCCTCTCTGGCTGCTTGGAACCCTGGGACTACTGTCCTGGCAGGGAGGATGCACAGAGCAGAGGAAGGTTTGAGGAATCTTCCCCGAAGGGTCCACGGGGAATTTTGGGAGCTTTGGTTTGAACAGGAGCGTTCTGGGTGTGCAAGAGGAGCACTCTGGGGACCTTGGTGTGGAGCAGGAGGGTTCTTGGTGTGCAGCAGGGAATTCTCTTGTGCTCTGAGGCTGTGTGAGCATCCATCCCGTGGTGGCACACAGGGGGTACCTGTGCAGGGCAGGCTTGGCTGCCAGCCTGGCACACACCTGCAGAGCCTTGGAGCACTGCCAGGCCTCTCTCCTGCCTGGGGAGGTGCCGTGGGCTGTTTGCTTGGTTGGTGATGCCTTTCATGCCCAGTGCTTACAGTCCCTGAGCTCCTGGGCTTCCCAAACTATGCCTGGAATCTCAGCCTCTTCTGCCTTGCTCCAGGCATCTACCTCTGAGCCTTTGATCCCTTCTGGGCTCTTTCCCCCTCTCTGGCATGTCTGCTGTGTGTCCTTCACACAAACAGCCCTTTCTGGAGCTGCCTGCAGGGGTGCCAAAGGGAGGGGAATAACCTGAAGCAGCTCTAAAAAAGAAATGAGCCTTTATGTTTTGCTGGTCTCTGGTTCAGGTGTGTTTGTGGTACAATAATTTCAGTTTTGCCAGGGTGGCAGGCACAGCAGGGCTGGGCCAGGCAGGTTCCCTCTCCCCTGCTCAGCTGCTGGCCCAGCTATGTGTACCCCAGAACCCCAGCACTTAGAGCTGAGAGGAGCAGCTCTCTGCCCCCAGCTCAGGAGGGACCTGGAGCTGCTGGAGAGAGGCCAGGGGAGCCCAGGGCTGGAGCCCCTCTGCTCTGGAGCCAGGCTGGCAGAGCTGGGGGTGCTCACCTGCAGAGGAGAAGGCTCCAGGGACACCTCAGAGCCCCTGCCAGGGCCCAAAGGGCTCCAGGAGAGCTGCAGAGGGACTGGGGACAAGGCATGGAGGGACAGGACACAGGGAATGGCTCCCACTGCCAGAGGGCAGGGCTGGGTGGGATATTGGGCAGGAATTGTTCCCTGTGAGGGTGGGCAGGCCCTGGCACAGGGTGCCCAGAGCAGCTGTGGCTGCCCCTGGATCCCTGGCAGTGCCCAAGGCCAGGCTGGGCAGGGCTGGGAGCAGCCTGGGACAGTGGGAGGTGTCCCTGCCCATGGGAGGGGTGGCACTGGATGGGCTTTGAGGTCCCTTCCACCCAGATAATTCAGTGATTCTCTGACTGTAATCCATGTGTGAGCTACAGCCTGTACATTGTGCTTTGGGAGGCCTCCTGTGCCAGTCCCATGCCAGGCCAGTGGGAGGATTCAGGCTGGGGTGTGCCATGGCTGTTTTGTGCTGCTTTCCAACCTGGAGGGGAGCACAGGGAAGCAAACCCCAGAAATCCTGGATTCACACACCTGTAAATGCTGGATTTCTAAGCCTGGGCAGCCTCTGGTACCAAACAGCTCCATCACAGGAACACCCGGGTTTGCTGCAGGGAGCTTTGCCACGCCAGACAAAACATTCAGCATCTTAAAACGCCTCATCCTCGGTATGTGACCTCCTGGTGTGTTTGACTGTGTTGGGTTTTTTGTTTGTTTTTTGGGGTTTTTTGGGTTTTTTTGTTCAGATCAGCTCCAGCCCCTGGGGAGGCTCCGTGTCCCTGTTGTTCAGGACAGCCCTGGTGGCTCTGTGGGCTGTGGGCTCTGCCCCAGGGCAGCTCCACCCCGGTGTGTGTTTTATCTCAGCAGCAACCAGGCTCTAAACCTTCTTTTCTTTCTTGATGTAACCCTGCCTCCTGCTCCTGAGCCGTGTTTGGAAGGGTGAGAACAGGTTTCCCTTGTCATCAGAGGAACAAAAGCTAGAAACAAAGGCTTGCAGGGTGGAGGAAGAGCCCTCTTCAAGTTCATTAAACAAATAAATGTTTAGAGTAGAGCATCGTGGCTGCTGAAGCCTTTGAGCACTTAGGGAGAGACAGGAAATCTGGAACACTTGAGACAAACAATTAAATTTGGATTAAAACCATCTCAGCGTAACTTATATTCCTGTTAATAGTTCCAAACCATCCTTGAAGTTGTTTGTTTAAATATGTTTTTATGCTTCAGTGGCAGCAATTGAGGGATAATTTGGAAATGTCACACTTGGCATTTGAGAACACACTTAAATACCTCAGTCTGAGGCTCCTGAAGCCCTGCTGAGCATGGAGCTGTTCCTGCCTCCAGATATCCATGGAGCTGGTGGGGTTAGTCCAGAAAGGTCCTGTACAGACCAGAGGAGTTTCTGCCAGCAGGGAAAATACCCCAAAATTCTGGATGTGAGTGCTGCAGGTGGTGGAGATCTCCAGTTCAGCTCCAGGCTCTGCTCTGGGCCTGGCTGGGTCTGTTTGTCCTGGTTTTTCATGGCTGTGGGCAGGAAGGATGTGGGTCCTCAGGCTTCTGTGGCTGCCAGCTCTTTGAAACATATTCTGCCTTTTTTTTTCCTGCTTCCTGGAAAATTTGGAGTGTTTGGAGGAAGGTCTCTGCAGGCTCCCAGTGTGTGGAGGGGATCTGGTCCTCAGCATCAGCTTGGGGCTGGTTCTGGCTCCCAGCTGGCCTGGAGATCTCTTCCTCCCCCTTCCAAAAGGGAAAACAGGAGTTTGGTGGGGAGGGATTCTGCCCTGTCCATTCTGTATTTGCATCTCTCCACTCCAGAAGGAGCCTGGGAGAGGCTTTGGGGTTTGGGGCAGGACTTTTGGAAGCTGCCCCAAGGAGGTGATGGACAGCAAAAGCTGTGGCAGGCTGAGAAGCTTTTCTCCTGGATTCCTGGGAAAATGAAGATTTGTTAGGCACGTGGGTGTATTAAATGGCAAGGATCTGGTCTTCCTGGGAAGAGGATCTGTCTTCCCCTTGGGACTCGCTCACTTTGTTCCTTCTCTGTCTTGTTTGTGGGTGATCTCTCTCCCATTCCTCTGCTTTAACACTTGCAGGTTTCTCCTCACCATAATCATTCCCCTGCTAAATACAGGAGGTTTATTTCCCTTCTGCCTTAAATAGGAGCTTTGATTATTTCTTCTGTGGCAGGAAAAGATGAGAACAAACCAGGCTGAGGCTTCCTTTGTCTCCTCCTCAGGAAGGTGTCTGGAGCCTGGAGATGAAGGGATGGGAGGGATGAGCTGATCTCTGGGCCAGATTAGGGAGGGATGGTGCAGAAAACATCTTCACCAGGGTTGCTTGTGATGGACCTTTAAACAGAGACCTGGGCAGGCTCGATCTGCCTGCTGAGCTCCTCCTGGAGCTTTGGGAAAGGCTGGGAAAGCAGAATCCTGGCAGCAGCCCTGGGTCAGCACTGCCACTTGTGAAATAAATAATGCAGTTCTTGCACTGCTTACTCACAATTGGCCGGGGCTGCTCCCTGTAATGAGATCCTCCCCTCGGGGGTGTTTTACAGGTTACTTAATTAGGTGTAATTGCAGCAGAATAGAAACCTGCTTTGAGGTTCTGAGTGCTTTGTGGAGTGCCAGCTCCTTCAGAAGTCAGGGAGTCAGCTCCTAGGAGCAGGGCTGGAGCCAGAGCTGTCAGCCTCCCCCTGGGCCGGGTTTTGTGGTGATGAAGGCACAGAAGGGCAGTGCTGGGAGCTGTTCCTGCCTTTGGGAATGGTGCAGCTGTGCCTCCCAGCCCTGCAGCGGGAGCTGTGCTCACCCTGTCGGGCTGGGAGTGCTCTCTCAGCACCCAGCACGGGGAGGGATGTGCTCTGACCCCAGAGAAACGCTGCCCTGGCAGGGCTCAGTGCCTTCCACTGATCCCACTGCAGCCCCTGGGTTCAGGGAGTGAGGGATCCAAAGGGAGCTCTCTGGGGACAGCTGTGTCTTTGGCACAGCCCCTTTGGTTTGGCTGCAGGAGATTCAGCAGATCCAGCCCATTTCCCAAAGGTGAAAAAAGGGTACTCTGGCTTCTGTCATCAGCATTTAAAAATATTGTACATTTTTCTTTGAGAGGATTGGTTTAGCCCTGAGAGGCAAGGTGGGTTTTTAGGGAGCTTTGGCTCATCCCTTGTGTTAAACATAGGGGGAAAAGGTGCTGCATCCACCTTTGTGTAACCATGAGAGGTTTATACAGTGTGTTCTCTCTCAGGTGAATTCCTGTGGGCCACTCCAGGCCACACACCTGCCTAAGCAGGGAGGAGAGCTGCTGTGAGCCCTGCCTCCTCTTTAGTGCTAAAAATCCCTCAGTTTGGCACTTCTGCAAATGGAGTTCTTGTCCTCCTCTCTGCCTGAGTTCAGCGATTGCCTCACAATACAAAGATACAGGATGTTCAGAGCAGATCTGGGCTTCTGGCAGTCAGGGGAGAGTAATTAAAGTTACATGAGAAGTACTTGGATTTTCACGTCCTGTCTCAGCCAAGCAGGACACCCAGGACTTCCCTTCCCCTTCCCCTTCCCCTTCCCCTTCCCCTTCCCCTTCCCCTTCCCCTTCCCCTTCCCAGTTCTGGTGGAGCTGCAGCCCATTTGCTCGGGTGTTTTGGGGTCTTTGTCAGGAATCTGTCAGTACTCATTCCTCCTCTTTGCCCCCTTTGGATTTGCTTCCAGACTGTGCAGATTAAAGCATCCCTGAGAGTTGATTTTGTTCCCAGGGCAGCACGTGGAAGCACCATCCCTGTGAGACACTGCATGATCTGATGCTCTGAGCTCCACCAGCTCTGCTTGGGGGGTGCCTGGCTGCTGTGGCCACCAGAAATCTCCCACCCCCCTTCACCCCCCAAAGAATGTCTTTTTGGGATCTGGTTCAGCCCTGACCTCTGCCAGGGTATGAGGAAAGCTCAGGGCAGGCTCAGGGGTTGCAGGGGGTGTTGGCTGCCCAGCACAGCCCTGAATGCCCTCAGGGATCACACCTAAAACAAGCACAGTGGATATTCTGTCCTGCTGAATCCATCTGCTGTGTGCTGGAGACATGGAGCATCCACAAGGATGCTGAGGAGAGGCCTAGAGCTTCCTTTTCCTTTTCTAAACAGGGAATTCACAGCTGGGGAATCCTTCACCTCGGTGGGAACTTCCAGAGCCTTTGTGTGTGAGTTGGAATGTGGAGCTGTCACTGCTGGGGGCTCGGGGTCACTGCTGAGCTGGGCTCAGTGCATCAAAGCAAGGGAACTCTTTGTGTGCTGGGAGGGGGCCTGTGGGTCACAGGGTGGGCTCTGAGGGCTTCTGGGGCAGGGTGTCCTGGCAGCAGAATGCTGGGGCTTGCAGGTGGGACAGCCTGGGTGTGCAGAGGGTTCAGGGGCTGTGGGATGGGGGTGCTGCAAGGTGTGTCACTGAGGTGCCAGGCCACCTCCCCTCCTTGTCCCCATCTGCCCCATGTCCTTTTCCAGGAGGAACCCTTGGGCTGGGCTGTGTCCCTGGCACAGGTCTTAGGTTCTATTTTGTCGGGCCAGGGTTTTATGAGCCTTCAAAAGGGAACCTAATACACCCAAGGATAGCTTAGCTATTACCTTTGGAGGCAAATAATGAGCAGGATGGCTTCTGCTGCAGTGTTAGAAACAAAAAGGTTTAATAAAAGGCAAAATAACAAACAGAAAAATCCGAGCCAGGTACAGTGGTTTGCCCCTGGTACAAACACCTTCACAAAAGCAGTTTAGTTCTTTTGTCCTTCTCTTTTTCTACCTGATGGGCCAGGCGGGACTTTTTGGCTTCTATCCAATTAGGTGACCCCAAAGTTTTAGTGAAGCCTCTGGGATCCTATAAGGTGGCTTTTCACCTGATCGGTGGGAGAAATTTCTGGGCTTCTTTCCTTTTTTGGGAGACAAAGGCTAGCTTTGCCTCTCTGTCATTAAGAGGCACTCTCCTACACACAGGGGTGACCAGAGCCCCCTTGGCACATGCCACCCCCAGCTGTGCTCCTGCTGTGCTCAGCTCCAGGCAGCCTGGCTGGCTTCAAGCAGTTTAAACCTCTCACTTTCCAGCAGGATTTAAGTCAGCTACTTAAACCCCCTCATCCTCTTTCACTATTTAATGCTCTGTGTTTCAGCTGCTCCAAGGAGGGTTTGTGAGCAGCCGCAGACACACACAGGAAGCAAAAACTTCATTTGAAGTATTTCTTGCTGGCCAAAAGCAGGACTGTGGCTTCTGTCTCGTGGCTTGAGCTCGGTGTTCAGTTTGGTGGAGTGTTCTGTTTGGTGCTGTGCCAGCAGCAGTGTGGTGGGAGCTGCTGTGCTCAGGCTCAGCTGAAACCCTCAAATCTGGGAGCTCAGAGCTGCTCACATTTACTGCATGCAGCTAAAGCAGTTTGAGCCTCAGTGCTGCTGGTTTTCCCAAATGCCTGATAAGGTGCTGGGTTTAGCCCAGTCATCAAAATGAACAAATGAAGAAAATGATCCCAGGCTGCTCCAAGCCCTGCCCAGCCTGGCCTTGGGCACTGCCAGGGATCCAGGGGCAGCCACAGCTGCTCTGGGCACCCTGTGCCAGGGCCTGCCCACCCTCCCAGGGAACAATCCCTTCCCAATATCCCATCCAGCCCTGCCCTCTGGCAGTGGGAGCCATTCCCTGTGTCCTGTCCCTCCATGCCTTGTCCCCAGTCCCTCTGCAGCTCTCCTGGAGCCCCTTTAGGCCCTGGCAGGGGCTCTGAGGTGTCCCTGGAGCCTTCTCCTCTGCAGGTGAGCACCCCCAGCTCTGCCAGCCTGGCTCCAGAGGGGCTCCAGCTCCACTCTGGGTGATGCTTGGTGAGAGGAGAGTCCAGGGGCTGTGGGGACCAGGCAGGCACAGCAAATATCCTGTGTTCTGTTTGTGGGTTCTTTGGAGTGTCAGCAGCCACTCACCTCAGCCTGGTGGTGGTGTCTCAAGTGGTAATGGGGATTTTAAGCCTGGCCAGCAAATACAGGCAGGTTTGGATCAGCACAGACTGATCCAACTTCCTCAGCATGTGCCTCTTGTTGTTTGCATCCATATTATCCAGGTTGGGAAGTTTTCAGAAGCATTTCCCCTCATTTCCCCCTGCCCACAGCCCAATTTAAATATCTTTTAATTTTTTCTCTTTTGGATAAAGCAGATACTTCCCTGTGTGTCCTGCCCAACTCTGGGTGGGTGAGGTGCCCTGCTCTGGCATTGGCACCAGGGTCTGAAAGCCTCTGTGGTCCTGAGGAGCTGACAACCATGGAAACTAATTTAGAGTGTGTCATGCTAATCCCTTATAGGCTTATCAAGTCTGATGAAATGTCACTTGCCTTTCTGTTATCTCTGTACACAGATAACAAATTAAGTGACAGCTTCATCCAGGCTGCTGCCAGATGCATTAACTGGAACCGACACATTCCTACGGGTTGTTTTTATTAGTCTCAAATACCTTTGTTTAACATACAAGAAACCTGACTCACCAAGATGATGAGTGCCATGTGAGTTTAGGAGGTCTGTCTGCCAAAAAAAGTGCTCTAGAAAACTGGAGAAGGTGTTTGTGTTGTCTCTTCCCATTCACAGAATCTCAGGTGAGCTTGGAGAGAGCTCTGAGATCATCGAGTCCAACCTGTGACCCATCCCTGCCTTGCCACCAGCCCAGAGCCCTGAGTGCCCCTTCCAGGCTTTCCTTGGACATCTGCAGGGATGGGGACTCCAAACCTCTCTGGGCAGCCCCTTCCAATGCCTGACCAGCCTTTCTGGGATGAAATTCCTCTTGATGTCCAGCTTGAGCTGGAGGCAGCTGGGCAAGGCTGTGCCCTGGGGGATTTGGGTTTCCTCTTGTGGCACTCCCACAGAGGCACAGCCTGGAACTCAGTGACAGGACCTGAGGGAATGGCTGGAGCTGTGTCAGGGCAGGCTCGGGCTGGATTTTGGGAAAGGTTCATCCCCCAGAGGGTGCTGGCACTGCCCAGGCTCCCCAGGGAATGGGCACAGCCCCGAGGCTGCCAGAGCTCCAGGAGTGCATGGACAGCACTGCCAGGGATGCCCAGGGTGGGATTGTTGGGTGTCTGTGCCAGGGCTTGGACTGGATCATCCCTGTGGGACCCTTCCCAGTCAGGATATTCTGTGATTCCATCTTTTATGGTCTCAGCCCTGTGGGTTCCTCCATGCCAGTGGAATTTTTGCTGCTCCTGTGGGAATGTGGGATGACCAAAGCACGTGGAGCCGTGGGTGAAGAGCTCTAAGTGTGCTGTAGATGTGATTTTCCTATAGAAACACAGAGCTGGCTTTCAGAGAACCAAAAAGAGCTCAAACCAACCCCCCAGTGCTGCTGCAGGGTGAGCAGGGCAGCTCTGAGCTCCATGGGCAGGGAGCTGAGTCTCCTTTGAGACCTTTGTGAAAGGGGAGGTTTGGTGATTCACCAGCTCCTTCCCCAAGAACAAACTGAAACCCCAAACTGAAACTGCACCAATGCAGCCCTGGAGACTCCCTGCTGTGCACGAGGAAGAGGAGGAGGGTGTGTGTGGCAGCTGAGGGCAGCTCTGTGGGCACCTCTGAGTATGGAGCTCACCTCTCACCTCACCAGCTTCCTCCTGGGATAGAAGGATGTGCTGTAAAAGCAGACAAAGGTGCCTCAAAAGCCCTTAAAATGAGGGATAATATCTGGTTGTCTGAGCTTGAGAAGCATCTGGTGTAAAGGATTTTCTGCTCATGGCAGAAGGAAGGAACCAAATGCACCTTTTTGAGATCCTTTTTGGGCCCTGTGGTTTTTCCCTTTTCCCATTCTCTTTGACCACCCCAGACCATCCTCAGCAGCACCCCCATCCCAACCCTTGCCTGACGTGATTCCCTCCCCCTCAGGCATTGTCTAATTGGGAAAATGTTTCAATTATATGGCCTAAATTTGTAACATGGAGCAGTTCATTATCACCAAATCCCCTTAATTGGGCCCTCCTACCAGGCAGCCTATTACAGAGTTTCCCAATTAAGACAGGACCTCTTTAAAACCCATAAAAATAAACAAATCCCTGGCAAAGCAGGCCCATCTTACAGGAGACACTGCCCAAAATGCTGCTTCAAGGCTAAGCAATAGTTTCAACACCAACCAAGTCCTAATTAACCCCTTGGTACTGATTACTTATTTATTTTCTCAAGTTTCTGATAAAGAGGAAGAAGTTGGTTGCAAGGTGTTTTCTGTGCTGTTTCCTGCAAGGATTCCATAAGTAACTCTACTTTTTTTTGGTTGCAGGTAAAGGACCTAACAAAATACCTGGATCCCAGTGGATTGGGAGTTATCAGCTTTGAAGATTTCCATCGGGGCATCAGAGCCATCAAAAATGGAGGTGAGTGAGTTTCCTGCTGTGCTGTGAGTGAGGATAGGAACTGGCCAAATTTAACACCACGGTTCAGCTGAAAAGGTTGTTCAAAGAGAAGGAAAAGCTTGGGAAAAACCTTGGGAAATCCATCTGGGTTTGTTTTTCTGAGCTCCTGCTCTGTGCTGGGTGGAGGGGAAGTGGGACAGGTTTGGGACAGTTAATAGGGGTTGGAAAAGGTGGCACAGCAGTCGTGGTGGTGGTCCCACTGTTTGTTGTTTATCAGGAAAGTTCCTTCCTACAAAGAAACATCACTGGGGAGTCCCTCCTAGCTGGGTGTCTCTCACCTGTGTTTTTGGGGTTCTTGCTGGGGTGGAGTGGCTGCCATGCTGCTGGAGGTGTCTGTGTGCTGCTGGCTGTGACATCCTCCAAACACTGGCACTGAGCAGGGAATGGTTTGGGTTGGAAGGTCTGAACACAGCTCATACCACCCCTGCCCTGGGCAGGGCACCTGCCACTGGAATGGGAATTACCATGCATTTACCAATTCACTGATGAATTTACCAATGCATTTATAGCCTTCACTCCAAGTGTTTGGAGGATCAATGTGCTCAGATGATTTTTAGCAAGCAGCACATGAAACCAGAGCTTCAAATTCCCTGGAGTCAGGATGATCTTCCAACAGGCCAGTGCCAATCCCCACGTGTCTCCTGAGGGCTTCCTGCAAGTGCTTCCAGGGCAGTGGCTTGGTGAAATATGAAGTATCTTTCTGTCTGGTTGCCATTTGAACCCCTTTGCTGCAGAAAAGGTGGTTTTTTTCAGTTGTTTTTTTTTCAGTTTGGGATTTCTCTCAGAGTGTCAGAGGGTCATTTTGGGCCAGGCACGTTGCTATGGGCAGGGTGTGAGGAATCTCCCTTCTGAGCAGCTGGAGTTCTGAATGTGCAATTGTGAATTATCATCCTTGCACAATAGTCAGCTCTGCTCAGAGATGCTTATCTGGGATTCCAGCCCTGCTGCCAGCCCTGCCCATGGAGTGTGCTGCAAGGGTGGGAAGAACCATCCTTCCCATACAAGCTGTGCTGTCCCGGGAGTAAAAACCCCTCAAAGCAGTTTTCTCTTGTTCTTCTGTCAGTTGTCCATCCCTCCTCCTTCTTCCCATTTCCACTCCCACTTCAGTTATTTATTTATTTATTTATTTATTTATTTATTTATTTGCTGCAAGGGTGCTGAGGCCCTGGCACAGGGTGCCCAGAGCAGCTGTGGCGGCCCCTGGATCTCTGGCAGTGCCCAAGGCCAGGCTGGACAGGGCTTGGAGCAGCCTGGGACAATGGAAGGTGTTGGAGTTGGAATGGCATTCAAAAGTTACCCAAAAAGGAGTAAAGGGTGCCCAAATGCTGCAAAAATGCAGCTGCAGAAAAGGTGGTTGTGGGATTGGGACTCTCCAGACCTTGGGCTCCTACTTAGAATCCTGGAAGCACAGAATATCCTGAGCTGGAAAGGACTGAGGGGATCATCCAGTCCCACTCCTGCCCTGCCCAGACCCCCACAATCCCACCCTGTGCATCCCTGGCAGCGCTGCCCAAACCCTTGGAGCTTTGAGCTCTCTTCCCACCCAAAGCCCTCCAGGATGATTTGAGCTCAGGACTGCAGTGTTTTATGGCAGCTCCCACGTTTCCTGCCCAATTCCCAGCTGCCAGGAAGCAGGAGGAGCTGCAGCACACTATTAATTTGTAATAAATTGCCATTGGAGTAGAGCGTTTGTGAAAGCCCAGGCTCGTGTTTCTCCTCAATAATTCATCACTTTGGTGTTGTGTTCTATTAATTGAATGGGAAAAGCAGATCCAGGCAAAGCTTTTAGGGGCTCTATTTATTAAATTTGAAAGAGATTGATATGTGTTTATTACAGTGGTTAGGAAGGGCTGAGCTCTCTAACAACACATGGCATTAACTGGTTATAAAAGGAGCCCAGGGCAGGGAGCAGAGGAGGTTCTTTGAGTCTCACAGCCAAGCATTGCCCACATTGAAACCACCTGAAGGATTTGCTGCTGCTCTTGAGACAGTCAATATTGATCATCCCTTTGTAACCAGAGCAGAGGTCACGCTGCTGCTGCTAGGTGTCCCTTTTAACAAGGTTTGTTAATTAGCTGGGCCTATTTTCAGTCAGGGAGTGCTCTGCTGGATTTCTTGGTGCTCTGTAATTCTCGGGTCATAGTCATAGAAGTGAGAGCTGGTGTCAGTTTGGACCTTTTGGTGTCTGTGTTAATGCAGGGTTTATTTCTGAGGCTGTCCCATTCTTCTCTGCCTCTCCCCTCTCTGGAGAGCAGCTGGGATTTGCCTGGCAAACTGAAGATGCAGTTACAAACCCAGCCAAATTCCCTCTGTCAGCTGCATTTCTCACAACTGCCTCGTGTCCACCTGGCCTTTCCATGCAGGATGCTGAGCTGCCTGTCCTGTCCCTGTGCCAGGGACATGTCCCACTGCCTGAGGAACAGGCTGATCCTGGGCTCCTGCTGCTTGCTGTGCCTCCAGCCTGGAGCAGGAGCCACTGAAGCCCTCACACAAAGCCCCAGGGCCACCTCTGCACTGCCACGGGCCAGCTCCGGGTCTGTGTGGCCAGGTGGTGCTGGCTGTGAGGGGGCAGAGCAAAGGGACTGGGATCTGGGGCTTTAGGGAGTGCTTTTAGCCACTTGTGGCTGCCCCCTGCCCTCCCTCAGTGAGGGCTGGATGGGAAAGCGTGGTTCTCATGGGTGTAGCTTTTTGTATGTTCTCATGGCTGTAGGTTTTTGTAGGTTCTCATGTTTTTGTAGGTTCTCATGGGTGTAGGTTTTTGTAGGTTCTCATGTTTTTGTAGGTTCTCAAGGGTGTAGGTTTTTGTATGTTCTCATGGGTGTAGGTTTTTGTAGGTTCTCATGTTTTTGTAGGTTCTCATGGGTGTAGGTTTTTGTAGGTTCTCATGTTTTTGTAGGTTCTCAAGGGTGTAGGTTTTTGTAGGTTCTCATGGATGTGGTTTTTGTAGGTTCTCATGGGTGTAGGTTTTTGTATGTTCTCATGGCTGTCAGTTTTTGTATGTTCTCATGGGTGTAGGTTTTTGTAGGTTCTCATGGGTGTAGGTTTTTGTAGGTTCTCATGGATGTAGGGGTTTTTTATGCCTGCAGTGTGGATGGCCAGGGAGGTTTCCAGAGGCTTTCCCTGCTCTGGGGAGTGCTGAGCCTGTGGCTCTCAGGTGCCTGAGCTCTGTTCTCAGGCCTGGGGGCTGTGGGGACAGGTTCAGCTCCCGTGGTCTCTGTGTTCTGCCCTTCTGCTCGTGGCTGCTGGGATCTCCTTGTCCTTCCCTGCTACCCTTAGATAGCCTGGCAAAAAAAGACCAGGCCAAGGAATAGGCCATAAACACTTGTAGTGTGTTGTAATTAGGAAATAGTTGGCTGCTGATTGTGAATTAGAACATCTATATTGTCTCACCCTGAACATGAGCCTAAAAATGGAATAAAAGTTTTTAAAACACCTCTCAGTTGCCCCCTCTCTGGGTCAGAAAAAGGCTTAGTCTGACAGGATCCCCTTGTCCTTCCCTGCTCCTCAGGGAGGGGCTTGCCTGCTTTTAAAATCTGTGTGCCTGGCCAGTCTGCACAGCAGAGGGGAGGTGAGGATCCAGCACTGGCAGCATGTCAGGGGGGCTAAATAACTCTGAGAAGTGGAATTTTACAGCCTTGCATTGTAAAACTTGAGAAGCTGATAATGGAGGGAAGGCAGTAATGAAGGAGAGGCCTGGAGATTCTCAGCCAGAGGAAGACCTGGTGCATCTGGCTACCATTGTTGGATTAAGGTTTGTTTTGACTCAGAGATGGGGTAACTGAGAGGTGTTTTAAAAACTTCTATTTTATTTTCAATCTTATGTGAAGGGTGAGACAATACAGATGTTATAATTTATGCTATTTTAATCAGAAGCTAATTATTTCTTAATTATAATACATTATAAGCATTTCTTGGTCTATCAGGTTTTGGTACACTATACTGTAAATGTCTTAAAGGTAATAAAGTTACTCTTCATGGGTCTTACTACAATGTATCTTTTCTAGTTCTGTTTCTCTAAAGTATCTAATTTTATTTGTAAGGTTATTTTTTTAAACTTGTTTCTACTTCTGTTTCTCTCAATGTCTGCCTTATTCTATGGCATTTCTAAGTTAGTCTTTTTTATTTCAAGGTTTGTATACAGATGTATACTGTATGAGCCTTCTGTCAGGCTTTGAGAATTCTCTACAAATCCATTTCCCCCATTTCCCTCTTTTTATTGAATGGAAAAAAATATTTCCCACAACCATCAGTGAGATCCAAGGGAAAAGGAACAGGGAGGGAGCAGAGTGACTGCTGCATGATCAGAGTGAGGAGCTCCAGCTGATGGAGGATCTCCTTAGGGAGAAACAGGAACCAGGGGTCACATCCCAGGAGCTCAGGGAGGGCCCCAGGATGGAAATAGTCACAGCTCCCTTTTTATTATTATTATTATTGTTTATTTTTTAAATGCTTCAACTAAAAGCCTGTTGGATTTGGGGAGATGGAAAATCCAGCTCGAGAGCCAGCACCCAAACCTGGAAACTCTAAGAGAGTTCCTGTTTGCAAGGAGGAAGACCTGAGAGACCCCTGGCAGTGCCAGCTTTGGAGGAGCTGGATCACAAATCCACTGTGCCAATAGAAAGATGCTCCAGAGGCTGAATAAGAGGCTTGGAGCAGGAGGGGCACCTCCAGCTCCCCAGAGGCACTTCCAAAAGCTGGCTGGAGGGAAAAGCCTGGAGCTGGGAAGCTGGAGCAGGCAGGGCAGGATGCTGAACAGCAAATACAGGGCTGGGGGGTCAGGCTGTGGCTCTGCCCAGAGTCTGGGTGGGAGCACCACACTGTTCCTAATTGGAGCTGTCAGAGCCTTTGTGAGGCTACAGCTCTGCAATGCCCATCCCAGGAGCATCCCTGGGAGGATCTCAGGGGGCTTTTCCAGGGTTTCTGCTCTCTGATCCTGGAGCACCCCTGGGAGGATCTCAGGGGGCTTTTCCAGGGTTTCTGCAGCCCTGTCCAGAAAGGTTGGTGAGCTCCTGGCAGCTGAGTGTCAGCTGGGAATTTCCTGAGAGGAAAGGCCACACGCAGCCCTTCTCCAAATGAGGGATGTGAGTGTTGTACCTTGTGGAAAAAATAGTAAAGGTAAGAAGAGGCAGAACCCAATCCACCAATTTTTAGGCAATTTTCAAATAACACACAGGTGAAACTGAAAGAAAATCCCCCTGTTTTAATTAGAAGCCCTGAGCTTCTCACCTTTACTATTTTTCCCACAGTACCTTAAAGGCTTAGAGCCAGGAGGGGGCTGCAGATCAGCTCCAAAAAAACAGATCCACAGAGTTTTCCCACGTGCAGACTGTGTGCCACGCTCCCTGCTCCCACTGCTCTGGCTGTGCCTCGGGATGTGACAGTGCTCAGATGCCACCTCGGAGCCCAGCGTGCCCAGGAGCCACTCAGTGCCACTCAGAGCCACTGCAGGGCAGCACGTGGTGGCTCAGATGGGCCCGGGAGAGCCGGGCTGGCTGCCCTGGTGACCTGGATCCTGCTGCCTCCTGGGGGCATTCCCAGGTGTTGGATACCCAGTCAGGTAACCCCTGTGTGCTGTGTGTGGAGGTTTTTTTCCCCCCTCTGTAGGATCTGCATTGCAGATGGGTTTTGCTACGCAAAAGGAAAGCTTCCCTTGCCCAGGGATAATTCCAGAAGCCAAAGCTTGCATTCCCTTCCCCTCCCAATCCCGCAGTTATTTCTGTCTGTGTGCATCCTCTGCCCCGCCTGGCTGCTGCAGGTGCAGTGGATTTGCAACAGGGGGTGGCCAGGCCCAGGTGAACATTGCAGCTTTTGCTTTAGAGAAGGAGAGCCTTGCCCAAGCTCAGCAGATGGAGGCAGAGCTCGTGTGCACGTTTGACTAAACTCGGTGAGTGGCTGGCACCGCTTTGAGCACTTCCTACGTTCCCCTGGGATCTGCTGATCCCTGGATTCATGCAGCACTGCTGCAGTGGAGACCTCCCCGCTGCTCCTGCTGCTCCTAACCCTGGCTGAAGCATCGTCCACAGGGACACAGCTCCTTTGATGGCTGAAGGTAGGACAGATGCCTCTTTGTGTACAGCTGGCGTGCAGGGAACAGGGGCTGTTGTGAATGGGAAATCAAGATTGATTCATGAGCGAGAATAAAACCCAAATTGCTCTCATTATGTCTTCTGCTTTTTTATTTTTGCCTTTGCATCTTGCTGTGCTCTGGCAGATCCATATGGATGTGCTATACATACTGCTGGTGGGGATAAGGACTTTAGGAAGATGAGTGTTAATTCTGCCCCTGAAAGGAGTGGAGATTTAAATGGCTCTTTAAAATGGATACTTGAGAAAAATATAATCCCTGTGCTGTTTTGGGGGCTTGGGATTCTGCTCATCTCTGTGGTGCAGGAGGATGATTGTAGCACCAGGATTGTGCTTGTCAGGTTCGGGGTCCATGTGCTTGTCTGTGCCCCCTTCTGCCAGGGACAGGAGCTGCCAAGGCTTTCTTGAAATTAATTTGGATTTTTTTTCCCTTGAAATAATGGTGCTTAGAGGGTTGTATTGAAAAATACCAGGCCTGCCTATAAAAATTTGAGGGCTTCACTGGGGTTCTTTAGCCCAGAGAAAAGGAGGCTCAGAGGGACCTTCTGGCTTTGCACAACTCCTGACAGGAGGGGACAGCCAGAGAAGTCGGGGTCTGCTCCCAGGGAACAGGGACAGGATGGGGGGGAATGGCCTCAAGCTGTGCTAGGGGAATCAGGTTGGACATCAGGAGGAATTTCCTCCTGGAAAGGGTGGCCAGGCCTTGGAGGGGGCTGCTCAGGTGAGGGTTGTACTCTCCACCCGTGGAGGTGTCCAGGGAAGGCCTGGATGTGGCGCTCAGGGCTGGTGACAAGGTGAGCACCGGGCACAGGCTGGACCTGATGATCTCAGAGGTCTTTCCACATCCAGTGATTCTGGGGTTCTGTTGAGTCTGTAACTCTGTGCTCACAGGGAATGGGGAATTAGGAGGTGAGGGATGGAGCTGAGCTGCTTTGGGGATGCTCTGTGGTCCCAAGGACCTGGGGTCTGTCTCCATCCCTCTCCTGACAGGAAGGTTGGGTGTATCCAGGGCACAGAGACCCCTGTGTGAGGGGCTGATCCTCGTGGAGATGCAAACAGCAGGAGAGCCAAGCAGGAGTGAATGCAGCCCAGCTGGAGGCTGTTCAGGGAGGAGCAGGACACAGGGACAGCCCCAGGGCAGGGACATTGAGCTGCTTGCCCCTCTCCTCCAGCCCCAATGTCCTTGGAGAAGAAAAGTCCCTCTTCTGCTCCCAGGAGCCCCAAAATGCTCCTGTGTGTGTGGAGAACTTTCTCTCCAGCTGTGCAACCCCCAGGGTCAGCAGATCCTGGCTGCAGCCCTGTTCCCCATGGCAGGGTGAGCAGGGGTCATTTTCTGTTCCAGGTGGAAGCTGGAAGCAATTGCTGGGAGAGAGGAGCCGTGGAGCAGCTGGGAGGGGAACCACAATCACAGCGCTCTCAAGCTCTTTTAATCCCTGTTTCTGCTATAATACAGATATTTCTGCTATAATACAGACATATGATACAATCATTCAGGTTGGAAAGGTCCTTTGGAATCATTGAATCCAACCATTAATGGATTTCTCTCATACCAATATACCAGGGCAAGGACTCGGGTGCTGATGGGGGGGGCACTTCTGGCTCAGCAGAGCAGTTTTTTCACTTGCATTTCTCTTTTGATTTTCATAAACACTTGTTTGTAGTGAATTCATCAGTGTGGCAGCTGGGTGAAGGGTGACACGGGGGGAGAGGCTGCTGGGTGCTCTGTGGCTCAGAGGGAGCTGTGCTTCCAAAAGCAGCCTGGCACATGACATACTGCATTGACCTACTTTGGGGAGAGGAGCAGAAGTGTTGGAGAGCTGTGTCCGTGGGCAGCTCGGGATGAGAGCAGCAAGGAATGGCTCAAACACGCTGCTGGAAAATGCTGTGAAGGATCTGGGGGCCAGGAATGGGAGACTGGCATGGGAATGTATTGGTTTGAAAAGACAGGTGTCTGCTAAGGATGGCAGGAGCCTTCCTTGAAGTGGAAAAATGTAAAACCCCTGCCTCTGAATTATTATAATTTTGAAATTAACGGGCTCTCAGGCAAATATATGGGAATAGGAATAACAGCTCCTTATTAGGGAAGAAAGTAACAATAAAATAAGGATGTAATAATACAAAACAAACCCACTGCCAGAGTCAGAGCAGGAGCTGAGCCCCTGTGGGTCAGGGTGGTGGCACAGTCCCATCCCATGGGGGCTCAGCCCTCCTGCAGTGCCAGCTGTGCTTCTGCTGGAGCAGGGATCCTGCACAAGGGGGGAGTTTTCCTCTGGAGCTCCAGGGCTGCTGGAGATGGGCCTGGTGTTCCTCTGGGAATGCAGGGCAGGAGAAAGCTGCTCCTCTGGGAATGCAGGGCAGGGGAAAGCTGCTCCTCTGGGAATGCAGGGCAGGGGAAAGCTGCTCCTCTGGGAATGCAGGGCAGGAGAAAGCTGCTCCTCTGGGAATGCAGGGGGCAAAGGCTGCTGTGCTGTTCCAGGCTCAGATTGTATCCAGGTAGGAATGCTTGGCTCCTGCCCTGGGCAGAGCATCTCCCCATGGGATGCTGGAATTTGATCAGCCCTGCAGGGACACTCAGTGGCCATGGATAGCAGAGATCTCCTGGAGGGAGGATTGGCTGTGGGAGAGAGAAAGAAAACTGCCCCATGGACAGAGGAGAACTGCCCCAGCTCTGACAGCTGGGAACAGAATCCACACCCCAGCCACATCTTCCAAGCTTAGACAGAATCTCTGTCCCTCTGAGAATTCTTTCTTTAGGAATCTTTCCCCTTTCATGAATTCCTGCTTTGGAGCATATGTCTCAGAAATCTGGCTGTGTCCAGTCACTGTCGTGGAGTGTAACAGGTCTGAAATACACCTGAGTCCGAGGGAGTTCTGGTTCTAAGGTGGCATCAAAGCTGGGATCAAATCCCCAAAGAATCATTGTTGGTTCAGCATTCCTTGGGAGGGAAAAGCATTGCTGTGTAGCCAGATCTCCTGGAAATCAAAGCTAATTCCAGAGTGGAGAGACTTCCATGTGTCCTGAAGTGAAGGAAACCTGTGGTGGCTTTTTGGCCCACAGACCATAACCCAACCTGATAAAGATAAATCTGATGCCCAAAAGAAAGCAAATTTTTCTGGGAAAGTAGGGTAAAACCCATTCCCTGTTTACCCAGGAAGATGAAAATAGGGAGCACTGCTTTATTGGAGCTTTGGAGTAGTTCTTCGTGTGAAAAACACGCTCATTCTACTGTGAAAATGTAAAAAGTTTAATGGAGGACAATGGGAGACAAGGACCACAGAGCAAAGGTTATTATGGCTGGGTGCACCTTGGCACTGAGCCAGGAGCACCCTGTTGTCTTTGGGGATACCCCTTAAATACCTTTTAATTACATCAGCCTGTTGCATATTCATAGACCCTTATGCATTGTAAACTTTTCCCCAAACTAGTTTACATGTTCCAAGAACTGTTTAGCACATCTCCTCCTTGGATCTGCCTTTTTAGAGCACGGGTATTCCTTGGTTGTGGTTTTAGTCCTTTTTTTATCTCCTCCAGTTTTTGGGCCTTGCTCCACTCTGCCTTCAGATGGTGAGTGCTGATGGTTGGCAGATCTGTCCAGGTGTCCTCATCCTGCTCATTGGATGTTATCCCATCCCAGCAGGCATTTTAACACAAGCATACTTATATCAGCTATTTCACTGCTATGTCTAAGCTTAATTAACAACAGAAATAAAAACTACATATTTATAACAAAGTTACTTTAACATTACACATATAAAATCCATTTTAATATTTGCAAAAAGCCAATATTATAAGATGTATCTATAACATTAGCATGCTCTTCTCTGGAGATGATGACTAAAGAGAAAAGAGAGGCAGGTTCTGTTAAATAACATTTCTCCTCTTCCACCTCCTGCCTGTGTTTCTCCCTTGCAGGATTCTCTTTCTGAGCTGTGCTGTTTTCCTCCACATCTGGTGCTGGGAATGGTTTGGGGAGTGCGTGGGAGGAGGCTGAGCTGGGCTGGGCTGGGCTGGGCTGGGCTGGGCTGGGCTGGTGGCTGCATGTGGGTGTGGGTGGTGATGGTGGTTTCTGTCCTGCCTGTTCTGCTGTCTCAGGTTGGGGTGTTAGTCCAGAGTGAGGGATTGTCAGTGCTTGGAGCAGCCTGGGAAGGTGGGGAATGTGTCCTTCCTCCCGAGCAGGAGCACCTGGACAGGGCTCAGGAGATCCCTGCCCCAGCCTGGGGGAAGGAAAGGAGCCCTGCAGAGCTCTCAGCTGTTTCTCCTGAGGAATCCAGTCAATCTGGAGTTATTAACAAAGGGATAATTACTCACCCAGGATTTCTGCTCCTCCCTGCCCAGCTCTGTCACAGCCTGGGGGCTGGGACTGTACTGGGTGACCTGGCACCCCTGTGACACCCTGGCAGGTTGATGTGGCAAAAGCTTCTATCTCCAGAGCGTTTCCTTGCACAGGAGAGGCTGTGTCTGATGTGGATTTCCTGGAAATCAAGTGTGTGGTGTGGATTTCCTGGAAATCAGGGCTGATTGAAGCAGCTGGGTGGGTGAGCAGCAGGTGGGATGCTTCCAGTGGGCATCCACATATTGGGAAAAACCAGTTTTCCCAATTCTCTGGTGTTCTGGCTGAGCACAGCTCACATCATCTTGCTCCCATTCTGCCTGTCCCAGGCTGTGTCCCCTCCTGGCCTGGTCCCTCAATGCCTTCTCCTTCATGGTCCTCTTTTCCAAGCTCTTACAGTCCAAACTGCTCCTGTAAATCACTGGGCAGTTTATTCCTCTTGGAACAGGAAGGACTTCTGCTAACGAGGCAATAGGAATTTTTATTAATGTAGTTAATAATTACAGAGTGCTCAGCAGAGATGATGTGACAGCTTCTAATAAAACCATCCCTGATGAGGGTGAGCAGTGGCTTGTTTGGATCCTGTTTCCATGTTTGGAATCCATGATCTTGGAGGTCTTCTCCAACCTGAGCAATTCTCTTTGTCACCTCTGAGCCCCTCGGTGCTTTCCTGGAGCCCTTCCAGTTCCTCCCTGTGCTCCTTCCAGGGGATGGGTCAGGCACAGATAATGGCTGGGAAAAGGATCAAACCCCAGTTTTACAGGATCCCCCTCCATGATTTTGTTTTATTTTGGGTGATGTTTCCTATACAGAAGGCAGCTGGAGCAAAAGCACTTTACATAATGCATCTCCCCTCACTTCAGTGACAGGTGGCACATGGTTTGGCTCTGATTCCGTGGGATTTTCTGGCAGTGTTGGAGTTAGGGGGACAAACAGGGAAGGGGATTCAAACATGCACCTTCAGGGGCATTTTCCTGTTACTCTGTGTAGCTTTTAGGGGATTTTGGAGGACTGGGACTCCAAACTGCTCTACTGTGGCCAAGCAGCAGGAGGGCACAGGGGCTGCTCAACCTCCCTGCAACACACAGGACGTTTTTGAGCAGCACAGTCATCATTTCCAAGAGATGGCTCAGAACCATCTGATGGAGCACCACCTTGGGGAGAATTCTTCCTGCAGGTGTAGTTTAGTGCCTCTCCTCTTATGTATTTTCTGTCCCCAGTTTCCCCTAAACCCAAGCTGGGTTCTGATCAGGACATAGAGGTCAAGTCTGAGATCAGAGGCTTCATAAATAACTTTATAAATAATTTTCATGGGTGATTTTGCAGCTCTGATGTTGAGGTTGGAGCCTAGGCTGGAGCAGGGGGTGTCTGTAGTGCCTGCCCAGGCTCACAGCTCTCCTGTCCATCACATCTTTTCCAGAGACATGTGGCTGGTTGTGATCCAAACCACCCCCAGGGCTCAGTGACAGCTTTGGAGAGGCTTGGTATTAACTGTGGTCAGTTTTTGGTGTGGCTAGTGGAGGGCAGAAATGGCAAGTGAGACCTGACTGACAAATATTAATGCCTGCATGTTGATAGAAGTGCTGTAGGTGTTCAAGGAGTTCCCTTTAGTCCTTGTGGGTCTGGAAGCTGTGCCTGGACCCACTCAGTCATTGCTCTGAAAATGAAATTCAGCCATGCTTGGAGGTAAGAACATTGTGAGCATTTCCGGGGCCTGGGGTTGGAAGCTCTGAGCTGGGGAGGATTGAACTGAGTTTAATTCTCATCCTCATTTCTCCATGTGGGAGCTTTGAGCTGGAAGGCTGAAGCTTCAGGATGGAATGGGGGCATCCAGTCAGTGCCAGCCTGTGGAACTGCCTGGTTGCTGCCTGTCTTATTTGGGGTGTCACCACCTCGGGTCTGTTTGAGCTCCTGAGTCAGGGTTCTCTTGAATTTTATTTTGCTTGTGGGACAATCTTATATAAAGATAAGATAAAATATATAAAAGAATATATAAAATATATTATATAGTAATATATTATTGCTATATAAAATATTTCTATATAGTAATAATATACTTTTATAACTATAAAAATAATATAAAATGTATTTATATAAAGTATATATAAGAAACTATATAAAGATAAATATATAAATATATAAAAGATAAACTATCTAGAGATAAGATTGTCTTCTGTGAGCTTCTGGGTGTGGAGCATCTCAAGGAGTTTCTGCTTCAGGGTTCTCAAACCCTGGACAGGAGAGTGGCCCTGGGTGTCCCCAAGGTTGTGTCAGCACTGATGTGCTCCTGGAAGCTGGCTTGGGCTGTTCTGCTGGTTCCATGAGCTCCTTGAGCTCAGTGTGTTCACAGAGCAGGGAGTGCAGGGCCATGGGGCAGTGGTGAGCTTTGCAGTGCTGGCTCAGTGCTTGGGCTCGATGATCCTGGAGCTTTTCCAGCCTTCATGATTCTGTCTAAAAATCCAGCTTAGTTTCCAGAAGTGTGGAGATTTGGAAGCAGGAGTGAAAGTGCTGGAGGACATCAGGAGGTCTCTTCACCAGCAGCAAGTGCTATTTTGGAGGCTCAGTCTCTCCATCAGAAAGTGGCTCTAAGTGGCTCTAAGCCACTTTCTGATGGCCCCAGGCAGCACCTCGTTTTCCACACCTCCAGCAGTGAGCCTTTGTTCCCAGCTGACACAAGCCTGCAGGAATCTGAGCTGGTCCTGGTCACTGCTACACTTTGAAAAGACCACTCAGATGGCTGGGAATTAAAAATGAGATCCCGTGTGTTAAACTCAGCCCAGATTGCAGGTGTTAAACTCAACTCAGCACAAATTCCAGGTGTAAATTCAGCCCAGATTCCAGGTGTTAAACTCAGCTCAGCACAAATTCCAGGTGTAAATTCAGCCCAGATTCCAGGTGTTAAACTCAACTCAGCACAAATTCCAGGTGTTAAACTCAGCACAGATTCCAGGTGTTAAACTCAGCACAAATTCCAGCTGCCAGGGGTGGCCTCCTGCTCTTTTTCTGGGCCAGATGCTCACCAGGCCTCTGGGATGAAGGGAGAGCAGCTGGATTTGTGCCTCCAAAGGGCATCCATGCCATGAAGGGAATTCCTTTCCATGCTGCGTCTGGAGGAGGGCCTGTGCCATGGGAAGGGGATCAAAGGGAATGTGTGATGAGCCCTGGCCAGTGAGAGTGATGCTCAGGAAATGAGGGGCTGCTGAAGAGCTTTAGCCAGGCTTGTGCAAGCAACCTTCATTCTGCCACTGCCTCCCTGGGAGCCTGGGCTGCCCTTTGCTCCCTCCCCTGGGGCATTTTTGGGAAATGATAGTTTGCAGTAAGTGCTCCTGCTCTGTTGGCCCATCTCTGGGGGAAACGGAGCTACAGGAAAGCACGGAGCAGCAAGCTGCTCTTTTCTGGGAGCATCAGGTTATAAATGTACTCCTGGGCCACTCTGGGGAAGGAGGAGGTGGGTGGGTGGGATTGGTGCTGGCTTTATCCCACAGGGATCACTGCCCATGGGTGCTGGAGCACGAGACCCTGAGCTGCACCTGGAAGTACTGATAGTGGTTTTCCCTGTGCAGGATCCTTCTAAATTCCTACAACTTCTAAATCCTTGGCTGTCTCTTGTTTTCCAGCAGCATTCCCAGTAAGGGAGCTGGATTTATGTCACTTGTTTTCTCTTAAGCAACCAGAACTTTGTCCTGCTCCTTTCTGGGGTCTGTTTTGTTCTGTGCAATTCAGGCAGGTTCCAAGCCTTATTCCCACACTGATCAGTGCAGGTCTGTCAGCTCACAGAATCCATCCTGTTGGAATCACTCAGAGCTGGAAGCTCTGTAGCTTGCAGCAGTGTGTAGTGTGTTGGTAGGTGACTGAAATGCTCCTGAAAGGTTCTTTTTCTAGGTCACTCCTATATGAAGCTGATAAAACTGGCTCTGTGTGACCCATGTGTCACTGCTGTACCCACAGCTCTTCACTCAAGGTGCCTTTCCACTGCAATCCTGCCTTCTGGAAGCAGTTTTTAGAATCTATTTCAGGAGCTTTATCCCAGAACTGCTGCTCCTGAGGGTTCCTGGGAGAGCCCAGGTGACTCAGGCACACCTGAGAGCTCTGAAGCTCAACAAGACATGGGAGGAGGTCTCATCCACCCCCGTGGAGAACCCATGGAATTATTCAGGTTGGGAAAGCCCTCTGAGGTCATTGAGACCAACCATTCCTCCAGCACTGCCAAGGCCACCCCTGACCGATGTCCCCACATCCACATGGCTTTTAAATGGTGGCTTCCAGTGACAGGAAGGAAATTTCCTTGAGGAAATGGCCTCAAGCTGTGCCAAGGGAGGCTTAGGTTGGATATTGGGAATATTCCTTCATGGTAGGGATGATCAGGCACTGGCACAGTTGCCCAGGGCTGTGGTGGATTCACCATCCCTGGAGGGATTTAAAAGCCGTGTGGATGTGGCACTTGGGGGCATAGATTAGTGGTGGCCTCGGTAGTGCTGGGAGAGCAGTTGGACTTGATGACCTCAGAGGGCTCTTCCAGCCTGGGTGATTCCATGATTCTGTGCTGGTTTAGCAGTAAAGCTGCCTGGAAGGTCTCTCAGAGCCTGATTTTTACCTTTCAGGTTTTTGGATGTTTATGGATGTGACTGGCCTGGCAGTGGGAGTAATGGATAGAGCTGGAAGTGCAGGAGAAGCTGGTCATGGACACTCAGAGGACAAAGGGCAGTCCCTGGTGCCACCCCCAGCCCTGGGCAAATGCTTGGGTTTGAGCAGAGTAGGACAGAGGTGACCCCAAGTGTTGTGACCACATCAGCTCTTAGTGAGGAAGGATGAAGAGAAATCAGGGATGGGTGTTAGCAAGGAAAGGCTGCTTTGTGGTGTGAGGGGCATGTGAAGCAGGGCAGGGGTCAGCTGGGACTTGACTTTGATGTCCAGGGTGGAGAGCAGAGGGAACGTGAGGGTCTGAGCTCAGCCTGTGCCTCAGACTGGGGCTATGGAGTGCTGCTGGTGGTGGCCCACAGCCACCCCTGGCTCTGTTCCTGGTGTGGGGGGAGCAAACCCCTCCAGCTGTCACCACGTGGCTCCCTCTGCACCTGGGGACAGTGCTCTCCACATGGGGAGTGCCACTCCACACCAAAGGTCTCCGGTTTTTTGGCTCCCGGGGTTTTTTGGCTCTTTTGGGCAGGAATTTGTGAGCTTAATGCAGGCTGTTGTGCTGGCAGACTTGCAGGCTCTCCATGGCAACTCTCCCCATACACAAAGCACCATATGGCTTTTTTTGGAGGGGGAGGGAATGAATCCAGCAGAAAAATCAACCTTTGTTTGTGGTGCTGCTTGTCTTTGCTCTCTGTCACGCGTGGGGAGGTGGAAACATGCAATGCTGGCTCCTGGGCATGGCTTGTGCTGGCCATGCCACCACCAGGGTGCAGGTGACCCCTCAGATGGCCTTTCCTGGATTTTTACACTAGAATTTGCTGTGAAAATAAACCCATGGTACACAGAGACTCCCTCCTTGGGCTGGGCTCTCTGCACACAGATGGAGCAACAAGGATCCCGTTCATGCCCAGCATGTTCATTCCCTGAAGGGCTGGGAAGGCTCCAGAGCCCCTGGTTTGGGCAGGAGCTGGGCAGGAGGCAGGTGATGGATGGCAGGAGCTGCCTGTGCCTGTGCTCTGCCCACGCTTCATACCCCTGATTCCAAAGGGAAGTCTTCACTTGCCTGCAAATCCTCCCTTTTCAAGCCTCTCTGGAAGAAACAAGGAGAATAAATATCTTTCTCTGTGTCTGAAGAAGAGTAGGAAGTGTTTGTGTGTCTGCTTGGAGGGGGAGGAAGAGAAATGATGAGGGAATAAGGAGAAGGGAGCAGCCTGTGCCTTTGGGATGTGCTTCCAGGGGCTGCTCTGGGGTGCAGCAGGATCTCTGGAGATGGCCTGGAGCTGACCACTGCCCTGTGTGCTGGTGGGCAGGAGAGGTGGCTGCCCGTCCCCTCTGGGTGGTGTGACACAAGTTGCCTTCCAGGAGCACTGCTTAGTTTTGGTTTTGCCCCCAGACGTGGGCAAAGACTCCTCTTGGTGGCACCCACTGAGGTGAGCAGGTCCCTGTCCCCATCCCCTCCCTGCTGTCAGCCACCAGGCTCAAATCCCAGAATAGCACCAGGGATAAATACTGGGAAAACTCCTCCAGATTGTAGGGTCAGGCTCATAGGGAGAGCTGTGCAGGTGGGGACAGAGGGACATTTGGGGAGAGGGACAATGCCATTCTTCAGATTATAGAATCATGAAGGTTGGGAACAACCTCCAAGGCCATCAAGTCCAAGATCCTCCCATGCTACCCCAACAGTCAGAGCAGAGGTGGCCTTGCCCTGAACAGGGTGCCCAGGCAGCAGCAGCATTTCCAGCTGTATCCCAGGGCCCTGCTCTGGCTTTGCAGCTGGAGGAGAGCTCAGAGCAGCACCACTGCTGCTGCCACAGTGGGCCAGCAGTGAGATATTGAAGTGACCAAGAGCACCTTGCCCCTGCTGCAGCCCTGACCCTGTTGAGCACAGTGTTGTGTCTGGCACTGGAAAAGCAATTTGGGTCATTCCTGGGGTGGATTCACAGCCTGACCCTGGGAGTCAGGCCCAGGTGAGGGGAGGGATCATTTCTTCGTGCCACGTGTTCAGCTTCTCCCAGCCCAGAGAACCCCTCAGGTTGGTGGGGTTGTGGTGCAGTATCTCCTGGTGGCCCCAGTATCTCCTGGGTGCCCACCTGTGGGTGCATTTAGTGGTCAGCAGAGAGGCCCTGGGGATGGTGTTCAGGTGGGAGGTGTTGCTGCAGGCCTGTGCCCAAATCAGAGATTTATAGAATGCTGTGGGTCAGAAGAGACTGTAAAATTCATCCCACCCACAGGCAGGGACACCTTCCACTGTCCCAGGCTGCTCCAAACCCCATCCAGCCTGGCCTTGGGCACTGCCAGGGATCCAGGGGCAGCCACAGCTGCTCTGGGCACCCTGTGCCAGGGCCTGCCCACCCTCACAGGGAACAATTCCTGCCCAATATCCCATCCAGCCCTGCCCTCTGCCAGTGGGAGCCATTCCCTGTGTTCTGTCACACCAGCCTCTTGTCCCAGGTCCCTCTCCAGCTGTCCTGGAGCCCTTTGGGCACTGGAAGGTGTTCCTGGATTCTTCTCTTCTGCAGGCTGAGCAACCGCTGTTCCTTGACCAACCGCTAATCCCTTGACCTTTTACCAGATGTGTGAAATCACCACAGTGTGATTCCTTCATGAAAAATGGCCTTTCTTGATACCTGGAAAGGGGCCCTGAGCAGGAGCTCTGCCTGTGCCTCTGGATGAGGCTGGCACTGTCCCCTCAGGGCAGCCACAGCAGGACAACCCATGTGTCCCTTTGTGGGGCCGGGAGGGGGCTCTGAAGGGCACAGCAAGGTGACCCCTGTCCCCCACAAATCCTTGTGCATTCCCGGGGAGCGCGGCCGGTGCCTCGTCCTCCTCTCCCGGCCCGCTTCCTCGGCAGCCATGGCAGCTCCGAGGCGTGTGGGCTCCGGCTGCTGTTTATTTTGGGACTGCAGCACTGCTCCCGATGCGGCGCCTGCAGGCCGGGATCTAGGCCGTGTGCCGGATTGGGCATTAGCTGGTGCTTGAGGGAGCACGGGGAATTCTCGCTGCTTTCCTGGCTGGAAGGGCCGGGAGCAATGCTGCAGACGGGGCTGTGGGCTGGGAGGAGGGATTCCCGTGGAGGCCCTCTGGCTGCACAGCCCCCGTTTTTGTGCGGTGCTCCTGCCGGTGAGGCCGCGGGAGGAGCAGAATTCCTGTGGAGGCTCTCTGGCTGCACAGTCCCCGTTTTTGTGCGGTGCTCCTGCCGGTGAGGCCGCGGGAGGAGCAGAATTCCCGTGGAGGCTCTCTGGCTGCACAGCTCCCGTTTTTGTGCGGTGCTGCTCCTGCCGGTGAGGCCGCGGGAGGAGCAGGCGCCGCGGAGCTGCAGCCTGCCTTCCCCGCCGTTCCCATGGCACTTGGCTGTCACACACACATCCCAGGCATTCCCTGCCCACAGCGGGATTAAAGCCTTCTGGGAGAGGGATGAGAGGATGCAGGGAACGGAGATAGGGAAAGGAATGGAGGGGTAGGGATGAATGCAGGAGCCGGCTCACTGGAGCAGCGAGGGGCCGTGTAGGATTTGTGGCAGGGAGAAGCCCGGCCATTGCCTCAGCCCTGGTGCGGGTGGCATGCCCGGGAGCAGAGGCCCTTCCTGAGGGCTGGAGGCGCCGGTGTGTGCACACAGAAGTTCCTGTCCCACCGCTGTCACATCTCCCAAAGGCACCCTGGGCGTGAGGGTGCAGATTTCCCTCTGGGTGATTACAGCTGTGTTTTTTCCCCCTGCAGACCCTGACAGCCAGCTGTATGATATGGGATATACCCCCGAGGAGGAAGCCCCGGCCTGCCCCGATGAGTTTGATGACTTCGTCACGTTTGAGGCAAGTATGAGCTCTGTTTGTTCCCATAAATGCTGGCTGCACGTGGAGTGGGATTTGGGCATGGAGGCTCTGCCTGGGGAGAAGGCGTGTGCTGTGACAGGGCTCAGGGGTGCTTAACATGTAAAGACAAATTCAGTCTCTAGGTGATGGGTCCAGAGAACCTGCACCCAGCATTTGGTGCTGTTTAAGTGAAAATTGGTGTTGATAAAACTGAAAGAGCAGATCACTGTGCTCTGGGTGGAAAGGGAGCCCCTTTCTGTGGTGAAACACTGGTGACACAGGAAGGGGACCTGCTGCTCTTGGGTTTGGCTTCCTGCTGGAGTTTCTGAGCCTGGAAAACCTGAGCTTGGTTTTGAGATGTGCCAGCCAGGAGCCTGCCTGAGAGGCACAGCAGAGCAGTGGGATTTTGACATTTGGTGCTGTTTGGCCAGTGAAAGGCAGAGCAGAGGACAAAAATCTACTTTTTCTCTCTATTCTGGGGCTTGATGAAGGCTGTTTCTCTGATTTGGGTTGTTTTCCTTTAGTGAAAGCCTCCATGCCTTGGTTCCCTCCTGCATTCCTTACCACAGGAGCACATTGCAGCAGTGATCCTGCTGTTCCCAGCTGGAAAGGACAGAGCTTTTTGTCTGTGCCTGGGGGTTTTGGGCTTGGCTTGGAAGGCTTCACCCACTCTTGCTCTGTGCCTTCCAGCCTGGAGCAGGAGGTGCTGCAGGAGCCTTGGAAGCAAAGGGATGGCTGGGTCCCTGTCCCACGTGGGGACTGACTCACTCCCCTCTGCTTTTTCTTTTCCAAACTTGCCTCTTCAGGACACCTGTGTCATGGTAGCCTGAATGTTTTTGGGGTTGTCCTGTGCAGGACCAGGACCTGGGCTCTGATCCTTGTGGATCCCTTTCCACTCAGGATATTTTATGATTCTTTGTGATTTTTATCACACTACTTGTTGCTGGTAGTGAGACTCCTGACCTGCTTTATATTTGCATGCAAATGTATTTATTTATATCTGTGTGTATTTTTGCTTGGTCTAGCCTGTAGTACATAATTTTGGCCTTGTGATTTCTTGATGAAAGGTTAATGATAACCTAGGTGTTGGGCAGCTGGTCCTAAAATCATGGAATAATTTGGGTTCAAGGGACCTCAAAGCTCATCCAGTGCCACCCCCTGCCATGGGCAGGGACACTTTCCACTATGCAACATCACTCCAAGCCCTGTCCAGCCTGGCCTTGGGCACTTCCTGGGATTCAGCCATAGCTTCTCCAGGCAAGGTTGAATATTGGTTTATTTTTCCTTTTTGAAAGGTAGTTCCAAGCCCCAGGAGCAGCTGAGGAGAAGTGGGACAGGAAGGCAGGCAGGGAGATGGATTTCCATGGAGTTTAGGTGGTGCAGGGTCACAAATGTGCATTTTAACGCTGGACTGAGCAGTGTGGAGGCTGTGACAGGAAAAGGCTTTCACTTTTTGCTCCTCAGACCTGTGTCAAGGGACCATCTTGCCTGAGATTCTGAGCAGGGATGTTTTCCAAGGGCTAATTTAACATAGATGAGCTCTGTCAGCGCTGGGAGCTATTCTGGGCAGCAATACCAGCAAGGCAGGTGTGTGCCCCACTGGGATGAAATACTTCTGCTGCTGGGCCAGCCTTTCCTTGTAAAGACAAGGTGACCCAGAGGAAAAAGGTGATGAGTCCTGAAATCTCCTTTTCCAAAAGGTCTGAGTGGATTTTTATACTGGATTCAGTGTAGTTATCTAAGGGACAGCTCTACATTTAACATGCTGGGGAAGAATTATCCTTGTTGTCTTGGATACATGATTCAAAATAATTTCCAGCTTGCCAGGATTTCGTAGAGGTTCAGCAAATGAGAACATGCTCAAGAAATACCACTCAGCCTTGGGAGTGTAAAAATAAACTGGAGTCTTGGGGCGAGGGGGTTTTTGTTCTCTTCTGGCTGAGCCGTGAGCTCCCAACGTGCCTTTTATCCCACACGTCCTGGAGTGCTGTGCCTTGCAAAGCTGGAGCTGGCCCAGGGAGGGAGAAGCTGTGGCACAAAGCATCCTGCTGGGAGCAGCAAAGGTGTGTTCCTCATGGGAGCACTGGGAAAAGAGCTGGAGAGGGCTCCAGCAGACCCTTCTTCCTTAGGTGCAGCAGGGTATCAGCCAGGCAGAGAACAGAATAAACAGCTGTTCCCATTACCTGGAGTCCATCTTGCTTGGATTCTCTAGAAGAGATGAGGGGGGAGGGGGGAAAAATCACCTTTCAAAGTGAAACCATCACCTTTCCTCAGAGTAAACTTCTCACTGCACCAAGCAGCAGTTTGGGCTCTGGGGTGTCCCTGTGTCAGCCCTGGGAAGATGCAGCACCAGAACACAAAGCTCAACACACCCCAGAACACACCTGGGACACCTCAGGCACTGGGTGAGCCCCTCTGGCTGTGGCAGGGCCGTGGGGGGAAGTGGCACAGCTGGGATTTCTCCTCCCCTGTCACATCAGAGCTGAAGGAGTTGCTGCATTTGCAGAAGTGCTGGGAGCAGTTTGTGGTTATTGAGTGGAGCACTGGCTGTGGTCTCTCTTAAACAGCCCAAAATCCCAGTGGCTGGAGTGCTCAGCTCTTCCAAGTGCTGGGGTCTGACAGGAGCTTTTCTCCTCAGTGTTTGTTCAAACAAGTGTAAACAAATGCTTTAAGCAGTCTCCAGGAAGATGTCTTCTCTTTGTTAATAAGGGTGCTCTGCTTGATGAGTCATGTCCTCTTCTGGTGACTGTCATCAGGAGAGCTCAGCATCCATGGAAAACCCTGAGAGCCCAGAGCTGGGGACTTTCACCCAGTATTTGCCCTCCAGAGAGAACCACCAACACCTGCTTCCTCCAGGAAAAGGCTTTTGAAGGGGACAAGGTGTGAACTCATGAATTTGTAGTGTTGGATACTGCCCCAGTTCAGCCACTGGTGTGGCTCTGGATGTGCCATGGATCTCCTGGCTCCTCTTGCACCATCCCAGGGGTGTCCAGCAGATGCCAGTGCCTCTGGATATGCCATGGGACTCCTGGCTCCTCTTGCACCATTCCAGGAGTGTCCAGCAGATGCCAGTGGCTCTGGATTGCCATGGATCTCCTGGCTCCTCTTGCACCATCCCAGGAGTGTCCAGCAGATGCCAGTGGCTCTGGATGTGCCATGGGACTCCTGGCTCCTCTTGCACCATTCCAGGAGTGTCCAGCAGATGCCAGTGGCTCTGGATGTGCCATGGATCTCCTGGCTCCTCTTGCACCATCCCAGGAGTGTCCAGCAGACAGGGCTGTCTGTTGAGGTGCTTCCAGAGGGGATTCCTGCTCCTGTGGCTCCACTGAGACAGCAGCTCCTGCAGCCACGTGGCTTCTCATGCCTCCAGCTGGGCTTGCAGGGGCCTCATCCCAGTCCCTGCAGGTCTTCTGTGACACATTCAGGAGGAACCTCACCCCTGTGCACCCAGCTGGAGCAGGGAGAGCATCACCTGGCTGGGATCACCTCCCAGTGTGTTCCTCCTGCCTCAAATGGAAGCGTGGTGGTTGCTGGGTGAGAAACCACCAAAAACTAATGACAGCTTTCCTGCTTTATCAAAGTCACATTGAAGGGAGCTTGGAGCTTTTCCATCTGGACACCTGAGCCCTGTTTTTCCCCAGGCTGGGCTGGCACAGCTTGGCTGCTGACTGCCTGGAAGGTGGGAGTTCTCCTTGCCTCCCTTGGGAGCTCCTGTGGTGCTCATGACTCAGTGCTGAGACACAGGACTCGTTTGGAATGCTCTGGGGGACATGGAGGGGAACTTGGAGTTAGTTTTCTTGGGATCGTGGAATCATTTAGGCTGGAAAAGAACTCCAAGATCAACCATCAGCCCAGCACCACAGGGATACCTGCTGTGCCTTGCCCTAGGGTGAGGGCTCTGCCCCTCGGGCAGGTGAGCTCCCTTGGGCAGTGCATAGTGGGGAGGATGACTCTAGAAAAAGGAAAAGGAGGCATGAAAATGCTGGGATTGGGCTGGGATGGGCATGGAGATGTAGAACTAACTTCAGCTGGGTTAGAGGAGAGGCACAGCCAGTGCTCTGTAACGGCTGCCTGGGAGCACCATAAATACCCCAAACAGGGATTTTTAGCTCTGGGAAGTCGTGTTTTGGGCCAGCAGGGTCAGGGGAAGGCTCTGGTTGAGCTCTGCAGGACAGGGCAGCTGTCAGTCCTGCGGATGCAGTGCCTTGTGCAGGACTGTTGCCATCTGCTGGGCAGCTGCCGTGGCTCCTGCTGGGAGCAGCCAGGAAAACACATTCTGCACAGCCACAAGAGGGGAATTTGCCTTTCCCTGGAAGCCTTCACGGCCCGGGCACGTCCCCTCTGGCTATTTGTCTAGCAGGGAGTTGTACAGCAGGGAAGGAGTGGATCTGGGGAGGAAAATGGGACTTGGGCACGACCCAAATTTTGTGTATTTTGGGAGTAGGAGCTACTCCTGGCTCTCCCAGCCTGCCTGCCTACAGGTGCAGCTGGGAGAAGTCCAGCTCAGAATATTCTGTGACATTCTGTGCAACACTGAGCAGCAGCTTTAGGGCCAACACATCAACTCTGTGAAACTTTAACTCCGTTACAGCCAGGATTTTTTTCCATGTTGAGCAATTCAATTTAAGGCTTCTTTCAGGGCAAAAATCCACATTGCTGAGTTTCTCCAGCTGCTCAGAGCTTCTGCAAAGGGGACCAGGGACTTGCAGGGCCCCAGCTGTGTGTTGTAACACAGAAGCTGTTGTGGGAGCACGTGGGACCTGTTCCCAGAGGCATCACTGCCATTCCTGGTGCCTTGTGTTTTGCAGGGAGCCCACGTGGGGTGGCTGTAGGATGTCGTAGTTAAGATGCTCACAATACAAAGCAACACTCAATTTTCAGAAGGCTTCAAACCTTTTTTTTATTTTAACATGCATGCTTTTTACACATTCTTACAAAACTCCTAAGTTTACACTTTACTCATTGGTCAGGAAAGACAAACAAAGTGCTTATTGGAATAGACAGTTGCAGGTTTCTCTTATTTGTCCTTCTTTCTTTCTTAGTTTCTATGACAACAGCCTTGATAGGAACTTCTTCCAGGGGCAAACATGGATCCTCTTATCAAACTTCTCTCTGGCCGACAGAAGTCACTGTAAAACCTCTTCCACAGTAGGAGGCTGCTGTAGGCTCCTTGTGTCCCCTCCTAGTAGCCTTGTGGACCTTCTGAGCCCTCCTTTCCTGGTGCAGAATTCCCAGGAAGATACTTTCCTTCCCCAAGGCAGAGCTGGGCCTGGTGAGCCCAGAGTTTTTGGGAGGGCCCTGCTTTGCAATCTGTGGCATTTTGGGTGAAGTTTTTTCCTCCTCTTCCTCTCCACACCACTGTTACCACAGGGTGCATGTGTGGCAGGGGCTAGCCAGGCTGAAAAGATGGGGTTGAGCTGTGTAACCCCCTCTGAGCTGTGCAAGGGGCTCAAAGCAGCAGGACAGGCCTGGGGTCAGCCGTGCCCTGGCTGTCCTAACCCAGGTGTGAGGGGCTCCTGGTTGGAATGGGGACATGGAGGTGAGAGCTCAGGATTTCTGTACCAGAGCCATTCCCACCTTCTGGAATGGCCTCAGTAGGCCTCTGCTCACAGGGCTGACCCAAAAGCACCATGAATGAAATGGTCACAAACCCCTCTCCAGGGGCTGGCTGCTGGAATTGGTGATCATTTTGTCCTGAACAGCCAGTGGGCTTGAAATCTCGCAGGTGGCTGAAACTTCAGGGCTGTGGAATGTGACAGATGCAGTTCAGTGCCTGTTCACCTGTCCTTGGGAAGCACATGGAGCCCTGAGCCATGTCCCCATTGTCCCCAAAGCCTTTCTGCAGTGAGAGATGAAGGGCCATGAGCCCTTTGGACAGCAAGTGAACACATTATCCTTGTATTCACAGAATCCTGGAATGGTTTGGGTAGGAAAGAACCTTAAAGTCCATCCAGTGCCGTCCCTGCCATGGCAGGGACACCTTCCACTGTCCCAGGCTGCTCCAAGCCCTGCCCAGCCTGGCCTTGGGCACTGCCAGGGATCCAGGGGCAGCCACAGCTGCTCTGGGCACCCTGTGCCAGGGCCTGCCCACCCTCACAGGGAACAATTCCTAATTCCCAATATCCCATCCAGCTCTGCCCTCTGGCAGTGGGAGCCATTCCCTGTGTCCTGTCCCTCCATGCCTTGTCCCCAGTCCCTCTGCAGCTCTCCTGGAGCCCCTTTAGGCCCTGGCAGGGGCTCTGAGGTGTCCCTGGAGCCTTCTCCTCTGCAGGTGAGCACCCCCAGCTCTGCCAGCCTGGCTCCAGAGCAGAGGGGCTCCAGCTCTCCCAAATCAGTCCAGGGTGATAATTTGATATCTTAAAGCCTGAAAATACCAAGAAAATTAATTTATTGTGTAGACTCCGAAC